>NW_027182477.1:11900020-12533360 GCF_040938575.1 Ambystoma mexicanum | reverse complement strand
AATTTTCCTTCCATGTGGCAACCCCTAAACTTTTTGCTGTTGTTTTTCACCTTGTTCTCGACTTTGCCCGAGAAGTGCAGCCTTCTGCCGCACTCCTCTGGGCTTTCGCTCATTTCTTACGGGGAAACTGTCATGCCCTTAAGACAGTCAGTACCAGGAAACGCTGGTTTCCGTAGTTTCTTGTATCATGTTGCAGCTTTCGTGCAACATGACACAAGAGGGCACTGTAAGCTAAGTTACTGCTCTCTTGGGTCTCTAGCCTTCTACAGGCCCTAGATACTCTTTCAGGATTGTAACTGATCGGTGCAAGTGATTCACGGACGGGAATGGTGGCAGCGATCGTTTCTTGTGTTTTGAGATCCTTTTGGCGTGCTAAGCGCGTTTCTCGCGCTTAACCCAAAATGGTGGCCTAGATCCCAAAATGGCCAGACCACAAGGCTCCTTTGTCCTGTCCGCTGACCGTCTTGCTCCCTTCACCTTCCCCAGGTCGAGCCGACGTGGGGCCTTCCTTATTTGGGCATGTGCTTTCCCGCGAAACACAGATGCTTTCGCAGGCTTCTACATGTCTTGTGTGTGCCTCCAGGATGTGGGCTGGGATGTCTGGTCCCAATACACATCCTGGGTGCCAGAGAGTCTAGGGTGGTGTGAATGCCTGGGACCACCGTGGTCCGTGATAGGTCCACGAATGGTGTGAGTGTTGATGAGCGGATCTCCCATTGGGTCCCCTCCGTTTTGGCGCGAAGGGAACCGTGGATAAGAGGGGGCTGGAAACACCACTACCATGTCAATCTCCTGAGTTCTCACGAACGAAGGAATACAGGAGCCAAGTATCCTGCAACCAAGAGGCTGAACCGAGGAATCGCTGGTGACCCGCTGAAGGACTGCTCCTCTGCACTGCTGTCGCCTTGTGAAACCCTTTTCACCTTTGATCGAACCAGAAGGCCTGTACTGGTACTTCGACCCTTGGAATAGCGGGGACAGCTATTCTCGGCATTTTCACCATCTCCTGCTAGTAAGCCTTCGGAAGCGTCTCTGGGCCATCCAGCAGACTGACCAGCCTACACAGGAGTCTTGCTCTGTAACCGCCGCCAGGTTGTGTAGTATATCAAGTCCTTGTCACTCTCACATGATTCGTACACTTGGCGTTCCCAGGTCTGAAGTGAGAAGTGTTATTGCATGCTGTAGGAAGGGTCTAAGGATTGGAATGGGAAGGACTTGGATATCACATCTCATGCTATGGATAGGCTCTCAGGTTTGGAAAGGGAAGGAGTTGGATATCACATTTCATGTTAGAGGAAGGATCTCAGGTTTGGTATTAGAGGCATTGAGATATCACATCTCATGCTATAGGAAGGGTCTCAGGATTGGAATCGGAAGGAGTTGGATATCACATCTCATGCAAAAGGAAGGGTCTCAGGTTTAGTATAAGCATTGAGATATCACATCTCATGCTATAGGAAGGGTCTCAGGATTGGAATGGAAGGAGTTGGATTTCACATCTCATGTTATAGGAAGGATCTCAGGTTTGGTATTAGAAGCATTGAGACATCATATCTCATGCTATAGGAAGGGTCTCAGGATTGGAATGGGAAGGAGTTGGATATCACATCTCATGCTATAGGAAGGGTCTCAGGTTTGGTATAAGCATTGAGATATCACATCTCATGCTATAGGAAGGGTCTCAGGATTGGAATGGGAAGGAGTTGTATATGACATCTCATGCCGTAGGAAGGGTCCCAGGTTTGGTATAAGCATTGAGATATCACATCTCTGCTATCGGAAGGGTCTCAGGATTGCAATGGGAAGGAGTTGGATATCCCATCTCATGTTATAGGAAGAGTCTCAGGTTTGGTATTAGAAGCATTGGGATATCACATCTCATGCTATAGGAAGTGTCTCAAGATTGGAATGGGAAGGACTTGGATATCACATCTCATGCTATAGGGAGGGTCTCAAGTTTGATATCAGAAGCATTGAGATATCACATCTCATGCTATAGGAAGGGTCTCAGGATTGGAATGGGAAGGAGTTGGATATCACATCTCATGTTATAGGAAGGGTCTCAGGTTTGGTATAAGCAGTGAGATATCACATCTCATGCTATAGGAAGTGTCTCAGGATTGGAATGGGAAGGAGTTGGATATCACATCTCATGTTATAGGAAGGATCTCAGGTTTGGTATAAGCATTGAGATATCACATGTTTGCTATCGGAAGGGTCTCAGGATTGGAATGGGAAGGAGTTGGATATTCCCATCTCATGTTATAGGAAGGGTCTCAGGTTTGGTATTAGAAGCATTGAGACATCACATCTCATGCTATAGGAAGGGTCTCAGGATTAGAATGGGAAGGACTTGGATATCACATCTCATGCTATAGGGAGGGTCTCGAGTTTGATATTAGAAGCATTGAGATATCACATCTCATGATATCGGAAGGGTCTCAGGATTGGAATGGGAAGGAGTTGGATATCACATCTCATGATAAAGGAAGGGTCTAAGGTTTGGAAGGGGAAGGATTTGGATATCACATCTCATGTTATAGGACGGGTCTCAGGTTTGGTATTAGAAGCATTGAGATATCAAGTCTCATGGTATAGGAAGGGTCTCAGAATTGGAATGGGAAGGAGTTTGATATCACATCTCATGCCATAGTATGGGTCTCAGGTTTGGTATAAGCATTGGGATATCAAATCTCATGCTATCGGAAGGGTATCAGGATTGGAATTCCAAGGAGTTGGATATCCCATCTCATGCTATAGGAAGGGTCTCAGGTTGGAATGGGAAGGAGTTGGATATCACATCTCATGCTAAAGGGAGGGTCTCAGGTTTGGAAGGGGAAGGATTTGGATATCACATCTCATGTTATAGGAAGGATCTCAGGTTTGGTATAAGAAGCATTGAGATATCACATCTCATGCTATCGGAAGAATCTCAGATTTGGTATTAGAGGCATTGAGATATCACATCTCATGCTATCATAAGGGTCTCAGGATTGGAATGGGAAGGAGTTGGATATCACATCTCATGCTATAGGAAGGGTCTCAGGTTTGGAACGGGAAGGAGTTGGATATCACATCTCATGTTATAGGAAGAGTCTCAGGTTTGGTATAAGCATTGAGATATCAAATCTCTGCAATCGGAAGTGTCTCAGGATTGGGATGGGAAGGAGTTGGATATCACATCTCATGCTATAGGAAGGGTCTCAGGTTTGGAACGGGAAGGAGTTGGATATCCCATCTCATGTTATAGGACTGGTCTCAGGTTTGGTATTAGAAGCATTGAGATATCACATCTCTGCTATCGGAAGTGTCTCAGGATTGGAATGGGATTGAGTTGGATATCACATCTCATGTTATAGGACGGGTCTCAGGTTTGTTATTAGAATCATTGAGATATCATATTGCATGCTGTAGGAAGGGTCTAAGGATTGGAATGGAAGGACTTGGATATCACATCTCATGCTATAGGTAGGCTCTCAGGTTTGGAAAGGGAAGGAGTTGGATATCACATTTAATGTTAGAGGAAGGATCTCAGGTTTGATATTAGAGCCATTGGATATCACATCTCATGCTATAGGAAGGGTCTCAGGATTGGAATGGGAAGGAGTTGGATATCACATCTCATGCTATAGGAAGGGTTTTAGGTTTGGTATAAGCATTGAGATATCACATCTCATGCCATAGGAAGGGTCTCAGGTTTGGTATAAGCATTGAGATATCACATCTCTGCTTTCGGAAGGGTCTCAGGATTGTAATGGGAAGGAGTTGGATATCCCATCTCATGTTATAGGAAGAGTCTCAGATTTGGTATTAGAAGCATTGAGATATCACATCTCATGCTATAGGAAGTGTCTCAGGATTGGAATGGGAAGGACTTGGATATCACATCTCATGCTATAGGAAGGGTCTCAGGTTTGGTATAAGCAGTGAGATATCACATCTCATGCTATAGGAAGTGTCTCAGGATTGGAATGGGAAGGAGTTGGATATCACATCTCATGTTATAGGAAGGATCTCAGGTTTGGTATAAGCATTGAGATATCACATGTTTGCTATCGGAAGGGTCTCAGGATTATAATGGGAAGGAGTTGGATATTCCCATCTCATGTTATAGGAAGGGTCTCAGGTTTGGTATTAGAAGCATTGAGACATCACATCTCATGCTATAGGAAGGGTCTCAGGATTGGAATGGGAAGGACTTGGATACCACATCTCATGCTATAGGGAGGGTCTCGAGTTTGATATTAGAAGCATTGAGATATCACATCTCATGATATCGGAAGGGTCTCAGGATTGGAATGGGAAGGAGTTGGATATCACATCTCATGATAAAGGAAGGGTCTAAGGTTTGGAAGGGGAAGGATTTGGCTATCACATCTCATGTTATAGGACAGGACTCAGGTTTGGTATTAGAAGCATTGAGATATCAAGTCTCATGGTATAGGAAGGGTCTCAGAATTGGAATGGGAAGGAGTTGGATATCACATCTCAAGCTATAGGAAGGGTCTCAGGATTTCAGGATTAGAATGGGAAGGAGTTTGATATCACATCTCATGCCATAGTATGGGTCTCAGGTTTGGTATAAGCATTGGGATATCAAATCTCATGCTATCGGAAGGGTATCAGGATTGGAATTCCAAGGAGTTGGATATCCCATCTCATGCTATAGGAAGGGTCTCAGGTTGGAATGCGAAGGAGTTGGATATCACATCTCATGCTAAAGGGAGGGTCTCAGGTTTGGAAGGGGAAGGATTTGGATATCACATCTCATGCTATCGGAAGAATCTCAGATTTGGTATTAGAGGCATTGAGATATCACATCTCATGCTATCATAAGGGTCTCAGGATTGGAATGGGAAGGAGTTGGATATCACATCTCATGCTATAGGAAGGGTCTCAGGTTTGGAATGGGAAGGAGTTGGATATCACATCTCATGTTATAGGAAGAGTCTCAGGTTTGGTATAAGCATTGAGATATCAAATCTCTGCAATCGGAAGTGTCTCAGGATTGGGATGGGAAGGAGTTGGATATCACATCTCATGCTATAGGAAGGGTCTCAGGTTTGGAACGGGAAGGAGTTGGATATCCCATCTCATGTTATAGGACTGGTCTCAGGTTTGGTATTAGAAGCATTGAGATATCACATCTCTGCTATCGGAAGTGTCTCAGGATTGGAATGGGAAGGAGTTGGATATCACATCTCATGTTATAGGACGGGTCTCAGGTTTGTTATTAGAATCATTGAGATATCATATTGCATGCTGTAGGAAGGGTCTAAGGATTGAAATGGGAAGGACTTGGATATCACATCTCATGCTATAGGTAGGCTCTCAGGTTTGGAAAGGGAAGGAGTTGGATATCACATTTAATGTTAGAGGAAGGATCTCAGGTTTGATATTAGAGCCATTGGATATCACATCTCATGCTATAGGAATGGTCTCAGGATTGGAATGGGAAGGAGTTGGATATCACATCTCATGCTATAGGAAGGGTTTTAGGTTTGGTATAAGCATTGAGATATCACATCTCATGCTATAGGAAGGGTCTCAGGATTGGAATGGGAAGGATCTGTATATGACATCTCATGCCATAGGAAGGGTCTCAGGTTTGGTATAAGCATTGAGATATCACATCTCTGCTTTCGGAAGGGTCTCAGGATTGTAATGGGAAGGAGTTGGATATCCCATCTCATGTTATAGGAAGAGTCTCAGGTTTGGTATTAGAAGCATTGAGATATCACATCTCATGCTATAGGAAGTGTCTCAGGATTGGAATGGGAAGGACTTGGATATCACATCTCATGCTATAGGGAGGGTCTCAAGTTTGATATTAGAAGCATTGAGATATCACATCTCATGCTATAGGAAGGGTCTCAGTATTGGAATGGGAAGGAGTTGGATATCACATCTCATGCTATAGGAAGGGTCTCAGGTTTGGTATAAGCATTGAGATATCACATCTCTGCTATGGGAAGGGTCTCAGGATTGGAATGGGAAGGAGTTGGATATTCCCATCCCATGTTATAGGAAGGGTCTATCAGGTCTTAGCATGAGACTCTTCCTATAACATGA
Organism: Ambystoma mexicanum; assembly: GCF_040938575.1. Classification (NCBI taxonomy): domain Eukaryota; kingdom Metazoa; phylum Chordata; class Amphibia; order Caudata; family Ambystomatidae; genus Ambystoma; species Ambystoma mexicanum. The sequence goes on along the minus strand of NW_027182477.1, from coordinate 12,527,288 downwards.
GATGTGATATCAAACTCCTTCCTGTTCCTAACCTGAGACCCTTCCTATAGCATGAGATGTGATATCCAACTCCTTCCCATTCCAATCCTGAGACCCTTCCGATAGCTTGAGATATGATATCTCAATGCTTCTAATATCAATACTGAGACCTCCCTATAGCATGAGATGTGATATCTAAGTCCTTCCCATTCCAATCCTGAGACCCTTCCGATAGCAGAGATGTGATATCTCAATGCTTATACCAAACCTGAGACCCTTCCTATAGCATGAGATGTGATATCCAACTCCTTCCCATTCCAATCCTGAGACCCTTCCTATAGCATGATATGTGAAATCTCAATGCTTCTACCAAAACTGAGACCCTTCCTTTAGCATGAGATGTGATATCCAACTCCTTCCCATTCCAATCCTGAGACCAGTCCTATAGCATGAGATGTGATATCTCAATGCTTCTAATACCAAACCTGAGATCCTTCCTATAACATGAGATGTGATATCCAACTCCTTCCCATTCCAATCCTGAGACCCTTCCTATAGCATGATATGTGAAATCTCAATGCTTCTACCAAAACTGAGACCCTTCCTTTAGCATGAGATGTGATATCCAACTCCTTCCCATTCCAATCCTGAGACCAGTCCTATAGCATGAGATGTGATATCTCAATGCTTCTAATACCAAACCTGAGATCCTTCCGATAGCATGAGATGTGATATCTCAATGCTTATACCAAACCTGAGACCCTTCCTATAGCATGAGATGTGATATCCAACTCCTTCCCATTCCAATCCTGAGACCCTTCCTATAGCATGATATGTGAAATCTCAATGCTTCTACCAAAACTGAGACCCTTCCTTTAGCATGAGATGTGATATACAACTCCTTCCCATTCCAATCCTGAGACCAGTCCTATAGCATGAGATGTGATATCTCAATGCTTCTAATACCAAACCTGAGATCCTTCCTATAACATGAGATGTGATATCCAACTCCTTCCCATTCCAATCCTGAGACCCTTCCTATAGCATGAGATGTGATATCTCAATGCTTCTAATACCAAACCTGAGATCCTTCCGATAGCATGAGATGTGATATCTCAATGCTTCTAATACCAAACCTGAGATACTTCCTATAACATGAGATGTGATATCCAAATCCTTCCCCTTCCGAACCTGAGACCCTCCCTTTAGCATGAGATGTGATATCCAACTCCTTCTCATTCCAATCCTGATACCCTTCTGATAGCATGAGATGTGATATCTCAATGCCTCTAATACCAAACCTGAGATCCTACCTCTAACATGAAATGTGATATCCAACTCCTTCCCTTTCCAAACCTGAGAGCCTTCCTACAGCATGAGATGTGATATCCAAGTCCTTCCCATTCCAATCCTGAGACCCTTCCTATAACATGAGATGTCATATCCAACTCCTTCCCATTCCAACCTGATACCCTTCCTATAGCATGAGATGGGATATCCAACTCCTTCCAAATCCAATCCTGATACCCTTCCGATAGCATGAGATGTGATATCCCAATGCTTCTACAAAACCTGATACCCATACCGTGGCATGAGATGTGATATCAAACTCCCGTCCCATACCATGAGACTTGATATCTCAATGCTTCTAATACCAAACCTGAGACCGGTCCAATAACATGAGATGTGATATCCAAATCCTTCCCCTTCCAAACCTTAGACAATTCCTTTATCATGAGATGTGATATCCAAGTCCTTCCCATTCCATTCCTGAGACCCTTCCTATAGCATGAGATGTGATATCTCAATGCTTCTAATACCAAACCTGAGACCCTTCCTATAACATGAGATGTGATATCCAAGTCCTTCCCATTTCAATCCTGAGACCCTTCCTATAGCATGAGATGTGATATCTCAATGCTTCTAATACCAAACCTGAGACCCTTCCTATAACATGAATTCTGATATCCAAGTCCTTCCCATTCCAATCCTGAGACCCTTCCAATAGCAGAGATGTGATATCTCAATGCTTCTAATATCAAACCTGAGACCTGTCCTATAGCATGAGATGGGATATCCAACTCCTTCCCGTTCCAAACCTGATACCCTTCCTATAGCATGAGATGTGATATCCAATTCCTTCCCATCCCAATCCTGAGACACCTCCGATAGCAGAGATGTGATATCTCAATGCTTATACCAAACCTGAGACTCTTCCTATAACATGAGATCTGATATCTAACTCCTTTCCGTTCCAAACCTGAGACCCTTCCTATAGCATGAGATGTGATATCCAACTCCTTCCCGTTCCAAACCTGATACCCTTCCTATAGCATGAGATGTGATATCCAATTCCTTCCCATCCCAATCCTGAGACACCTCCGATAGCAGAGATGTGATATCTCAATGCTTATACCAAACCTGAGACTCTTCCTATAACATGAGATGTGATATCTAACTCCTTTCCGTTCCAATCCTGAGACCCTTCCTATAGCATGAGATGTGATATCTCAATGCTTATACCAAATCTGAGACCCTTCCTATTGCATGAGATGTGATATCCAACTCCTTCCCATTCCAATCCTGAGACCCTTCCTATAGCATGAGATGTGATATCTCAATGCTTCTAATACCAAACCTGAGATCCTTCCTATAACAAGAGATGTGATATCCAACTCCTTCCCATTCCAATCCTGAGACCCTTATGATAGCATGAGATGTGATATCTCAATGCTTCTAATACCAAACCTGAGATCCTTCCTATAACATGAGATGTGATTTCCAAATCCTTCCCCTTCCAAACCTGAGACCCTCCCTTTAGCTTGAGATGTGATATACAACTCCTTCCCATTCCAATCCTGAGACCCTTCCTATAGCATGATATGTGAAATCTCAATGCTTCTACCAAAACTGAGACCCTTCCTTTAGCATGAGATGTGATATCCAACTCCTTCCCATTCCAATCCTGAGACCAGTCCTATAGCATGAGATGTGATATCTCAATGCTTCTAATACCAAACCTGAGATCCTTCCTATAACATGAGATGTGATATCCAAGTCCTTCCCATTCCAATCCTGAGACCCTTCCTATAACATGAGATGTCATATCCAACTCCTTCCCATTCCAACCTGATACCCTTCACATAGCATGAGATGGGATATCCAACTCCTTCCAAATCCAATCCTGATACCCTTCCGATAGCATGAGATGTGATATCCCAATGCTTCTACAAAACCTGATACCCATACCATGGCATGAGATGTGATATCAAACTCCCGTCCCATACCATGAGACTTGATATCTCAATGCTTCTAATACCAAACCTGAGACCGGTTCAATAACATGAGATGTGATATCCAAATCCTTCCCCTTCCAAACGTTAGACCCTTCCTTTATCATGAGATGTGATATCCAAGTCCTTCCCATTCCATTCCTGAGACCCTTCCTATAGCATGAGATGTGATATCTCAATGCTTCTAATATCAAAACTGAGACCCTCCCTATAGCATGATATGTGATATCTAAGTCCTTCCCATTCCAATCCTGAGACCCTTCCTATAGCATGCGATGTGATATCTCAATGCTTCTACCAAACCTGAGACCCTTCCTTTAGCATGAGATGTGATATCCAGCTCCTTCCCATTCCAAACCTGAGACACTTCTGATAGCATGAGATGTGATATCTCAATACTTCTAATATCAAAACTGAGACCCTCCCTATAGCATGATATGTGATATCTAAGTCCTTCCCATTCCAATCCTGAGACCCTTCCTATAGCATGAGATGTGATATCTCAATGCTTCTACCAAACCTGAGACCCTTCCTTTAGCATGAGATGTGATATCCAACTCCTTCCCATTCCAATCCTGAGACCCTTCCTATAGCATGAGATGTGATATCTCAATACTTCTAATACCAAACCTGAGATCCTTCCGATAACATGAGATGTGATATCCAAACCCTTCCCCTTCCAAACCTGGAACCCTCCCTTTAGTATGAGATGTGATATCCAACTCCTTCCCATTCCAATCCTGAGACCATTCTGATAGCATGAGATGTGATATCTCAATGCTTCTAATACCAAACCTGAGATCCTTCCTATAACATGAGATGTGATATCCAAATCCTTCCCCTTCCAAACCTGAGACCCTCCCTTTAGCATGAGATGTGATATCCAACTCCTTCCCATTCCAATCCTGAGACCCTTCTGATAGCATGAGATGTGTTATCTCAATGCCTCTAATACCAAACCTGAGATCCTACCTCTAACATGAAATGTGATATCCAACTCTTTCCCCTTCCAAACCTGAGAGCCTTCCTATAGCATGAGATGTGATATCCAAGTCCTTCCCATTCCAATCATGAGACCCTTCCTATAACATGAGATGGGATATCCAACTCCTTCCCATTCCAATCCTGAGACCCTTCCTATAGCAGAGATGTGATATCTCAATGCTTATACCAAACCTGAGACCCTTCCTACGGCATGAGATGTCATATACAACTCCTTCCCATTCCAATCCTGAGACCCTTCCTATAGCATGAGATGTGATGTCGCAATGCTTCTAATACCAAACCTGAGATCCTTCCTATAACATGAGATGTGATATCCAACTCCTTTCCATTCCAATCCTGAGACCCTTCCTATAGCATGAGATGTGATATCTCAATGCTTATACCAAACCTGAGACCCTTCCTATAGCATGAGATGTGATATCCAACTCCTTCCCATTCCAATCCTGAGACCCTTCCTATAGCATGAGATGTGATATCCAACGCCTTCCCTTTCCAAACCTGAGAGCCTACCTATAGAATGAGATGTGATATCCAAGTCCTTCCCATTCCAATCCTTAGACCCTTCCTACAGCATGCAATATGATATCTCAATGATTCTAATAACAAACCTGAGACCCATCCTATAACATGAGATGGGATATCCAACTTCTTCCCATTCCAATCCTGAGACACTTCCGATAGCAGAGATGTGATATCTCAATGCTTCTATCAAACCTGAGACGCTTCCTACAACATGAGATGTGATATCCAACTCCTTCCCGTTCCAAACCTGAGACCCTTCCTATACCATATGTGATATCCAACTCCTTCCCATTCCAAACATGAGACCCTTCCTATAGCAAGAATGTAATATCCAACTCCTTCCCATTCCAATCCTGAGACCATTCCTATAGCATGAGATGTGATATCTCAATGCTTCTAATACCAAACCTGAGATCCTTCCTATGACATGAGATGTGATATCCAATTCCTTCCCATTCCAAACCTGAGACCCTTCCTACAACATGCAATGTGATATCTCAATGCTTCTAATACCAAACCTGAGACCAGTCCTATAACATGAGATGGGATATCCAACTCCTTCCCGTTCCAAACCTGAGACCCTTGCTATAGCATGAGATGTGATATCTCAATGCTTCTAATGCCAAACCTGAGATCCTTCCGATAGCATGTGATGTGATATCTCAATGCTTCTAATACCAAACCTGAGATCCTTCCGATAGCATGAGATGTGATATCTCAATGCTTCTAATACCAATCCTGAGATCCTTCCTATAACATGAGATGTGATATCCAAATCCTTCCCCTTTCAAACCTGAGACCCTCCCTTTAGCATGAGGTCTCAGGTTTGTTATTAGAAGCATTGAGATATCACATCTCATGCTATAGGAAGGGTCTCAGGATTGGAATGGGAAGGACTTGGATGTCACATCTCATGCTATATGGAGGGTCTCAAGTTTGATATTAGAAGCATTGAGATAACAAATCTCATGATATCGGAAGGGTCTCAGGATTGGAATGGGAAGGAGTTGGATATCACATCTCATGATAAAGGAAGAGTCTAAGGTTTGGAAGGGGAAGGATTTGGATATCACATCTCATGTTATAGGGCGGGTCTCAGGTTTGGTATTAGAAGCATTGAGATATCAAGTCTCATGGTATAAGAAGGGTCTCAGAATTGGAATGGGAAGGAGTTGGATATCACATCTCAAGCTATAGGAAGCGTCTCAGGATTGGAATGGGAAGGAGTTTGATATCACATCTCATGCCATAGTATGGTTCTCAGGTTTGGTAGAAGCATTGGGATATCACATCTCATGCTATCGGAAGGGTATCAGTATTGGATTTGGAAGGAGTTGGATATCCCATCTCATGCTATAGGAAGGGTCTCAGGTTGGAATGGGAAGGAGTTGGATATCATATCTCATGCTATAGGAAGGTTCTCAGGTTTGGAAAGGGAAGGAGTTGGATATCACATTTCATGTTAGAGGAAGGATCTCAGGTTTGGTATTAGAGGCCTTGAGATATCACATCTCATGCTATCGGAAGGGTCACAGGATTGGAATGGGAAGGAGTTGGATATCACATCTCAAGCTATAGGAAGGGACTCAGGTTTGGTATAAGCATTGAGATATCACATCTCATGCTATAGGAAGGGTCTCTGGATTGGAATGGGAAGAAGTTGGATATCACATCTCATGCTATAGGAAGGGTCTCAGGTTTGGTATAAGCATTGAGATATCACATCTCATGCTATAGGAAGGGTCTCAGGATTGGAATGGGAAGGAGTTGTATATGACATCTCATGCCATAGGAAGGGTCTCAGGTTTCGTATAAGCATTGAGATATCACATCACATGCTATAGGAAGGGTCTCAGGATTGGAATGGGAAGGACTTGGATATCACATCTCATGCTATAGGCAGGGTCTCAGGTTTGGAAAGGGAAGGAGATGGATATCACATTTCATGTTAGAGGTAGGATCTCAGGTTTGGTATTAGAGGCATTGAGATATCACATCTCATGCTATCAGAAGGGTCTCTGGATTGGAATGGGAAGAAGTTGGATATCACATCTCATGCTAAAGGGAGGGTCTCAGGTTTGGAAGGGGAAGGATTTGGAAATCACATCTCATATTATAGGAAGGATCTCAGGTTTGGTATTAGAAGCATTGAGATATCACATCTCATGCTATCGGAAGGATCTCAGGTTTGGTATAAGAGGCATTGAGATATCACATCTCATGCTATCATACGGGTCTCAGGATTGGAATGGGAAGGAGTTGGATATCACATCTCATGTTATAGGAAGGATCTCAGGTTTGGTATTAGAAGCATTGAGACATCACATCTCATGCTATAGGAAGGGTCTCAGGATTGAAATGGGAAGGAGTTGGATATCACATCTCATGCTATAGGAAGGGTCTCAGATTTGGTATAAGCATTGAGATATCACATCTCATGCTATAGGAAGGGTCTCAGGATTGGAATGGGAAGGAGTTGTATATGACATCTCAGGCCATAGGAAGGGTCTCAGGTTTGATATAAGCATTGAGATATCACATCTCTGCTATCGGAAGGGTCTCAGGATTGGAATGGGAAGGAGTTGGATATCCCATCTGAGTTGGATATCCCATCTCATGTTATAGGAAGGGTCTCAGGTTTGGTATTAGAAGCATTGAGATATCACATCTCATGCTATAGGAAGGGTCTCAGGATTGGAATGGGGAGGACTTGGATGTCACATCTCATGCTATAGGAAGGGTCTCAGGATTGGAATGGGAAGGAGTTGGATATCACATCTCATGATAGAGGAAGGGTCTAAGGTTTGGAAGGGGAAGGATTTGGATATCACATCTCATGTTATAGGACGAGTCTCAGGTTTGGTATTAGAAGCATTGAGATATCAAGTCTCATGGTATAGGAAGGGTCTCAGAATTGGAATGGGAAGAAATTGGATATCACATCTCAAGCTTTAGGAAGGGTCTCAGGGTTGGAATGGGAAGGAGTTTGATATCACATCTCATGCCATAGTATGGGTCTCAGATTTGGTAGAAGCATTGGGATATCACATCTCATGCTATCGGAATGGTATCAGTATTGGATTTGGAAGGAGTTGGATATCCCATCTCATGCTATAGGAAAGGTCTCAGGTTGGAATGGGATGGAGTTGGATATCACATTTCATGTTATAGGAAGGGTCTCAGGTTTGGAATGGGAAGGAGTTGGATATCACATTTCATGTTAGAGGAAGGATCTCAGGTTTGGTATTAGAGGCCTTGAGATATCACATTTCATGTTATAGGAAGGGTCTCAGGTTTGGAATGGGAAGGAATTGGATATCACATCTCATGTTATAGGAAGGATCTCAGGTTTGGTATTAGAACCATTGAGATATCACATCTCATGCTATAGGAAGGGTCTCAGGATTGGAATGCGAAGGATTTGGATATCACATCTCATGCTAAAGGAAGGGTCTCAGGTTTGGTAGAAGCGTTGAGATATCACATCTCTGCTATCGGAAGGGTCTCAGGATTGGATTGGAAAGGAGTTGGATATCCCTTCCCATGCTATAAAAGGGTCTCAGGATTTGAATGGCAAGGAGTTGGATATCACATATCATGCCATAGGAAGGGTCTCAGGTTTGGTATAAGCATTGAGATATCACATCTCTGCTATCGGAAGGGTCTCCGGATTGGATTGCGGAGGAGTTGGATATCCCTTCTCATGCTATAGGAAGTGTCTCAGGTTGGAATGGGAAGGAGTTGGATATCACATCTCTTGTTATAGGAAGGGTCTCAGGATTGGAATTGGAAGGATTTGGATATCACATCTCTTGCTATAGGAAGGGTCTCAGGATTGGAATGGGTAGGAGTTGGATATCACATCTCATGTTAGAGGAAGGATCTCAGGTTTGGTATTAGAGGCCTTGAGATATCACATCTCATGCTATAGGAAGGGTCTCAGGTTTGGTATAAGCATTGAGATATCACATCTCATGCTATAGGAAGGGTCCCAGGATTGGAATGGGAAGGAGTTGTATATGACATCTCATGCCATAAGAAGGGTCTCAGGTTTGGTATAAGCATTGAGATATCACATCACATGCTATAGGAAGGGTCTCAGGATTGGAATGGGAAGGACTTGGATATCACAGCTCATGCTATAGGCAGGGTCTCAGGTCTGGAAAGGGAAGGAGATGGATATCACATTTCATGTTAGAGGTAGGATCTCAGGTTTGGTATTAGAGGCATTGAGATATCACATCTCATGCTATCAGAAGGGTCTCAGGATTGGAATGGGAAGGAGTTGTATATCACATCTCATGCTAAAGGGAGGGTCTCAGGTTTGGAAGGGGAAGGATTTGAATATCACATCACATGTTATAGGAAGGATCTCAGGTTTGGTATTAGAGGCATTGAGATATCACATCTCATGCTATTGGAAGGGTCTCAGGATTGGAATGGGAAGGAGTTGGATATCACATCTCATGCTATAGGAAGGGTCTCAGGTTTGGAACGGGAAGGAGTTGGATATCACATCTCGTGTTATAGGAAGAGTCTCAGGTTTGGTATAAGCATTGAGATATCACATCTCTGCAATTGGAAGTGTCTCAGGATTGGGATGGGAAGGATTTGGATATCACATCTCATGCTATAGGAAGGGTCTCAGGTTTGGAACGGGAAGGAGTTGGATATCACATCTCATGTTATGGGAAGAGTCTCAGGTTTGGTATAAGCATTGAGATATCAAATCTCTGCAATCGGAAGTGTCTCAGGATTGGAACGGGAAGGAGTTGGATATCCCATCTCATGTTATAGGACTGGTCTCAGGTTTGGTATTAGAAGCATTGAGATATCACATCGCATGCTGTAGGAAGGGTCTCAGGTTTGGAATGGGAAGGAATTGGATAGCACATCTCATGTCATAGGAAGGATCTCAGGTTTGGTATTAGAAGCATTGAGATATCACATCTCATGCTATAGGAATGGTCTCAGGATTAGAATGGGAAGGAGTTGGATATTACATTCTTGCTATGGGAAGGGTCTCATGTTTGGAATTGGAAGGAGTTGGATATCACATATGCTATAGGAAGGGTCTCAGGTTTGGAATGGGAAGGAGTTGGATATCACATCTCATGTTATAGGAAGGGTCACAGGTTGGTATACGCATTGAGATATCACATCTCTGCTATCGGAAGGGTCTCAGGATTGGAATGGGAAGGAGTTGGATATCCCATCTCATGTTATAGGAAGGGTCTCAGGTTTGGTATTAGAAGCATTGAGATATCACATCTCATGCTATAGGAAGGGTCTCAGGATTGGAATGGGGAGGGCTTGGATGTCACATCTCATGCTATAGGGAGGGTCTCAAGTTTGATATTAGAAGCATTGAGATAACAAATCTAATGATATCGGAAGGGTCTCAGGATTGGAATGGGAAGGAGTTGGATATCACATCTCATGATAAAGGAAGGGTCTAAGGTTTGGAAGGGGAAGGATTTGGATATCACATCTCATGTTATAGGACGGGTCTCAGGTTTGGTATTAGAAGCATTGAGATATCAAGTCTCATGGTATAGGAAGGGTCTCAGAATTGGAATGGGAAGGAGTTGGATATCACATCTCAAGCTATAGGAAGGGTCTCAGGATTGGAATGGGAAGGCGTTTGATATCACATCTTATGCCATAGTATGGGTCTCAGGTTTGGTAGAAGCATTGGGATATCACATCTCATGCTATTGGAAGGGTATCAGTATTGGATTTGGAAGGAGTTGGATAGCCCATCTCATGCTATAGGAAGGGTCTCAGGTTGGAATGGGAAGGAGTTGGATATCACATTTCATGTTATAGGAAGGGTCTCAGGATTGGAATGGGAAGGACTTGGATATCATATCTCATGCTATAGGAAGGCTCTCAGGTTTGGAAGGGGAAGGAGTTGGATATCACATTTCATGTTAGAGGAAGGATCTCAGGTTTGGTATTAGAGGCCTTGAGATATCACATCTCATGCTATAGGAAGGGTCTCGGGTTTGGTATAAGCATTGAGATATCACATCTCATGCTATAGGAAGGGTCTCAGGATTGGAATGGGAAGGAGTTGGATATCACATATCATATTATAGGAAAGATCTCAGGTTTGGTATTAGAAGCATTGAGACATCACATCTCATGTTATAGGAAGGGTCTTAGGATTGGAATGGGAAGAAGTTGGATATCACATCTCATGCTATAGGAAGGGTCTCAGGTTTGGTATAAGCATTGAGATATCAGATCTCATGCTATAGGAAGGGTCTCAGGATTGGAATGGGAAGGAGTTGTATATGACATCTCATGCCATAGGAAGGGTCTCAGGTTTGGTATTAGAGGCATTGAGATATCACATCTCATGCTATCAGAAGGGTCTCAGGATTGGAATGGGAAGGAGTTGTATATCACATCTCATGCTAAAGGGATGTCTCAGGTTTAGTAGGGGAAGGATTTGGAAATCACATCTCATGTTATAGGAAGGATCTCAGGTTTGGTATTAGAAGCATTGAGATATCACATCTCATGCTATCGGAAGTATCTCAGGTTTGGTATTAGAGGCATTGAGATATCACATCTCATGCTATCATAAGGGTCTCAGGATTGGAATGGGAAGGAGTTGGATATCACATCTCATGTTATAGGAAGGATCTCAGGTTTGGTATTAGAAGCATTGAGATATCACATCTCATGCTATAGGAAGGGTCTCAGGATTGGAATGGGAAGGAGGTGGATATCACATCTCATGCTATAGGAAGGGTCTCAGATTTGGTATAAGCATTGAGATATCACATCTCATGCTATAGGAAGGGTCTCAGGAATGGAATGGGAAGGACTTGGATATCACATCTCATGATAAAGGAAGGGTCTAACGTTTGGAAGGGGAAGGATTTGGATATCACATCTCATGTTATTGGACCGGTCTCAGGTTTGGTATTAGAAGCATTGAGATATCAAGTCTCATGGTATGGGACGGGAGTTTGATATCACATCTCATGCCATGGTATGGGTATCAGGTTTTGTAGAAGCATTGGGATATCACATCTCATGCTATCGGAAGGGTATCAGGATTGGATTTGGAAGGAGTTGGATATCCCATCTCATGCTATAGGAAGGGTATCAGGTTGGAATGGGAAGGAGTTGGATATGACATCTCATGTTATAGGAAGGGTCTCAGGATTGGAATGGGAAGGACTTGGATATCACATCTCATGCTGTAGGAAGGCTCTCAGGTTTGGAAAGGGAAGGAGTTGGATATCACATTTCATGTTAGAGGTAGGATCTCAGGTTTGGTATTAGAGGCATTGAGATATCACATCTCATGCTATCAGAAGGGTATCAGGATTGGAATGAGAAGGAGTTGGATATCACATCTCATGCTAAAGGGAGGGTCTCAGGTTCGGAAGGGGAAGGATTTGGATATCAAATCTCATGTTATAGGAAGTTTCTCAGGTTTGGTATTAGAAGCATTGAGATATCACATCTCATGCTATCGGAAGGATCTCAGGTTTGGTATTAGAAGCATTGAGATATCACATCTCATGCTATAGGAAGGGTCTCAGGATTGGAATGGGAAGGAGTTGGATATCACATCTCATGTTATAGGAAGGACCTCAGGTTTGGTATTAGAAGCATTGAGACATCACATCTCATGTTATAGGAAGGGTCTTAGGATTGGAATGGGAAGAAGTTGGATATCACATCTCATGCTATAGGAAGGGTCTCAGGTTTGGTATAAGCATTGAGATATCAGATCTCATGCTATAGGAAGGGTCTCAGGATTGGAATGGGAAGGAGTTGTATATGACATCTCATGCCATAGGAAGGGTCTCAGGTTTGGTATTAGAGGCATTGAGATATCACATCTCATGCTATCAGAAGGGTCTCAGGATTGGAATGGGAAGGAGTTGTATATCACATCTCATGCTAAAGGGATGGTCTCAGGTTTAGTAGGGGAAGGATTTGGAAATCACATCTCATGTTATAGGAAGGATCTCAGGTTTGGTATTAGAAGCATTGAGATATCACATCTCATGCTATCGGAAGTATCTCAGGTTTGGTATTAGAGGCATTGAGATATCACATCTCATGCTATCATAAGGGTCTCAGGATTGGAATGGGAAGGAGTTGGATATCACATCTCATGTTATAGGAAGGATCTCAGGTTTGGTATTAGAAGCATTGAGATATCACATCTCATGCTATAGGAAGGGTCTCAGGATTGGAATGGGAAGGAGGTGGATATCACATCTCATGCTATAGGAAGGGTCTCAGATTTGGTATAAGCATTGAGATATCACATCTCATGCTATAGGAAGGGTCTCAGGAATGGAATGGGAAGGACTTGGATATCACATCTCATGATAAAGGAAGGGTCTAACGTTTGGAAGGGGAAGGATTTGGATATCACATCTCATGTTATTGGACCGGTCTCAGGTTTGGTATTAGAAGCATTGAGATATCAAGTCTCATGGTATGGGACGGGAGTTTGATATCACATCTCATGCCATGGTATGGGTATCAGGTTTTGTAGAAGCATTGGGATATCACATCTCATGCTATCGGAAGGGTATCAGGATTGGATTTGGAAGGAGTTGGATATCCCATCTCATGCTATAGGAAGGGTATCAGGTTGGAATGGGAAGGAGTTGGATATGACATCTCATGTTATAGGAAGGGTCTCAGGATTGGAATGGGAAGGACTTGGATATCACATCTCATGCTGTAGGAAGGCTCTCAGGTTTGGAAAGGGAAGGAGTTGGATATCACATTTCATGTTAGAGGTAGGATCTCAGGTTTGGTATTAGAGGCATTGAGATATCACATCTCATGCTATCAGAAGGGTATCAGGATTGGAATGAGAAGGAGTTGGATATCACATCTCATGCTAAAGGGAGGGTCTCAGGTTCGGAAGGGGAAGGATTTGGATATCAAATCTCATGTTATAGGAAGTATCTCAGGTTTGGTATTAGAAGCATTGAGATATCACATCTCATGCTATCGGAAGGATCTCAGGTTTGGTATTAGAAGCATTGAGATATCACATCTCATGCTATAGGAAGGGTCTCAGGATTGGAATGGGAAGGAGTTGGATATCACATCTCATGTTATAGGAAGGACCTCAGGTTTGGTATTAGAAGCATTGAGATATCACATCTCATGCTATAGGACTGGTCTCAAGATTGGAATGGGAAGGAGTTGGATATCACATCTCATGCTAAAGGAAGGGTCTCAGTTTTGGTAGAAGCATTGAGATTTCACATATCATGCTATAGGAAGGGTCTCAGGATTGGAATGGGAAGGAATTGTATATCACATCTCATGCTAAAGGGAGGGTCTCAGGTTTGGAAGGGGAAGGATTTGGAAATCACATCTCATGTTATAGGAAGGATCTCAGGTTTGGTATTAGAAGCATTGAGATATCACATCTAATGCTATCGGAAGTATCTCAGGTTTGGTATTAGAGGCATTGAGATATCACATCTCATGCTATCATAAGGGTCTCAGGATTGGAATGGGAAGGAGTTGGATATCACATCTCTTGTTATAGGAAGGATCTCAGGTTTGGTATTAGAAGCATTGAGATATCACATCTCATGCTATAGTAAGGGTCTCAGGATTGGAATGGGAAGGAGTTGGATATCACATCTCATGCTATAGGAAGGGTCTCAGATTTGGTATAAGCATTGAGATATCACATCTCATGCTATAGGAAGGGTCTCAGGATTGGAACGGAAAGGAATGGGATATCACATCTAATGTTATAGGAAGAGTCTCAGGTTTGGTATAAGCATTGAGATATCACATCTCTGCTATCGGAGGTGTCTCAGGATTGGGATGGGAAGGAATTGGATATCACATCTCATGCTATAGGAAGGGTATCAGGTTTGGAACGGGAAGGAGTTGGATATCACATCTCATGCTATAGGAAGGGTCTCAGGTTTGGAACGGAAAGGAGTTAGATATCACATCTCATGTTATAGGAAGAGTCTCAGGTTTGGTATAAGCATTGAGATATCACATCTCTGCTATCGGAGGTGTCTCAGGATTGGGATGGGAAGGAATTGGATATCACATCTCATGCTATAGGAAGGGTATCAGGTTTGGAACGGGAAGGAGTTGGATATCCCACCTCATGTTATAGGACAGGTCTCAGGTTTGATATTAGAAGCATTGAGATATCACATCTCTGCTATTGGAAGGGTCTCAGGATTGGAATGGGAAGGACTTGGATATCAGAATTCATGTTATAGGAAGGGTCTCAGGTTTGGTATTAGAAGCATTGAGATATCACATCTCATGCTATAGGAAGGGTCTCAGGATTGAAATGGGAAGGACTTGGATATCACATCTCATGTTATAGGAAGGGTCTCAGGTTTGGTATTAGAAGCATTGAGATATCACATCTCATGCTATAGGAAGGGTCTCAGGAATGGAATGGGAAGGACCTGGATATCACATCTCATGATAAAGGAAGGGTCTAAGGTTTGGAAGGGGAAGGATTTGGATATCACATCTCATGTTATTGGACCGGTCTCAGGTTTGGTATTAGAAGCATTGAGATATCAAGTCTCATGGTATGGGACGGGAGTTTGATATCACATCTCATGCCATGGTATGGGTATCAGGTTTTGTAGAAGCATTGGGATATCACATCTCATGCTATCGGAAGGGTATCAGGATTGGATTTGGAAGGAGTTGGATATCCCATCTCATGCTATAGGAAGGGTATCAGGTTGGAATGGGAAGGAGTTGGATATGACATCTCATGTTATAGGAAGGGTCTCAGGATTGGAATGGGAAGGACTTGGATATCACATCTCATGCTGTAGGAAGGCTCTCAGGTTTGGAAAGGGAAGGAGTTGGATATCACATTTCATGTTAGAGGTAGGATCTCAGGTTTGGTATTAGAGGCATTGAGATATCACATCTCATGCTATCAGAAGGGTATCAGGATTGGAACGAGAAGGAGTTGGATATCACATCTCATGCTAAAGGGAGGGTCTCAGGTTCGGAAGGGGAAGGATTTGGATATCACATCTCATGGTATAGGAAGTATCTCAGGTTTGGTATTAGAAGCATTGAGATATCACATCTCATGCTATCGGAAGGATCTCAGGTTTGGTATTAGAAGCATTGAGATATCACATCTCATGCTATAGGAAGGGTCTCAGGATTGGAATGGGAAGGAGTTGGATATCACATCTCATGTTATAGGAAGGATCTCAGGTTTGGTATTAGAAGCATTGAGATATCACATCTCATGCTATAGGACTGGTCTCAGGATTGGAATGGGAAGGAGTTGGATATCACATCTCATGCTAAAGGAAGGGTCTCAGTTTTGGTAGAAGCATTGAGATTTCACATATCATGCTATAGGAAGGGTCTCAGGATTGGAATGGGAAGGAGTTGGATATCACATCTCATGCTATAGGAAGGGTCTCAGGTTTGGTATAAGCATTGAGATATCACATCTCATGCTAAAGGGAGGGTCTCAGGTTTGGAAGGGGAAGGATTTGGATATCACATCTCATGTTATAGGAAGTATCTCAGGTTTGGTATTAGAAGCATTGAGATATCACATCTCATGCTATCGGAAGGATCTCAGGTTTGGTATTAGAAGCATTGAGATATCACATCTCATGCTATAGGAAGGGTCTCAGGATTGGAATGGGAAGGAGTTGGATATCACATCTCATGTTATAGGAAGGATCTCAGGTTTGGTATTAGAAGCATTGAGATATCACATCTCATGCTATAGGACTGGTCTCAGGATTGGAATGGGAAGGAGTTGGATATCACATCTCATGCTAAAGGAAGGGTCTCAGTTTTGGTAGAAGCATTGAGATTTCACATATCATGCTATAGGAAGGGTCTCAGGATTGGAATGAGAAGGAGTTGGATATCACATCTCATGCTATAGGAAGGGTCTCAGGTTTGGTATAAGCATTGAGATATCACATCTCTGCTATCGTAAGGGTCTCAGGATTAGAATGGGAAGGACTTAGATATCACATCTCATGCTATAGGGAGGGTCTCAGTATTGATATTAGAAGCATTGAGATATCACATCTCAAGCTATCGGAAGGGTCTCAGGATTGGAATGGGAAGGAGTTGGATATCACATCTCATGCTATAGGAAGGGTCTCAGGTTAGGAACGGGAAGGAGTTGGATATCACATCTAATGTTATAGGAAGAGTCTCATGCTAAGACCTGATAGACCCTTCCTATAACATGAGATGGGAATATCCAACTCCTTCCCATTCCAATCCTGAGACCCTTCCCATAGCAGAGATGTAATATCTCAATGCTTATACCAAACCTGAGACCCTTCCTATAGCATGAGATGTGATATCCAACTCCTTCCCATTCCAATACTGAGACCCTTCCTATAGCATGAGATGTGATATCTCAATGCTTCTAATATCAAACTTGAGACCCTCCCTATAGCATGAGATGTGATATCCAAGTCCTTCCCATTCCAATCCTGAGACCCTTCCTATAGCATGAGATGTGATGTCTCAATGCTTCTAATACCAAACCTGAGACCCTTCCTATAACATGAGATGGGAATATCCAACTCCTTCCCATTCCAATCCTGAGACCCTCCCGATAGCAAACATGTGATATCTCAATGCTTATACCAAACCTGAGATCCTTCCTATAACATGAGATGTGATATCCAACTCCTTCCCATTCCAATCCTGAGACACTTCCTATAGCATGAGATGTGATATCTCACTGCTTATACCAAACCTGAGACCCTTCCTATAGCATGAGATGTGATATCCAAGTCCTTCCCATTCCAATCCTGAGACACTTCCTATAGCATGAGATGTGATATTTCAATGCTTCTATACCAAACCTGAGACTCTTCCTATAACATGAGATGGGATATCCAACTCCTTCCCATTACAATCCTGAGACCCTTCCGAAAGCAGAGATGTGATATCTCAATGCTTATACCAAACCTGAGACCCTTCCTATGGCATGAGATGTCA
The DNA here is from genome assembly GCF_040938575.1 of Ambystoma mexicanum. Lineage (NCBI taxonomy): Eukaryota > Metazoa > Chordata > Amphibia > Caudata > Ambystomatidae > Ambystoma > Ambystoma mexicanum. The sequence continues at coordinate 12,509,484 of NW_027182477.1, read as the reverse complement.
TATACAGATCCTTCCCATTCCAATCCTGAGACCCTTCCTATAGCATGAGATGTGATATCTCAATGCTTATACCAAACCTAAAACCCTTCCTATAGCATGAGATGTGATATCCAACTCCTTCCCATTCCAATCCTGAGACCCTTCCTATAGCATGAGATGTGATATCCAATGGCTCTAATATCAAACCTGAGATCCTTCCTCTAACATTAAATGTGATATCCAACTCCTTCCCTTTCCAAACCTGAGAGCCTACCTATAGCATGAGATGTGATATCCAAGTCCTTCCATTCCAATCCTTAGACCCTTCCTACAGCATGCAATATGATATCTCAATGATTCTAATAACAAACCTGAGACCCGTCCTATAACATGAGATGTGATATCCAACTCCTTCCCATTCCAATCCTGAGACACTTCCGATAGCAGAGATGTGATATCTCAATTCTTCTAATACCAAACATGAGACCAGTCCTATAACATGAGATGGGATATCCAACTCCTTCCCGTTCCAAACCTGAGACCCTTCCTATAGCATGAGATGTGATATCCAACTCCTTCCCATCCCAATCCTGAGACACTTCCGATTGCAGAGATTTGATATCTCAATGCTTATACCAAACCTGAGACTCTTCCTATAACATGAGATGTGATATCCAACTCCTTCCCGTTCCAAACCTGAGACCCTTCCTATAGCATGAGATGTGATATCCAACTCCTTCCCATTCCAATCCTGAGACCCTTATGATGGCATGAGATGTGATATCTCAATGCCTCTAATACCAAATCTGAGATTCTTCCGATAGCATGAGATGTGATATCTCAATGCTTCTTATACCAAACCTGAGATCCTTCCTATAACATGAGATGTGATATCCAAATCCTTCCCCTTCCAAACCTGAGACCCTCCCTTTAGCATGAGATGTGATATCCAACTCCTTCCCATTCCAACCTGAGACCCTTCCTATAGCATGAGATGGGATATCCAACTCCTTGGAATTCCAATCCTGATACCCTTCCGATAGCATGAGATTTGATATCCCAATGCTTATACCAAACCTGAGACCCATACTATTGCATGAGATGTGATATCAAACTCCTTCCCATTCCAATCCTGAGACCCTTCCTATAGCTTGAGATGTGATATCCAACTCCTTCCCATTCCAATTCTGAGACCCTTCCTATACCATGAGACTTGATATCTCAATGCTTCTAATACCAAACCTGAGACCCGTCCTATAACATGAGATGTGATATCCAAATCCTTCCCCTTCCAAACCTTAGACCCTTCCTTTATCATGAGATGTGATATCCAACTCCTTCCCATTCCAATCCTGAGACCCTTCCGATATCATGAGATGTGATATCTCAATGCTTCTAATATCAAACTCGAGACCCTCCCTATAGCATGAGATGTGATATCCAAGTCCTTCCCATTCCAATCCTGAGACCCTTCCTATAGCATGAGATGTGATGTCTCAATGCTTCTAATACCAAACCTGAGACCCTTCCTATAACATGAGATGGGAATATACAACTCCTTCCCATTCCAATCCTGAGACCCTTCCGATAGCAAACATGTGATATCTCAATGCTTATACCAAACCTGAGATCCTTCCTATAGCATGAGATGTGATATCTCACTGCTTATACCAAACCTGAGACCCTTCCTATAGCATGAGATGTGATATCCAACTCCTTCCCATTCCAATCCTGAGACCCTTCCTATAGCATGAGATGTGATATCTCAATGCTTCTAATATCAAACTTGAGACCCTCCCTATAGCATGAGATGTGATATCCAAGTCCTTCCCATTCCAATCTTGAGACACTTCCTATAGCATGAGATGTGATATCTCAATGCTTCTAATACCAAACCTGAGACTCTTCCTATAACATGAGATGGGATATCCAACTCCTTCCCATTGCAATCCTGAGACCCTTCCGATAGCAGAGATGTGATATCTCAATGCTTATACCAAACCTGAGACCCTTCCTATGGCCTGAGATGTCATATACAACTCCTTCCCATTCCAATCCTGAGACCCTTCCTTTAGCATGAGATGTGATATCTCAATGCTTATACCAAATCTGAGACCCTTCCTATAGCATGAGATGTGATATCCAAATCCTTCCCATTCCAATCCTGAGACCCTTCCTATAGCATGAGATGTGATATCTCAATGCTTATACCAAACCTGAGAGCCTACCTATAGCATGAGATGTGATATCCAAGTCCATCCCATTCCAATCCTTAGACCCTTCCTAGAGCATGTGATGTGATATCTCAATGATTCTAATACCAAACCAGAGACTCTTACTATAACATGAGATGGGATATCCAACTCCTTCCCATTCCAATCCTGAGCCGCTTCCGATAGCAGAGATGTGATATCTCAATGCTTATACCAAACCTGAGACCCTTCCTATAACATGAGATGTGATATCCAACTCCTTCCCGTTCCAAACCTGAGACACTAACTATAGCATATGTGATATCCAACTCCTTCCCATTCCAAACATGAGACCCTTCCTATAGCAAGAAAGTAATATCCAACTCCTACCCATTCCAATCCTGAGACCCTTCCTATAGCAAGAGATGTGATATCCAAATCCTTCCCATTCCAATCCTGAGACCCTTCCTATAACATGAGATGTGATATCCAACTCCTTCCCATTCCAACCTGAGACACTTCCTATAGCATGAGAAGGGATATCCAACTCCTTCCCAATCCAATCCTGAGACCCTTCCGATAGCAGAGATGTGATATTTCAATGCTTGTACCAAACCTGAGACCCTTCCTATGGCATGAGATGTGATATCCAACTCCTTGCCATTCAAATCCTGAGACCCTTCCTATAGCATGAGAAGGGATATCCAACTCCTTCCCAATCCAATCCTGCGACCCTTCCGATAGCAGAGACGTGATATCTCAATGCTTCTACCAAACCTGAGACCCTTCCTTTAGCATGAGATGTGATATCCAAATCCTTCACATTCCAATCCTGAGACCCTTCCTATTGCATGAGATGTGATATCTCAATGCTTCTAATACCAAACCTGAGATCCTTCCTATAACATGAGATGTGATATCCAATTCCTTCCCATTCCAAACCTGAGACCCTTCCTATTGGATGAGATGTGATATCCAACTCCTTCCCATTCCAACCCTGAGACCCTTCCTATAACATGAGATGTGATGTCTCAATGCTTCTAATACCAAACCTGAGATCCTTCCTATAACATGAGATGTGATATCCAACTCCTTCCTTTCCTATCCTGTGACCCGTCCTATAGCATGAGATGTGATATCTCAATGCTTATACTAAACCTGAGACCCTTCCTATAGCATGAGATGTGATATCCAACTACTTCCCATTCCAATCCTGAGACCCTTCCTATAGCATGAGATGTGATATCTCAATGCTTCTAATACCAAACCTGAGATCCTTCCTCTAACATGAAATGTGATATCCAACTCCTTCCCTTTCCAAACCTAAGAGCCTATCTATAGCATGAGATGTGATATCCAAGTCCTTCCCATTCCAACCCTTCCTACAGCATGCAATATGATATCTCAATGATTCTAATAACAAACCTGAGACCCATCCTATAACATGAGATGTGATATCCAACTCCTTCCCATTCCAATCCTGAGACACTTCCGATAGCAGAGATGTGATATCTCAATGCTTATACCAAACCTGAGACCCTTCCTATAACATGAGATGTGATATCCAAATCCTTCCCGTTCCAAACCTGAGACCCTTCCTTTAGCATGAGATGTGATATCCAGCTCCTTCCCATTCCAATCCTGAGACACTTCCGATAGCATGAGATGTGATATCTCAATGCTTCTAATATCAAAACTGAGACCCTCCCTATAGCATGATATGTGATATCTAAGTCCTTCCCATTCCAATCCTGAGACACTCCCTATAGCATGAGATGTGATATCCAACTCTTTCCCATTCCAATCCTGAGACCCTTCCTATAGCATGAGATATGATATCTCAATACTTCTAATACCAAACGTGAGATCCTTCCGATAACATGAGATGTGATATCCAAATCCTTCCCCTTCCAAACCTGAGACCCTCCCTTTAGCATGAGATGTGATATCCAACTCCTTCCCATTCCAATCCTGAGACCCTTCTGATAGCATGAGATGTGATATCTCAATGCTTCTAATACCAAACCTGAGATCCTTCCGATAGCATGAGATGTGATATCTCAATGCTTCTAATACCAAACCTGAGATCCTTCCTAAAACATGAGATGTGATATCCAAATCCTTCCCCTTCCAAACCTGAGACCCTACCTTTAGCATGAGATGTGATATCCAACTCCTTCCCATTCCATTCCTGAGACCCTTCTGATAGCATGAGATGTGATATCTCAATGCCTCTAATACCAAACCTGAGATCCTACCTCTAACATGAAATGTGATATCCAACTCTTTCCCCTTCCAAACCTGAGAGCCTTCCTATAGCATGAGATGTGATATCCAAGTCCTTCCCATTCCAATCCTGAGACCCTTCCTATAGCTTGAGATGTGATATCCAACTCCTTCCCATTCCAATTCTGAGACCCTTCCTATACTCTGAGACTTGATATCTCAATGCTTCTAATACCAAACCTGAGACCCGTAATATAACATGAGATGTGATATCCAAATCCTTCCCCTTCCAAACCTTAGACCCTTCCTTTATCATGAGATGTGATATCCAACTCCTTCCCATTCCAATCCTGAGACCCTTCCGATATCATGAGATGTGATATCTCAAAGCTTCTAATATCAAACTTGAGACCCTCCCTATAGCATGAGATGTGATATCCAAGTCCTTCCCATTCCAATCCTGAGACCCTTCCTATAGCATGAGATGTGATATCTCAATGCTTCTAATACCAAACCTGAGACCCTTCCTATAACATGAGATGGGAATATCCAACTCCTTCCCATTCCAATCCTGAGACCCTTCCGATAGCAGAGATGTGATATCTCAATGCTTATACCAAACCTGAGACCCTTCCTATGGCATGAGATGTGATATCCAACTCCTTGCCATTCAAATCCTGAGACCCTTCCTATAGCATGAGAAGGGATATCCAACTCCTTCCCAATCCAATCCTGAGACCCTTCCGATAGCAGAGACGTGATATCTCAATGCTTCTACCAAACCTGAGACCCTTCCTTTAGCATGAGATGTGATATCCAAATCCTTCACATTCCAATCCTGAGACCCTTCCTATAGCATGAGATGTGATATCTCAATGCTTCTAATACCAAACCTGAGATCCTTCCTATAACATGAGATGTGATATCCAATTCCTTCCCATTCCAAACCTGACACCCTTCCTATTGGATGAGATGTGATATCCAAGTCCTTCCCATTCCAATCCTGAGACCCTTCCTATAGCTTGAGATGTGATATCCAACTCCTTCCCATTCCAATTCTGAGACCCTTCCTATACTCTGAGACTTGATATCTCAATGCTTCTAATACCAAACCTGAAACCCGTAATATAACATGAGATGTGATATCCAAATCCTTCCCCTTCCAAACCTTAGACCCTTCCTTTATCATGAGATGTGATATCCAACTCCTTCCCATTCCAATCCTGAGACCCTTCCGATATCATGAGATGTGATATCTCAAAGCTTCTAATATCAAACTTGAGACCCTCCCTATAGCATGAGATGTGATATCCAAGTCCTTCCCATTCCAATCCTGAGACCCTTCCTATAGCATGAGATGTGATATCTCAATGCTTCTAATACCAAACCTGAGACCCTTCCTATAACATGAGATGGGAATATCCAACTCCTTCCCATTCCAATCCTGAGACCCTTCCGATAGCAGAGATGTGATATCTCAATGCTTATACCAAACCTGAGACCCTTCCTATGGCATGAGATGTGATATCCAACTCCTTGCCATTCAAATCCTGAGACCCTTCCTATAGCATGAGAAGGGATATCCAACTCCTTCCCAATCCAATCCTGAGACCCTTCCGATAGCAGAGACGTGATATCTCAATGCTTCTACCAAACCTGAGACCCTTCCTTTAGCATGAGATGTGATATCCAAATCCTTCACATTCCAATCCTGAGACCCTTCCTATAGCATGAGATGTGATATCTCAATGCTTCTAATACCAAACCTGAGATCCTTCCTATAACATGAGATGTGATATCCAATTCCTTCCCATTCCAAACCTGACACCCTTCCTATTGGATGAGATGTGATATCCAACTCCTTCCCATTCCAACCCTGAGACCCTTCCTATAGCATGAGATGTGATGTCTCAATGCTTCTAATACCAAACCTGAGATCCTTCCTATAACATGAGATGTGATATCCAACTCCTTCCATTCCAATCCTGAGACCTGTCCTATAGCATGAGATGTGATATCTCAATGCTTATACCAAACCTGAGACCCTTCCTATAGCATGAGATGTGATATCCAACTACTTCCCATTCCAATCCTGAGACCCTTCATATAGCATGAGATGTGATATCTCAATGCTTCTAATACCAAACCTGGGATCCTTCCTCTAACATGAAATGTGATATCCAACTCCTTCCCTTTCCAAACCTAAGATCCTATCTATAGCATGAGATGTGATATCCAAGTCCTTCCCATTCCAATCCTTAGACCCTTCCTACAGCATGCAATATGATATCTCAATGATTCTAATAACAAACCTGAGACCCGTCCTATAGCATGAGATGTGATATCCAACTCCTTCCCATCCCAATCCTGAGACACTTCCGATAGCAGAGATTTGATATCTCAATGCTTATACCAAACCTGAGACTCTTCCTATAACATGAGATGTGATATCCAACTCCTTCCCGTTCCAAACCTGAGACCCTTCCTATAGCATGAGATGTGATATCCAACTCCTTCCCATCCCAATCCTGAGACACTTCCGATTGCAGAGATTTGATATCTCAATGCTTATACCAAACCTGAGACTCTTCCTATAACATGAGATGTGATATCCAACTCCTTCCCGTTCCAAACCTGAGACCCTTCCTATAGCATGAGATGTGATATCCAACTCCTTCCCATTCCAATCCTGAGACCCTTATGATGGCATGAGATGTGATATCTCAATACCTCTAATACCAAATCTGAGATTCTTCCGATAGCATGAGATGTGATATCTCAATGCTTCTTATACCAAACCTGAGATCCTTCCTATAACATGAGATGTGATATCCAAATCCTTCCCCTTCCAAACCTGAGACCCTCCCTTTAGCATGAGATGTGATATCCAACTCCTTCCCATTCCAACCTGAGACCCTTCCTATAGCATGAGATGGGATATCCAACTCCTTGGAATTCCAATCCTGATACCCTTCCGATAGCATGAGATTTGATATCCCAATGCTTATACCAAACCTGAGACCCATACTATGGCATGAGATGTGATATCAAACTCCTTCCCATTCCAATCCTGAGACCCTTCCTATAGCTTGAGATGTGATATCCAACTCCTTCCCATTCCAATTCTGAGACCCTTCCTATACCATGAGACTTGATATCTCAATGCTTCTAATACCAAACCTGAGACCCGTCCTATAACATGAGATGTGATATCCAAATCCTTCCCCTTCCAAACCTTAGACCCTTCCTTTATCATGAGATGTGATATCCAACTCCTTCCCATTCCAATCCTGAGACCCTTCCGATATCATGAGATGTGATATCTCAATGCTTCTAATATCAAACTCGAGACCCTCCCTATAGCATGAGATGTGATATCCAAGTCCTTCCCATTCCAATCCTGAGACCCTTCCTATAGCATGAGATGTGATGTCTCAATGCTTCTAATACCAAACCTGAGACCCTTCCTATAACATGAGATGGGAATATACAACTCCTTCCCATTCCAATCCTGAGACCCTTCCGATAGCAAACATGTGATATCTCAATGCTTATGCCAAACCTGAGATCCTTCCTATAACATGAGATGTGATATCCAACTCCTTCCCATCATTCCAATCCTGAGACACTTCCTATAGCATGAGATGTGATATCTCACTGCTTATACCAAACCTGAGACCCTTCCTATAGCATGAGATGTGATATCCAACTCCTTCCCATTCCAATCCTGAGACCCTTCCTATAGCATGAGATGTGATATCTCAATGCTTCTAATATCAAACTTGAGACCCTCCCTATAGCATGAGATGTGATATCCAAGTCCTTCCCATTCCAATCTTGAGACACTTCCGATAGCAGAGATGTGATATCTCAATGCTTATACCAAACCTGAGACCCTTCCTATGGCCTGAGATGTCATATACAACTCCTTCCCATTCCAATCCTGAGACCCTTCCTTTAGCATGAGATGTGATATCTCAATGCTTATACCAAATCTGAGACCCTTCCTATAGCATGAGATGTGATATCCAAATACTTCCCATTCCAATCCTGAGACCCTTCCTATAGCATGAGATGTGATATCTCAATGCTTATACCAAACCTGAGAGCCTACCTATAGCATGAGATGTGATATCCAAGTCCATCCCATTCCAATCCTTAGACCCTTCCTAGAGCATGCGATGTGATATCTCAATGATTCTAATACCAAACCAGAGACTCTTACTATAACATGAGATGGGATATCCAACTCCTTCCCATTCCAATCCTGAGCCGCTTCCGATAGCAGAGATGTGATATCTCAATGCTTATACCAAACCTGAGACCCTTCCTATAACATGAGATGTGATATCCAACTCCTTCCCGTTCCAAACCTGAGACACTAACTATAGCATATGTGATATCCAACTCCTTCCCATTCCAAACATGAGACCCTTCCTATAGCAAGAAAGTAATATCCAACTCCTACCCATTCCAATCCTGAGACCCTTCCTATAGCAAGAGATGTGATATCCAAATCCTTCCCATTCCAATCCTGAGACCCTTCCTATAACATGAGATGTGATATCCAACTCCTTCCCATTACAACCTGAGACACTTCCTATAGCATGAGAAGGGATATCCAACTCCTTCCCAATCCAATCCTGAGACCCTTCCGATAGCAGAGATGTGATATTTCAATGCTTATACCAAACCTGAGACCCTTCCTATGGCATGAGATGTGATATCCAACTCCTTGCCATTCAAATCCTGAGACCCTTCCTATAGCATGAGAAGGGATATCCAACTCCTTCCCAATCCAATCCTGCGACCCTTCCGATAGCAGAGACGTGATATCTCAATGCTTCTACCAAACCTGAGACCCTTCCTTTAGCATGAGATGTGATATCCAAATCCTTCACATTCCAATCCTGAGACCCTTCCTATAGCATGAGATGTGATATCTCAATGCTTCTAATACCAAACCTGAGATCCTTCCTATAACATGAGATGTGATATCCAATTCCTTCCCATTCCAAACCTGAGACCCTTCCTATTGGATGAGATGTGATGTCCAACTCCTTCCCATTCCAACCCTGAGACCCTTCCTATAGCATGAGATGTGATGTCTCAATGCTTCTAATACCAAACCTGAGATCCTTCCTATAACATGAGATGTGATATCCAACTCCTTCCATTCCAATCCTGTGACCCGTCCTATAGCATGAGATGTGATATCTCAATGCTTATACTAAACCTGAGACCCTTCCTATAGCATGAGATGTGATATCCAACTACTTCCCATTCCAATCCTGAGACCCTTCCTATAGCATGAGATGTGATATCTCAATGCTTCTAATACCAAACCTGAGATCCTTCCTCTAACATGAAATGTGATATCCAACTCCTTCCCTTTCCAAACCTAAGAGCCTATCTATAGCATGAGATGTGATATCCAAGTCCTTCCCATTCCAACCCTTAGACCCTTTCTACAGCATGCAATATGATATCTCAATGATTCTAATAACAAACCTGAGACCCGTCCTATAACATGAGATGTGATATCCAACTCCTTCCCATTCCAATCCTGAGACACTTCCGATAGCAGAGATGTGATATCTCAATGCTTATACCAAACCTGAGACCCTTCCTATAACATGAGATGTGATATCCAAATCCTTCCCGTTCCAAACCTGAGACCCTTCCTTTAGCATGAGATGTGATATCCAGCTCCTTCCCATTCCAATCCTGAGACACTTCCGATAGCATGAGATGTGATATCTCAATGCTTCTAATATCAAAACTGAGACCCTCCCTATAGCATGATATGTGATATCTAAGTCCTTCCCATTCCAATCCTGAGACACTCCCTATAGCATTAGATGTGATATCCAACTCTTTCCCATTCCAATCCTGAGACCCTTCCTATAGCATGAGATATGATATCTCAATACTTCTAATACCAAACGTGAGATCCTTCCGATAACATGAGATGTGATATCCAAATCCTTCCCCTTCCAAACCTGAGACCCTCCCTTTAGCATGAGATGTGATATCCAACTCCTTCCCATTCCAATCCTGAGACCCTTCTGATAGCATGAGATGTGATATCTCAATGCTTCTAATACCAAACCTGAGATCCTTCCGATAGCATGAGATGTGATATCTCAATGCTTCTAATACCAAACCTGAGATCCTTCCTAAAACATGAGATGTGATATCCAAATCCTTCCCCTTCCAAACCTGAGACCCTCCCTTTAGCATGAGATGTGATATCCAACTCCTTCCCATTCCATTCCTGAGACCCTTCTGATAGCATGAGATGTGATATCTCAATGCCTCTAATACAAAACCTGAGATCCTACCTCTAACATGAAATGTGATATCCAACTCTTTCCCCTTCCAAACCTGAGAGCCTTCCTATAGCATGAGATGTGATATCCAAGTCCTTCCCATTCCAATCCTGAGACCCTTCCTATAGCTTGAGATGTGATATTTAACTCCGTCCCATTCCAATTCTGAGACCCTTCCTATACTCTGAGACTTGATATCTCAATGCTTCTAATACCAAACCTGAGACCCATAATATAACATGAGATGTGATATCCAAATCCTTCCCCTTCCAAACCTTAGACCCTTCCTTTATCATGAGATGTGATATCCAACTCCTTCCCATTCCAATCCTGAGACCCTTCCGATATCATGAGATGTGATATCTCAAAGGTTCTAATATCAAACTTGAGACCCTCCCTATAGCATGAGATGTGATATCCAAGTCCTTCCCATTCCAATCCTGAGACCCTTCCTATAGCATGAGATGTGATATCTCAATGCTTCTAATACCAAACCTAAGACCCTTCCTATAACATGAGATGGGAATATCCAACTCCTTCCCATTCCAATCCTGAGACCCTTCCGATAGCAGAGATGTGATATCTCAATGCTTATACCAAACCTGAGACCCTTCCTATGGCATGAGATGTGATATCCAACTCCTTGCCATTCAAATCCTGAGACCCTTCCTATAGCATGAGAAGGGATATCCAACTCCTTCCCAATCCAATCCTGAGACCCTTCCGATAGCAGAGACGTGATATCTCAATGCTTCTACCAAACCTGAGACCCTTCCTTTAGCATGAGATGTGATATCCAAATCCTTCACATTCCAATCCTGAGACCCTTCCTATAGCATGAGATGTGATATCTCAATGCTTCTAATACCAAACCTGAGATCCTTCCTATAACATGAGATGTGATATCCAATTCCTTCCCATTCCAAACCTGACACCCTTCCTATTGGATGAGATGTGATATCCAACTCCTTCCCATTCCAACCCTGAGACCCTTCCTATAGCATGAGATGTGATGTCTCAATGCTTCTAATACCAAACCTGAGATCCTTCCTATAACATGAGATGTGATATCCAACTCCTTCCATTCCAATCCTGAGACCTGTCCTATAGCATGAGATGTGATATCTCAATGCTTATACCAAACCTGAGACCCTTCCTATAGCATGAGATGTGATATCCAACTACTTCCCATTCCAATCCTGAGACCCTTCATATAGCATGAGATGTGATATCTCAATGCTTCTAATACCAAACCTGAGATCCTTCCTCTAACATGAAATGTGATATCCAACTCCTTCCCTTTCCAATCCTTAGACCCTTCCTACAGCATGCAATATGATATCTCAATGATTCTAATAACAAACCTGAGACCCGTCCTATAGCATGAGATATGATATCCAAGTCCTTCCCATTCCAATCCTGAGACCCTTCCTATAACATGAAATGTGATATCCAACTCCTTCCCATTCCAACCTGAGACCCTTCCTATAGCATGAGATGGGATATCCAACTTCTTCCAAATCCAATACTGATACCCTTCCGATAGCATGAGATGTGATATCCCAATGCTTCTACCAAACCTGAGACCCATACTATGGCATGAGATGTGATATCAAACTCCTTCCCATTCCAATCCTGAGACCCTTCCTATAGCTTGAGGTGTGATATCCAACTCCTTCCCATTCCAATTCTGAGACCCTTCTTATACCATGAGACTTGATATCTCAATGCTTCTAATACCAAACCTGAGACCCGTCCTATAACATGAGATGTGATATCCAAATCCTTCCCCTTCCAAACCTTAGACCCTTCCTTTATCATGAGATGTGATATCCAACTCCTTCCCATTCCAATCCTGAGACCCTTCCGATATCATGAGATTTGTTATCTCAATGCTTCTAATATCAAACTTGAGACCCTCCCTATAGCATGAGATGTGACATCCAAGTCCTTCCCATTCCAATCCTGAGACCCTTCCTATAACATGAGATGTGATATCCAACTCCTTCCCATTCCAACCTGAGACACTTCCTATAGCATGAGAAGGGATATCTAACTCCTTCCCAATCCAATCCTGAGACCCTAGCGATAGCAGAGATGTGATATCTCAAAGCTTATACCAAACCTGAGACCCTTCCTATGGCATGAGATGTGATATCCAACTCCTTGCCATTCAAATCCTGAGACCCTTCCTATAGCATGAGATGTGATATCTCTATGCTTCTAATACCAAACCTGAGACCCTTCCTATAACATGAGATGGGATATCCAACTCCTTCCCATTCCAATCCTGAGACCCTTCCGATAGCAGAGATGTGATATCTCAATGCTTATACCAAACCTGAGAACCTTCCTATGGCCTGAGATGTCATATAGAACTCCTTCCCATTCCAATCCTGAGACCCTTCCTTTAGCATGAGATGTGATATCTCAATGCTTATACCAAATCTGAGACCCTTCCTATAGCATGAGATGTGATATCCAATTCCTTCCCATTCCAATCCTGAGACCCTTCCTATAGCATGAGATGTGATATCTCAATGCTTATACCAAACCTGAGAGCCTACCTATAGCATGAGATGTGATATCCAAGTCCATCCCATTCCAATCCTTAGACCCTTCCTACAGCATGCGATGTGATATCTCAATGATTCTAATACCAAACCAGAGACTCTTCCTATAACATGAGATGGGATATCCAACTCCTTCCCATTCCAATCCTGAGCCGCTTCCGATAGCAGAGATGTGATATCTCAATGCTTATACCAAACCTGAGACCCTTCCTATAACATGAGATGTGATATCCAACTCCTTCCAGTTCCAAACCTGAGACACTAACTATAGCATATGTGATATCCAACTCCTTCCCATTCCAAACATGAGACCCTTCCTATAGCAAGAAAGTAATATTCAACTCCTACCCATTCCAATCCTGAGACCCTTCCTATAGCAAGAGATGTGATATCCAAATCCTTCCCATTCCAATCCTGAGACCCTTCCTATAACATGAGATGTGATATCCAACTCCTTCCCATTCCAACCTGAGACACTTCCTATAGCATGAGAAGGGATATCCAACTCCTTCCCAATCCAATCCTGAGACCCTTCCGATAGCAGAGATGTGATATCTCAATGCTTATACCAAACCTGAGACCCTTCCTATGGCATGAGATGTGATATCCAACTCCTTCCCAATCCAATCCTGAGACCCTTCCGATAGCAGAGACGTGATATCTCAATGCTTCTACCAAACCTGAGACCCTTCCTTTAGCATGAGATGTGATATCCAAATCCTTCACATTCCAATCCTGAGACCCTTCCTATAGCATGAGATGTAATATCTCAATGCTTCTAATACCAAACCTGAGATCCTTCCTATAACATGAGATGTGATATCCAATTCCTTCCCATTCCAAACCTGAGACCCTTCCTATTGGATGAGATGTGATATCCAACTCCTTCCCATTCCAACCCTGAGACCCTTCCTATAGCATGAGATGTGATGTCTCAATGCTTCTAATACCAAACCTGAGATCCTTCCTATAACATGAGATGTGATAGCCAACTCCTTCCATTCCAATCCTGAGACCCGTCCTATAGCATGAGATGTGATATCTCAATGCTTATACCAAACCTGAGACCCTTCCTATAGCATGAGATGTGATATCCAACTGCTTCCCATTCCAATCCTGGGACCCTTCCTATAGCATGAGATGTGATATCTCAATGCCTCTAATACCAAACCTGAGATCCTTCCTCTAACATGAAATGTGATATCCAACTCCTTCCCTTTCCAAACCTAAGAGCCTATCTATAGCATGAGATGTGATATCCAAGTCCTTCCCATTCCAACCCTTAGACCCTTCCTACAGCATGCAATATGATATCTCAATGATTCTAATAACAAACCTGAGACCCGTCCTATAACATGAGATGGGATATCCAACTCCTTCCCATTCCAATCCTGAGACACTTTCGATAGCAGAGATGTGATATCTCAATGCTTATACCAAACCTGAGACCCTTCCTATAACATGAGATGTGATATCCAAATCCTTCCCGTTCCAGACCTGAGACCCTTCCTTTAGCATGAGATGTGATATCCAGCACCTTCCCATTCCAATCCTGAGACACTTCCTATAGCATGAGATGTGATATCTCAATGCTTCTAATATCAAAACTGAGACCCTCCCTATAGCATGATATGTGATATCTAAGTCCTTCCCATTCCAATCCTGAGACCCTCCCTATAGCATGAGATGTGATATCCAACTCCTTCCCATTCCAATCCTGAGACCCTTCCTATAGCATGAGATATGATATCTCAATACTTCTAATACCAAACGTGAGATCCTTCCGATAACATGAGATGTGATATCCAAATCCTTCCCCTTCCAATCCTGAGACCCTCCCTTTAGCATGAGATGTGATATCCAACTCCTTCCTATTCCAATCCTGAGACTCTTCTGATAGCATGAGATGTGATATCTCAATGCTTCTAATACCAAACCTGAGATCCTTCCGATAGCATGAGATGTGATATCTCAATGCTTCTAATACCAAACCTGAGATCCTTCCTATAACATGAGATTTGATATCCAAATCCTTCCCCTTCCAAACCTGAGACCCTCCCTTTAGCATGAGATGTGATATCCAACTCCTTCCCATTCCATTCCTGAGACCCTTCTGATAGCATGAGATGTGATATCTCAATGCCTCTAATACCAAACCTGAGATCCTACCTCTAACATGAAATGTGATATCCAACTCTTTCCCCTTCCAAACCTGAGAGCCTTCCTATAGCATGAGATGTGATATCCAAGTCCTTCCCATTCCAATCCTGAGACCCTTCCTATAGCTTGAGATGTGATATCCAACTCCTTCCCATTCCAATTCTGAGACCCTTCCTATACTATGAGACTTGATATCTCAATGCTTCTAATACAAACGTGAGACCCGTAATATAACATGAGATGTGATATCCAAATCCTTCCCCTTCCAAACCTTAGACCCTTCCTTTATCATGAGAAGTGATATCCAACTCCTTCCCATTCCAATCCTGAGACCCTTCCGATATCATGAGATGTGATATCTCAAAGCTTCTAATATCAAACTTGAGACCCTCCCTATAGCATGAGATGTGATATCCAAGTCCTTCCCATTCCAATCCTGAGACCCTTCCTATAGCTTGAGATGTGATATCCAACTCCTACCCATTCCAATTCTGAGACCCTTCCTATACTATGAGACTTGATATCTCAATGCTTCTAATACAAACGTGAGACCCGTAATATAACATGAGATGTGATATCCAAATCCTTCCCCTTCCAAACTTAGACCCTTCCTTTATCATGAGATGTGATATCCAACTCCTTCCCATTCCAATCCTGAGACCCTTCCGATATCATGAGATGTGATATCTCAAAGCTTCTAATATCAAACTTGAGACCCTCCCTTTAGCATGAGATGTGATATCCAACTCCTTCTCATTCCAATCCTGATACCCTTCTGATAGCATGAGATGTGATATCTCAATGCCTCTAATACCAAACCTGAGATCCTACCTCTAACATGAAATGTGATATCCAACTCCTTCCCTTTCCAAACCTGAGAGCCTTCCTACAGCATGAGATGTGATATCCAAGTCCTTCCCATTCCAATCCTGAGACCCTTCCTATAACATGAGATGTCATATCCAACTCCTTCCCATTCCAACCTGATACCCTTCCTATAGCATGAGATGGGATATCCAACTCCTTCCAAATCCAATCCTGATACCCTTCCGATAGCATGAGATGTGATATCCCAATGCTTCTACAAAACCTGATACCCATACCATGGCATGAGATGTGATATCAAACTCCTGTCCCATACCATGAGACTTGATATCTCAATGCTTCTAATACCAAACCTGAGACCGGTCCAATAACATGAGATGTGATATCCAAAACCTTCCACTTCCAAACGTTAGACCCTTCCTTTATCATGAGATGTGATATCCAAGTCCTTCCCATTCCATTCCTGAGACCCTTCCTATAGCATGAGATGTGATATCTCAATGCTTATACCAAATCTGAGACCTGTAAGGATATTTGGCGTGTTACAGTACACAGTACAGCAATACTGCACAAGTAGCACAATTTTTTTTGCAGCACCACCACCACAAGGGTGCGGTGCATTGCTATATGGGTTAGCAGATTAACAAGGAAAGACAGACTATTCAGTAAAAAACGATTTTAACATATAAGATGCAAATCTATTTTTGCAGTTAAAAGCACACGTGTTCATTTAAAAATGCACACTATTTTTCACCTGAAATGCCTATATTGCTAGAGACACATTTGAAAATTAACAGCTAACCTATTAACCATTAACCTGACTAATAAAACCTTATTTTAATATAACCCACTAATAAAATGTGTTCTCTACTGCAGAATTAGGCATACTCTGAAAACCAGTTAAATGAGTGTGCAGATTTTTTTTTCTTCTCTTCTCTGCCTGATTATCCGTGTTGTTGTGCACAGTAACGGCAGGAAGGAGGAAGTCAGATTTGCAACAATTGCAAATGTATAAGCGAAGCTATTGTTGAAGAGTAGGAGGATGAGAGATGATGGATTTCATTGGGACACGTCATAAAGAGGGCTGAGAGGAAAGTTTTAGTGGGCAGTAGCAGGGAAAAAGACAGGGAGACATCTTTCTGCACTACTGGGGAGAAGACCTGGCTGTGGGGTCCTGACTGAATGCAAATTCCGGTGTCCTGCTGCAGTCGAGACTGGGGAAAGCTGAAAGAAAAACCTGTCCACTGGCTGAGGCAGTCCTATCTGAAAAAGCTGAGAATTCCAGGCAATGACCCCGGCTTGAGAAGGCAAGCGTTCCTTTTTGCTGGAGTTAAGCCAAGAGAGCCACATTCACAGAGAGAAGCCTCTGAACAGATAAGGTAATTACCTAACTGGGGGAGCTGTGTGTGTGCACGGAAATATGCAGTCAGTGTAGAAAAATGAAAGTCCCGTGCGTGTCTTAATCAAGTGCTAATGTTGCAATTTAAGTTCTGTTCTCCGCCACTATAATTGCAGTGTGTCATAGAAAATGCTTTTACTGTACCATTTTATTTATTTCTGTAAAGAATGAGATCATATCTAAATGCAACTTTTATAATACAGAAAATATTTGAAAACAGACGGGTGGTTTATTTTCTATTTACCATTACAATGCCAATGATGTGGGGAGATTTTTAAACAGTGCAATGGTCATTTTAAGACAGATGTGTGCATGTCAGAATCAGTATGAATAATTGTGAGTGACTGTAGTATAACTTGTTGGAGGTACATGAGCCAACGGGAAGAGAGACTCTCTGAACATAGCTCCCTACCGTATATAAGGTAGTGGAAATTACCACAAGACTACCACATATAGCTCTCTGTCGTAAATAAGTCAGTGAGTTTGCCCATGGTGGCGCACCAACACTATCACTGGAAATTGTGGTATCCCTAGAATGCAGGTCTGAGGTCTCTCTAGTGATCACACGAAAAATCTAAGCGAAGATAAGGGATTCTGGACATTGGGGCCACAAATAAAACAAGGGAATTATGCTCACCAAAATACCACCAACCACGTATACCAAATATGCAGGTCTGGGTGCTGAAATAATGCATGTCCATTGTATTATTGTTGCACATGGCCAAATCTGAATACAAAGAGTGATTATTGCTAAGTTATTTTTCGGCGGTAATAAAATACCGTCAGGCCCCAAATCTCCACAAAATACCCTACATATTTATGGTGCGTTGCAGGCCGGGAAAGTGATCACAGAGTACCTACTGGGCGTGGCAAGTGTGTCTCACACTGCCATTTGCACATTAAAGGGAACCCATTTTATAATAGCAGTGTGCCACTAAAAACGAATTTCAGAATGTCACAAAGGGAAACCACATTCTCAGATCTAGTGCAATATTTAGAGGCAAAGTTATTTGCACATGGGAATTGGTCTTCGAACAGTACCTTAGAATGGAGTAACCGCATTCAGGGTGAGGTGCAGAAAGAAAAACTAGACAATATTTTTGCAGAAGGCAGCATAATTCAGGTCTGCCTTACAAGATTATTGAATGCAGCCGATAAAAGTGCAGAGAAAGACTGTTTAATACGGCTATGCGGCAAAATATGGTTTATTTTAAACAAGTCCCTGCGAATGCAAGAGAATGATACTCAGCTAATTAACAGGTTAAAGACTGAATTAGATGGGGCAAGTAAAAATCAGGAAATGTTGAGAGCAGAATTGGATGTATGCCAAAAAGACATGCAATTAAAATGCAGAGACTTTGATACTCAGTTATCCAAAAGCAAGAAACAATTTGAAGATAGTGAGCAAGAATTGACACACTTAAAAGCCTTAGTGGATCACATTAGGCAGGATAAAGATGAGGTTGTTTCAGAAATGCAGATTTTACAAAAAGAACATTGCGAAAAAGAAGGTGATCTCCAGAGTGCGGAACAAGAAATGATTAAAATGATCCAAGAAAGAGACAAGAGAAATAAAGAGTTCAATGAATGCCAAATGCAAATGTGCGATATGCAGGAGGCAATTAATAAAATGAGTGATGAAAATAATTATTTGCATGATGAAGCCAACAGACTCCTTAAAAAGTGTAAGGACTTAGAACAGCAAATGTGCATTCCCAGGTCCCAGGAGAGGCGGCAGGGTACCACATTCAATGGAGTGGAGGTGAATTCTAGCTCTGCCCAAAGAGCTAGTGCCCCAGTGACTGGGCCGGTGACTGAACTTGGTTGCAGCGCCCTTGGGGGATTTGATACTCCCATTGGGGGCAGCCACCAATCTCATACACCTGAAAACAGGATTGAATCACAAAATAGTGCAATTCCATGCATTGCAACAAGTAGCCCCATAAAAATAATGAAATCCATTAAAGCCCTGATCAAACCATTTAAAAAGGGAGGTGAATGCTGCATTGAGGATCACTTAGAAGCGGTGCATGACATTTTTAAAGCGCTCCAGATACCTAAGGAACAGTACAGACAATATTTTCATTTAACTTTAGATGCCCCGACGGCCAGCATCATAAGGGGATTAAATGAACAGCAGAATATGACATGGCTGGAGTTTGAAAAAGAAATTAGGCGTCATTTTTCTCCTTTTCAGTCATTGCAGGAGGCAAAGAAAGTCGCGTACACTATTACTGCTGGACCTAATACATCACCTCGCCAATTTTTACAAGACTTAAAAAGAGCATTCTCTCGCTTTGATGTATCTTTTGACTCAAATTCCAATGAGTTTAAAACCGCATACTTCTATGGGCTACAGAAAGACATCATATCCCAATTGGTCCGTGAATTTGACCGTGACAAGTCCCTTGAATGGATTGTACATCAAAGCACCAAGCTATATGAGGTACTCTATTGTCAGGGTAGAGAAAGTGATAAAATGAAAGATACTAGGCCTAAATCTAAAGAACCCTCAGCCACAGTAATGGAAATCAGGTCAGCCAAAATGTCCCTTGAGTCTGCTCAAAGCCAAGGTAAAAATAATGTGACACCTGAACAAAGGGGTAATCAACAAAGATCGCCATTTCCTGTACCAATGTTCCAATCACATGATCCTAGTAATAGAGAGAGCTACATCAGCCCTAGATATTTAGGAGATAGACCCCGGGTAAGATACCGGTCTGATATGGCAGGTATGAACAATAACCAGAGACAAAATCAAGATCAAAGAAACGATGGTCCCTACCAGTCATTGGGGACACAGAGTAGGTTTGATCCCAACACCATGATATATGGTAATCAGGATAGGCCCCGATATGTGGATCGGTTTACTGATAATGGAAATCAACATAGGGGCCAGTACCCACAATCTGAGAGACAGGACATGAGGCAAAACGTGAACTACAGTCCACGCCAGTACAATGATTCCCCACCAGGGGACTATAATCAAAGGATGGGTGCAACCCGCTCCCCTCCACAAATGAATCAAGAGTTCAGAAACCATCCCAACCGGTATCAATCACCTGAGAGGTATCAGAATAGATCCAATCAGGGGGAAAACAACCAATATCGACCTAGGCCACAGAAAGAGGATCCTAGAGAGATGGAAAGGTTCCAGTGCCTTGAGGCCCAAGTGAAAATGTTAGCTGAGCAAATAGGAAAGCTCTATACAGCGCAAAAACAACCTTCCAAAGAGGGGGCTGATGGCCATAGCAATGACCGGGGGGCTTCCGAAAAGTGACTAAGTACTCATGATAACTGCAGTGCCAAAATGACAGATTGCTCTGATATAATTTTGCATAACGACTCTGAGATGTCTAATGGATTAAAAATGAAAGTACCAGTAAATGAAATTGTGACAGAAAGTGCAAATACTTCTAAAAAAGAGGTACGGTTTAACTTAGAGCTAAATAAAACAGTAAAGATTTGCACAAATGAAAAAGAAACATTAGGAATTCTAAAAGAACAAAGGAACAGATTTAAGAAAAATGACTCATGCATGGGGAATACCAGTGAACAGGGAGTAAGTGGGGATGCCATAGCTCCTTCCCTGGGCAAGCAAAACAATGACCAAACACAGACAGAAAAAGGAAATACTCACAAGGAGGGTACAAGTCAATCACCTGAAAAATTCTTTGAACCACATATTTTTGAAGAGGCTGAAAGGGCTGGTATTACACTAAATGATCACAAATGCACAGAATTAAAAAATGACAAATTGCTGAATGATGTTGTTACACATGTTCAGTTGGAAGGTTGTAATGTGGTCTCTGATGTTACCCAGATGGATGGGCGAACGGTGGCCACACTCCAAAAAACCTCTGAACATGGAGAAATGAATAAAATATCTCGCACAGAAATGGGTAAAAAGGAGGGAAAAATGTCTTTTCATTTACCAATGTGCTTAGCCAAAAGTGAAAAAGACCTGAGAAAGGTGAGCCCTGAAATCAGTAAGAATTCACATTTCTTATGTGTATTAGAGGAAGTTGAGGACAGATATTATGCACCCATCACTGTAGAAGAAAAATGCCACACCTTCGCTATGATTGACACTGGCGCACAGGCCACAATTATGTCCAAGGAGCTGGTAAAGAGTATCAATGAAGGGAGGCCTCCACAGAGTCAGATCACAGTGAAGGCAAATCAAGGCCCAGTGCATAACTTTAATGGGGAGGAGGTGCCCATCATAGGTGTAACTGAGGTTGACATAAAAATAGGAAAGCACAGAATGAAACAAGAGGTATTGATCACATCTATTTGTGAAATTCCATTTCTGATGGGGACAAATTGCCTGAAAAGATTGTCTCCTCTCATAGATGGGGTGAATGGAGTGCTGTGGTCCTTAACCAAAAAACCATTGAGGCCTAAGAAACTAAAATCACAAAACAGCAATATAAAAGAATGTCACACCGTTGCCAAAACAAATGATGCTGTGGAGGTATATCTCCAGAATAGCTGCATACCTAGTGTCACTGTTATATTAATGTGTCAAGACAAAGATCAGAGCGACAATGAAAAACTACCTGTACAAATCTACTTGGACCCAAGGAAAGATTGGCAGACTGCTATAGATGAGCACACATTACGTTTTTACTTAAAAGAGAATACATGCAAACAGAATATTGTTCCTAAAACAGATTCAGAAAAACACATTACCACTCTGGCAGAGATACACATGGAAGATGAGCAACCATGGGTTCACGCTGGTATAAATGATTATCTTAAAACAATAAAAGCCACTTTAGCGCTTGAACATGAAAGGAGTTTCATTAATGAGAAATTGTTGCAAAAAATTATGGAGAGGGAAGAAATCCCGAAATTTAGGATTAAAAACCAATATGTTTCTGGGTTGGACAGTCCAAACTTTGAAAACCGAATTACAGGCAGATGCATGCTTAAAATTAGCATTGGGCAGAAAACAATTTACCATAATGTATGGATAGTGAGTGGAGCACAAAATGAATTTTACATGGGCAATGACATCATGCACAGAATGTGTATGGTGTTAGATTTCCTTAATCAAAAAATATGGTCACGCCTAGGTGGGCCGGCGCCTGAATTTGAAGACAAAAGAAGGGCTTATCATTGTGCACAACTAGTTCCTTATGCAGTCGAATTACAGATGAGGAAAAATACTATTGTTCCTGCATTTACAAAACAGTTTGCAATAACACTGAAATGCAAAAATGGACAGCAGATGAAAGGCTCTGATGCATTTGTATGCCTGAATGAATCCATAAAACAGCAAGGCCTGGATTATGAATACATTCCATTGGTAGACATTGGTGAAGGATCTGTAAAAATCATGGTAAATAATAAAGGTTGTCAGGACATTCATTTAGAGGAAAACTCCCCATTAGGAATGGCCATACAAAAATCACATTATACGGCAGATTTAAATAACATGGTGATTGGGAATATTCCTGAAAAATATGTAGATGCCAAGGGCGAGTTGCCAGAACACCTGGACTCTCAGCCCAAAGGAATATTTAAAATTCATTCTGTGTATCCTTATGATTCAAATGAGACAGTGTGCTGCCATCAAGAGGATTGCATAATATTTAATTTAAATGAAAATGAAACAGGAAATCAGCCCATTGAAGTGGAAGCTGATCTGCCAAAATATTTGAAAGTGGCAGCTCTACAAAAAGACACAGCCACACAGTTAGAGGAAAGCGCTGAGATTCCTTTACCAGAAGAGTTTCCAGAATTTTCCAGAATGGTAGAAGAGCAGATCTCCTTAGCGGATGCATGTGACAGCGATGAGGATCGACGCAATCTGAGGGAAATATTTATGGAGTTTAAGGATGTATTTGCAAAAGATGCTTATGATTGTGGTTTAACTGATTTACATGTGGCCACACTACCAGAAGGTTGTAGCAGAAATCCAGTGTTTGTACGCCAGTATAGACTACCGCTGGCATGTTTAGAATCATTGGCAGAGATTATTAAAAATTTGGAATCACGGGGAATAATTAGGCCCATTCATAGCACATCCAATACGCCTATTTTAGGTGTGTTAAAGCCAAATGGTCAATGGCGGCTGTGTGCAGACTTAAGAGAGTTAAATAAAAGAGTACCAGTATCTAGATGGCCACTACCATTCATTGATCAGGGCCTAGCTCAGATACATGGTTCAAATGTATTTACCACGTTAGATCTCACATCTGGATATTGGTGTGTGCCATTGACAGAGGAGATACAACACCTATTTTCCTTTACATTTGACAGGACTCAATATGCCTGGCTTAGAGCTCCGTTCGGGTACATCAATAGTGGGAGTGAATTTGGCATATTTTTGAGAAAGGCCATGCCAGATGCAGCGGAAAGAGGAACAATAGTTTATGTAGATGATGTCTTGATAAAAAATGAAAACCTTAAAAGCCATTTTGATGAAATAAGACATGTGCTTGGCCAATTGCAGAAAGCAGGCGCCAAAGTATCTTTGCAAAAAGCACAATGGTGCAAGAAAAAAGTGAACTTTCTAGGGCATGAAGTGACTGAACATGGGCTAAATCCACAAAGGAAGAAAATAGAGGCCATACAAAGATTAAAAGATCCTAAAAATGAGAAAGGAGTAAAAAGTTTATTAGGGATGACAGGCTATAACAGAAAGTTCATTGAGAATTATGCAGAAATCACTCAACCATTGACTAAACTGCTTAAACTAAATACTCCCTGGAGATGGGAAAGAGAGCAGTCTGATGCAGTGGCTAGATTGAAGGAATGTCTTGTAAAGGCACCATGTTTAGCATACCCCATAAAGGACAGGGATTTCTTTATAGAAATAGGCTTTTCTGAACATTGTATGTCAGCAGTGTTATCACAAAAACACGATTTGAATCACAAAACCATTGCATATGCAAGTAAGGCATTTTCCCAAGTTGAAATGAAATTTAATGAATGCGAAAAGGCCCTATTAACCACTGTGTGGGCGCTACAACATTTCCGCCCCATTGTTCAGGGAGAAAAGGTGATTATTGAAACAAATCATCAACCTTTGCAATTTTTAGAGAGTAAAAGAATTAGATCAGGCAATCTAGCGCAATCCAGAATCACTTCATGGACGCTGGCATTACAAGGTTTTCCCGTAGAAGTAAGATATGGACAAAATAAAAAGAGCCCAATTGCTCAAGGGTTAGCTGACTTACATGACTGTGCAGCTGAACAAATAACAAATGAAATGGATGTGGAAGCTAGTTTACAGGGATTTGAACAATCACCACACAAAGCTTTTGATGAAAAAACATGCAAGGATTTGCCAACTGTATATGTGGATGGTTGTGCTTTTCACATTGAAAATGACAGTAATAAACAATTAGTGGCAGGAATAGGAAATGTCTGGTTGAAATGTGAAGGCGTTCCTAGTATAGGGATGAGGATTGGAGATAGGAGCAGTCAGGTGGCGGAATTGGCAGCCATCTATAAAGCAATTGCTACTGCAGTTGATAAGAAGTTCAGTGAAATTGTCCTGGTGACTGATTCTGACTATGCACGGAATAGCTTTGTGGAGTATTTGCCTGGTTGGAAAGCAAGAGGCATGGTTACATACAACAAAAAGCCACTTAAACATGGAAAAATGATACAAGCCATAGACAAATTGGTGTCAGAAAATAATTTAACAATATACTGGAGAAAAATTTGTGGGCATTTAAAAACACCAGGAGAGGATAAGGAGGGAAATGATAAGGCAGACCATCTGGCTAAGATTGGGGCTGTGATGGGAGAATTGCTACCTATTGATTATTTAATGGGTGAAATACAAATTGATGCAGTCACACGTTCTAAAGCACCAAAGGAGGTAGATCAACCGGTGGTGCAGTGGAGTCATAACACGCCAGACCAAGATTTGATTGAGGCACAAAAGAATGATCAAATTTTGGGAATCTATTATAATCATTTGATAGATCCTGAACAAAATCCTTTAACAGAAAATGATTGCATGGGAAAAGAAGAATTGAGGGTGTTATTAAAGAACAAAACACGAATTAGATTACAGGATGGGCTCATGATTAGAGAGTCCATAACAGGGCAAATACAGTGGGTAGTACCCCTTTCATTCAGAGGACTAATGCTACACCATGCACATGATGCCATAACTGCAGGCCATAGGGGTTCACAAAAGACATTAGAAATACTAAAGATTATGCTTACTGGCCACATATGTCCCAAGATGTGGAATTATATACTAGAGGATGTCTAGTATGCGCCCAATTTAAACCTGCTTCACCAATGCATAGAGCACCATTGATGAAAAGAGGCCTAACTCTCCCATGGTCAGATTTGCAAATAGACTATGTAGGTCCTTTAAAAAGGTCGAGCAGGGGACACCGCTATATTTTGAGTGTGGTATGTTTGATGTCAAAGTGGATTGAGTGCATTCCCGCACCAGATTGTAGTGCGCAAACAGCAGCCACATTGCTGGTGAACCATGTGTTCTCAAGGTTTGGGTTGCCACAAAGAATTGAGTCAGACAGAGGAAGTCATTTCACAAGTACTCTAATGAGTAAGGTATGGCAAATACTAGGTGTGAAAAGGAAACTACATATCGCATATCGGGCGGCGTCTTCAGGTACAGTTGAAAGAAGCAATAGGTCTGTTGTGGATATTTTAAAGAAATTTGTGGCAGAAGCAGGTTCCAGCTGGGATTTGCGTTTACCATTGGTTTTGATGGCAATCAGGTCGACTCCTGCCAAAGCAACAGGTGTTAGCCCCCATGAGGTCTTAACAGGTAGGAAAATGGTGTTACCACAACACCTACTATACAGAACACATGAGCAAACTCTAGTGAGTGCATCCACAGTTCATGAATATATTGATGAACTGAGGAGGCATTTGCAACATGCATTTGCTTTTGTGCAGAGAAATCTGGAAAGAGCTGCTGACAGTGCTAAGTCATATTATGACAAAAAGACATCAGTAAAGGAATACAATGTAGGGGATCAGGTGTACAAGTTTCATTTTGGAAAAAGTAAACAGAAAAATTCTAAATTTCTGGCAGCCTGGCAGGGGCCATTTCGAATTATAGATAAAGTCTCTCCTGTAGTGTATAAAATTTTGAAAAATGAAGGTGAAACAGCAATAGAGCAGTTTGTCCATGTAAATCAAATCAAACCATGCCATCCCAGACATGAGATCAGGCAGCTTGAGCATGTGGAAACGGATAGAGTCCCTTGAGAAAATAAATGGGTGTGATCAGGAGGCAGTGACAAAGAAGTTAAAAAAAAAAGTTGATTGTTATGATGGCACATAAACACTGTAATATATGTGAAAATATATAAAATAAATAAATAAATAAATAAATAAATAAATAAATAAATAAATAAATGCACATATAACGGAAGCTCGTGGTTGGTGTGCAGAGAGAAAGTGTGTTAAATATTGAATGCTGTTTTATATGTGTTTGTTTTCTTTTAACTTGTGTTTAATTTCAGAAAAAAGAAAAAAAAAACGAAGTATTTTTACCAAGCATGTTTTATTTTTGGCAAAAGGATGAAGTTAGTATTGTGCTATGTACTTAATCTGTTTATTTTCTATTTTGATTTAGACAATTAACATTATTTGGTCGGAGGTTCTGGGACCAGAGGCCACGGGAGACGATGGAGTCCTGGAGCCCGCGAGGACGGATTCCGGGAAAGCCCCAAAGAGGGGTGAAGACCAAGGCTACAAAGCGATCAGCATTGAAGATGATACCGATGACATGTTTAACGATGATGATATTTGGAGGGATCTTCAAGAATTCAGAAGCACAGGTTGTCATTGAACCTGGACCAGCATCTGGTATCGCGGTGGAAGAGGCACCAGGATTCATCATGAGTGATAGAAGGATGATTTTCCAAAATATATACATTCCATTAAATCCTGAGATTTTGATTGAAAAACACTTGAACAATACCGGAATTAAGATTGAACAGACTAAAGAGTGGCTGGAAATAAGAAAAGAGGACACTAAGCAGTCAATAAGAGATATATTAATGCAATTGGAAAAAACATTCGTGAATTCAGCAGACATTAAGAAGAAGAGAGGAAAGAGAGGTGCGGTGATGCTCGCGATATCAATGGTAATGTCTATAATTGGAGCAATAATAGGTACTACAATATCAACAGCCAATTCTATTTCGGTAGGAACACTGAGTACTAAAGCACAACAACTGAGTATTGACCTAGAAATAATACAAAAGACATTAGATGGAATTAGAGGGGGACTGGATGAACAAGTAAGATTCATAAATGAAACTGCAATCATTCTAAATGAACAAGCGGATGTGATGCAACGGGCGACTAAAATAATACTTAAGCATGACAGAACTTTAAATGAAATATTGAACATAATGAGTCCTGTTGATAGACTATTAACGAATTATATGAGAGAAGTTCAAACTGCAGTTTCACAATTGATTCAAGGACATATTCCCTTGTATTTTGTTTCGCAGGATATCATTCGTCAAATGATAGAAAGATTGACCAGGAGGGAAATTGACCTTATACAGATAAAAATTGCATTCGAAATGGGGAATGCAATGCCGTTATATGTGGACTTGGAAAGACTAGAGATCGGATTTTTGCTATGCATCCCATTTGTAGCCCCTGAACTTATTTATCAAACGAAGTGGGTACACAACGTGGGATTTTGGCAAGAGGACAAATTCATTAAGATTAAGACTCCAGAAGTGGTGGCATTTCAGTCATGGGAACCTGAAGTTTATTTAATACCAAACCTGGAAACATGTGTAACATTTAAAGAACAAAATTATATGTGTCCAGGTAAACCGTTTGTTCCTGATGCCACAGATGCTATTTGTGGATTGAAATCTGACCCAAGTATATCAGAGGGATGTGAAGTGATTATTAGTAATATGGGGAGTGAAGAAATGGCACAGGCTAAGATGGTCAGAGGTAAATGGTTGGTCAGCACCTGTTTAAAGAACATGACGGTAGTACATTTAAACCATGGAACATACGTGGTTAAACAGGTAAAATATAATGTTTTTTATTTACAGGTTCCAAAGGATGCAATTGTGTCAATTGGGGGATTAACATTGTTCCATGTAACAAATGATGTTTGGGAAAGCCAAGTGGAAAATATCGATTTTTTTCAAAGGGATACTTTTCCAATAGATCCAGATGTGGAATATTTATTGAATCATAAAGAAAGACATGTTATGAAAATGAATTTGCGAAAAAACAATATTACAATTAGTAATCTGGGCATAATCGAAGTGGAAAGATTTAATTGGGGAACCTGGGGGGAACGCTCAATAGTGGGTTTGGCTATCCTGGTGCTAATCATGGGTGGATGGTTGATTGTGCTATCAGTAAAAATGAAAATGTTACTGATTTTACTGACTACGTCAGGAAGAGAAAGATATCCCAATACACATGCATTTTAAGAGAAAAAGAAAGAACAAGTTGTTTTTAGGAATTGGCTTGGATTATAGCCAAGTTCTAAAAAAAAAAGGAGGGTATATGTAAGGATATTTGGCGTGTTACAGTACACAGTACAGCAATACTGCACAAGTAGCACAATTTTTTTTGCAGCACCACCACCACAAGGGTGCGGTGCATTGCTATATGGGTTAGCAGATTAACAAGGAAAGACAGACTATTCAGTAAAAAACGATTTTAACATATAAGATGCAAATCTATTTTTGCAGTTAAAAGCACACGTGTTCATTTAAAAATGCACACTATTTTTCACCTGAAATGCCTATATTGCTAGAGACACATTTGAAAATTAACAGCTAACCTATTAACCATTAACCTGACTAATAAAACCTTATTTTAATATAACCCACTAATAAAATGTGTTCTCTACTGCAGAATTAGGCATACTCTGAAAACCAGTTAAATGAGTGTGCAGATTTTTTTTTCTTCTCTTCTCTGCCTGATTATCCGTGTTGTTGTGCACAGTAACGGCAGGAAGGAGGAAGTCAGATTTGCAACAATTGCAAATGTATAAGCGAAGCTATTGTTGAAGAGTAGGAGGATGAGAGATGATGGATTTCATTGGGACACGTCATAAAGAGGGCTGAGAGGAAAGTTTTAGTGGGCAGTAGCAGGGAAAAAGACAGGGAGACATCTTTCTGCACTACTGGGGAGAAGACCTGGCTGTGGGGTCCTGACTGAATGCAAATTCCGGTGTCCTGCTGCAGTCGAGACTGGGGAAAGCTGAAAGAAAAACCTGTCCACTGGCTGAGGCAGTCCTATCTGAAAAAGCTGAGAATTCCAGGCAATGACCCCGGCTTGAGAAGGCAAGCGTTCCTTTTTGCTGGAGTTAAGCCAAGAGAGCCACATTCACAGAGAGAAGCCTCTGAACAGATAAGGTAATTACCTAACTGGGGGAGCTGTGTGTGTGCACGGAAATATGCAGTCAGTGTAGAAAAATGAAAGTCCCGTGCGTGTCTTAATCAAGTGCTAATGTTGCAATTTAAGTTCTGTTCTCCGCCACTATAATTGCAGTGTGTCATAGAAAATGCTTTTACTGTACCATTTTATTTATTTCTGTAAAGAATGAGATCATATCTAAATGCAACTTTTATAATACAGAAAATATTTGAAAACAGACGGGTGGTTTATTTTCTATTTACCATTACAATGCCAATGATGTGGGGAGATTTTTAAACAGTGCAATGGTCATTTTAAGACAGATGTGTGCATGTCAGAATCAGTATGAATAATTGTGAGTGACTGTAGTATAACTTGTTGGAGGTACATGAGCCAACGGGAAGAGAGACTCTCTGAACATAGCTCCCTACCGTATATAAGGTAGTGGAAATTACCACAAGACTACCACATATAGCTCTCTGTCGTAAATAAGTCAGTGAGTTTGCCCATGGTGGCGCACCAACACTATCACTGGAAATTGTGGTATCCCTAGAATGCAGGTCTGAGGTCTCTCTAGTGATCACACGAAAAATCTAAGCGAAGATAAGGGATTCTGGACATTGGGGCCACAAATAAAACAAGGGAATTATGCTCACCAAAATACCACCAACCACGTATACCAAATATGCAGGTCTGGGTGCTGAAATAATGCATGTCCATTGTATTATTGTTGCACATGGCCAAATCTGAATACAAAGAGTGATTATTGCTAAGTTATTTTTCGGCGGTAATAAAATACCGTCAGGCCCCAAATCTCCACAAAATACCCTACAGACCCTTCCTATAGCATGAGATGTGATATCCACCTCCTTCCCATTCCAATCCTGAGACCCTTCCTATAGCATGAGATGTGATATCTCAATGCTTCTAATACCAAACCTGAGATCCTTCCTATAACATGAGATGTGATATCCAACTCCTTCCCATTCCAATCCTGAGACCCTTATGATAGCATGAGATGTGATATCTCAATGCCTCTAATACCAAACCTGAGATACTTCCGATAGCATGAGATGTGATATCTCAATGCTTCTAATACCAAACCTGAGATCCTTCCTATAACATGAGATGTGATTTCCAAATCCTTCCCCTACCAAACCTGAGACCATCCCTTTAGCATGAGATGTGATATACAACTCCTTCCCATTCCAATCCTGAGACCCTTCTGATAGCATGAGATGTGATATCTCAATGCCTCTAATACCAAACCTGAGATCCTACCTCTAACATGAAATGTGATATCCATCTCCTTCCCTTTCCAAACTTGAGACCCTGCCTATAGCATGAGATGTGATATTCAAGTCCTTCCCATTCCAATCCTGAGACCCTTCCTATAGCATGTGATGTGATACCTCAATACTTATACCAAACCTGAGACCCTTCCTATGGCATGAGATGTCATATACAACTCCTTCCCATTCCAATCCTGAGACCCTTCCTATAGCATGAGATCTGATATCTCAATGCTTATACCAAACCTGAGACCCTTCCTATAGCATGAGATGTGATATCCAACTTCTTCCCATTCCAATCCTAAGACCCTTCCTATAACATGAGATGTGATGTCTCAATGCTTCTAATACCAAACCTGAGATCTTTCCTATAATATGAGATGTGATATCCAACTCCTTCCCATTCCAATCCTGAGACCCTTCCTATAGCATGAGATGTGATATCTCAATGCTTATACCAAACCTGAGACCCTTCCTATAGCTTGAGATGTGATATCGAACTCCTTAACATTCCAATCCCGAGACCCTTCCTATAGCATGAGATGTGATATCTCAAGGCCTCTAATACCAAACCTGAGATCCTTCCTCTAACATGAAATGTGATATCCAACTCCTTCCCCTTCCAAACCTGAGAGCCTTCCTATAGCATGAGATATGATATCCAAGTCCTTCCCATTCCAATCCTGAGACCCTTCCTATAACATGAAATGTGATATCCAACTCCTTCCCATTCCAACCTGAGACCCTTCCTATAGCATGAGATGGGCTATCCAACTCCTTCCAAATCCAATACTGATACCCTTCCAATAGCATGAGATGTGATATCCCAATGCTTCTACCAAACCTGAGACCCATACTATGGCATAAAATGTGATATCAAACGCCTTCCCATTCCAATCCTGAGACCCTTCCTATAGCTTGAGATGTGATATCCAACTCCTTCCCATTCCAATTCTGAGACCCTTCCTATACCATGAGACTTGATATCTCAATGCTTCTAATACCAAACCTGAGACCCGTCCTATAACATGAGATGTGATATCCAAATCCTTCCCCTTCCAAACCTTAGACCCTTCCTTTATCATGAGATGTGATATCCAACTCCTTCCCATTCCAATCCTGAGACCCTTCCGATATCATGAGATTTGTTATCTCAATGCTTCTAATATCAAACTTGAGACCCTCCCTATAGCATGAGATGTGACATCCAAGCCCTCCCCATTCCAATCCTGAGACCCTTCCTATAGCATGAGATGTGATATCTCAATGCTTCTAATACCAAACCTGAGACCCTTCCTATAACATGAGATGGGATATCCAACTCCTTCCCATTCCAATCCTGAGACCCTTCCGATAGCAGAGATGTGATATCTCAATGCGTATACCAACCTGAGACCCTTCCTATAACATGAGATGTGATATCCAACTCCTTCCCATTCCAAACCTGAGACCCTTCCTATAGCATATGTGATATCCAACTCCTTCCAATTCCAAACATGAGACCCTTCCCATAGCAAGAATGTAATATCCAACTCCTTCCCATTCTAATCCTGAGACCATTCCTATAGCATGAGATGTGATATCTCAATGCTTCTAATACCAAACCTGAGATCCTTCCTATGACATGAGATGTGCTATCCAATTCCTTCCCATTCCAAACCTGAGACCCTTCCTACAGCATGCGATGTGATATCTCAATGCTTCTAATACCAAACCTGAGACCAGTCCTATAACATGAGATGGGATATCCAACTCCTTCCCGTTCCAATCCTGAGACACTTCCGATTGCAGAGATTTGATATCTCAATGCTTATACCAAACCTGAGACTCTTCCTATAACATGAGATGTGATATCCAACTCCTTCCCGTTCCAAACCTGAGACCCTTCCTATAGCATGAGATGTGATATCCAAATCCTTCCCATCCCAATCCTGAGACACTTCCAATTGCAGAGATGTGATATCTCAATGCTTATACCAAACCTGAGACTCTTCCTATAACACGAGATGTGATATCCAACTCCTTCCCGTTCCAAACCTGAGACCCTTCCTATAGCATGAGATGTGATATCCAACTCCTTCCCATTCCAATCCTGAGACCCTTCCAATAGCATGAGATGTGATATCTCAATGCCTCTAATACCAAACCTGAGATCCTTCCTATAACATGTGATGTGATATTCAAATCCTTCCCCTTCCAAACCTGAGACCCTCCCTTTAGCATGAGATGTGATATACAACTCCTTCCCATTCCAATCCTGAGACCCTTCTGATAGCATGAGATGTGATATCTCAATGCCTCTAATACCAAACCTGAGATCCTACCTCTAACATGAAATGTGATATCCATCTCCTTCCCATTCCAAACCTGAGACCCTTCCTATAACATGAAATGTGATATCTCAAGGCCTCTAATACCAAACCTGAGATCCTTCCTCTAACATGAAATGTGATATCCAACTCCTTCCCATTCCAAACCTGAGACCCTTCCTATAACATGAAATGTGATATCCAACTCCATCCCATTCCAACCTGAGACCTTTCCTATAGCATGAGATGGGATATCCAACTCCTTCCAAATCCAATACTGATACCATTCCGATAGCATGAGATGTGATATCCCAATGCTTCTACCAAATCTGAGACCCATACTATGGCATGATATGTGATATCAATCTCCTTCCCATTCCAACCCTGAGACCCTTCCTAAAGCTTGAGATGTGATATCCAATTTCTTCCCATTCCAATTCTGAGACCCTTCCTATACCATGAGACTTGATATCTCAATGCTTCTAATACCAAACCTGAGACCCGTCCTATAACATGAGATGTGATATCCAAATCCTTCCCCTTCCAAACCTTAGACCCTTCCTTTATCATGAGATGTGATATCCAACTCCTTCCCATTCCAATCCTGAGACCCTTCCGATATCATGAGATTTGTTATCTCAATGCTTCTAATATCAAACCTGAGACCCTCCCTATAGCATGAGATGTGACATCCAAGTCCTCCCCATTCCAATCCTGAGACCCTTCCTATAGCATGAGATGTGATATCTCAATGCTTCTAATACCAAACCTGAGACCCTTCCTATAACATGAGATGGGATATCCAACTCAGATGGGATATCCAACTCCTTCCCATTCCAATCCTGAGACCCTTCCGATAGCAGAGATGTGATATCTCAATGCTTATATCAAACCTGAGACCCTTCCTATGGCCTGAGATGTCATATACAACTCCTTCCCATTCCAATCCTGAGACCCTTCCTATAGCATGAGATGTGATATCTCAATGCTTATACCAAATCTGAGACCCTTCCTATAGCATGAGATGTGATATCCAACTCCTTCCCATTTCAATCCTGAGACCCTTCCTATAGCATGAGATGTGATGTCTCAATGCTTCTAATACCAAACCTGAGATCCTTCCTATAACATGAGATGTGATATCCAACTCCTTCCCATTCCAATCCTGATACCCTTATGATAGCATGAGATGTGATATCTCAATGCCTCTTATACCAAACCTGAGATCCTTCCGATAGCATGAGATGTGATATCTCAATGCTTCTAATACCAAACCTGAGATCCTTCCTATAATATGAGATGTGATTTCCAAATCCTTCCCCTTCCAAACCTGAGACCCTCCCTTTAGCATGAGATGTGATATCCAACTTCTTCCCATTCCAATCCAGAGACCCTTCTGATAGCATGAGATGTGATATCTCAATGCCTCTAATACCAAACCTGAGATCCTACCTCTAACATGAAATGTGATATCCATCTCCTTCCCTTTCCAAACCTGAGACCCTGCCTATAGCATGAGATGTGATATCCAAGTCCTTCCCATTCCAATCCTGAGACCCTTCCTATAGCATGTGATGTGATATCTCAATGCTTATACGAAACCTGAGACCCTTCCTATGGCATGAGATGTCATATACAACTCCTTCCCATTCCAATCCTGAGACCCTTCCTATAGCATGAGATGTGATATCTCAATGCTTATACCAAACCTGAGACCCTTCCTATAGCATGAGATGTGATATCCAACTTCTTCCCATTCCAATCCAGAGACCCATCCTATAGCATGAGATGTGATATCTCAATGCTTATACCAAACCTGAGACCCTTCCTATAGCTTGAGATGTGATATCCAACTCCTTCCCATTCCAATCCTGTGACCCTTCCGATAGCATGAGATGTGATATCTCAAGGCCTCTAATACCAAACCTGAGATCCTTCCTCTAACATGAAATGTGATATCCAACTCCTTCCCTTTCCAAACCTGAGAACCTTCCTATAGCATGAGATATGATATCCAACTCCTTCCCATTCCAACCTGAGACCCTTCCTATAGCATGAGATGGGATATCCAACTCCTTCCAAATCCAATACTGATACCCTTCCGATAGCATGAGATGTGATATCCCAATGCTTCTACCAAACCTGAGAACCATACTATGGCATGAGATGTGATATCAAACTCCTTCCCATTCCAATCCTGAGACGCTTCCTATAGCTTGAGATGTGATATCCAACTCCTTCCCATTCCAATTCTGAGACCCTTCTTATACCATGAGACTTGATATCTCAATGCTTCTAATACCAAACCTGAGACCCGTCCTATAACATGAGATGTGATATCCAAATCCTTCCCCTTCCAAACCTTAGACTCTTCCTTTATCATGAGATGTGATATCCAACTCCTTCCCATTCCAATCCTGAGACCCTTCCGATATCATGAGATTTGTTATCTCAATGCTTCTAATATCAAACTTGAGACCCTCCCTATAGCATGAGATGTGACATCCAAGTCCTTCCCATTCCAATCCTGAGACCCTTCCTATAGCATGAGATGTGATATCTCAATGCTTCTAATAACAAACCTGAGACCTCATGCTAAAGGGAGGGTCTCAGGTTTGAAAGGGGAAGGATTTGGATATCACATCTCATGTTATAGGAAGGATCTCAGGATTGGTATTAGAAGCATTGAGATATCACATCTCATGCTATCGGAAGGATCTCAGGTTTGGTATTAGAAGCATTGAGATATCACATCTCATGCTATCGGAAGGATCTCAGGTTTGGCATTAGAAGCATTGAGATATCACATCTCATGCTATAGCAAGGGTCTCAGGTTTGGAACGGGAAGGAGTTGGATATCCCATTTCATGTTATAGGACTGGTCTCAGGTTTGGTATTAGAAGCATTGAGATATCACATTGCATGTTGTAGGAAGGGTCTCAGGTTTGGAATGGGAAGGAATTGGATATCACATCTCATGTCATAGGAAGAATCTCAGGTTTGGTATTAGAAGCATTGAGATATCACATCTCATGCTATAGGAATGGTCTCAGGATTGGAATGGGAAGGAGTTGGATATTACATTCTTGCTATAGGAAGGGTCTCATGTTTGGAATGGGAAGGAGTTGGATATCACATATGGTATAGGAAGGGTCTCAGGTTTGGAACGGGAAGGAGTTGGATATCACATCTCATGTTGTAGGAAGCGTCTCAGGTTTGATAGAAGCATTGAGATATCACATCTCATGCTATAGGAATGGTCTCAGGATTGGAATGGGAAGGAGTTGGATATTACATTCTTGCTATAGGAAGGGTCTCATGTTTGGAATGGGAAGGAGTTGGATATCACATATGGTATAGGAAGGGTCTCAGGTTTGGAACGGGAAGGAGTTGGATATCCCATTTCATGTTATAGGACTGGTCTCAGGTTTGGTATTAGAAGCATTGAGATATCACATTGCATGTTGTAGGAAGGGTCTCAGGTTTGGAATGGGAAGGAATTGGATATCACATCTCATGTCATAGGAAGAATCTCAGGTTTGGTATTAGAAGCATTGAGATATCACATCTCATGCTATAGGAATGGTCTCAGGATTGGAATGGGAAGGAGTTGGATATTACATTCTTGCTATAGGAAGGGTCTCATGTTTGGAATGGGAAGGAGTTGGATATCACATATGGTATAGGAAGTGCCTCAGGATTGGAATGGGAAGAAGTTGGATATCCCATCTCATGTTATAGGATGGGTCTCAGGTTTGTTATTAGAATCATTGAGATATCATATTGCATGCTGTAGGAAGGGTCTAAGGATTGGAATGGGAAGGACTTGGATATCACATCTCATTCTATAGGTAGGCTCTCAGGTTTGGAAAGGGAAGGCGTTGGATATCACATCTCATGCTATAGGAAGGGTCTCAGGATTGGAATGGGAAGGAGTTGGATATCACATCTCATGCTATAGGAAGGGTCTCAGGTTTGGTATAAGCATTGAGATATCACATCTCATGCTATAGGAAGGGTCTCAGGATTGGAATGGGAAGGAGTTGGATATCACATCTCATGTTATAGGAAGGATCTCAGGTTTGGTATTAGAAGCATTGAGACATCACATCTCATGCTATAGGAAGGGTCTCAGGATTGGAATGGGAAGGAGTTGTATATGACATCTCATGCCGTAGGAAGGGTCTCAGGTTTGGTATAAGCATTGAGATATCACATCTCTGCTATAGGAAGGGTCTCAGGATTGGAATGGGAAGGAGTTGGATATCCCATCTCATGTTATAGGAAGGGTCTCATGATTGGAATGGGAAGGACTTGGATATCACATCTCATGCTATAGGAAGGCTCTCAGGTTTGGAAGGGGAAAGAGTTGGATATCACATTTCATGTTAGAGGTAGGATCTCAGGTTTGGTATTAGAGGCATTGAGATAACACATCTCATGCTATCAGAAGGGTCTCAGGATTGGAATGGGAAGGAGTTGGATATCACATCTCATGCTAAAGGGAGGGTCTCAGGTTTGGAAGGGGAAGGATTTGGATATCACATCTCATGTTATAGGAAGGATCTCAGGTTTGGTATTAGAAGCATTGAGATATCACATCTCATGCTATCAGAATGGTCTCAGGATTGGAATGGGAAGGAGTTGGATATCACATCTCATACTAAAGGGAGGGTTCCAGGTTTGGAAGGGGAAGGATTTGGATATCACATCTCATGTTATCGGAAGGATCTCAGGTTTGGTATTAGAAGTATTGAGATATCACATCTCATGCTATAGGAAGGGTCTCAGGATTGGAATGGGAAGGAGTTGGATATCACATCTCATGCTAAAGGAAGGGTCTCAGGTTTGGTAGAAGCATTGAGATATCACATCTCATGCTATAGGAAGGGTCTCAGGATTGGAATGGGAAGGACTTAGATATCACATATCATGCTATAGGGAGGGTCTCAGTTTTGATATTAGAAGTATTGAGATATCACATCTCATGCTATCGGAAGTGTCTCAGGTTTGGAATGGGAAGGAGCTGGATATCACATCTCATGCTAAAGGAAGGGTCTCAGGTTTGGTAGAAGCATTGAGATATCACATCGCATGCTATAGGAAGGGTCTCAGGATTGGAATGGGAAGGACTTAGATATCACATATCATGCTATAGGGAGGGTCTCAGTTTTGATATTAGAAGCATTGAGATATCACATCTCATGCTATAGGAAGGGTCTCAGGAATGGAATGGGAAGGACTTGGATATCACATCTCATGATAAAGGAA
The DNA here is from genome assembly GCF_040938575.1 of Ambystoma mexicanum. Lineage (NCBI taxonomy): Eukaryota > Metazoa > Chordata > Amphibia > Caudata > Ambystomatidae > Ambystoma > Ambystoma mexicanum. The sequence goes on along the minus strand of NW_027182477.1, from coordinate 12,470,563 downwards.
GGGTCTAACGTTTGGAAGGGGAAGGATTTGGATATCACATCTCATGTTATTGAACCGGTCTCAGGTTTGGTATTAGAAGCATTGAGATATCAAGTCTCATGGTATGGGACGGGAGTTTGATATCACATCTCATGCCATGGTATGGGTATCAGGTTTTGTAGAAGCATTGGGATATCACATCTCATGCTATCGGAAGGGCATCAGGATTGGATTTGGAAGGAGTTGGATATCCCATCTCATGCTATGTGAAGGGTATCAGGTTGGAATGGGAAGGAGTTGGATATGACATCTCATGTTATAGGAAGGGTCTCAGGATTGGAATGGGAAGGACTTGGATATCACATCTCATGCTGTAGGAAGGCTCTCAGGTTTGGAAAGGGAAGGAGTTGGATATCACATTTCATGTTAGAGGTAGGATCTCAGGTTTGGTATTAGAGGCATTGAGATATCACATCTCATGCTATCAGAAGGGTATCAGGATTGGAATGAGAAGGAGTTGGATATCACATCTCGTGCTAAAGGGAGGGTCTCAGGTTCAGAAGGGGAAGGATTTGGATATCACATCTCATGTTATAGGAAGTATCTCAGGTTTGGTATTAGAAGCATTGAGATATCACATCTCATGCTATCGGAAGGATCTCAGGTTTGGTATTAGAAGCATTGAGATATCACATCTTATGCTATAGGAAGGGTCTCAGGATTGGAATGGGAAGGAGTTGGATATCACATCTCATGTTATAGGAAGGATCTCAGGTTTGGTATTAGAAGCATTGAGATATCACATCTCATGCTATAGGACTGGTCTCAGGATTGGAATGGGAAGGAGTTGGATATCACATCTCATGCTAAAGGAAGGGTCTCAGTTTTGGTAGAAGCATTGAGATTTCACATATCATGCTATAGGAAGGGTCTCAGGATTGGAATGGGAAGGAGTTGTATATCACATCTCATGCTAAAGGGAGGGTCTCAGGTTTGGAAGGGGAAGGATTTGGAAATCACATCTCATGTTATAGGAAGGATCTCAGGTTTGGTATTAGAAGCATTGAGATATCACATCTCATGCTATCGGAAGTATCTCAGGTTTGGTATTAGAGGCATTGAGATATCACATCTCATGCTATCATAAGGGTCTCAGGATTGGAATGGGAAGGAGTTGGATATCACATCTCTTGTTATAGGAAGGATCTCAGGTTTGGTATTAGAAGCATTGAAATATCACATCTCATGCTATAGGAAGGGTCTCAGGATTGGAATGGGAAGGAGTTGGATATCACATCTCATGCAATAGGAAGGGTCTCAGATTTGGTATAAGCATTGAGATATCACATCTCATGCTATAGGAAGGGTCTCAGGATTGGAACGGAAAGGAGTTAGATATCACATCTCATGTTATAGGAAGAGTCTCAGGTTTGGTATAAGCATTGAGATATCACATCTCTGCTATCGGAGGTGTCTCAGGATTGGGATGGGAAGGAATTGGATATCACATCTCATGCTATAGGAAGGGTATCAGGTTTGGAACGGGAAGGAGTTGGATATCACATCTCATGCTATAGGAAGGGTCTCAGTTTGGAACGGAAAGGAGTTAGATATCAGATCTCATGTTATAGGAAGAGTCTCAGGTTTGGTATAAGCATTGAGATATCACATCTCTGCTATCGGAGGTGTCTCAGGATTGGGATGGGAAGGAATTGGATATCACATCTCATGCTATAGGAAGGGTATCAGGTTTGGAACGGGAAGGAGTTGGATATCCCATCTCATGTTATAGGACAGGTCTCAGGTTTGATATTAGAAGCATTGAGATATCACATCTCTGCTATTGGAAGGGTCTCAGGATTGGAATGGGAAGGACTTGGATATCAGAATTCATGTTATAGGAAGGGTCTCAGGTTTGGTATTAGAAGCATTGAGATATCACATCTCATGCTATAGGAAGGGTCTCAGGATTGAAATGGGAAGGACTTGGATATCACATCTCATGTTATAGGAAGGGAATCAGGTTTGGTATTAGAAGCATTGAGATATCACATCTCATGCTATAGGAAGGGTCTCAGGAATGGAATGGGAAGGACTTGGATATCACATCTCATGATAAAGGAATTGTCTAAGGTTTGGAAGGGGAAGGATTTGGATATCACATCTCATGTTATTGGACCGGTCTCAGGTTTGGTATTAGAAGCATTGAGATATCAAGTCTCATGGTATGGGACGGGAGTTTGATATCACATCTCATGCCACGGTATGGGTATCAGGTTTTGTAGAAGCATTGGGATATCACATCTCATGCTATCGGAAGGGTATCAGGATTGGATTTGGAAGGAGTTGGATATCCCATCTCATGCTATAGGAAGGGTATCAGGTTGGAATGGGAAGGAGTTGGATATGACATCTCATGTTATAGGAAGGGTCTCAGGATTGGAATGGGAAGGACTTGGATATCACATCTCATGCTGTAGGAAGGCTCTCAGGTTTGGAAAGGGAAGGAGTTGGATATCACATTTCATGTTAGAGGTAGGATCTCAGGTTTGGTATTAGAGGCATTGAGATATCACATCTCATGCTATCAGAAGGGTATCAGGATTGGAATGAGAAGGAGTTGGATATCACATCTCATGCTAAAGGGAGGGTCTCAGGTTCGGAAGGGGAAGGATTTGGATATCACATCTCATGTTATAGGAAGTATCTCAGGTTTGGTATTAGAAGCATTGAGATATCACATCTCATGCTATCGGAAGGATCTCAGGTTTGGTATTAGAAGCATTGAGATATCACATCTCATGCTATAGGAAGGGTCTCAGGATTGGAATGGGAAGGAGTTGGATATCACATCTCATGTTATAGGAAGGATCTCAGGTTTGGTATTAGAAGCATTGAGATATCACATCTCATGCTATAGGACTGGTCTCAGGATTGGAATGGGAAGGAGTTGTATATCACATCTCATGCTAAAGGAAGGGTCTCAGTTTTGGTAGAAGCATTGAGATTTCACATATCATGCTATAGGAAGGGTCTCAGGATTGGAATGGGAAGGAGTTGGATATCACATCTCATGCTATAGGAAGGGTCTCATGTTTGGTATAAGCATTGAGATATCACATCTCATGCTATCGGAAGGATCTCAGGTTTGGTATTAGAAGCATTGAGATATCACATCTCATGCTATAGGAAGGGTCTCAGGATTGGAATGGGAAGGAGTTGGATATCACATCTCATGTTATAGGAAGGATCTCAGGTTTGGTATTAGAAGCATTGAGATATCACATCTCATGCTATAGGACTGGTCTCAGGATTGGAATGGGAAGGAGTTGGATATCACATCTCATGCTAAAGGAAGGGTCTCAGTTTTGGTAGAAGCATTGAGATTTTACATATCATGCTATAGGAAGGGTCTCAGGATTGGAATGGGAAGGAGTTGGATATCACATCTCATGCAATAGGAAGGGTCTCAGGTTTGGTATAAGCATTGAGATATCACATCTCTGCTAGCGGAAGGGTCTCAGGATTGGAATGGGAAGGACTTAGATATCACATCTCATGCTATAGGGAGGTCTCAGTATTGATATTAGAAGCATTGAGATATCATATCTCAAGCTATCGGAAGGGTCTCAGGATTGGAATGGGAAGGAGTTGGATATCACATCTCATGCTATAGGAAGGGTCTCAGGTTAGGAACAGGAAGGAGTTGGATATCACATCTCATGTTATAGGAAGAGTCTCATGCTAAGACCTGAAAGACCCTTCCTATAACATGGGATGGGAATATCCAACTCCTTCCCATTCCAATCCTGAGACCCTTCCCATAGCAGAGATGTGATATCTCAATGCTTATGCCAAACCTGAGACCCTTCCTATAGCATGAGATGTGATATCCAACTCCTTCCCATTCTAATCCTGAGACCATTCCTATAGCATGAGATGTGATATCTCAATGCTTCTAATACCAAACCTGAGATCCTTCCTATGACATGAGATGTGCTATCCAATTCCTTCCCATTCCAAACCTGAGACCCTTCCTACAGCATGCGATGTGATATCTCAATGCTTCTAATACCAAACCTGAGACCAGTCCTATAACATGAGATGGGATATCCAACTCCTTCCCATTACAATCCTGAGACCCTTCCGAAAGCAGAGATGTGATATCTCAATGCTTATACCAAACCTGAGACCCTTCCTATGGCATGAGATGTCATATACAGATCCTTCCCATTCCAATCCTGAGACCCTTCCTATAGCATGAGATGTGATATCTCAATGCTTATACCAAACCTAAAACCCTTCCTATAGCATGAGATGTGATATCCAACTCCTTCCCATTCCAATCCTGAGACCATTCCTATAGCATGAGATGTGATATCCAATGGCTCTAATATCAAACCTGAGATCCTTCCTCTAACATTAAAAGTGATATCCAACTCCTTCCCTTTCCAAACCTGAGAGCCTACCTATAGCATGAGATGTGATATCCAAGTCCTTCCCATTTCAATCCTTAGACCCTTCCTACAGCATGCAATATGATATCTCAATGATTCTAATAACAAACCTGAGACCCGTCCTATAACATGAGATGTGATATCCAACTCCTTCCCATTCCAATCCTGAGACACTTCCGATAGCAGAGATGTGATATGTCAATGCTTCTAATACCAAACCTGAGACCAGTCCTATAACATGAGATGGGATATCCAACTCCTTCCCGTTCCAAACCTGAGACCCTTCCCATAGCATGAGATGTGATATCCAACTCCTTCCCATCCCAATCCTGAGACACTTCCGATTGCAGAGATTTGATATCTCAATGCTTATACCAAACCTGAGACTCTTCCTATAACATGAGATGTGATATCCAACTCCTTCCCATTCCAAACCTGAGACCCTTCCTATAGCATGAGATGTGATATCCAACTCCTTCCCATTCCAATCCTGAGACCCTTATGATAGCATGAGATGTGATATCTCAATGCCTCTAATACCAAATCTGAGATTCTTCCGATAGCATGAGATGTGATATCCAAATCCTTCCCCTTCCAAACCTGAGACCCTCCCTTTAGCATGAGATGTGATATCCAACTCCTTCCCATTCCAACCTGAGACCCTTCCTATAGCATGAGATGGGATATCCAACTCCTTGGAATTCCAATCCTGATACCCTTCCGATAGCATGAGATTTGATATCCCAATGCTTATACCAAACCTGAGACCCATACTATGGCATGAGATGTGATATCAAACTCCTTCCCATTCTAATCCTGAAATCCTGAGACTCCGGCCCAATATTTGAAACGATTCATAGAGTATAAGAAAAAGGAAGGTGGTACTTGGGTATCTTATGTCACTGAATCCTTGAAAAACTTAACTGGCTGGGTCGAAGGTTATAAGGTTTCTACCTTCGAAGGCATGATAAATCTTGTCATGCTGGAACACATTTTTGCATCTTCTTCCCCGGAGCTTAAGCAGCATTTGGCCGATTCGAAGGAGATAGATCCTAAGAAGCTGGCCATTGCAGCAGACTTATGGGTGTCACATCGAGTGTCCCATAAGGACAAAACTCATCCTGGTAAGCAGGAGGAAGGGAAAAAGTCCAAAGATAAGGAGGGTGGAGAATCTGATAAATCTTCTTCTCAAAAGGGCCACAAAAAGAAAAATAAGGGTAAGACACAAGAGAACTCACAGGGTAGTGGAGGTCAGCCTCCGAAACAGAACTCTGGTTACAATAAGCCTCCCTATGTAAACAGACCCAATGGATCTTGTTTTGCTTGTGGAGCAACTGACCACGTGAAGGGGGATCCCCGGTGTAAGGTTTGACCTTTGGGGGTCCACTCCGCTAATCTGGCCTTCTCCTCCTACGAGGAAGAAGAGATTACAGGAGCATCCTTCTCCTCAGACTCATTTCCCAGCGGGATAGAGGCTGAGGTAGTTTTAGTTTCCCTGGGTTCCTGGGAGCCTAAAGTCGCAGAGGCTTATGCTAGGATTACAGATAATACCAAGCACTACTTTAAAGACAGTGTGCTGATCAATGGAGTAGATACTCCAGCTCTTAGGGATAGTGGGTGCAGTCGAACTGTAGTGGATTCTACCTTGGTAGACTCAGAGGAAGTTGCCAGAGCTACTCTGATGCCCACTAAGTTGGCTGACGGCCCACTCCGTATGTTCCCAGTAATACCTGTAAATCTTACTTTAAATGGTACAGCAGTCAGGATTCCAGTGAGCATTCAGAGAAACGTCCCGGGAAAGGTCTTGTTAGGTAATGATCTCAGATCTTTAGGGCTCGTAGGAGACACTGCCGAAAGACCCTACACACGGTCTCAAGCACGGGCAGCATTGGCCAAGACCAATACGCCGCCCCAGCCGAAGGGGAAACCCAAGGCGAAAGGAGTCAACAAGTCAAGACGAGGGAAAGAGAATATTCCCCCGAGCTCGCCTACCACTGCGGTGGAGGAAGTTGGTCAATCGCCCGGGCCTGACGAGGAGGTGGCGATGCCTGAAGTATTTGTCCCCAACGACCATCCTGAACTAAAAGACTTGTAAGTTGAAGGAGGTCCTGACAGGGACCAATTCAGTAAAGGCCAACGTGAGTGCCCATCTCTGGAAGGCCTAAGGAGACAGGCCTGCTCCCAGCTTGAGGGTGAACCTCCTGGGACGCATAGGATGTATTGGGAAGGTGGACTCCTGTATAGTGAGCCCACAGAGTCTACAGAAGGAGACCATAGGAGGTTGGTGGTTCCCCTTGCTGTTAGGCCCTTCCTCCTGCAGTTGGCGCATGAAGTGCTCCTTGCTGGTCACCTTGGTATTAAGAGGAGCAAGCAAAGGTTATCCATGCACTTCTACTGGCCCAAGATGGGGCTGCAAGTAGAAAGTCACTGCAGGAGTTGTGCCTCCTGCCAGTTATCTGGTAAGGTTGGCTCGGCAATCCAAGCTCCGTTGGTACCGCTCCCAGTTGTGGGGGTACCATTTGAAAGGGTAGGGATCGACATCGTTGGTCCCCTTGACCCGCAAACATCCTCGGGCAATAGGTTTATCCTGGTGCTGGTCGACCATGCAACCAGATATCCTGAGGCCATCCCATTGAAAACTGTAACTGCCAAGTGTTAGGAAAGATTTCGTTATTGTAGGGAACTTTCCTTCCATGTGGCAACCCCTAAACTTTTTGCTATTGTTTTCAACCTGTTTTCTTGACTTTGCCAGAGAAGTGCAGCCTTCTGCTGTACTCCTCTGGGCTTTCGCTCCTTTCTTACGGGGAAACTGACATGCCCTTAAGACAGTCAGTACCGGGGAACGCTGTTTCCCGTAGTTTCTTTTATCGTGTCGCCATTTTAGTGCAACACGACACAAGAGGGCACTGTAAGCTAAGTTACAGCTCTCTTGGGTCTCTAGCCTTCTACAGACCCTAGACACTCTTATAGGATGGTTTTTGGATCGGTGCAAGTCATTCAGGGACTGGGCTGGTGGCAGCGATCATTTGGTTTATTTTGAGCTCCTTTTGCCGTTCTGAGCACGTTTTTGCCGCGAACACAAAAGGGTGGCCCGGCTACACAAAATGGCCGGACCACGAGGCTCCTTTGTCTAGTCCACTGTCCGTCTTGCTCCCTTTACCTTCCCCCGGGTCAGGCGACCCGGGGCCTTCCTTATTTGGGCATGTAGTTTCCCGCGAAACACGGTTGCGTTCGCGGGCTTCTACATGTCGTTTGAGTGCCCCCAGGATGTGGGCTGGGCTGTCTGGTCCCAATACACATCCTGGGTGCCAGAGAGTCTAGGGTGGTGTGAATGCCTGGGACCACCGTGGTCCGTGATTGGTCCACGTATGGTATGGGTGTTGATGAGCGGATCTCCCATTGGCTCCCCTCCGTTTTGGCGCGAAGGGAACCGTGGATAAGAGGGAGCTGGAAACACCACTACCATGTCGATCTCCTGAGTTCTTACGAACCCAGGGATACAGGAGCCAAGTATCCTGCGAACACGAGGCTGGACCGAGGAATCGCTGGTGACCCCCTGAAGAACTTCTGCTCCTCATTGCTGTCGTCCGGTGAAGCCCTTTCCACCTAAGATCGAACAAGAAGGCCTGTACTGGCGCTTCGACCTATTGGAATAGCAGGACCAGCTATTCCCGGCACCTTCATCAACTCCTGCTGTAAGCCTTCGGAAGTGTCTCTGGGCCATCCAGTTGACTGACCAGCTTACTAAGGAGGCCTGCTCTGTAATCGCCGACAGGTTGGGTGGTATTCTGAGTCCGGGGCATGCTCACACGCTTCGTTTGCTTAGCAGTCCTAAGCTAGAGGTGAGCAGTGCTCGTTTGGCTTGAATACACCCGGCCGTTCCGTTGCCCTGCTGTGGCGACAAAACTGTGCTTGTTTCTTCGATCGGGACGTCTTTTTACTCTGCACGACGACGAGACGTTCCCTGCTCTTCAGAACCTGCCAGAAGCTGTATCTATCGAGGAGAAGCTCGGGCCTGCTTGCTTCGGGGACCGGTGAGTAGATTAGCTAGGATCTGGTCGCCCTCCTGCAGTGCCCCTTGCTTTTCCCCGCTGTAAATACAGCACCCCTTGTCCGTACTCGCGCCCTGCTTCTGCCTCACAGTGGAGGCTGCGCTAGAGTCGCGGACCGTGTTCTCCTTCATTAGAGCTCCCTACAGAGCTGTTCAACGTCCTCCGAAGAGCTTCACCTTCTGCCCATTGGCACCGGCGTGTGCAGGTACTTTTGAGCGCTAGGCTCCACTCTTCGTAGGGATTGGACTACCATCTAGTTAGGGGCCTCAGAAGGCGGACATATCACACGCATTGGTTCGCACTGCCTGTTTTCCTTCCCCTGCAGGTGGATAACATATTTCGTGCTGCTAATGCTGTGAAACTGTGTATTCTGTATATATATTGGGTGGATAGTGTATGTGTTGGTTTAATATCGTTGTATATTGCTGCTTTTACTGTGGTTATTAGTTTCAAGGCCTTATAATAAATGTGTATCTATTTTTGATATAAACAACTGTTTGGAGTAGTTTGTAAGCGCTCTTGCTTTGTGTGCTCACTGTGGGCTTTCAGTCACCCTCACCCCTCTTGAGACCTAGTCTTGACCGCCGCGATCGCTACCTTGATTGGTCTGGCTTGTCCAGAGGTTACCCTGTTCCAAGTAATTAGGTTGGCCTTCTGAACTTCTGCGCCACCAGGACAGAGTTCAGAAATCCGTCTTAACAAATTGGTGTACAGCGGTGGGATACGACTGAAGGTATCCAGTGTTGCGCACGAGCTAAGGCGTTTTCAGGTTATTCCAACCAGGACACGCAGTAAAGTATTGAATATAACGTTAAAAAGGCCATAGTCCTATCGACAGTATGGAAACGAATACTTTATTAACCTTAAATGCTTCGAAATCTGAAACATTGAAGAAGATGTGTGCGGAGAGAGGGGTTTCCTCTCAAGGCACTAAATTGGAAATGATCCAGAGAATCGTGGCGTGGCAAGAAGCGCAGCTTGACGCTATAACTTCCGAGGACAGTGCAGAAGGTGGTGGGGCTGCTCTCACTGGCAGAACCGACGGTTCTGCCGCTGCACTGATCCATCACGACCACGAGGACAGGGAGGATGTAATGTCTAACGTTTCCTCTGCCAGTGTTGATGGGGAGGCTATGCTTGAATTCAAGAAGCAAGAGCTGCGGTTTAGGCAGCAGGAGCTTGAATTCAGCATAGCCAAACTGAAAATCGACCAGGCAGAAAAACAAAAAGACAGGGATCACCAGTTGGAACTGGCCAAGCTTCAGTTCGCAAATGGGTCCAAGGGTCCTGGACATGGTTCTGGGGCTTCCTCTCATCCACGGTTTCCAAAAGATCTGCTCAGTGTGTATGAGGAACGAAATGACATTATGGACTGGTTGAATGCGTTTGAGTATGCATGCGAGGTTCAAGAGGTTGATAATGCGGATAAGATTGCATGGTTACTCAGCAGACTGCCCCATTCTGGTTGCAGTGCCATTATGGAAATGTCGAAGGCTGAGCGCGCTGATTTTGCAATGTTGAAGCAGACTCTCATTTTAAAGTTTGGGAAGACTCCGACCCAATATTTGAAAAGGTTTAGAGAGTATAAGAAAAAGGAAGGTGGTACTTGGGTGTCGTATGTAGCTGAGTCCCTGAAAAACTTGACTGGCTGGGTTGAAGGTTATAAGGTTTCTACCTTCGAAGGCATGATCAATCTGGTCATGCTGGAACACATTTTTGCTTCTTCTTCCCCGGAGCTTAAGCAGCATTTGGCCGATTCGAAGGAGATAGATCCTAAGAAGCTGGCCATTGCAGCAGACTTATGGGTGTCACATCGAGTGTCCCATAAGGACAAAACTCATCCTGGTAAGCAGGAGGAAGGGAAAAAGTCCAAAGATGTGGAGGGTGGGGAATCTGCTAAATCTTCTTCCCATAAGGGCCACAAAAAGAAAAATAAGGGTAAGCCATCCGAGAACTCACAGGGTAGTGGAGGTTCGCCTCCGAAACAGAACTCTGGTTATAATAAGCCTCCCTACGTAAACAGACCCAATGGGGCTTGTTTTTCTTGTGGAGCAACTGACCATGTGAAGGGGGATCCCCGTTGTAAGGTTAGACCTTTGGGGGTCCACTCCGCTAATCTGGCCTTCTCCTCCTACGAGGAAGAAGAGATTACAGGAGCATCCTTCTCCTCAGACTCATTTCCCAGCGGAATAGAGGCGGAGGTAGTTTTAGTGTCCCTGGGTTCCTGGGAGCCTAAAGTCGCAGAGGCGTATGCTAGGATTCCGGATAATACCAAGCACTACTTTAAAGACAGTGTGCTGATCAATGGAGTGGATACTCCAGCTCTTAGGGATAGTGGGTGCAGTCGAACTGTAGTGGATTCTACCTTGGTAGACTCAGAGGAAGTTGCCAGAGCTACTCTGATGCCCACTAAGTTGGCTGACGGCCCCCTCCGTATGTTTCCCGTGATCCCTGTTAATCTAACTTTAAATGGTACAGCAGTTAGGATTCCAGTGAGCATTCAGAGAAACGTCCCGGGAAAGGTCTTGTTGGGCAATGATCTCAGAGCTCTAGGGCTCGTAGGAGACACTGCCGAAAGACCCTACACACGGTCTCAAGCACGGGCAGCATTGGCCAAGTCCAATACGCCGCCCCAGCCGAAGGGGAAACCCAAGGCGAAAGGAGTCAACAAGTCCCGACGGGGGAAAGAGAATATTCCCCCGAACTCGCCTACCACTGCGGTGGAGGGAGTTGGTCAATCGCCCGAGCCTGACGAGGAGGTGGCGATGCCTGAAGTGTTCGACCCCAACGACCATCCTGAACTAAAAGACTTGTTAGTTGAAGGAGGTCCTGATAGGGACGACTTCAGTAAGGGCCAACGTGAGTGCCCATCTCTGGAAGGCCTAAGGAGACAGGCCTGCTCCCAGCTTGAGGGTGAACCTCCTGGGAAGCATCGGATTTATTGGGAAGGTGGACTCCTGTACAGTGAGCCCACAGAGTCTACAGAAGGAGACCATAGGAGGTTGGTGGTTCCCCTTTCTGTTAGACCCTTCCTCCTGCAGTTGGCGCATGAAGTTCCCCTTGCTGGTCACCTTGGAATGAAGAGGACCAAGCAAAGGTTATCTATGCACTTCTACTGGCCCAAGATGGGGGTGCAAGTAGAAAGTCACTGCAGGAGTTGTGCCTCCTGCCAGTTGTCTGGTAAGGTTGGCGCGACAATCCAAGCTCCGTTGGTACCGCTCCCAGTTGTGGGGGTACCATTTGAAAGGGTAGGGATCGACATCGTTGGTCCCCTTGACCCGCAAACATCCTCAGGCAATAGGTTTATCCTGGTGCTGGTCGACCATGCAACCAGGTATCCTGAGGCCATCCCATTAAAGACTGTAACTGCCAAGTCAGTTGCAAAAGCGTTACTCGGCATATTTACTAGGGTTGGCTTCCCTAAAGAAGTTGTGTCAGATCGTGGCAGCAACTTTATGTCGAAGTATATGCAGGCTATGTGGAAAGAATGTGGGGTCACCTACAAGTTCTCTTCTGCATACCACCCCCAGACCAATGGTCTGGTGGAGCGTTTCAACAGAACGCTAAAGAGCATGATTGGGGCTCTGGAGGAGCCCCAGAGGAGGAAATGGGACCTTCTTTTACCATGCTTGTTGTTTGCCTACAGAGAGGTACCACAGGAGGGTGTTGGCTTCAGCCCCTTCGAACTTCTGTTCGGTCATCCCGTACGGGGACCCTTAGCCATCGTCAAAGAGGGATGGGAGATGCCCACTCCCCCTGTTACTACCAATGTAGTTGACTATGTGCTAGGGCTCAGAAAACGGATGGTACTCCTGATGGGCTTGGCTAGTGAAAAGTTGAAGGCAGGACAAGCGCTGGTGAAACATTGGTACGACCAGAAAGCTTCCTTAATTCACTTTACCCCTGGTCAGCAAGTCCTGATCATGAACCCTATAAGGCCTCGCGCTTTACAGGACAAATGGTCAGGCCCTTACACAGTGGTGGAGCCCCTGGGTGAGGTGAACTATTTAGTGGACCTTGGAAGGCCTGGACAGGCTCCAAAAGTGTTCCACGTAAATAGGCTGAAGGCTTTCGTCCCAAGAGTCGAAATCGCAGCACTGCTACTGGCGTCAGACGTTGAGGAAGAGGAGTCAGAACCTCTTCCCGACCTGTTCCAAAGCGGTCCTTCAGATAGCTCCGTTGAGGGTGTCCGAGTGGCCCCTCACCTGACTTCTGATCAGCAGGCTGAGGTGAAAAGTTTGCTTAGGCAGTTTTCCCCCCTGTTTTCACAGTCGCCTGGTTTGACACCTTGGTGCAAACATAACATTGACACAGGAGACAGTGTACCTACCAAAAGTAGGGGATACAGGATGTCGGATAAAGTACGGTCTTATATTAAGACCGAGGTCAACAAGATGTTAGACCTTGGGGTGATTGAACCCTCTAGTAGTCCTTGGTCCAGTCCTGTGGTTCTGGTTCCAAAAGCAGGCACTTCTGAATTGAGGTTCTGCGTGGATTACAGGGCTCTGAATGCTGTCACCAAGACAGACGCTCACCCCTTGCCTCGAACTGACGAGCTGGTGGATACCTTGGGTGCCTCCAAGTACCTCAGCACGTTTGACCTGACTGCGGGCTATTGGCAAATAGCTTTAGCAGAACATGCCAAGGAGAAGACAGCATTTTCAACTCCCGACGGGCTTTACCAATTCCGGGTAATGCCGTTCGGATTGAAGAATGCACCTGCCACTTTCCAGAGGCTTGTGAATCATGTGTTGAATGGGTTGGACGAATTCTGTCTTGCATATCTGGACGATATAGCAGTTTTCAGTGCCACCTGGGAAGACCATGTGAAACACCTCGGGATTGTGCTCCAGGCTCTTCAGAAAGCCCACTTGACCATAAAGGCGAGTAAATGCCAGATTGGACAAGGCTCAGTGGTTTACCTTGGGCATGAAGTAGGTGGAGGAAGGATACAGCCTCTCCCCAGTAAAGTACAAGCAGTACAAGACTGGCCTACCCCCACTACACAAACCCAAGTGAGAGCCTTCTTAGGACTCACGGGTTATTACCGCAATTTTATGGCAGACTATGGCACCATAGCTGCTCCTCTGACTGCCCTCACAACTCCGAAGAAACCCAAGAAGGTAACTTGGACTGACGAGTGTGAGAAGGCCTTCAATGGCTTGAAAGACTCCTTGTGCCAGGCCCCTGTGCTCAGGGCCCCTGATTATCAAAGACCTTTTATCGTGCAGACGGATGCCTCTGACACTGGGATAGGAGCTGTACTATCACAAGTAGATGAGAAGGGTAAGGAACACCCTATCGGTTTTATTAGTCGCCAGCTTAAGGACAGAGAGCTCAGATGGTCCACGGTAGAGAAAGAATGTTTCTCTGTTGTGTGGGCCCTAAGGAAGCTGCGGCCCTACCTCTATGGGACCCACTTCACTGTGCAGACTGACCATAAGCCGTTAAAGTGGCTAATGAACATGAAGGGGGAGAATCCAAAGTTGCTTAGGTGGTCCATAAGTCTACAAGGCTTCGACTTCACTATTGAGCATAGGCCAGGTGTCCAACATAGCAATGCTGATGGGTTGTCCAGAATGTTTTACCGACCTGAACAAGAGACTCATCCAGGGGTGGATTAGTTCCCCCTGTCCATAGTCTGGGAGGGGCGAGTGTTAGGAAAGATTTCGTTATTGTAGGGAACTTTCCTTCCATGTGGCAACCCCTAAACTTTTTGCTATTGTTTTCAACCTGTTTTCTTGACTTTGCCAGAGAAGTGCAGCCTTCTGCTGTACTCCTCTGGGCTTTCGCTCCTTTCTTACGGGGAAACTGACATGCCCTTAAGACAGTCAGTACCGGGGAACGCTGTTTCCCGTAGTTTCTTTTATCGTGTCGCCATTTTAGTGCAACACGACACAAGAGGGCACTGTAAGCTAAGTTACAGCTCTCTTGGGTCTCTAGCCTTCTACAGACCCTAGACACTCTTATAGGATGGTTTTTGGATCGGTGCAAGTCATTCAGGGACTGGGCTGGTGGCAGCGATCATTTGGTTTATTTTGAGCTCCTTTTGCCGTTCTGAGCACGTTTTTGCCGCGAACACAAAAGGGTGGCCCGGCTACACAAAATGGCCGGACCACGAGGCTCCTTTGTCTAGTCCACTGTCCGTCTTGCTCCCTTTACCTTCCCCCGGGTCAGGCGACCCGGGGCCTTCCTTATTTGGGCATGTAGTTTCCCGCGAAACACGGTTGCGTTCGCGGGCTTCTACATGTCGTTTGAGTGCCCCCAGGATGTGGGCTGGGCTGTCTGGTCCCAATACACATCCTGGGTGCCAGAGAGTCTAGGGTGGTGTGAATGCCTGGGACCACCGTGGTCCGTGATTGGTCCACGTATGGTATGGGTGTTGATGAGCGGATCTCCCATTGGCTCCCCTCCGTTTTGGCGCGAAGGGAACCGTGGATAAGAGGGAGCTGGAAACACCACTACCATGTCGATCTCCTGAGTTCTTACGAACCCAGGGATACAGGAGCCAAGTATCCTGCGAACACGAGGCTGGACCGAGGAATCGCTGGTGACCCCCTGAAGAACTTCTGCTCCTCATTGCTGTCGTCCGGTGAAGCCCTTTCCACCTAAGATCGAACAAGAAGGCCTGTACTGGCGCTTCGACCTATTGGAATAGCAGGACCAGCTATTCCCGGCACCTTCATCAACTCCTGCTGTAAGCCTTCGGAAGTGTCTCTGGGCCATCCAGTTGACTGACCAGCTTACTAAGGAGGCCTGCTCTGTAATCGCCGACAGGTTGGGTGGTATTCTGAGTCCGGGGCATGCTCACACGCTTCGTTTGCTTAGCAGTCCTAAGCTAGAGGTGAGCAGTGCTCGTTTGGCTTGAATACACCCGGCCGTTCCGTTGCCCTGCTGTGGCGACAAAACTGTGCTTGTTTCTTCGATCGGGACGTCTTTTTACTCTGCACGACGACGAGACGTTCCCTGCTCTTCAGAACCTGCCAGAAGCTGTATCTATCGAGGAGAAGCTCGGGCCTGCTTGCTTCGGGGACCGGTGAGTAGATTAGCTAGGATCTGGTCGCCCTCCTGCAGTGCCCCTTGCTTTTCCCCGCTGTAAATACAGCACCCCTTGTCCGTACTCGCGCCCTGCTTCTGCCTCACAGTGGAGGCTGCGCTAGAGTCGCGGACCGTGTTCTCCTTCATTAGAGCTCCCTACAGAGCTGTTCAACGTCCTCCGAAGAGCTTCACCTTCTGCCCATTGGCACCGGCGTGTGCAGGTACTTTTGAGCGCTAGGCTCCACTCTTCGTAGGGATTGGACTACCATCTAGTTAGGGGCCTCAGAAGGCGGACATATCACACGCATTGGTTCGCACTGCCTGTTTTCCTTCCCCTGCAGGTGGATAACATATTTCGTGCTGCTAATGCTGTGAAACTGTGTATTCTGTATATATATTGGGTGGATAGTGTATGTGTTGGTTTAATATCGTTGTATATTGCTGCTTTTACTGTGGTTATTAGTTTCAAGGCCTTATAATAAATGTGTATCTATTTTTGATATAAACAACTGTTTGGAGTAGTTTGTAAGCGCTCTTGCTTTGTGTGCTCACTGTGGGCTTTCAGTCACCCTCACCCCTCTTGAGACCTAGTCTTGACCGCCGCGATCGCTACCTTGATTGGTCTGGCTTGTCCAGAGGTTACCCTGTTCCAAGTAATTAGGTTGGCCTTCTGAACTTCTGCGCCACCAGGACAGAGTTCAGAAATCCGTCTTAACACCAAGTCAGTTGCAAAAGCTTTACTTGGCATATCTACTAGGGTTGGCTTCCCTAAAGAAGTTGTGTCAGATCGTGGCAGCAACTTTATGTCGAAGTATATGCAGGCTATGTGGAAAGAATGTGGGGTCACCTACAAGTTCTCTTCTGCATACCACCCCCAGACCAATGGTCTGGTGGAACGTTTCAACAGAACGTTAAAAAGCATGATTGGGGCTCTGGAGAAGCTTCAGAGAAGACAATGGGATCTTCTTTTACCATGCTTACTGTTTGCCTACCGAGATGTACCACAGGAGGGTGTTGGCTTCAGCCCCTTCAAACTTCTGTTTGGTCATCCTGTACGGGGACCCTTAGCCATAGTCAAAGAGGGATGGGAGATGCCCACTCCCCCTGTTACTACCAACGTAGTTGATTATGTGCTAGGGCTCAGAAAACGGATGGTACTTCTGATGGGCTTGGCTAGTGATAAATTGAAGGCAGGACAAGCACTGGTGAAACATTGGTACGACCAGAAAGCTTCCCTCATCAACTTTACACCTGGTCAGCAAGTCCTGATCATGAATCCCATAAGGCCTTGAGCTTTACAGGACAAATGGTCAGGCCCTTACACAGTGGTGGAGCCCCTGGGTGAGGTTAACTATTTAGTGGACCTTGGAAGGCCTGGACAGGCTCCAAAAGTGTTTCACGTGAATAGGCTGAAGGCTTTCGTCCCAAGAGTCAAAATCGCAGCACTGTTACTGGCTTCAGATGTTGAGGAAGAGGAGTCTGAACCTCTCCCCGACCTGTTCCAAAGCGGTCCTTCAGATAGCTCCTTTGAGGGTGTCCGAGGGGCCCCTCACCTGACTTCTGATCAGCAGGCTGAGGTGAAAAGTTTGCTTAGGCAGTTTTCCCCCCTGTTTTCACAGTCGCCTGGTTTGACAGCTTGGTGCAAACATAACATAGACACAGGAGACAGTGTACCTACCAAAAGTAGGGGATACAGGATGTCAGACAAAGTACGGTCTTATATTAAGACCGAGGTCAACAAGATGTTAGACCTTGGGGTGATTGAACCCTCTAGTAGTCCTTGGTCCAGCCCTGTGGTTTTCGTTCCAAAGGCAGGCACTTCTGAATTGAGGTTCTGCGTGGATTACAGGGCTCTGAATGCTGTCACCAAGACAGATGCACACCCCTTGCCTCGAACAGATGAGCTGGTGGATACTTTGGGTGCCTCCAAGTACCTCAGCACGTTTGACCTCACTGCTGGCTATTGGCAAATAGCTTTAGCACAACATGCCAAGGAGAAGACAGCGTTTTCTACTCCAGACGGCCTTTACCAATTCCGGGTAATGCCGTTCGGGTTGAAGAATGCACCTGCCACTTTCCAGAGGCTTGTGCATCATGTTTTGAATGGGTTGGACGAATTCTGTCTTGCATATCTGGACGATATAGCAGTTTTCAGTGCCACCTGGGAAGACCATGTGAAACACCTCGGGATTGTGCTCCAGGCTCTTCAGAAAGCACACTTGACCATAAAGGCTAGTAAATGCCAGATTGGACAAGGCTCAGTGTTTTACCTTGGACATGAAGTAGGTGGAGGGAGGATACAGCCTGTACCCAATAAAGTACAAGCAGTACAAGACTGGCCTACCCCCACTACACAAACCCAAGTGAGAGCCTTCTTAGGACTCACGGGGTATTACCGCAATTTTGTGGCAGACTATGGCACCATAGCTGCCCCTCTGACTGCCCTCACAACTCTGAAGAAACCCAAGAAGGTAACTTGGACCGACGAGTGTGAGAAGGCCTTCAATGGCTTAAAAGACTCCTTGTGCCAGGCCCCTGTCCTCAGGGCCCCTGATTATCAAAGACCTTTTATCGTGCAGACGGACGCCTCTGACACTGGGATAGGAGCTGTACTATCGCAAGTAGATGAGAAGGGTAAGGAACACCCTATTGGTTTTATTAGTCGCCAGTTTAAGGACAGAGAGCTCAGATGGTCCACGGTAGAGAAAGAATGTTTCTCTGTTGTGTGGGCCCTAAGGAAGCTGAGGCCCTACCTCTATGGGACCCACTTCACTGTGCAAACTGACCATAAGCCCTTAAAGTGGCTAATAAACATGAAGGGGGAGAATCCAAAGTTGCTTAGGTGGTCCATAAGTCTACAAGGCTTCGACTTCACTATTGAGCATAGGCCAGGTGTCCAACATAGCAATGCTGATGGGTTGTGCACAATGTTTAACTGACCTGAACAAGAGACTCATCCAGGGGTGGATTAGTTCCCCCTGTCCATAGTCTGGGAGGGGCGAGTGTTAGGAAAGATTTCGTAATTGTAGGTAATTTTCCTTCCATGTGGCAACCCCTAAACTTTTTGCTGTTGTTTTTCACCTTGTTCTCGACTTTGCCAGAGAAGTGCAGCCTTCTGCCGCACTCCTCTGGGCTTTCGCTCCTTTCTTACGGGGAAACTGTCATGCCCTTAAGACAGTCAGTACCAGGAAACGCTCGTTTCCGTAGTTTCTTTTATCATGTTGCGGCTTTCGTGCAACATGACACAAGAGGGCACTGTAAGATAAGTTACTGCTCTCTTGGGTCTCTAGCCTTCTACAGGCCCTAGATACTCTTCCAGGATTGTAACTGATCGGTGCAAGTGATTCACGGACGGGAATGGTGGCAGCGATCGTTTATTGTGTTTTGAGCTCCTTTTGGCGTTCTAAGCGCGTTTCTCGCGCTTAACCCAAAATGGTGGCCTAGAGCCCAAAATGGCCAGACCACGAGGCTCCTTTGTCCTGTCCTCTGACCATCTTGCTACCTTCACCTTCCCCAGGTCGAGCCGACCTGGGGCCTTCCTTATTTGGGCATGTACTTTCCCGCGAAACACAGATGCTTTCGCGGGCTTCTACATGTCTTGTGTGTGCCTCCAGGATGTGGGCTGGGATGTCTGGTCCCAATACACATCCTGGGTGCCAGAGAGTCTAGGGTGGTGTGAATGCCTGGGACCACCGTGGTCCGTGATAGGTCCACGAATGGTGTGAGTGTTGATGAGCGGATCTCCCATTGGGTCCCCTCCGTTTTGGCGCGAAGGGAACCGTGGATAAGAGGGGGCTGGAAACACCACTACCATGTCGATCTCCTGAGTTCTCACGAATGAAGGAATACAGGAGCCAAGTATCCTGCAACCAAGAGGATGAACCGAGGAATCGCTGGTGACCCGCTGAAGGACTGCTCCTCTGCACTGCTGTCGCCTTGTGAAACCCTTTTCACATTTGATCGAACCAGAGGGCCTGTACTGGTACTTCAACCCTTGGAATAGCGGGGACAGCTATTCTCGGCATCTTCACCATCTCCTGCTAGTAAGCCTTCGGAAGCGTCTCTGGGCCATCCAGCAGACTGACCAGCCTACACAGGAGTCTTGCTCTGTAACCGCCGCCAGGTTGTGTAGTATATCGAGTCCTTGTCACTCTCACATGATTCGTACACTTGGCGTTCCCAGGTCTGAAGTGAGTAGTGTACATTTGGCTCAGATACACACCGCCGCTCCGTTGCCCTGCTGTGGTAACAAACTGTGCGGGTTCCTTCGTTTGGGACGTCTTTTACTCAACTCTGCTGCTGCAGACTCAACACGACGACGAGACATTGAGATATCACATCTCATGCTATAGGAAGGGTCTCAGGATTGGAATGGGAAGGACTTGGATATCACATCTCATGCTATAGGCAGGGTCTCAGGTTTGGAAAGGGAAGGAGTTGGATATCACATTTCATTTTAGAGGTAGGATCTCAGGTTTGGTATTAGAGGCATTGAGATATCACATCTCATGCTATCAGAAGGGTCTCAGGATTGGAATGGGAAGGAGTTGGATATCACATCTCATGTTATAGGAAGGATCTCAGGTTTGGTATTAGAAGCATTGAGATATCACATCTCATGCTATCGGAAGTATCTCAGGTTTGGTATTAGAGGCATTGAGATATCACATCTCATGCTATCATAAGGGTCTCAGGATTGGAATGGGAAGGAGTTGGATATCACATCTCATGCTAAAGGGAGGGTCTCAGGTTTGGAAGGGGAAGGAATTGAATATCACATCACATGTTATAGGAAGGATCTCAGGTTTGGTATTAGAGGCATTGAGATATCACATCTCATGCTATCGGAAGGGTCTCAGGATTGGAATGGGAAGGAGTTGGATATCACATCTCATGCTATAGGAAGGGTCTCAGGTTTGGAACGGGAAGGAGTTGTATATCACATCTCATGTTATAGGAAGAGTCTCAGGTTTGGTATAAGCATTGAGATATCACATCTCTACAATCGGAAGTGTCTCAGTATTGGAACGGGAAGGAGTTGGATATCCCATCTCATGTTATAGGACTGGTCTCAGGTTTGGTATTAGAAGCATTGAGATATCACATCGCATGCTGTAGGAAGGGTCTCAGGTTTGGAATGGGAAGGAATTGGATATCACATCTCATGTCATAGGAAGGATCTCAGGTTTGGTATTAGAAGCATTGAGATACCACATCTCATGCTATAGGAATGGTCTCAGGATTGGAATGGGAAGGAGTTGGATATTACATTCTTGCTATGGGAAGGGTCTCATGTTTGGAATTGGAAGGAGTTGGATATCACATCTCATGTTATAGGAAGGGTCTCAGGTTTGGTATAAGCATTGAGATATCACATCTCTGCTATCGGAAGTGTCTCAGGATTGGAATGGGAAGGAGTTGGATATCCCATCTCATGTTATAGGACGGGTCTCAGGTTTGTTATTAGAATCATTGAGATATCATATTGCATGCTATAGGAAGGGTCTAAGGATTGGAATGGGAAGGACTTGGATATCACATCTCATGCTATAGGTAGGCTCTCAGGTTTGGAAAGGGAAGGAGTTGGATATCACATTTCATGCTAGAGGTAGGATCTCAGGTTTGGTATTAGAGGCATTGAGATATCACATCTCATGCTATCAGAAGGGTCTCAGGATTGGAATGGGAAGGAGTTGGATATCACATCTCATGTTATAGGAAGGATCTCAGGTTTGGTATTAGAAGCATTGAGATATCACATCTCATGCTATAGGAAGTATCTCAGGTTTGGTATTAGAGGCATTGAGATATCACATCTCATACTATCATAAGGGTCTCAGGATTGGAATGGGAAGGAGTTGGATATCACATCTCATGCTAAAGGGAGGGTCTCAGGTTTGGAAGGGGAAGGAATTGAATATCACATCACATGTTATAGGAAGGATCTCAGGTTTGGTATTAGAGGCATTGAGATATCACATCTCATGCTATCGGAAGGGTCTCAGGATTGGAATGGGAAGGAGTTGGATATCACATCTCATGCTATAGGAAGGGTCTCAGGTTTGGTATAAGCATTGAGATATCACATCTCATGCTATCGGAAGGGTCTCAGGATTGGAACGGGAAGGAGTTGGATATCGCATCTCATGTTATAGGAAGAGTCTCAGGTTTGGTATAAGCATTGAGATATCACATCTCTGCAATCGGAAGTGTCTCAGGATTGGAACGGGAAGGAGTTGGATATCCCATCTCATGTTATAGGACTGGTCTCAGCTTTGGTATTAGAAGAATTGAGATATCACATCGCATGCTGTAGGAAGGGTCTCAGGTTTGGAATGGGAAGGAATTGGATATCACATCTCATGTCATAGGAAGGATCTCAGGTTTGGTATTAGAAGCATTGAGATATCACATCTCATGCTATAGGAATGGTCTCAGGATTGGAATGGGAAGGAGTTGGATATTACATTCTTGCTATGGGAAGGGTCTCATGTTTGGAATTGGAAGGAGTTGGATATCACATATGCTATAGGAAGGGTCTCAGGTTTGGAATGGGAAGGAGTTGGATATCAAATCTCATGTTATAGGAAGGGTCTCAGGTTTGGTATAAGCATTGAGATATCACATCTCTGCTATCGGAAGTGTCTCAGGATTGGAATGGGAAGGAGTTGGATATCCCATCTCATGTTATAGGACGGGTCTCAGGTTTGTTATTAGAATCATTGAGATATCATATTGCATGCTATAGGAAGGGTCTAAGGATTGGAATGGGAAGGACTTGGATATCACAACTCATGCTATAGGTAGGCTCTCAGGTTTGGAAAGGGAAGCAGTTGGATATCACATTTCATGTTAGAGGAAGGATCTCAGGTTTGGTATTAGAGACATTGAGATATCACATCTCATGCTATAGGAAGGGTCTCAGGATTGGAATGGGAAGGAGTTGGATATCACATCTCATGCTATAGGAAGGGTCTCAGGTTTGGTATAAGCATTGAGATATCACATCTCATGCTATAGGAAGGGTTCCAGGATTGGAATGGGAAGGATATGTATATGACATCTCATGACATAAGAAGGGTCTCAGGTTTGGTATAAGCATTGAGATATCACATCTCTGCTTTTGGAAGGGTCTCAGGATTGGAATGGGAAGGAGTTGGATATCCCATCTCATGTTATAGGAAGAGTCTCAGGTTTGGTATTAGAAGCATTGAGATATCACATCTCATGCTATAGGAAGTGTCTCAGGATTGGAATGGGAAGGAATTGGATATCACATCTCATGCTATAGGGAGGGTCTCAAGTTTGATATTAGAAGCATTGAGATATCACATCTCATGCTATAGGAAGGGTCTCAGGATTGGAATGGAAGGAGTTGGATATCACATCTCATGTTATAGGAAGGATCTCAGGTTTGGTATTAGAAGCATTGAGACATCACATCTCATGCTATAGGAAGCGACTCAGGATTGGAATGGGAAGGAGTTGGATATCACATCTCATGCTATATGAAGGGTCTCAGGTTTGGTATAAGCATTGAGATATCACATCTCATGCTATGGGAAGGGTCTCAGGATTGGAATGGGAAGGAGTTGTATATGACATCTCATGCCGTAGGAAGGGTCTCAGGTTTGGTATAAGCATTGAGATATCACATCTCTGCTATCGGAAGGGTCTCAGGATTGGAATGGGAAGGAGTTGGATATCCCATCTCATGTTATAGGACGGGTCTCAGGTTTGTTATTAGAATCATTGAGATATCATATTGCATGCTATAGGAAGGGTCTAAGGATTGGAATGGGAAGGACTTGGATATCACATCTCATGCTATAGGAAGGGTCTCAGGTCTGGTATAAGCATTGAGATATCACATCTCATGCTATAGGAAGGGTCTCAGGATTGGAATGGGAAGGATATGTATATGACATCTCATGCCATAGGAAGGGTCTCAGGTTTGGTATAAGCATTGAGATATCACATCTCTGCTTTTGGAAGGGTCTCAGGATTGGAATGGGAAGGAGTTGGATATCCCATCTCATGTTATAGGAAGAGTCTCAGGTTTGGTATTAGATTCATTGAGATATCATATTGCATGCTATAGGAAGGGTCTAAGGATTGGAATGGGAAGGACTTGGATATCACATCTCATGCTATAGGAAGGGTCTCAGGTTTGGTATAAGCATTGAGATATCACATCTCATGCTATAGGAAGGGTCTCAGGATTGGAATGGGAAGGATATGTATATGACATCTCATGCCATAGGAAGGGTCTCAGGTTTGGTATAAGCATTGAGATATCACATCTCTGCTTTTGGAAGGGTCTCAGGATTGGAATGGGAAGGAGTTGGATATCCCATCTCATGTTATAGGAAGAGTCTCAGGTTTGGTATTAGAAGCATTGAGATATCACATCTCATGCTATAGGAAGTGTCTCAGGATTGGAATGGGAAGGACTTGGATATCACATCTCATGCTATAGGGAGGGTCTCAAGTTTGATATTAGAAGCATTGAGATATCACATCTCATGCTATAGGAAGGGTCTCAGGATTGGAATGGAAGGAGTTGGATATCACATCTCATGTTATAGGAAGGATCTCAGGTTTGGTATTAGAAGCATTGAGACATCACATCTCATGCTATAGGAAGGGTCTCAGGATTGTAATGGGAAGGAGTTGGATTTCACATCTCATGCTATATGAAGGGTCTCAGGTTTGGTATAAGCATTGAGATATCACATCTCATGCTATAGGAAGGGTCTCAGGATTGGAACGGGAAGGAGTTGGATATCATATCTCATGCTATAGGAAGGGTCTCAGGTTTGGTATAAGCAGTGAGATATCACATCTCTACTATCGGAAGGGTCTCAGGATTGGAATGGGAAGGAGTTGGATACCCCATCTCATGTTATAGGAAGAGTCTCAGGTTTGGTATTAGAAGCATTGAGATATCTCATCTCATGCTATAGGAAGGGTCTCAGGATTGGAATGGGAAGGAGTTGGATATCACATCTCATGCTATAGGAAGGGTCTCAGGTTTGGTATAAGCAGTGAGATATCACATCTCATGCTATAGGAAGTGTCTCAGGATTGGAATGGGAAGAAGTTGGATATTACATGTCATGTTATAGGAAGGATCTCAGGTTTGGTATAAGCATTGAGATATCACATCTCTGTTATCGGAAGGGTCTCAGGATTGGAATGGGAAGGAGTTGGATATTCCCATCTCATGTTATAGGAAGGGTCTCAGGATTGGAATGGGAAGGACTTGGATATCACATCTCATGCTATAGGGAGGGTCTCAAGTTTGATATTAGAAGCATTGAGATATCACATCTCATGATATCGGAAGGGTCTCAGGATTGGAATGGGAAGGAGTTGGATATCACATCTCATGATAAAGGAAGGGTCTAAGGTTTGGAAGGGGAAGGATTTGGATATCACATCTCATGTTATAGGACGGGTCTCAGGTTTGGTATTAGTAGCATTGAGATATCAAGTCTCATGGTATAGGAAGGGTCTCAGAATTGGAATGGGAAGGAGTTGGATATCACATCTCAAGCTATAGGAAGGGTCTCAGGATTGGAATGGGAAGGAGTTTGATATCACATCTCATGCCATAGTATGGGTCTCAGGTTTGGTAGAAGCATTGGGATATCACATCTCATGCTATCGGAAGGGTATCAGGATTGGATTTGGAAGGAGTTGGATATCACATCTCATGTTATAGGAAGGGTCTCAGGTTTGGTATAAGCATTGAGATATCACATCTCTGCTATCGGAAGTGTCTCAGGATTGGAATGGGAAGGAGTTGGATATCCCATCTCATGTTATAGGACGGGTCTCAGGTTTGTTATTAGAATCATTGAGATATCATATTGCATGCTGTAGGAAGGGTCTAAGGATTGGAATGGGAAGGACTTGGATATCACATCTCAAGCTATAGGTAGGCTCTCAGGTTTGGAAAGGGAAGGTGTTGGATATCACATTTCATGTTAGAGGAAGGATCTCCGGTTTGGTATTAGAGGCATTGAGATATCACATCTCAGGCTATAGGAAGGGTCTCAGGATTGGAATGGGAAGGAGTTGGATATCACATCTCATGCTATAGGAAGGGTCTCAGGTTTGGTATAAGCATTGAGATATCACATCTCATGCTATAGGAAGGGTCTCAGGATTGGAATGGGAAGGATATGTATATGACATCTCATGCCATAGGAAGGGTCTCAGGTTTGGTATAAGCATTGAGATATCACATCTCTGCTTTTGGAAGGGTCTCAGGATTGGAATGGGAAGGAGTTGGATATCCCATCTCATGTTATAGGAAGAGTCTCAGGTTTGGTATTAGAAGCATTGAGATATCACATCTCATGCTATAGGAAGTGTCTCAGGATTGGAATGTGAAGGAGTTGGATATCACATCTCATGCTATAGGAAGGGTATCAGGTTTGGTATAAGCAGTGAGATATCACATCTCTGCTATCGGAAGTGTCTCAGGATTGGAATGGGAAGGAGTTGGATATCCCATCTCATGTTATAGGACGGGTCTCAGGTTTGTTATTAGAATCATTGATATATCATATTGCATGCTGTAGGAAGGGTCTAAGGATTGGAATGGGAAGGACTTGGATATCACATCTCAAGCTATAGGTAGGCTCTCAGGTTTGGAAAGGGAAGGTGTTGGATATCACATTTCATGTTAGAGGAAGGATCTCCGGTTTGGTATTAGAGGCATTGAGATATCACATCTCAGGCTATAGGAAGGGTCTCAGGATTGGAATGGGAAGGAGTTGGATATCACATCTCATGCTATAGGAAGGGTCTCAGGTTTGGTATAAGCATTGAGATATCACATCTCATGCTATAGGAAGGGTCTCAGGATTGGAATGGGAAGGATATGTATATGACATCTCATGCCATAGGAAGGGTCTCAGGTTTGGTATAAGCATTGAGATATCACATCTCTGCTTTTGGAAGGGTCTCAGGATTGGAATGGGAAGGAGTTGGATATCCCATCTCATGTTATAGGAAGAGTCTCAGGTTTGGTATTAGAAGCATTGAGATATCACATCTCATGCTATAGGAAGTGTCTCAGGATTGGAATGTGAAGGAGTTGGATATCACATCTCATGCTATAGGAAGGGTATCAGGTTTGGTATAAGCAGTGAGATATCACATCTCATGCTATAGGAAGTGTCTCAGGATTGGAATGGGAAGGAGTTGGATATCACACCTCATGTTATAGGAAGGATCTCAGGTTTGGTATAAGCATTGAGATATCACATCTCTGCTATCGGAAGGGTCTTAGGATTGGAATGGGAAGGAGTTGGATATTCCCATCTCATTTTATAGGAAGGGTATATCAGGTCTTAGCATGAGATGTGATATCCAGCTCCTTCCATTCCAATCCTGAGACCCTTCCGATAGCATGAGATGTGATATCTCAATGCTTCTAATATCAATACTGAGACCCTCCCTATAGCATTAGATGTGATATCTAAGTCCTTCCCATTCCAATCCTGAGACCCTTCCGATAGCAGAGATGTGATATCTCAATGCTTATACCAAACCTGAGACCCTTCCTATAGCACGAGATGTGATATCCAACTCCTTCCCATTCCAATCCTGAGACCCTTCCTATAGCATGAGATGTGATATCTCAATGCTTCTACCAAAACTGAGACCCTTCCTTTAGCATGAGATGTGATATCTAACTCCTTCCCATTCCAATCCTGAGACCCTTCCTATAGCATGAGATGTGATATCTCAATGCTTCTAATACCAAACCTGAGATCCTTCCTATAACATGAGATGTGATATCCAACTCCTTCCCATTCCAATCCTGAGACCCTTCCTATAGCATGAGATGTGATATCTCAATGCTTCTAATACCAAACCTGAGATCCTTCCGATAGCATGAGATGTGATATCTCAATGCTTCTAATACCAAACCTGAGACCCTCCCTTTAGCATGAGATGTGATATCCAATTCCTTCCCATTCCAAACCTGAGAGCCTTCCTACAGCATGAGATGTGATATCCAAGTCCTTCCAAGTCCAATCCTGAGACCCTTCCTATAACATGAGATGTGATATCCAACTCCTTCCCATTCCAACCTGAGACCCTTCCTATAGCATGAGATGGGATATCCAACTCCTTCCAAATCTAATCCTGATATCCTTCCAATAGCATGAGATGTGATATCCCAATGCTTCTACAAAACCTGAGACCCATACCATGGCATGAGATGTGATATCAAACTCCCGTCCTATACCATGACACTTGATATCTCAATGCTTCTAATACCAAACCTGAGACCAGTCCAATAACATGAGATGTGATATCCAAATCCTTCCCCTTCCAAACCTTAGACCCTTCCTTTATCATGAGATGTGATATCCAACTCCTTCCCATTCCACTCCTGAGACCCTTCCTATAGCATGAGATGTTATATCTCAATGCTTCTAATACCAAACCTGAGACCCTTCCTATAACATGAGATGTGATATCCAAGTCCTTCCCATTCCAATCCTGAGACCCTTCCTATAGCATGAGATGTCATATCTCAATGCTTCTAATACCAAACCTGAGACCCTTCCTATAACATGAATTGTGATATCCAAGTCCTTCCCATTCCAATCTTGAGACCTTTCCAATAGCAGAGATGTGATATCTCAATGCTTATACCAAACCTGAGATCCTTCCTATGACATGAGATGTGATATCTAAATCCTTCTCATTCCAAACCTGAGACCCTTCCTACAGCATGTGATGTGATATCTCAATGCTTCTAATATCAAAACTGAAACCCGTCCTATAACATGAGATGGGATATCCAACTCCTTCCCGTTCCAAACCTGATACCCTTCCTATAGCATGAGATGTGATATCCAATTCCTTCCCATCCCAATCCTGAGACACCTCCGATAGCAGAGATGTGAAATCTCAATGCTTATACCAAACCTGAGACTCTTACTATAACATGAGATGTGATATCTAACTCCTTATCGTTCCAAACCTGAGACCCTTCCTATAGCATGAGATGCGATGTCCAACTCCTTCCCATTCCAATCCTGAGACCCTTCCCATAGCATGAGATGTGATATCTCAATGCTTCTAATACCAAACCTGTGATCCTTCCTATAACAAGAGATGTGATATCCAAATCCTTCCCCTTCGAAATCTGAGACCCTCCCTTTAGCATGAGATGTGATATCTCAATGCCTCTAATACCAAACCTGAGATCCTTCCTATAACATGAGATGTGATATCCAAATCCTTCCCCTTCCATTCCTGAGACCCTCCCTTTAGGATGAGATGTGATATCCAATTCCTTCCCATTCCACTCCTGAGACCCTTCTGATAGCATGAGATGTGATATCTCAATGCCTCTAATACCAAACCTGAGATCCTACATCTAACATGAAATGTGATATCCAACTCCTTCCCTTTTCAAACGTGAGACCCTCCCTATAGAATGAGATGTGATATCCAAGTCCTTCCCATTCCAATCCTGAGACCCTTCCTATAGCATGAGATGTGATATCTCAATGCTTCTAATACCAAACCTGAGACCCTTCCTATAACGTAAGATGGGATATCCAACTCCTTCCCATTCCAATCCTGAGACCCTTCCGATAGCAGAGATGTGATATCTCAATGCTTATACCAAACCTGAGACCCTTCCTGTGGCATGAGATGTCATATACAACTCCTCCCCATTCCAATCCTGAGACCCTTCCTATAGCATGAGATGTGATATCTCAATACTTATACCAAACCTGAGACCCTTCCTATAGCATGAGATGTGATATCCAACTCCTTCCCATTCCAATCCTGAGACCCTTCCTATAACATGAGATGTTATGTCTCAATGCTTCTAATACCAAACCTGAGATCCTTCCTATGGCATGAGATGTCATATAAAACTCCTTCCCATTCCAATCCTGAGACCCTTCCCATAGCATGAGATGTGATATCGAACTCCTTCCCATTCCAATCCTGCGACCCTTCCTATAGCATGAGATTTGATATCTCAATGCTTCTAATACCAAACCTGAGATCCTTCCGATAGCATGAGATGTGATATCTGAATGCTTCTAATACCAAACCTGAGATCATTCCTATAACACGAGATGTAATATCCAAATCCTTCCCCTTCCAAACCTGAGACCCACCCTTTAGCATGAGATGTGATATCCAACTACTTCCCATTCCAATCCTGAGACCCTTCCTATAGCATGAGATGTGATGTCTCAATGCTTCTAATACCAAACCTGAGATCCTTCCTATAACATGAGATGTGATATCCAACTCCTTCCCATTCCAATCCTGAGACACTTCCTATAGCATGAGAAGTGATATCTCCATGCCTATACCAAACCTGAGACCATTCCTATAGCATGAGATGTGATATCCAAATCCTTCCCATTCCAATCCTGAGACCCTTCCTATAGCATAAGATGTGATATCTCAATGCTTATACCAAACCTGAGAGCCTACCTATAGCATGAGATGTGATATCCAACTCCTTCCCGTTCCAAACCTGAGACCCTTCCTATAGCATATGTGATATCCAACTCCTTCCCATTCCAAACATGAGACCCTTCCTATAGCAAGAATGTAATATCCAACTCCTACCCATTCCAATCCTGAGACCATTCCTATAGCATGAGATGTGATATCTCAATGCTTCTAATACCAAACCTGAGATACTTCCTATGACATGAGATGTGATATCCAATTCCTTCCCATTCCAAACCTGAGATCCTTCCTACAGCATGCGATGTGATATCTCAATGCTTCTAATAACAAACCTGAGACCCGTCCTATAACATGAGATGGGATATCCAACTCCTTCCCGTTCCAAACCTGATACCCTTCCTATAGCATGAGATGTGATATCCAACTCCTTCCCATCCCAATCCTGAGACACCTCCAATAGCAGAGATGTGATATCTCAATGCATATACCAAACCTGAGACTCTTCCTATAACATGAGATATGATATCCAACTCCTTCCCGTTCCAAACCTGAGACCCTTCCTATAGCATGAGATGTGATATCCAACTCCTTCCCATTCCAATCCTGAGACCCTTCTGATAGCATGAGATGTGATATCTCAATGCTTCTAATACCAAACCTGTGATCCTTCCTATAGCATGAGATGTGATATCCAACTCCTTCCAATTCCAATCCTGAGACCCTTCCTACAGCATGAGATGTGATATCTCAATGCTTCTAATACCAAACCTGAGACCCTTCCTATAACATGAGATGGGAATATCCAACTCCTTCCCATTCCAATCCTGAGACCCTTCCAATAGCAGAGATGTGATATCTCAATGCTTATACCGAACCTGAGATCCTTCCTATAACATGAGATGTGATATCCAACTCCTTCCCATTCCAATCCTGAGACCCTTCCTATAGCATGAGATGTGATATCTCACTGCTTATACCAAACCTGAGACCCTTCCTATAGCATGAGATGTGATATCCAACTCCTTCCCATTCCAATCCTGAGACCCTTCCTATAGCATGAGATGTGATATCTCAATGCTTCTAATATCAAACTTGAGACCCTCCCTATACCATGAGATGTGATATCCAAGTCCTTCCCATTCCAATCCTGAGACACTTCCTATAGCATGATATGTGATATCCAATGCTTCTAATACCAAACCTGAGACTCTTCCTATAACATGAGATGGGATATCCAACTCCTTCCCATTCCAATCCTGAGACCCTTCCGATAGCAGAGATGTGATATCTCAATGCTTATACGAAACCTGAGACCCTTCCTACGGCATGAGATGTCATATACAACTCCTTCCCATTCCAATCCTGAGACCCTTCCTATAGCATGAGATGTGATATCTCAATGCTTATACGAAACCTGAGACCCTTCCTATAACATGAGATGTGATATCCAACTCCTTCCATTCCAATCCTGAGACCCTTCCTAAAGCATGAGATGTTATATCTCAATACTTATACCAATCCTGAGACCCTTCCTATAGCATGAGATGTGATACCCAACTCCTTCCCATTCCAAACCTGAGACGCTTCCTATAGCATGAGATGTGATATCTCAATGCCTCTAATACCAAACCTGAGATCCTTCCTCTAACATGAAATGTGATATCCAACTCCTTCCCTTTCCAAATCTGAGAGCCTATCTATAGCATGAGATGTGATATCCAAGTCCTTCCCATTCCAATCCTTAGACCCTTCCTGCAGCGTGCAATATGATATCTCAATGATTCTAATAACAAACCTGAGACCCGTCCTATAACATGAGATGGGATATCCAACTCCTTCCCATTCCAATCCTGAGACACTTCTGATAGCAGAGATGTGATATCTCAATGCTTATACCAAACCTGAGACCCTCCAAACCTGAGATCCTTCCTACAGCATGCAATGTGATATCTCAATGCTTCTAATACCAAACCTGAGACCAGTCCTATAACATGAGATTGGATATCCAACTCCTTCCCCTTCCAAACCTGAGACCCTTCCTATAGCATGAGATGTGATATCCAACTTCTTCCCATTCCAACCCTGAGACCCTTCCTATAACATGAGATGTGATGTCTCAATGCTTCTAATACCAAACCTGAGATCTTTCCTATAACATGAGATGTGATATCCAACTCCTTCCCATTCCAATCCTGAGACCCTTCCTATAGCATGAGATGTGATGTCTCAATGCTTCCAATACCAAACCTGAGATCCTTCCTATAACATGAGATTTGATATCCAACTCCTTCCCATTCCAATCCTGAGACCCTTATGATAGCATGAGATGTGATATCTCAATGCCTCTTATACCAAACCTGAGATCCTTCCGATAGCATGAGATGTGATATCTCAATGCTTCTAATACCAAACCTGAGATCCTTCCTATAATATGAGATGTGATTTCCAAATCCTTCCCCTTCCAAACCTGAGACCCTCCCTTTAGCATGAGATGTGATATCCAACTCCTTCCCATTCCAATCCTGAGACCCTTCTGATAGCATGAGATGTGATATCTCAATGCCTCTAATACCAAACCTGAGATCCTACCTCTAACATGAAATGTGATATCCATCTCCTTCAATTTCCAAACCTGAGACCCTGCCTATAGCATGATATGTGATATCCAAGTCCTTCCCATTCCAATCCTGAGACCCTTCCTATAGCATGTGCTGTGATATCTTAATGCTTATACCAAACCTGAGACCCTTCCTATGGCATGAGATGGCATATACAACTCCTTCCCATTCCAATCCTGAGACCCTTCCTATAGCATGAGATGTGATATCTCAATGCTTATACCAAACCTGAGACCCTTCCTATAGCATGAGATGTGATATCCAACTTCTTCCCATTCCAATCCTGAGACCCTTCCTATAGCATGAGATGTGATATCTCAATGCTTATACCAAACCTGAGACCCTTCCTATAGCTTGAGATGTGATATCGAACTCCTTCCCATTCCAATCCTGAGACCCTTTCTATAGCATGAGATGTGATATCTCAAGGCCTCTACTACCAAACCTGAGATCCTTCCTCTAACATGAAATGTGATATCCAACTCCTTCCCCTTCCAAACCTGAGAGCCTTCCTATAGCATGAGATATGATATCCAAGTCCTTCCCATTCCAATCCTGAGACCCTTCCTATAACATGAAATGTGATATCCAACTCCTTCCCATTCCAACCTGAGACCCTTCCTATAGCATGAGATGGGATATCCAACTCCTTCCAAATCCAATACTGATACCCTCCGATAGCATGAGATGTGATATCCCAATGCTTCTACCAAACCTGAGACCCATACTATGGCATGAGATGTGATATCAAACTCCTTCCCATTCCAATCCTGAGACCCTTCTTATACCATGAGACTTGATATCTCAATGCTTCTAATACCAAACCTGAGACCCGTCCTATAACATGAGATGTGATATCCAAATCCTTCCCCTTCCAAACCTTAGACCCTTCCTTTATCATGAGATGTGTAATCCAACTCCTTCCCATTCCAATCCTGAGACCCTTCCGATATCATGAGATGTGATATCTCAATGCTTATGCCAAATCGGAGACCCTTCCTATGGCCTGAGATGTCATATACAACTCCTTCCCATTCCAATCCTGAGACCCTTCCTATAGCATGATATGTGATATCTCAATGCTTATACCAAATCTGAGACCCTTCCTATAGCATGAGATGTGATATCCAACTCCTTCCCATTCCAATCCTGAGACCCTTCCTATAGCATGAGAAGTGATATCTCCATGCTTATACCAAACCTGAGACCCTTCCTATAGCATAAAATGTGATATCCAAATCCTTCCCATTCCAATCCTGAGACCCTTCCTATAGCATGAGATGTGATATCTC
The DNA here is from genome assembly GCF_040938575.1 of Ambystoma mexicanum. Classification (NCBI taxonomy): domain Eukaryota; kingdom Metazoa; phylum Chordata; class Amphibia; order Caudata; family Ambystomatidae; genus Ambystoma; species Ambystoma mexicanum. Next base: position 12,436,646 of record NW_027182477.1, on the reverse strand, counting down.
AATGCTTATACCAAACCTGAGACCCTTCCTATAGCATGAGATGTGATATCCAACTCCTTCCCATTCCAATCCTGAGACCCTTCCTATAGCAAGAGATGTGATGTCTCAATGCTTCTAATACAAAACCTGAGATCCTTCCTATAACATGAGATGTGATATCCAACTCCTTCCCATTCCAATCCTGAGACCCTTATGATAGCATGAGATGTGATATCTCAATGCCTCTTATACCAAACCTGAGATCCTTCCGATAGCATGAGATGTGATATCTCAATGCTTCTAATACCAAACCTGAGATCCTTCCTATAATATGAGATGTGATTTCCAAATCCTTCCCCTTCCAAACCTGAGACCCTCCCTTTAGCATGAAATGTGATATCCAACTGTTAAGACGGATTTCTGAACTCTGTCCTGGTGGCGCAGAAGTTCAGAAGGCCAACCTAATTACTTGGAACAGGGTAACCTCTGGACAAGCCAGACCAATCAAGGTAGCGATCGCGGCGGTCAAGACTAGGTCTCAAGAGGGGTGAGGGTGACTGAAAGCCCGCAATGAGCACACAAAGCAAGAGCGCTTACAAACTACTCCAAACAGTTGTTATATCAAAAATAGATACACATTTATTTTAAGGCCTTTAAAATAATGACCGTAGCGAGAAAATCACAATATCACAATACTAAACCAACACATACCATATCAACACAATATATATACAAATACGACAGTCTTAAGCATTAGAGGCACGAAATGTGTAGTCCACCTGCCAGGGAAGGAAAACAGGCAGTGCGATAACGCTTTAGACTCAGTTCGCCTTCAGAGGCACCTAACTAGATGGAAGTCCGAGCACTGCGAAGAGTGGAGCCTTGTGCTCAAAGTACCTGCCACGCCGGTGCCAACAGGCAAAAGGAGAAGCTCTTCGGAGGAAGTCAGGCAGTTCGGGTTAGTGCACAGCAGAAGGAGAACAGGTTCCGCAACTCAAGCGCAGCCTCCACAGCGAGCAGAAGCAGAGCGCGAGTACGGCAAAAGGGTGCTGTTTTTACACAGCAGGGAAAAGCAATGGGATACTGCAGGAGGGCGACCAGATCCTAGCTATACTACTCACCGGTCCCCGAAGCAAGCAGACCCAGGCTTCTCCACGTTAGTTTCAGCAGCTGGCAGGCTCAGAAGAGCAGGGAACGCCTCGTAGTCGTGTAGAGCAAAAAGACGTCCCAATCGACGAAACCGGCACAGTTTGTTGCCGCAGCAGGACAACGGAGCGGTCGTGTGTATTCGAGCCAAATGTACACTCCTCCCTTCAGACTTGGGAACGCCAAGTGTACGAAGCGTGGGAGAGTGACAAGGACTCGAAATACAACACAACCTGGCGGCGGTTACAGAGCAGGACTCCCTTGTAAACTGGTCAGTCAACTGGATGGCCCAGAGACACTTCCGAAGGCTTACTTGGCAGGAGATGATGAAGTCGCCGGGAATAGCTGTTCCTGCTATTCCAAAGGTCGAAGCACCAGTACAGGCCTTCTGGTTCGATCAAAGGAGGAAAGGGTTTCACAGGACGACAGCAGTGCAAAGGAGGATTCCTTCAGCGGGTCACCAGCGATTCCTCGGTCCAGCCTCTTGGTTGCAGGATACTTGGCTCCTGTATTCCTTTGTTCGTGAGAACTCAGGAGATCGACATGGTAGTGGTGTTTCCAACCCCCTCTTATCCACGGTTCCCTTCGCGCCAAAACGGAGGGGAGCCAATGGGAGATCCGCTCATCAACACAAATACCATACGTGGACCAATCACGGACCACAGTGGTCCCAGGCATTTACACCACCCTAGACTCTCTGGCACCCAGGATGTGAATTGGGACCAGACATCCCAGCCCACACCCTGGAGGCACACAAAAGACATGTAGAAGCCCGCGAAAGCAACCACGTTTCGCGGGAAAGTACATGCCCAAATAAGGAAGGCCCCGGGTCGCTCGACCTGGGGAAGGTGAAGGGAGCAAGACGGTCATTGGACAGGACAAAAGAGCATCGTGGTCTGGCCATTTTGGGAGCCAGGCCACCATTTTGGGTTCAGTGCGAAAAACGCGCTCAGAACGCCAAAAGGAGCTCAAAATAAACAAAACGATCGCTGCCACCATTCCAGTCCCTGAATGACTTGCACCGATCAAAATACCATCCTAAAAGAGTATCTAGGGCCTGTAGAAGGCTAGAGACCCAAGAGAGCTGTAACTTAGCTTACAGTGCCCTCTTGTGTCATGTTGCACTAAAGCTGCAACATGATAAAAGAAACTACGGGAAACAGCGTTCCCCGGTACTGACTGTCTTAAGGGCATGTCAGTTTCCCCGTAAGAAAGGAGCGAAAGCCCAGAGGAGTGCGGCAGAAGGCTGCACTTCTCTGGCAAAGTCAAGAACAAGGTGAAAAACAACAGCAAAAAGTTTAGGGGTTGCCACATGGAAGGAAAATTACCTAGTATTACGAAATCTTTCCTAACACCAACTCCTTCCCATTCCAATCCTGAGACCCTTCTGATAGCATGAGATGTGATATCTCAATGCCTCTAATACCAAACCTGAGATCCTACCTCTAACATGAAATGTGATATCCATCTCCTTCCCTTTCCAAACCTGAGACCCTGCCTATAGCATGAGATGTGATATCCAAGTCCTTCCCATTCCAATCCTGAGACCCTTCCTATAGCATGTGATGTGATATCTCAATGCTTATACCAAACCTGAGACCCTTCCTATGGCATGAGATGTCATATACAACTCCTTCCCATTCCAACCCTGAGACCCTTCCTATAGCATGAGATGTGATATCTCAATGCTTATACCAAACCTGAGACCCTTCCTATAGCATGAGATGTGATATCCAACTTCTTCCCATTCCAATCCTGAGACCCTTCCTATAGCATGAGATGTGATATCTCAATGCTTATACCAAACCTGAGACCCTTCCTATAGCATAAGATGTGATATCCAAATCCTTCCCATTCCAATCCTGAGACCCTTCCTATAGCATGAGATGTGATATCTCAATGCTTATAGCAAACCTGAGACCCTTCCTATAGCATGAGATGTGATATCCAACTCCTTCCCATTCCAATCCTGAGACCCTTCCTATAGCATGAGATGTGATGTCTCAATGCTTCTAATACCAAACCTGAGATCCTTCATATAACATGAGATGTGATATCCAACTCCTTCCCATTCCAATCCTGAGACCCTTATGATAGCATGAGATGTGATATCTCAATGCCTCTTATACCAAACCTGAGATCCTTCCGATAGCATGAGATGTGATATCTCAATGCTTCTAATACCAAACCTGAGATCCTTCCTATAATATGAGATGTGATTTCCAAATCCTTCCCCTTCCAAACCTGAGACCCTCCCTTTAGCATGAAATGTGATATCCAACTCCTTCCCATTCCAATCCTGAGACCCTTCTGATAGCATGAGATGTGATATCTCAATGCCTCTAATACCAAACCTGAGATCCTACCTCTAACATGAAATGTGATATCCATCTCCTTCCCTTTCCAAACCTGAGACCCTGCCTATAGCATGAGATGTGATATCCAAGTCCTTCCCATTCCAATCCTGAGACCCTTCCTATAGCATGTGATGTGATATCTCAATGCTTATACCAAACCTGAGACCCTTCCTATGGCATGAGATGTCATATACAACTCCTTCCCAATCCAACCCTGAGACCCTTCCTATAGCATGAGATGTGATATCTCAATGCTTATACCAAACCTGAGACCCTTCCTATAGCATGAGATGTGATATCCAACTTCTTCCCATTCCAATCCTGAGACCCTTCCTATAGCATGAGATGTGATATCTCAATGCTTATACCAAACCTGAGACCCTTCCTATAGCTTGAGATGTGATATCCAACTCCTTCCCATTCCAATCCTGAGACCCTTCCTATAGCATGAGATGTGATATCTCAAGGCCTCTAATACCAAACCTGAGATCCTTCCTCTAACATGAAATGTGATATCCAACTCCTTCCCCTTCCAAACCTGAGAGCCTTCCTATAGCATGAGATATGATATCCAAGTCCTTCCCATTCCAATCCTGAGACCCTTCCTATAACATGAAATGTGATATCCAACTCCTTCCCATTCTAACCTGAGACCCTTCCTATAGCATGAGATGGGATATCCAACTCCTTCCAAATCCAATACTGATACCCTTCCGATAGCATGAGATGTGATATCCCAATGCTTCTACCAAACCTGAGACCCATACTATGGCATGAGATGTGATATCAAACTCCTTCCCATTCCAATCCTGAGACGCTTCCTATAGCTTGAGATGTGATATCCAACTCCTTCCCATTCCAATTCTGAGACCCTTCTTATACCATGACACTTGATATCTCAATGCTTCTAATACCAAACCTGAGACCCGTCCTATAACATGAGATGTGACATCCAAGTCCTTCCCCTTCCAAACCTTAGACCCTTCCTTTATAATGAGATGTGATATCCAACTCCTTTCCATTCCAATCCTGAGACCTTTCCGATATCATGAGATTTGTTATCTCAATGCTTCTAATATCAAACTTGAGACCCTCCCTATAGCATGAGATGTGACATCCAAGTCCTTCCCATTCCAATCCTGAGACCCTTCCTATAGCATGAGATGTGATATCTCAATGCTTCTAATACCAAACCTGAGACCCTTCCTATAACATGAGATGGGATATCCAACTCCTTCCCATTCCAATCCTGAGACCCTTCCGATAGCAGAGATGTGATATCTCAATGCTTATACCAAACCTGAGACCCTTCTTAAGGCCTGAGATGTCATATACATCTCCTTCCCATTGCAATCCTGAGACCCTTCCTATAGCATGAGATGTGATATCTCAATGCTTATACCAAATCTGAGACCCTTCCTATAGCATGAGATGTGATATCCAACACCTTCCCATTCCAATCCTGAGACCCTTCCTATAGCATGAGAAGTGATATCTCCATGCTTATACCAAACCTGAGACCCTTCCTATAGCATGAGATGTGATATCCAAATCCTTCCCATTCCAATCATGAGACCCTTCCTATAGCATGAGATGTGATATCTCAATGCTTATACCAAACCTGAGAGCCTACCTATAGCATGAGATGTGATATCCAAGTCCATCCCATTCCAATCCTTAGACCCTTCCTACAGCATGCGATTGTTAAGACGGATTTCTGAACTCTGTCCTGGTGGCGCAGAAGTTCAGAAGGCCAACCTAATTACTTGGAACAGGGTAACCTCTGGACAAGCCAGACCAATCAAGGTAGCGATCGCGGCGGTCAAGACTAGGTCTCAAGAGGGGTGAGGGTGACTGAAAGCCCGCAATGAGCACACAAAGCAAGAGCGCTTACAAACTACTCCAAACAGTTGTTATATCAAAAATAGATACACATTTATTTTAAGGCCTTTAAAATAATGACCGTAGCGAGAAAATCACAATATCACAATATTAAACCAACATATACCATATCAACACAATATATATACAAATACACAGTCGCAAGCGTTTAAATCACGAAATATGTAGTCCACCTGCCAGGGAAGGAAAACAGGCAGTGCGATACCGCTTTAGACTCAGTTCGCCTTCAGAGGCACCTACTAGATGGAAGTCCGAGCCCTGCGAAGAGTGGAGCCTTGTGCTCAAAGTACCTGCCACGCCGGTGCCAACGGGCAAAAGGGGAAGCTCTTCGGAGGAAGTCAGGCAGTTCACGTTAGTGCACAGCAGAAGGAGAACAGGTTCCGTAACTCAAGCGCAGCCTCCACAGCGGGCAGAAGCAGAGCACGAGTACGGCCAAAAGGGTGCTGTTTTTACACAGCAGGGAAAAGCAATGGGATACTGCAGGAGGGCGACCAGATCCTAGCTAAACTACTCACCGGTCCCCGAAGCAAGCAGACCCAGGCTTCTCCACGTTCGTTTCAGCAGCTGGCAGGTTCAGAAGAGCAGGGAACGCCTCGTAGTCGTGTAGAGCAAAAAGACGTCCCAATCGACGAAACCAGCACAGTTTGTTGCCGCAGCAGGACAACGGAGCAGCCGTGTGTATTCGAGCCAAATGTACACTCCTCCCTTCAGACTTGGGAACGCCAAGTGTACGAAGCGTGGGAGAGTGACAAGGACTCGGAATACAACGCAACCTGGCGGCGGTTACAGAGCAGGACTCCCTTGTAAGCTGGTCAGTCAACTGGATGGCCCAGAGACACTTCCGAAGGCTTACTTGGCAGGAGAGGATGAAGTCGCCGGGAATAGCTGTTCCTGCTATTCCAAAGGTCGAAGCACCAGTACAGGCCTTCTGGTTCGATCCAAGGAGGAAAGGGTTTCACAGGACGACAGCAGTGCAAAGGAGGATTCCTTCAGCGGATCACCAGCGATTCCTCGGTCCAGCCTCTTGGTTGCAGGATACTTGGCTCCTGTATTCCTTCGTTCGTGAGAACTCAGGAGATCGACCTGGTAGTGGTGTTTCCAGCTCCCTCTTATCCACGGTTCCCTTTGCGCCAAAACGGAGGGGAGCCAATGGGAGATCCGCTCATCAACACACATACCATACGTGGACCAATCACGGACCACGGTGGTCCCAGGCATTCACACCACCCTAGACTCTCTGGCACCCAGGATGTGTATTGGGACCAGACATCCCAGCCCCCACCCTGGAGGCACACAAACGACATGTAGAAGCCCGCGAAAGCAACCACGTTTCGCGGGAAAGTACATGCCCAAATAAGGAAGGCCCCGGGTCGCCCGACCTGGGGAAGGTGAAGGGAGCAAGACGGTCAGTGGACAGGACAAAGGAGCCTCGTGGTCTGGCCATTTTGGGAGCCAGGCCACCATTTTGGGTTCAGTGCGAAAAACGTGCTCAGAACGCCAAAAGGAGCTCAAAATAAACAAAACAATCGCTGCCACCATTCCAGTCCCTGAATGACTTGCACCGATCAAATACCATCCTAAAAGAGTATCTAGGGCCTGTAGAAGGCTAGAGACCCAAGAGAGCTGTAACTTAGCTTACAGTGCCCTCTTGTGTCATGTTGCACTAAAGCCGCAACATGATAAAAGAAACTACGGGAAACAGCGTTCCCCGGTACTGACTGTCTTAAGGGCATGTCAGTTTCCCCGTAAGAAAGGAGCGAAAGCCCAGAGAAGTGCGGCAGAAGGCTGTACTTCTCTGGCAAAGTCAAGAACAAGGTTAAAAACAATAGCAAAAAGTTTAGGGGTTGCCACATGGAAGGAAAATTCCCTACAATTACGAAATCTTTCCTAACAGCGATGTGATATCTCAATGATTCTAATACCAAACCAGAGACCCGTCCGTTAACATGAGATGGGATATCCAACTCCTTCCCATTCCAATCCTGAGCCACTCCTGATAGCAGAGATGTGATATCTCAATGCTTATACCAAACCTGAAACCCTTCCTATAACATGTGATGTGATATCCAACTCCTTCCCGTTCCAAACCTAAGACACTTCCTATAGCATATGTGATATCCAACTCCTTCCCATTCCAAACATGAGACCCTTCCTATAGCAAGAATGTAATATCCAACTCCTACCCATTCCAATCCTGAGACCATTCCTATAGCATGAGATGTGATGTCTCAATGCTTCCAATACCAAACCTGAGATCCTTCCTATAACATGAGATGTGATATCCAACTCCTTCCCATTCCAATCCTAAGACCCTTATGATAGCATGAGATGTGATATCTCAATGCCTATTATACCAAACCTGAGATCCTTCCGATAGCATGAGATGTGATATCTCAATGCTTCTAATACCAAACCTGAGATCCTTCCTATAATATGAGATGTGATTTCCAAATCCTTCCCCTTCCAAACCTGAGACCCTCCCTTTAGCATGAGATGTGATATCCAACTCCTTCCCATTCCAATCCTGAGACCCTTCTGATAGCATGAGATGTGATTTCTCAATGCCTCTAATACCAAACCTGAGATCCTACCTCTAACATGAAATGTGATATCCATCTCCTTCCCTTTCCAAACCTGAGACCCTGCCTATAGCATGATATGTGATATCCAAGTCCTTCCCATTCCAATCCTGAGACCCTTCCTATAGCATGTGATGTGATATCTCAATGCTTATACCAAACCTGAGACCCTTCCTATGGCATGAGATGGCATATACAACTCCTTCCCATTCCAATCCTGAGACCCTTCCTATAGCATGAGATGTGATATCTCAATGCTTATACCAAACCTGAGACCCTTCCTATAGCATGAGATGTGATATCCAACTTCTTCCCATTCCAATCCTGAGACCCTTCCTATAGCATGAGATGTGATATCTCAATGCTTATACCAAACCTGAGACCCTTCCTATAGCTTGAGATGTGATATCCAACTCCTTCCCATTCCAATCCTGAGATCCTTCCTACAGCATGAGATGTGATATCTCAAGGCCTCTAATACCAAACCTGAGATCCTTCCTCTAACATGAAATGTGAGATCCAACTCCTTCCCCTTCCAAACCTGAGAGCCTTCCTATAGCATGAGATATGATATCCAAGTCCTTCCCATTCCAATCCTGAGACCCTTCCTATAAAATGAAATGTGATATCCAACTCCTTCCAATTCCAACCTGAGACCCTTCCTATAGCATGAGATGGGATATCCAACTCCTTCGAAATCCAATACTGATACCCTTCCGATAGCATGAGATGTGATATCCCAATGCTTCTACCAAACCTGAGACCCATACTATGGCATGAGATGTGATATCAAACTCCTTCCCATTCCAATCCTGAGACCCTTCTTATACCATGAGACTTGATATCTCAATGCTTCTAATACCAAACCTGAGACCCGTCCTATAACATGAGATGTGATATCCAAATCCTTCCCCTTCCAAACCTTAGACCCTTCCTTTATCATGAAATGTGATATCCAACTCCTTCCCATTCCAATCCTGAGACCCTTCCGATATCATGAGATGTGATATCTCAATGCTTATACCAAATCTGAGACCCTTCCTATGGCCTGAGATGTCATATACAACTCCTTCCCATTCCAATCCTGAGACCCTTCCTATAGCATGAGATGTGATATCTTAATGCTTATACCAAATCTGAGACCCTTCCTATAGCATGAGATGTGATATCCAACTCCTTCCCATTCCCATCCTGAGACCCTTCCTATAGCATGAGAAGTGATATCTCCATGCTTATACCAAACCTGAGACCCTTCCTATAGCATAAGATGTGATATCCAAATCCTTCCCATTCCAATCCTGAGACCCTTCCTATAGCATGAGATGTGATATCTCAATGCTTATACCAAACCTGAGACCCTTCCTATAGCATGAGATGTGATATCCAACTCCTTCCCATTCCAATCCTGAGACCCTTCCTATAGCATGAGATGTGATGTCTCAATGCTTCTAATACCAAACCTGAGATCCTTCCTATAACATGAGATGTGATATCCAACTCCTTCCCATTCCAATCCTGAGACCCTTATGATAGCATGAGATGTGATATCTCAATGCCTCTTATACCAAACCTGAGATCCTTCCGATAGCATGAGATGTGATATCTCAATGCTTCTAATACCAAACCTGAGATCCTTCCTATAATATGAGATGTGATTTCCAAATCCTTCCCCTTCCAAACCTGAGACCCTCCCTTTAGCATGAAATGTGATATCCAACTCCTTCCCATTCCAATCCTGAGACCCTTCTGATAGCATGAGATGTGATATCTCAATGCCTCTAATACCAAACCTGAGATCCTACCTCTAACATGAAATGTGATATCCATCTCCTTCCCTTTCCAAACCTGAGACCCTGCCTATAGCATGAGAAGTGATATCCAAGTCCTTCGCATTCCAATCCTGAGACCCTTCCTATAGCATGTGATGTGATATCTCAATGCTTATACCAAACCTGAGACCCTTCCTATGGCATGAGATGTCATATACAACTCCTTCCCATTCCAACCCTAAGACCCTTCCTATAGCATGAGATGTGATATCTCAATGCTTATACCAAACCTGAGACCCTTCCTATAGCATGAGATGTGATATCCAACTTCTTCCCATTCCAATCCTGAGACCCTTCCTATAGCATGAGATGTGATATCTCAATGCTTATACCAAACCTGAGACCCTTCCTATAGCATAAGATGTGATATCCAAATCCTTCCCATTCCAATCCTGAGACACTTCCTATAGCATGAGATGTGATATCTCAATGCTTATACCAAACGTGAGACCCTTCCTATAGCATGAGATGTGATATCCAACTCCTTCCCATTCCAATCCTGAGACCCTTCCTATAGCATGAGATGTGATGTCTCAATGCTTCTAATACCAAACCTGAGATCCTTCCTATAACATGAGATGTGATATCCAACTCCTTCCCATTCCAATCCTGAGACCCTTATGATAGCATGAGATGTGATATCTCAATGCCTCTTATACCAAACCTGAGATCCTTCCGATAGCATGAGATGTGATATCTCAATGCTTCTAATACCAAACCTGAGATCCTTCCTATAATATGAGATGTGATTTCCAAATCCTTCCCCTTCCAAACCTGAGACCCTCCCTTTAGCATGAAATGTGATATCCAACTCCTTCCCATTCCAATCCTGAGACCCTTCTGATAGCATGAGATGTGATATCTCATTGCCTCTAATACCAAACCTGAGATCCTACCTCTAACATGAAATGTGATATCCATCTCCTTCCCTTTCCAAACCTGAGACCCTGCCTATAGCATGAGATGTGATATCCAAGTCCTTCCCATTCCAATCCTGAGACCCTTCCTATAGCATGTGATGTGATATCCAAGTCCTTCCCATTCCAATCCTGAGACCCTTCCTATAGCATGTAATGTGAAATCTCAATGCTTATACCAAACCTGAGACCCTTCCTATGGCATGAGATGTCATATACAACTCCTTCCCATTCCAACCCTGAGACCCTTCCTATAGCATGAGATGTGATATCTCAATGCTTATACCAAACCTGAGACCCTTCCTATAGCTTGAGATGTGATATCCAACTTCTTCCCATTCCAATCCTGAGACCCTTCCTATAGCATGAGATGTGATATCCCAATGCTTCTACCAAACCTGAGACCCATACTATGGCATAAGATGTGATATCAAACTCCTTCCCATTCCAATCCTGAGACGCTTCCTATAGCTTGAGATGTGATATCCAACTCCTTCCCATTCCAATTCTGAGACCCTTCTTATACCATGAGACTTGATATCTCAATGCTTCTAATACCAAACCTGAGACCCGTCCTATAACATGAGATGTGATATCCAAATCCTTCCCCTTCCAAACCTTAGACCCTTCCTTTATAATGAGATGTGATATCCAACTCCTTCCCATTCCAATCCTGAGACCCTTCCGATATCATGAGATTTGTTATCTCAATGCTTCTAATATCAAATTTGAGACCCTCCCTATAGCATGAGATGTGACATCCAAGTCCTTCCCATTCCAATCCTGAGACCCTTCCTATAGCATGAGATGTGATATCTCAATGCTTCTAATACCAAACCTGAGACCCTTCCTATAACATGAGATGTGATATCCAAGTCCTTCCCATTCCAATCCTGAGACCCTTCCTATAACATGAGATGTGATATCCAACTCCTTCTATTCCAACCTGAGACCCTTCCTATAGCATGAGATGGGATATCCAACTCCTTCCAAATCCAATCCTGATACCCTTCCGATAGCATGAGATGTGATATACCAATGCTTCTACAAAACCTGAGACCCATACCATGGCATGAGATGTGATATCAAACTCCCGTCCTATACCATGAGACTTGATATCTCAATGCTTCTAATACCAAACCTGAGACCGGTCCAATAACATGAGATGTGATATCCAAATCCTTCCCCTTCCAAACCTTAGACCCTTCCTTTATCATGAGATGTGATATCCAAGTCCTTCCCATTCCATTCCTGAGACCCTTCCTATAGCATGAGATGTGATATCTCAATGCTTCTAATACCAAACCTGAGACCCTTCCTATAACATGAGATGTGATATCCAAGTCCTTCCCATTCCAATCCTGAGACCCTTCCTATAGCATGAGATGTGATATCTCAATGCTTCTAATACCAAACCTGAGACCCTTCCTATAACATGAATTATGATATCCAAATCCTTCCCATTCCAATCCTGAGACCCTTCCGATAGCAGAGATGTGATATCTCAATGCTTATACCAAACCTAAGACCCTTCCGATAGCATGAGATGTGATATCTCAATGCTTCTAATACCAAACCTGAGATCCTTCCAATAACATGAGATGTGATATCCAACTCCTTCCCATTCCAATCCCGAGACCCTTCCTATAGCATGAGATGTGATATCTCAATGCTTCTAACACCAAACCTAAGGTCCTTCCTATAACATGAGATGTGATATCCAAATCCTTCCCATTCCAAACCTGAGACCCTCCCTTTAGCATGAGATGTGATATCCAACTCCTTCCCCTTCCAAACCTGAGACCCTTCCTTTAGCATGAGATGTGATATCCAGCTCCTCCCATTCCAATCCTGCGACCCTTCCGATAGCAGAGATGTGATATTTCAATGCTTATACCAAACCTGAGACCCTTCCCATAGCATGAGATGTGATATCCAGCTCCTCCCATTCCAATCCTGAGACCCTTCCGATAGCAGAGATGTGATATTTCAATGCTTATACCAAACCTGAGACCCTTCCCATAGCATGAGATGTGATATCCAACTCCTTCCCATTCCAATCCTGAGACCCTTCCTATAGCATGAGATGTGATATCTCAATGCTTCTAATACCAAACCTGAGATCCTTCCTATAACATGAGATGTGATATCCAACTCCTTCCCATTCCAATCCCGAGACCCTTCCTATAGCATGAGATGTGATATCTCAATGCTTCTAATACCAAACCTAGGTCCTTCCTATAACATGAGATGTGATATCCAAATCCTTCCCATTCCAAACCTGAGACCCTCCCTTTAGCATGAGATGTGATATCCAACTCCTTCCCATTCCAATCCTGATACCCTTCTGATAGCATGAGATGTGATATCTCAATGCCTCTAATACCAAACCTGAGATCCTACCTCTAACATGAAATGTGATATCCAACTCCTTCCTTTTCCAAACCTGAGACCCTTCCTACAGCATGGGATGTGATATCCAAGTCCTTCCCATTCCAATCCTGAGACCCTTCCTATAACATGAGATGTGATATCCAACTCCTTCTATTCCAACCTGAGACCCTTCCTATAGCATGAGATGGGATATCCAACTCCTTCCAAATCCAATCCTGATACCCTTCCGATAGCATGAGATGTGATATCCCAATGCTTCTACAAAACCTGAGACCCATACCATGGCATGAGATGTGATATCAAACTCCCGTCCTATACCATGAGACTTGATATCTCAATGCTTCTAATACCAAACCTGAGACCGGTCCAATAACATGAGATGTGATATCCAAATCCTTCCCCTTCCAAACCTTAGACCCTTCCTTTATCATGAGATGTGATATCCAAGTCCTTCCCATTCCATTCCTGAGACCCTTCCTATAGCATGAGATGTGATATCTCAATGCTTCTAATACCAAACCTGAGACCCTTCCTATAACATGAGATGTGATATCCAAGTCCTTCCCATTCCAATCCTGAGACCCTTCCTATAGCATGAGATGTGATATCTCAATGCATCTAATACCAAACCTGAGACCCTTCCTATAACATGAATTGTGATATCCAAATCCTTCCCATTCCAATCCTGAGACCCTTCCGATAGCAGAGATGTGATATCTCAATGCTTATACCAAACCTAAGACCCTTCCGATAGCATGAGATGTGATATCTCAATGCTTCTAATACCAAACCTGAGATCCTTCCAATAACATGAGATATGATGTCCAAATCCCTCCCCTTCCAAACCTTAGACCATCCCTTTAGCATGAGATTTGATATCCAACTCCTTCCCATTCCAATCCTGAGACCCTTCTGATAGCATGAGATGTGAGATCTCAATGCCTCTAATACCAAACCTGAGATCCTACCTCTAACATGAAATGTGATATCCATCTCCTTCCCTTTCCAAACCTGAGACCCTGCCTATAGCATGAGATGTGATATCCAAGTCCTTCCCATTCCAATCCTGAGACCCTTCCTATAGCATGTGATGTGATATCTCAATGCTTATACCAAACCTGAGACCCTTCCTATGGCATGAGATGTCATATACAACTCCTTCCCATTCCAACCCTGAGACCCTTCCTATAGCATGAGATGTGATATCTCAATGCTTATACCAAACCTGAGACCCTTCCTATAGCATGAGATGTGATATCCAACTTCTTCCCATTCCAATCCTGAGACCCTTCCTATAGCATGAGATGTGATATCTCAATGCTTATACCAAACCTGAGACCCTTCCTATAGCATGAGATGTGATATCCAACTTCTTCCCATTCCAATCCTGAGACCCTTCCTATAGCATGAGATGTGATATCTCAATGCTTATACCAAACCTGAGACCCTTCCTATAGCTTGAGATGTGATATCCAACTCCTTCCCCTTCCAAACCTGAGAGCCTTCCTATAGCATGAGATATGATATCCAAGTCCTTCCCATTCCAATCCTGAGACCCTTCCTATAACATGAAATGTGATATCCAACTCCTTACCATTCTAACCTGAGACCCTTCCTATAGCATGAGATGGGATATCCAACTCCTTCCAAATCCAATACTGATACCCTTCCGATAGCATGAGATGTGATATCCCAATGCTTCTACCAAACCTGAGACCCATACTATGGCATGAGATGTGATATCAAACTCCTTCCCATTCCAATCCTCAGACGCTTCCTATAGCTTGAGATGTGATATCCAACTCCTTCCCATTCCAATTCTGAGACCCTTCTTATACCATGACACTTGATATCTCAATGTTTCTAATACCAAACCTGAGACCCGTCCTATAACATGAGATGTGATATCCAAATCCATCCCATTCCAAACCTTAGACCCTTCCTTTATAATGAGATGTGATATCCAACTCCTTCCCATTCCAATCCTGAGACCCTTCCGATATCATGAGATTTGTTATCTCAATGCTTCTAATATCAAACTTGAGACCCTCCCTATAGCATGAGATGTGACATCCAAGTCCTTCCCATTCCAATCCTGAGACCCTTCCTATAGCATGAGATGTGATATCTCAATGCTTCTAATACCAAACCTGAGACCCTTCCTATAACATGAGATGGGATATCCAACTCCTCCCATTCCAATCCTGAGACCCTTCCGATAGCAGAGATGTGATATCTCAATGCTTATACCAAACCTGAGACCCTTCCTAAGGCCTGAGATGTCATATACAACTCCTTCCCATTGCAATCCTGAGACCCTTCCTAGAGCATGAGATGTGATATCTCAATGCTTATACCAAATCTGAGACCCTTCCTATAGCATGAGATGTGATATCCAACACCTTCCCATTCCAATCCTGAGACCCTTCCTATAGCATGAGAAGTGATATCTCCATGCTTATACCAAACCTGAGACCCTTCCTATAGCATGAGATGTGATATCCAAATCCTTCCCATTCCAATCCTGAGACCCTTCCTATAGCATGAGATGTGATATCTCAATGCTTATACCAAACCTGAGAGCCTACCTATAGCATGAGATGTGATATCCAAGTCCATCCCATTCCAATCCTTAGACCCTTCCTACAGCATGCGATGTGATATCTCAATGATTCTAATACCAAACCAGAGACCCGTCCTTTAACATGAGATGGGATATCCAACTCCTTCCCATTCCAATCCTGAGCCACTCCTGATAGCAGAGATGTGATATCTCAATGCTTATACCAAACCTGAGACCCTTCCTATAACATGAGATGTGATATCCAACTCCTTCCCGTTCCAAACCAAAGACACTTCCTATAGCATATGTGATATCCAACTCCTACCCATTCTAATCCTGAGACCATTCCTATAGCATGAGATGTGATGTCTCAATGCTTCCAATACCAAACCTGAGATCCTTCCTATAACATGAGATGTGATATCCAACTCCTTCCCATTCCAATCCTGAGACCCTTATGATAGCATGAGATGTGATATCTCAATGCCTCTTATACCAAACCTGAGATCCTTCCGATAGCATGAGATGTGATATCTCAATGCTTCTAATACCAAACCTGAGATCCTTCCTATAATATGAGATGTGATTTCCAAATCCTTCCCCTTCCAAACCTGAGACCCTCCCTTTAGCATGAGATGTGATATCCAACTCCTTCCCATTCCAATCCTGAGACCCTTCTGATAGCATGAGATGTGATTTCTCAATGCCTCTAATACCAAACCTGAGATCCTACCTCTAACATGAAATGTGATATCCATCTCCTTCCCTTTCCAAACCTGAGACCCTGCCTATAGCATGATATGTGATATCCAAGTCCTTCCCATTCCAATCCTGAGACCCTTCCTATAGCATGTGATGTGATATCTCAATGCTTATACCAAACCTGAGACCCTTCCTATGGCATGAGATGGCATATACAACTCCTTCCCATTCCAATCCTGAGACCCTTCCTATAGCATGAGATGTGATATCTCAATGCTTATACCAAACCTGAGACCCTTCCTATAGCATGAGATGTGATATCCAACTTCTTCCCATTCCAATCAGGAGACCCTTCCTATAGCATGAGATGTGCTATCTCAATGTTTATACCAAACCTGAGACCCTTCCTATAGCTTGAGATGTGATATCCAACTCCTTCCCATTCCAATCCTGAGACCCTTCCTATAGCATGAGATGTGATATCTCAAGGCCTCTAATACCAAACCTGAGATCCTTCCTCTAACATGAAATGTGATATCCAACTCCTTCCCCTTCCAAACCTGAGAGCCTTCCTATAGCATGAGATATGATATCCAAGTCCTTCCCATTCCAATCCTGAGACCCTTCCTATAACATGAAATGTGATATCCAACTCCTTCCCATTCCAACCTGAGACCCTTCCTATAGCATGAAATGGGATATCCAACTCCTTCCAAATCCAATACTGATACCCTTCCGATAGCATGAGATGTGATATCCCAATGCTTCTACCAAACCTGAGACCCATACTATGGCATAAGATGTGATATCAAACTCCTTCCCATTCCAATCCTGAGACCCTTCTTATACCATGAGACTTGATATCTCAATGCTTCTAATACCAAACCTGAGACCCGTCCTATAACATGAGATGTGATATCCAAATCCTTCCCCTTCCAAACCTTAGACCCTTCCTTTATCATGAAATGTGATATCCAACTCCTTCCCATTCCAATCCTGAGACCCTTCCGATATCATGAGATGTGATATCTCAATGCTTATACCAAATCTGAGACCCTTCCTATGGCCTGAGATGTCATATACAACTCCTTCCCATTCCAATCCTGAGACCCTTCCTATAGCATGAGAAGTGATATCTCCATGCTTATACCAAACCTGAGACCCTTCCTATAGCATAAGATGTGATATCCAAATCCTTCCCTTTCCAATCCTGAGACCCTTCCTATAGCATGAGATGTGATATCTCAATGCTTATACCAAACCTGAGACCCTTCCTATAGCATGAGATGTGATATCCAACTCCTTCCCATTCCAACCCTGAGACCCTTCCTATAGCATGAGATGTGATGTCTCAATGCTTCTAATACCAAACCTGAGATCCTTCCTATAACATGAGATGTGATATCCAACTCCTTCCCATTCCAATCCTGAGACCCTTATGATAGCATGAGATGTGATATCTCAATGCCTCTTATCCCAAACCTGAGATCCTTCCGATAGCATGAGATGTGATATCTCAATGCTTCTAATACCAAACCTGAGATCCTTCCTATAATATGAGATGTGATTTCCAAATCCTTCCCCTTCCAAACCTGAGACCCTCCCTTTAGCATGAAATGTGATATCCAACTCCTTCCCATTCCAATCCTGAGACCCTTCTGATAGCATGAGATGTAATATCTCAATGCCTCTAATACCAAACCTGAGATCCTACCTCTAACATGAAATGTGATATCCATCTCCTTCCCTTTCCAAACCTGAGACCCTGCCTACAGCATGAGATGTGATATCCAAGTCCTTCCCATTCCAATCCTGAGACCCTTCCTATAACATGAGATGTGATATCCAACTCCTTCTATTCCAACCTGAGACCCTTCCTATAGCATGAGATGGGATATCCAACTCCTTCCAAATCCAATCCTGATACCCTTCCGATAGCATGAGATGTGATATACCAATGCTTCTACAAAACCTGAGACCCATACCATGGCATGAGATGTGATATCAAACTCCCGTCCTATACCATGAGACTTGATATCTCAATGCTTCTAATACCAAACCTGAGACCGGTCCAATAACATGAGATGTGATATCCAAATCCTTCCCCTTCCAAACCTTAGACCCTTCCTTTATCATGAGATGTGATATCCAAGTCCTTCCCATTCCATTCCTGAGACCCTTCCTATAGCATGAGATGTGATATCTCAATGCTTCTAATACCAAACCTGA
Organism: Ambystoma mexicanum; assembly: GCF_040938575.1. NCBI lineage: Eukaryota > Metazoa > Chordata > Amphibia > Caudata > Ambystomatidae > Ambystoma > Ambystoma mexicanum. The sequence continues at coordinate 12,418,049 of NW_027182477.1, read as the reverse complement.
GACCCTTCCTATAACATGAGATGTGATATCCAAGTCCTTCCCATTCCAATCCTGAGACCCTTCCTATAGCATGAGATGTGATATCTCAATGCTTCTAATACCAAACCTGAGACCCTTCCTATAACATGAATTATGATATCCAAATCCTTCCCATTCCAATCCTGAGACCCTTCCGATAGCAGAGATGTGATATCTCAATGCTTATACCAAACCTAAGACCCTTCCGATAGCATGAGATGTGATATCTCAATGCTTCTAATACCAAACCTGAGATCCTTCCAATAACATGAGATGTGATATCCAACTCCTTCCCATTCCAATCCCGAGACCCTTCCTATAGCATGAGATGTGATATCTCAATGCTTCTAATACCAAACCTAAGGTCCTTCCTATAACATGAGATGTGATATCCAAATCCTTCCCATTCCAAACCTGAGACCCTCCCTTTAGCATGAGATGTGATATCCAACTCCTTCCCCTTCCAAACCTGAGACCCTTCCTTTAGCATGAGATATCTCAATGCTTATACCAAACCTGAGACCCTTCCTATAGCATGAGATGTGATATCCAACTCCTTCCCATTCCAATCCTGAGACCCTTCCTATAGCCTGAGATGTGATATCTCAATGCCTCTAATACCAAACCTGAGATCCTTCCTCTAACATGAAATGTGATATCCAACTCCTTCACTTTCCAAACCTGAGAGCCTATCTATAGCATGAGATGTGATATCCAAGTCCTTCCCATTCCAATCCTTAGACCCTTCCTACAGCATGCAATATGATATCTCAATGATTCTAATAAAAAACCTGAGACCCGTCCTATAACATGAGATGGGATATCCAACTCCTTCCCATTCCAATCCTGAGACACTTCCGATAGCAGAGATGTGATATCTCAATGTTTATACCAAATCTGAGACCCTTCCTATAACATGAGATGTGATATCCAACTCCTTCCCGTTCCAAACCTGAGACCCTTCCTTTAGCATGAGATGTGATATCCAGCTTCTTCCCATTCCAATCCTGAGACACTTCCGATAGCATGAGATGTGATATCTCAATGCTTCTAATATCAAAACTGAGACCCTCCCTATAGCATGATATGTGATATCTAAGTCCTTCCCATTCCAATCCTGAGACCCTTCCTATAGCATGAGATGTGATATCTCAATGCTTCTACCAAACCTGAGACCCTTCCTTTAGCATGAGATGTGATATCCAACTCCTTCCCATTCCAATCCTGAGACCCTTCCTATAGCATGAGAGGTGATATCTCAATACTTCTAATACCAAACCTGAGATCCTTCCGATAACATGAGATGTGATATCTCAATACTTCTAATACCAAACCTGAGATCCATCCTATAACATGAGATGTGATATCCAAATCCTTCCCCTTCCAAACCTGAGACCCTCCCTTTAGCATGAGATGTGATATCCAACTCCTTCCCATTCCAATCCTGAGACCCTTCTGATAGCATAAGATATGATATCTCAATGCTTCTATACCAAACCTGAGATCCTTCCGATAGCATGAGATGTGATATCTCAATACATCTAATACCAAACCTGAGATCCTTCCTATAACATGAGATGTGATATTCAAATCCTTATCTTCCAAACCTGAGACCCTTCCTTTAGCATGAGATGTGATATCCAACTCCTTCCCATTCCAATCCTGAGACTCTTCTGATAGCATAAGATATGATATCTCAATGCTTCTATACCAAACCTGAGATCCTTCTGATAGCATGAGATGTGATATCTCAATACTTCTGATACCAAACCTGAGATCCTACCTCTAACATGAAATGTGATATCCAACTCTTTCCCCTTGCAAACCTGAGAGCCTTCCTATAGCATGAGATGTGATATCCAAGTCCTTCCCATTCCAATCCTGAGACCCTTCCTATAACATGAGATGTGATATCCAACTCCTTCCCATTCCAACCTGAGACCCTTCCTATAGCATGAGATGGGATATCCAACTCCTTCCAAATCCAATCCCGATACCCTTCCGATAGCATGAGATCTGATATCCCAATGCTTCTACCAAACCTGAGACCCATACTATGGCATGAGATGTGATATCAAACTCCTTCCCATTCTAATCCTGAGACCCTTCCTATAGCTTGAGATGTGATATCCAACTCCTTCCCATTCCAATTCTGAGACCCTTCCTATACCATGAGACTTGATATCTCAATGCTTCTAATACCAAACCTGAGACCCGTCCTATAACATGAGATGTGATATCCAAATCCTTCCCCTTCCAAACCTTAGACCCTTCCTTTATCATGAGATGTGATAGCCAACTCCTTCCCATTCCAATCTTGAGACCCTTCGGATATCATGAAATGTGATATCTCAATGCTTCTAATATCAAACTTGAGACCCTCCCTATAACATGAGATGGGAATATCCAACTCCTTCCCATTCCAATCCTGAGACCCTTCCGATAGCAGAGATGTGATATCTCAATGCTTATACCAAACCTGAGATCCTTCCTATAACATGAGATGTGATATCCAACTCCTTCCCATTCCAATCCTGAGACACTTCCTATAGCATGAGATGTGATATCTCGCTGCTTATACCAAACCTGAGACCCTTCCTATAGCATGAGATGTGATATCCAACTCCTTCCCATTCCAATCCTGAGACCCTTCCTATAGCATGAGATGTGATATCTCAATGCTTCTAATATCAAACTTGAGACCCTCCCTATAGCATGAGATGTGATACCCAAGTCCTTCCCATTCCAATCCTGAGACACTTCCTATAGCATGAGATGTGATATCCAACTGCTTCCCATTCCAATCCTGAGACCCTTCCTATAGCATGAGATGTGATATCTCTATGCTTCTAATACCAAACCTGAGATCCTTCCTCTAACATGAAATGTGATATCCAACTCCTTCCCTTTCCAAACCTAAGAGCCTATCTATAGCATGAGATGTGATATCCAAGTCCTTCACATTCCAACCCTTAGACCCTTCCTACAGCATGCAATATGATATCTCAATGATTCTAATAACAAACCTGAGACCCGTCCTATAACATGAGATGGGATATTCAACTCCTTCCCATTCCAATCCTGAGACTCTTCCGATAGCAGAGATGTGATATCTCAATGCTTATACCAAACCTGAGACCCTTCCTATAACATGAGATGTGATATCCAAATCCTTCCCGTTCCAAACCTGAGACCCTTCCTTTAGCATGAGATGTGATATCCAGCTCCTTCCCATTCCAATCCTGAGACACTTCCGATAGCATGAGATGTGATATCTCAATGCTTCTAATATCAAAACTGAGACCCTCCCTATAGCATGATATGTGATATCTAAGTCCTTCCCATTCCAATCCTGAGACCCTCCCTATAGCATGAGATGTGATATCCAACTCCTTCTCATTCCAATCCTGAGACCCTTCCTATAGCATGAGATATGATATCTCAATACTTCTAATACCAAACGTGAGATCCTTCCGATAACATGAGATGTGATATCCAAATCCTTCCCCTTCCAAACCTGAGACCCTCCCTTTAGCATGAGATGTCATATCCAACTCCTTCCTATTCCAATCCTGAGACTCTTCTGATAGCATGAGATGTGATATCTCAATGCTTCTATTACCAAACTTGAGATCCTTCCGATAGCATGAGATGTGATATCTCAATGCTTCTAATACCAAACCTGAGATCCTTCCTATAACATGAGATGTGATATCCAAATCCTTCCCCTTCCAAACCTGAGACCCTCCCTTTAGCATGAGATGTGATATCCAACTCCTTCCCATTCCATTCCTGAGACCCTTCCTATAGCTTGAGATGTGATATCCAACTCCTTCCCATTCCAATTCTGAGACCCTTCCTATACTATGAGACTTGATATCTCAATGCTTCTAATACCAAACCTGAGACCCGTAATATAACATGAGATGTGATATCCAAATCCTTCCCCTTCCAAACCTTAGACCCTTCCTTTATCATGAGATGTGATATCCAACTCCTTCCCATTCCAATCCTGAGACCCTTCCGATATCATGAGATGTGATATCTCAAAGCTTCTAATATCAAACTTGAGACCCTCCCTATAGCATGAGATGTGATATCCAAGTCCTTCCCATTCCAATCCTGAGACCCTTCCTATAGCATGAGATGTGATATCCAACTGCTTCCCATTCCAATCCTGAGACCCTTCCTATAGCATGAGATGTGATATCTCTATGCTTCTAATACCAAACCTGAGATCCTTCCTCTAACATGAAATGTGATATCCAACTCCTTCCCTTTCCAAACCTAAGAGCCTATCTATGGCATGAGATGTGATATCCAAGTCCTTCACATTCCAACCCTTAGACCCTTCCTACAGCATGCAATATGATATCTCAATGATTCTAATAACAAACCTGAGACCCCTCCTATAACATGAGATGGGATATCCAACTCCTTCCCATTCCAATCCTGAGACTCTTCCGATAGCAGAGATGTGATATCTCAATGCTTATACCAAACCTGAGACCCTTCCTATAACATGAGATGTGATATCCAAATCCTTCCCGTTCCAAACCTGAGACCCTTCCTTTAGCATGAGATGTGATATCCAGCTCCTTCCCATTCCAATCCTGAGACACTTCCGATAGCATGAGATGTGATATCCAACTCCTTCCCATTCCAACCTGAGACCCTTCCTATAGCATGAGATGGGATATCCAACTCCTTCCAAATCCAATCCCGATACCCTTCCGATAGCATGAGATCTGATATCCCAATGCTTCTACCAAACCTGAGACCCATACTATGGCATGAGATGTGATATCAAACTCCTTCCCATTCTAATCCTGAGACCCTTCCTATAGCTTGAGATGTGATATCCAACTCCTTCCCATTCCAATTCTGAGACCCTTCCTATACCATGAGACTTGATATCTCAATGCTTCTAATACCAAACCTGAGACCCGTCCTATAACATGAGATGTGATATCCAAATCCTTCCCCTTCCAAACCTTAGACCCTTCCTTTATCATGAGATGTGATAGCCAACTCCTTCCCATTCCAATCTTGAGACCCTTCGGATATCATGAAATGTGATATCTCAATGCTTCTAATATCAAACTTGAGACCCTCCCTATAACATGAGATGGGAATATCCAACTCCTTCCCATTCCAATCCTGAGACCCTTCCGATAGCAGAGATGTGATATCTCAATGCTTATACCAAACCTGAGATCCTTCCTATAACATGAGATGTGATATCCAACTCCTTCCCATTCCAATCCTGAGACACTTCCTATAGCATGAGATGTGATATCTCGCTGCTTATACCAAACCTGAGACCCTTCCTATAGCATGAGATGTGATATCCAACTCCTTCCCATTCCAATCCTGAGACCCTTCCTATAGCATGAGATGTGATATCTCAATGCTTCTAATATCAAACTTGAGACCCTCCCTATAGCATGAGATGTGATACCCAAGTCCTTCCCATTCCAATCCTGAGACACTTCCTATAGCATGAGATGTGATATCCAACTGCTTCCCATTCCAATCCTGAGACCCTTCCTATAGCATGAGATGTGATATCTCTATGCTTCTAATACCAAACCTGAGATCCTTCCTCTAACATGAAATGTGATATCCAACTCCTTCCCTTTCCAAACCTAAGAGCCTATCTATAGCATGAGATGTGATATCCAAGTCCTTCACATTCCAACCCTTAGACCCTTCCTACAGCATGCAATATGATATCTCAATGATTCTAATAACAAACCTGAGACCCGTCCTATAACATGAGATGGGATATTCAACTCCTTCCCATTCCAATCCTGAGACTCTTCCGATAGCAGAGATGTGATATCTCAATGCTTATACCAAACCTGAGACCCTTCCTATAACATGAGATGTGATATCCAAATCCTTCCCGTTCCAAACCTGAGACCCTTCCTTTAGCATGAGATGTGATATCCAGCTCCTTCCCATTCCAATCCTGAGACACTTCCGATAGCATGATATGTGATATCTCAATGCTTCTAATATCAAAACTGAGACCCTCCCTATAGCATGATATGTGATATCTAAGTCCTTCCCATTCCAATCCTGAGACCCTCCCTATAGCATGAGATGTGATATCCAACTCCTTCTCATTCCAATCCTGAGACCCTTCCTATAGCATGAGATATGATATCTCAATACTTCTAATACCAAACGTGAGATCCTTCCGATAACATGAGATGTGATATCCAAATCCTTCCCCTTCCAAACCTGAGACCCTCCCTTTAGCATGAGATGTCATATCCAACTCCTTCCTATTCCAATCCTGAGACTCTTCTGATAGCATGAGATGTGATATCTCAATGCTTCTATTACCAAACTTGAGATCCTTCCGATAGCATGAGATGTGATATCTCAATGCTTCTAATACCAAACCTGAGATCCTTCCTATAACATGAGATGTGATATCCAAATCCTTCCCCTTCCAAACCTGAGACCCTCCCTTTAGCATGAGATGTGATATCCAACTCCTTCCCATTCCATTCCTGAGACCCTTCCTATAGCTTGAGATGTGATATCCAACTCCTTCCCATTCCAATTCTGAGACCCTTCCTATACTATGAGACTTGATATCTCAATGCTTCTAATACCAAACCTGAGACCCGTAATATAACATGAGATGTGATATCCAAATCCTTCCCCTTCCAAACCTTAGACCCTTCCTTTATCATGAGATGTGATATCCAACTCCTTCCCATTCCAATCCTGAGACCCTTCCGATATCATGAGATGTGATATCTCAAAGCTTCTAATATCAAACTTGAGACCCTCCCTATAGCATGAGATGTGATATCCAAGTCCTTCCCATTCCAATCCTGAGACCCTTCCTATAGCATGAGATGTGATATCCAACTGCTTCCCATTCCAATCCTGAGACCCTTCCTATAGCATGAGATGTGATATCTCTATGCTTCTAATACCAAACCTGAGATCCTTCCTCTAACATGAAATGTGATATCCAACTCCTTCCCTTTCCAAACCTAAGAGCCTATCTATAGCATGAGATGTGATATCCAAGTCCTTCACATTCCAACCCTTAGACCCTTCCTACAGCATGCAATATGATATCTCAATGATTCTAATAACAAACCTGAGACCCCTCCTATAACATGAGATGGGATATCCAACTCCTTCCCATTCCAATCCTGAGACTCTTCCGATAGCAGAGATGTGATATCTCAATGCTTATACCAAACCTGAGACCCTTCCTATAACATGAGATGTGATATCCAAATCCTTCCCGTTCCAAACCTGAGACCCTTCCTTTAGCATGAGATGTGATATCCAGCTCCTTCCCATTCCAATCCTGAGACACTTCCGATAGCATGAGATGTGATATCTCAATGCTTCTAATATCAAAACTGAGACCCTCCCTATAGCATGATATGTGATATCTAAGTCCTTCCCATTCCAATCCTGAGACCCTCCCTATAGCATGAGATGTGATATCCAACTCCTTCCCATTCCAATCCTGAGACCCTTCCTATAGCATGAGATATGATATCTCAATACTTCTAATACCAAACGTGAGATCCTTCCGATAACATGAGATGTGATATCCAAATCCTTCCCCTTCCAAACCTGAGACCCTCTCTTTAGCATGAGATGTGATATCCAACTCCTTCCTATTCCAATCCTGAGACTCTTCTGATAGCATGAGATGTGATATCTCAATGCTTCTAATACCAAACCTGAGATCCTTCCGATAGCATGAGATGTGATATCTCAATGCTTCTAATACCAAACCTGAGATCCTTCCTATAACATGAGATGTGATATCCAAATCCTTCCCCTTCCAAACCTGAGACCCTCCCTTTAGCATGAGATGTGATATCCAACTCCTTCCCATTCCATTCCTGAGACCCTTCTGATAGCATGAGATGTGATATCTCAATGCCTCTAATACCAAACGTGAGATCCTACCTCTAACATGAAATGTGATATCCAACTCTTTCCGATTCCAAACCTGAGAGCCTTCCTATAGCATGAGATGTGATATCCAAGTCCTTCCCATTCCAATCCTGAGAACCTTCCTATAGCTTGAGATGTGATATCCAACTCCTTCCCATTCCAATTCTGAGACCCTTCCTATACTATGAGACTTGATATCTCAATACTTCTAATACCAAACCTGAGACCCGTAATATAACATGAGATGTGATATCCAAATCCTTCCCCTTCCAAACCTTAGACCCTTCCTTTATCATGAGATGTGATATCCAACTCCTTCCCATTCCAATCCTGAGACCCTTCCGATATCATGAGATGTGATATCTCAAAGCTTCTAATATCAAACTTGAGACCCTCCCTATAGCATGAGATGTGATATCCAAGTCCTTCCCATTCCAATCCTGAGACCCTTCCTATAGCATGAGATGTGATATCTCAATGCTTCTAATACCAAACCTTAGACCCTTCCTTTATCATGAGATGTGATAGCCAACTCCTTCCCATTCCAATATTGAGACCCTTCCGATATCATGAAATGTGATATCTCAATGCTTCTAATATCAAACTTGAGACCCTCCCTATAACATGAGATGGGAATATCCAACTCCTTCCCATTCCAATCCTGAGACCCTTCCGATAGCAGAGATGTGATATCTCAATGCTTATACCAAACCTGAGATCCTTCCTATAACATGAGATGTGATATCCAACTCCTTCCCATTCCAATCCTGAGACACTTCCTATAGCATGAGATGTGATATCTCACTGCTTATACCAAACCTGAGACCCTTCCTATAGCATGAGATGTGATATCCAACTCCTTCCCATTCCAATCCTGAGACCCTTCCTATAGCATGAGATGTGATATCTCAATGCTTCTAATATCAAACTTGAGACCCTCCCTATAGCATGAGATGTGATACCCAAGTCCTTCCCATTCCAATCCTGAGACACTTCCTATAGCATGAGATGTGATATCCAAGTTCTTCCCATTCCAATCCTGAGACCCTTCCTATACTATGAGACTTGATATCTCAATGCTTCTAATACCAAACCTGAGACCCGTAATATAACATGAGATGTGATATCCAAATCCTTCCCCTTCCAAACCTTAGACCCTTCCTTTATCATGAGATGTGATATCCAACTCCTTCCCATTCCAATCCTGAGACCCTTCCGATATCATGAGATGTGATATCTCAAAGCTTCTAATATCAAACTTGAGACCCTCCCTATAGCATGAGATGTGATATCCAAGTCCTTCCCATTCCAATCCTGAGACCCTTCCTATAGCATGAGATGTGATATCTCAATGCTTATACCAAACCTGAGACCCTTCCTATAGCATGAGATGTGATATCCAACTGCTTCCCATTCCAATCCTGAGACCCTTCCTATAGCATGAGATGTGATATCTCTATGCTTCTAATACCAAACCTGAGATCCTTCCTCTAACATGAAATGTGATATCCAACTCCTTCCCTTTCCAAACCTAAGAGCCTATCTATAGCATGAGATGTGATATCCAAGTCCTTCACATTCCAACCCTTAGACCCTTCCTACAGCATGCAATATGATATCTCAATGATTCTAATAACAAACCTGAGACCCGTCCTATAACATGAGATGGGATATCCAACTCCTTCCCATTCCAATCCTGAGACTCTTCCGATAGCAGAGATGTGATATCTCAATGCTTATACCAAACCTGAGACCCTTCCTATAACATGAGATGTGATATCCAAATCCTTCCCGTTCCAAACCTGAGACCCTTCCTTTAGCTTGAGATGTGATATCCAGCTCCTTCCCATTCCAATCCTGAGACACTTCCGATAGCATGAGATGTGATATCTCAATGCTTCTAATATCAAAACTGAGACCCTCCCTATAGCATGATATGTGATATCTAAGTCCTTCCCATTCCAATCCTGAGACCCTCCCTATAGCATGAGATGTGATATCCAACTCCTTCCCATTCCAATCCTGAGACCCTTCCTATAGCATGAGATATGATATCTCAATACTTCTAATACCAAACGTGAGATCCTTCCGATAACATGAGATGTGATATCCAAATCCTTCCCCTTCCAAACCTGAGACCCTCCCTTTAGCATGAGATGTGATATCCAACTCCTTCCTATTCCAATCCTGAGACTCTTCTGATAGCATGAGATGTGATATCTCAATGCTTCTAATACCAAACCTGAGATCCTTCCGATAGCATGAGATGTGATATCTCAATGCTTCTAATACCAAACCTGAGATCCTTCCTATAACATGAGATGTGATATCCAAATCCTTCCCCTTCCAAACCTGAGACCCTCCCTTTAGCATGAGATGTGATATCCAACTCCTTCCCATTCCATTCCTGAGACCCTTCTGATAGCATGAGATGTGATATCTCAATGCCTCTAATACCAAACGTGAGATCCTACCTCTAACATGAAATGTGATATCCAACTCTTTCCGATTCCAAACCTGAGAGCCTTCCTATAGCTTGAGATGTGATATCCAACTCCTTCCCATTCCAATTCTGAGACCTTTCCTATACTATGAGACTTGATATCTCAATGCTTCTAATACCAAACCTGAGACCCGTAATATAACATGAGATGTGATATCCAAGTCCTTCCCATTCCAATCCTGAGAACCTTCCTATAGCTTGAGATGTGATATCCAACTCCTTCCCATTCCAATTCTGAGACCTTTCCTATACTATGAGACTTGATATCTCAATGCTTCTAATACCAAACCTGAGACCCGTAATATAACATGAGATGTGATATCCAAATCCTTCCCCTTCCAAACCTTAGACCCTTCCTTTATCATGAGATGTGATATCCAACTCCTTCCCATTCCAATCCTGAGACCCTTCCGATATCATGAGATGTGATATCTCAAAGCTTCTAATATCAAACTTGAGACCCTCCCTATAGCATGAGATGTGATATCCAAGTCCTTCCCATTCCAATCCTGAGACCCTTCCTATAGCATGAGATGTGATATCTCAATGCTTCTAATACCAAACCTGAGACCCTTCCTATAACATGAGATGTGAATATCCAACTCCTTCCCATTCCAATCCTGAGACCCTTCCGATAGCAGAGATGTGATATCTCAATGCTTATACCAAACCTGAGATCCTTCCTATAACATGAGATGTGATATCCAACTCCTTCCCATTCCAATCCTGAGACACTTCCTATAGCATGAGATGTGATATCTCACTGCTTATACCAAACCTGAGACCCTTCCCATAGCATGAGATGTGATATCCAACTCCTTCCCATTCCAATCCTCAGACCCTTCCTATAGCATGAGATGTGATATCTCAATGCTTCTAATATAAAACTTGAGACCCTACCTATAGCATGAGATGTGATATCCAAGTCCTTCCCATTCCAATCCTGAGACACTTCCTATAGCATGAGATGTGATATCTCAATGCTTCTAATACCAAACCTGAGACTCTTCCTATAACATGAGATGTGATATCCAACTCCTTCCCATTCCAATCCTGAGACCCTTCCTATAGCATGAGATGTGATGTCTCAATGCTTCTAATACCAACCCTGAGATCCTTCCTATAACATGAGATGTGATATCCAACTCCTTCCATTCCAATCCTGGACCCTTCCTATAGCATGAGATGTGATATCTCAATGCTTATACCAAACCTGAGACCCTTCCTATAGCATGAGATGTGATATCCAACTCCTTCCCATTCCAATCCTGAGACCCTTCCTATAGCCTGAGATGTGATATCTCAATGCCTCTAATACCAAACCTGAGATCCTTCCTCTAACATGAAATGTGATATCCAACTCCTTCACTTTCCAAACCTGAGAGCCTATCTATAGCATGAGATGTGATATCCAAGTCCTTCCCATTCCAATCCTTAGACCCTTCCTACAGCATGCAATATGATATCTCAATGATTCTAATAAAAAACCTGAGACCCGTCCTATAACATGAGATGGGATATCCAACTCCTTCCCATTCCAATCCTGAGACACTTCCGATAGCAGAGATGTGATATCTCAATGTTTATACCAAACCTGAGACCCTTCCTATAACATGAGATGTGATATCCAACTCCTTCCCGTTCGAAACCTGAGACCCTTCCTTTAGCATGAGATGTGATATCCAGCTCCTTCCCATTCCAATCCTGAGACACTTCCGATAGCATGAGATGTGATATCTCAATGCTTCTAATATCAAAACTGAGACCCTCTCTATAGCATGATATGTGATATCTAAGTCCTTCCCATTCCAATCCTGAGACCCTTCCTATAGCATGAGATGTGATATCTCAATGCTTCTACCAAACCTGAGACCCTTCCTTTAGCATGGGATGTGATATCCAACTCCTTCCCATTCCAATCCTGAGACCCTTCCTATAGCATGAGAGGTGATATCTCAATACTTCTAATACCAAACCTGAGATCCTTCCGATAACATGAGATGTGATATCTCAATACTTCTAATACCAAACCTGAGATCCATCCTATAACATGAGATGTGATATCCAAATCCTTCCCCTTCCAAACCTGAGAGTCTCCCTTTAGCATGAGATGTGATATCCAACTCCTTCCCATTCCAATCCTGAGACCCTTCTGATAGCATAAGATATGATATCTCAATGCTTCTATACCAAACCTGAGATCCTTCCGATAGCATGAGATGTGATATCTCAATACTTCTAATACCAAACCTGAGATCCTTCCTATAACATGAGATGTGATATCCAAATCCTTATCTTCCAAACCTGAGACCCTCCCTTTAGCATGAGATGTGATATCCAACTCCTTCCCATTCCAATCCTGAGACTCTTCTGATAGCATAAGATATGATATCTCAATGCTTCTATACCAAACCTGAGATCCTTCTGATAGCATGAGATGTGATATCTCAATACTTCTAATACCAAACCTGAGATCCTACCTCTAACATGAAATGTGATATCCAACTCTTTCCCCTTGCAAACCTGAGAGCCTTCCTATAGCATGAGATGTGATATCCAACTCCTTCCCATTCCAATCCTGAGACCCTTCCTATAACATGAGATGTGATATCCAACTCCTTCCAATTCCAACCTGAGACCCTTCCTATAGCATGAGATGGGATATCCAACTCCTTCCAAATCCAATCCCGATACCCTTCCGATAGCATGAGATCTGATATCCCAATGCGTCTACCAAACCTGAGACCCATACTATGGCATGAGATGTGATATCAAACTCCTTCACATTCTAATCCTGAGACCCTTCCTATAGCTTGAGATGTGATATCCAACTCCTTCCCATTCCAATTCTGAGACCCTTCCTATACCATGAGACTTGATATCTCAATGCTTCTAATACCAAACCTGAGACCCGTCCTATAACATGAGATGTGATATCCAAATCCTTCCCCTTCCAAACCTTAGACCCTTCCTTTATCATGAGATGTGATAGCCAACTCCTTCCCATTCCAATCTAGAGACCCTTCCGATATCATGAAATGTGATATCTCAATGCTTCTAATATCAAACTTGAGACCCTCCCTATAACATGAGATGGGAATATCCAACTCCTTCCCATTCCAATCCTGAGACCCTTCCTATAGCATGAGATATGATATCTCAATACTTCTAATACCAAACGTGAGATCCTTCCGATAACATGAGATGTGATATCCAAATCCTTCCCATTCCAATCCTGAGACCCTTCTGATAGCATGAGATGTGATATCTCAATGCTTCTAATACCAAACCTGAGATCCTTCCGATAGCATGAGATGTGATATCTCAATGCTTCTAATACCAAACCTGAGATCCTTCCTATAACATGAGATGTGATATCCAACCAAACCTGAGACCCTCTCTTTAGCATGAGATGTGATATCCAGCTCCTTCCCATTCCATTCCTGAGACCCTTCTGATAGCATGAGATGTGATATCTCAATGCCTCTAATGCCAAACCTGAGATCCTACCTCTAACATGAAATGTGATATCCAACTCTTTCCCCTTCCAAACCTGAGAGCCTTCCTATAGCATGAGATGTGATATCCAAGTCCTTCCCATTCCAATCCTGAGACCCTTCCTATAGCTTGAGATGTGATATCCAACTCCTTCCCATTCCAATTCTGAGACCCTTCCTATACTCTGAGACTTGATATCTCAATGCTTCTAATACCAAACCTGAGACCCGTAATATAACATGAGATGTGATATCCAAATCCTTCCCCTTCCAAAACTTAGACCCTTCCTTTATCATGAGATGTGATATCCAACTCCTTCCCATTCCAATCCTGAGACCCTTCCGATATCATGAGATGTGATATCTCAAAGCTTCTAATATCAAACTTGAGACCCTCCCTATAGCATGAGATGTGATATCCAAGTCCTTCCCATTCCAATCCTGAGACCCTTCCTATAGCATGAGATGTGATATCTCAATGCTTCTAATACCAAACCTGAGACCCTTCCTATAACATGAGATGGGAATATCCAACTCCTTCCCATTCCAATCCTGAGACCCTTCCGATAGCAGAGATGTGATATCTCAATGCTTATACCAAACCTGAGACCCTTCCTATGGCATGAGATGTGATATCCAACTCCTTGCCATTCAAATCCTGAGACCCTTCCTATAGCATGAGAAGGGATATCCAACTCCTTCCCAATCCAATCCTGAGACCCTTCCGATAGCAGAGACGTGATATCTCAATGCTTCTACCAAACCTGAGACCCTTCCTTTAGCATGAGATGTGATATCCAAATCCTTCACATTCCAAACCTGAGACCCTTCCTATAACATGAGATGGGATATCCAACTCCTTCCCATTTCAATCCTGAGACCTTTCCGATAGCAGAGATGTGATATCTCAATGCTTATACCAAACCTGAGAACCTTCCTATGGCCTGAGATGTGATATACAACTCCTTCCCATTCCAATCCTGAGACCCTTCCTTTAGCATGAGATGTGATATCTCAATGCTTATACCAAATCTGAGACCCTTCCTATAGCATGAGATGTGATATCCAATTCCTTCCCATTCCAATCCTGAGACCCTTCCTATAGCATGAGATGTGATATCTCAATGCTTATACCAAACTTGAGAGCCTACCTATAGCATGAGATGTGATATCCAAGTCCATCCCATTCCAATCCTTAGACCCTTCCTACAGCATGCGATGTGATATCTCAATGATTCTAATACCAAACCAGAGACTCTTCCTATAACATGAGATGGGATATCCAACTCCTTCCCATTCCAATCCTGAGCCGCTTCCGATAGCAGAGATGTGATATCTCAATGCTTATACCAAACCTGAGACCCTTCCTATAACATGAGATGTGATATCCAACTCCTTCCCGTTCCAAACCTGAGACACTAACTATAGCATATGTGATATCCAACTCCTTCCCATTCCAATCCTGAGACCCTTCCTATAGCAAGAGATGTGATATCCAAATCCTTCCCATTCCAATCCTGAGACCCTTCCTGTAACATGAGATGTGATATCCAACTCCTTCCCATTCCAACCTGAGACACTTCCTATAGCATGAGAAGGGATATCCAACTCCTACCCATTCCAATCCTGAGACCCTTCCTATAGCAAGAGATGTGATATCCAAATCCTTCCCATTCCAATCCTGAGACCCTTCCTATAACATGAGATGTGATATCCAACTCCTTCCCATTCCAACCTGAGACACTTCCTATAGCATGAGAAGGGATATCCAACTCCTTCCCAATCCAATCCTGAGACCCTTCCGATAGCAGAGATGTGATATCTCAATGCTTATACCAAACCTGAGACCCTTCCTTTGGCATGAGATGTGATATCCAACTCCTTGCCATTCAAATCCTGAGACCCTTCCTATAGCATGAGAAGGGATATCCAACTCCTTCCCAATCCAATCCTGAGACCCTTCCGATAGCAGAGACGTGATATCTCAATGCTTCTACCAAACCTGAGACCCTTCCTTTAGCATGAGATGTGATATCCAAATCCTTCACATTCCAATCCTGAGACCCTTCCTATAGCATGAGATGTGATATCTCAATGCTTCTAATACCAAACCTGAGATCCTTCCTATAACATGAGATGTGATATCCAATTCCTTCCTATTCCAAACCTGAGACCCTTCCTATTGGATGAGATGTGATATCCAACTCCTTCCCATTCCAACCCTGAGACCCTTCCTATAGCATGAGATGTGATGTCTCAATGCTTCTAATACCAAACCTGAGATCCTTCCTATAGCATGAGATGTGATATCCAACTCCTTCCATTCCAATCCTGAGACCCTTCCTATAGCATGAGATGTGATATCTCAATGCTTCTAATACCAAACCTGAGATCCTTCCTATAACATGAGATGTGATATCCAACTCCTTCCCGTTCCAAACCTGAGACACTAACTATAGCATATGTGATATCCAACTCCTTCCCATTCCAAACATGAGACCCTTCCTATAGCAAGAAAGTAATATCCAACTCCTACCCATTCCAATCCTGAGACCCTTCCTATAGCAAGAGATGTGATATCCAAATCCTTCCCATTCCAATCCTGAGACCCTTCCTATAACATGAGATGTGATATCCAACTCCTTCCCATTCCAACCTGAGACACTTCCTATAGCATGAGAAGGGATATCCAACTCCTTCCCAATCCAATCCTGAGACCCTTCCGATAGCAGAGATGTGATATCTCAATGCTTATACCAAACCTGAGACCCTTCCTATGGCATGAGATGTGATATCCAACTCCTTGCCATTCAAATCCTGAGACCCTTCCTATAGCATGAGAAGGGATATCGAACTCCTTCCCAATCCAATCCTGAGACCCTTCCGATAGCAGAGACGTGATATCTCAATGCTTCTACCAAACCTGAGACCCTTCCTTTAGCATGAGATGTGATATCCAAATCCTTCACATTCCAATCCTGAGACCCTTCCTATAGCATGAGATGTGATATCTCAATGCTTCTAATACCAAACCTGAGATCCTTCCTATAACATGAGATTTGATATCCAATTCCTTCCTATTCCAAACCTGAGACCCTTCCTATTGGATGAGATGTGATATCCAACTCCTTCCCATTCCAACCCTGAGACCCTTCCTATAGCATGAGATGTGATGTCTCAATGCTTCTAATACCAAACCTGAGATCCTTCCTATAACATGAGATGTGATATCCAACTCCTTCCATTCCAATCCTGAGACCCGTCCTATAGCATGAGATGTGATATCTCAATGCTTATACCAAACCTGAGACCCTTCCTATAGCATGAGATGTGATATCCAACTGCTTCCCATTCCAATCCTGAGACCCTTCCTATAGCATGAGATGTGATATCTCAATGCTTCTAATACCAAACCTGAGATCCTTCCTATAACATGAGATGTGATATCCAAATCCTTCCCCTTCCAAACCTGAGACCCTCCCTTTAGCATGAGATGTGATATCCAACTCCTTCCCATTCCATTCCTGATACCCTTCTGATAGCATGAGATGTGATATCTCAATGCCTCTAATACCAAACCTGAGATCCTACCTCTAACATGAAATGTGATATCCAACTCTTTCCCCTTCCAAACCTGAGAGCCTTCCTATAGCATGAGATGTGATATCCAAGTCCTTCCCATTCCAATCCTGAGACCCTTCCTATAGCTTGAGATGTGATATCCAACTCCTTCCCATTCCAATTCTGAGACCCTTCCTATACTATGAGACTTGATATCTCAATGCTTCTAATACCAAACCTGAGACCCGTAATATAACATGAGATGTGATATCCAAATCCTTCCCCTTCCAAACCTTAGACCCTTCCTTTATCATGAGATGTGATATCCAACTCCTTCCCATTCCAATCCTGAGACCCTTCCGATATCATGAGATGTGATATCTCAAAGCTTCTAATATCAAACTTGAGAACCTCCCTATAGCATGAGATGTGATATCCAAGTCCTTCCCATTCCAATCCTGAGACCCTTCCTATAGCATGAGATGTGATATCTCAATGCTTATACCAAACCTGAGACCCTTCCTATAGCATGAGATGTGATATCCAATTGCTTCCCATTCCAAACCTGAGACCCTTCCTATAGCATGAGAT
Organism: Ambystoma mexicanum; assembly: GCF_040938575.1. Taxonomy (NCBI): domain Eukaryota; kingdom Metazoa; phylum Chordata; class Amphibia; order Caudata; family Ambystomatidae; genus Ambystoma; species Ambystoma mexicanum. The sequence goes on along the minus strand of NW_027182477.1, from coordinate 12,399,929 downwards.
GTGATATCTCTATGCTTCTAATACCAAACCTGAGATCCTTCCTCTAACATGAAATGTGATATCCAACTCCTTCCCTTTCCAAACCTAAGAGCCTATCTATAGCATGAGATGTGATATCCAAGTCCTTCACATTCCAACCCTTAGACCCTTCCTACAGCATGAGATGTGATATCTCAATGCTTATACCAAATCTGAGACCCTTCCTATAGCATGAGATGTGATATCCAATTCCTTCCCATTCCAATCCTGAGACCCTTCCTATAGCATGAGATGTGATATCTCAATGCTTATACCAAACTTGAGAGCCTACCTATAGCATGAGATGTGATATCCAAGTCCATCCCATTCCAATCCTTAGACCCTTCCTACAGCATGCGATGTGATATCTCAATGATTCTAATACCAAACCAGAGACTCTTCCTATAACATGAGATGGGATATCCAACTCCTTCCCATTCCAATCCTGAGCCGCTTCCGATAGCAGAGATGTGATATCTCAATGCTTATACCAAACCTGAGACCCTTCCTATAACATGAGATGTGATATCCAACTCCTTCCCGTTCCAAACCTGAGACACTAACTATAGCATATGTGATATCCAACTCCTTCCCATTCCAATCCAGAGACCCTTCCTATAGCAAGAGATGTGATATCCAAATCCTTCCCATTCCAATCCTGAGACCCTTCCTATAACATGAGATGTGATATCCAACTCCTTCCCATTCCAACCTGAGACACTTCCTATAGCATGAGAAGGGATATCCAACTCCTACCCATTCCAATCCTGAGACCCTTCCTATAGCAAGAGATGTGATATCCAAATCCTTCCCATTCCAATCCTGAGACCCTTCCTATAACATGAGATGTGATATCCAACTCCTTCCCATTCCAACCTGAGACACTTCCTATAGCATGAGAAGGGATATCCAGCTCCTTCCCAATCCAATCCTGAGACCCTTCCGATAGCAGAGATGTGATATCTCAATGCTTATACCAAACCTGAGACCCTTCCTTTGGCATGAGATGTGATATCCAACTCCTTGCCATTCAAATCCTGAGACCCTTCCTATAGCATGAGAAGGGATATCCAACTCCTTCCCAATCCAATCCTGAGACCCTTCCGATAGCAGAGACGTGATATCTCAATGCTTCTACCAAACCTGAGACCCTTCCTTTAGCATGAGATGTGATATCCAAATCCTTCACATTCCAATCCTGAGACCCTTCCTCTAGCATGAGATGTGATATCTCAATGCTTCTAATACCAAACCTGAGATCCTTCCTATAACATGAGATGTGATATCCAATTCCTTCCTATTCCAAACCTGAGACCCTTCCTATTGGATGAGATGTGATATCCAACTCCTTTCCATTCCAACCCTGAGACCCTTCCTATAGCATGAGATGTGATGTCTCAATGCTTCTAATACCAAACCTGAGATCCTTCCTATAGCATGAGATGTGATATCCAACTCCTTCCATTCCAATCCTGAGACCCTTCCTATAGCATGAGATGTGATATCTCAATACTTCTAATACCAAACCTGAGATCCTTCCTATAACATGAGATGTGATATCCAACTCCTTCCCGTTCCAAACCTGAGACACTAACTATAGCATATGTGATATCCAACTCCTTCCCATTCCAAACATGAGACCCTTCCTATAGCAAGAAAGTAATATCCAACTCCTACCCATTCCAATCCTGAGACCCTTCCTATAGCAAGAGATGTGATATCCAAATCCTTCCCATTCCAATCCTGAGACCCTTCCTATAACATGAGATGTGATATCCAACTCCTTCCCATTCCAACCTGAGACACTTCCTATAGCATGAGAAGGGATATCCAACTCCTTCCCAATCCAATCCTGAGACCCTTCCGATAGCAGAGATGTGATATCTCAATGCTTATACCAAACCTGAGACCCTTCCTATGGCATGAGATGTGATATCCAACTCCTTGCCATTCAAATCCTGAGACCCTTCCTATAGCATGAGAAGGGATATCCAACTCCTTCCCAATCCAATCCTGAGACCCTTCCGATAGCAGAGACGTGATATCTCAATGCTTCTACCAAACCTGAGACCCTTCCTTTAGCATGAGATGTGATATCCAAATCCTTCACATTCCAATCCTGAAACCCTTCCTATAGCATGAGATGTGATATCTCAATGCTTCTAATACCAAACCTGAGATCCTTCCTATAACATGAGATGTGATATCCAATTCCTTCCTATTCCAAACCTGAGACCCTTCCTATTGGATGAGATGTGATATCCAACTCCTTCCCATTCCAACCCTGAGACCCTTCCTATAGCATGAGATGTGATGTCTCAATGCTTCTAATACCAAACCTGAGATCCTTCCTATAACATGAGATGTGATATCCAACTCCTTCCATTCCAATCCTGAGACCCGTCCTATAGCATGAGATGTGATATCTCAATGCTTATACCAAACCTGAGACCCTTCCTATAGCATGAGATGTGATATCCAACTGCTTCCCATTCCAATCCTGAGACCCTTCCTATAGCATGAGATGTGATATCTCAATGCTTCTAATACCAAACCTGAGATCCTTCCTATAACATGAGATGTGATATCCAAATCCTTCCCCTTCCAAACCTGAGACCCTCCCTTTAGCATGAGATGTGATATCCAACTCCTTCCCATTCCATTCCTGAGACCCTTCTGATAGCATGAGATGTGATATCTCAATGCCTCTAATACCAAACCTGAGATCCTACCTCTAACATGAAATGTGATATCCAACTCTTTCCCCTTCCAAACCTGAGAGCCTTCCTATAGCATGAGATGTGATATCCAAGTCCTTCCCATTCCAATCCTGAGACCCTTCCTATAGCTTGAGATGTGATATCCAACTCCTTCCCATTCCAATTCTGAGACCCTTCCTATACTATGAGACTTGATATCTCAATGCTTCTAATACCAAACCTGAGACCCGTAATATAACATGAGATGTGATATCCAAATCCTTCCCCTTCCAAACCTTAGACCCTTCCTTTATCATGAGATGTGATATCCAACTCCTTCCCATTCCAATCCTGAGACCCTTCCGATATCATGAGATGTGATATCTCAAAGCTTCTAATATCAAACTTGAGACCCTCCCTATAGCATGAGATGTGATATCCAAGTCCTTCCCATTCCAATCCTGAAACCCTTCCTATAGCATGAGATGTGATATCTCAATGCTTATACCAAACCTGAGACCCTTCCTATAGCATGAGATGTGATATCCAACTGCTTCCCATTCCAATCCTGAGACCCTTCCTAGAGCATGAGATGTGATATCTCTATGCTTCTAATACCAAACCTGAGATCCTTCCTCTAACATGAAATGTGATATCCAACTCCTTCCCTTTCCAAACCTAAGAGCCTATCTATAGCATGAGATGTGATATCCAAGTCCTTCACATTCCAACCCTTAGACCCTTCCTACAGCATGCAATATGATATCTCAATGATTCTAATAACAAACCTGAGACCCGTCCTATAACATGAGATGGGATATCCAACTCCTTCCCATTCCAATCCTGAGACTCTTCCGATAGCAGAGATGTGATATCTCAATGCTTATACCAAACCTGAGACCCTTCCTATAACATGAGATGTGATATCCAAATCCTTCCCGTTCCAAACCTGAGACCCTTCCTTTGGCATGAGATGTGATATCCAGCTCCTTCCCATTCCAATCCTGAGACACTTCCGATGGCATGAGATGTGATATCTCAATGCTTCTAATATCAAAACTGAGACCCTCCCTATAGCATGATATGTGATATCTAAGTCCTTCCCATTCCAATCCTGAGACCCTCCCTATAGCATGAGATGTGATATCCAACTCCTTCCCATTCCAATCCTGAGACCCTTCCTATAGCATGAGATATGATATCTCAATACTTCTAATACCAAACGTGAGATCCTTCCGATAACATGAGATGTGATATCCAAATCCTTCCCCTTCCAAACCTGAGACCCTCCCTTTAGCATGAGATGTGATATCCAACTCCTTCCTATTCCAATCCTGAGACTCTTCTGATAGCATGAGATGTGATATCTCAATGCTTCTAATACCAAACCTGAGATCCTTCCGATAGCATGAGACGTGATATCTCAATGCTTCTAATACCAAACCTGAGATCCTTCCTATAACATGAGATGTGATATCCAAATCCTTCCCCTTCCAAACCTGAGACCCTCCCTTTAGCATGAGATGTGATATCCAACTCCTTCCCATTCCATTCCTGAGACCCTTCTGATAGCATGAGATGTGATATCTCAATGCCTCTAATACCAAACCTGAGATCCTACCTCTAACATGAAATGTGATATCCAACTCTTTCCCCTTCCAAACCTGAGAGCCTTCCTATAGCATGAGATGTGATATCCAAGTCCTTCCCATTCCAATCCTGAGACCCTTCCTATAGCTTGAGATGTGATATCCAACTCCTTCCCATTCCAATTCTGAGACCCTTCCTATACTATGAGACTTGATATCTCAATGCTTCTAATACCAAACCTGAGACCCGTAATATAACATGAGATGTGATATCCAAATCCTTCCCCTTCCAAACCTTAGACCCTTCCTTTATCATGAGATGTGATATCCAACTCCTTCCCATTCCAATCCTGAGACCCTTCCGATATCATGAGATGTGATATCTCAAAGCTTCTAATATCAAACTTGAGACCCTCCCTATAGCATGAGATGTGATATCCAAGTCCTTCCCATTCCAATCCTGAGACCCTTCCTATAGCATGAGATGTGATATCTCAATGCTTCTAATACCAAACCTGAGACCCTTCCTATAACATGAGATGGGAATATCCAACTCCTTCCCATTCCAATCCTGAGACCCTTCCGATAGCAGAGATGTGATATCTCAATGCTTATACCAAACCTGAGATCCTTCCTATAACATGAGATGTGATATCCAACCCCTTCCCATTCCAATCCTGAGACACTTCCTATAGCATGAGATGTGATATCTCACTGCTTATACCAAACCTGAGACCCTTCCCATAGCATGAGATGTGATATCCAACTCCTTCCCATTCCAATCCTCAGACCCTTCCTATAGCATGAGATGTGATATCTCAATGCTTCTAATATCAAACTTGAGACCCTACCTATAGCATGAGATGTGATATCCAAGTCCTTCCCATTCCAATCCTGAGACACTTCCTATAGCATGAGATGTGATATCTCAATGCTTATACCAAACTTGAGAGCCTACCTATAGCATGAGATGTGATATCCAAGTCCATCCCATTCCAATCCTTAGACCCTTCCTACAGCATGCGATGTGATATCTCAATGATTCTAATACCAAACCAGAGACTCTTCCTATAACATGAGATGGGATATCCAACTCCTTCCCATTCCAATCCTGAGCCGCTTCCGATAGCAGAGATGTGATATCTCAATGCTTATACCAAACCTGAGACCCTTCCTATAACATGAGATGTGATATCCAACTCCTTCCCGTTCCAAACCTGAGACACTAACTATAGCATATGTGATATCCAACTCCTTCCCATTCCAATCCAGAGACCCTTCCTATAGCAAGAGATGTGATATCAAAATCCTTCCCATTCCAATCCTGAGACCCTTCCTATAACATGAGATGTGATATCCAACTCCTTCCCATTCCAACCTGAGACACTTCCTATAGCATGAGAAGGGATATCCAACTCCTACCCATTCCAATCCTGAGACCCTTCCTATAGCAAGAGATGTGATATCCAAATCCTTCCCATTCCAATCCTGAGACCCTTCCTATAACATGAGATGTGATATCCAACTCCTTCCCATTCCAACCTGAGACACTTCCTATAGCATGAGAAGGGATAACCAGCTCCTTCCCAATCCAATCCTGAGACCCTTCCGATAGCAGAGATGTGATATCTCAATGCTTATACCAAACCTGAGACCCTTCCTTTGGCATGAGATGTGATATCCAACTCCTTGCCATTCAAATCCTGAGACCCTTCCTATAGCATGAGAAGGGATATCCAACTCCTTCCCAATCCAATCCTGAGACCCTTCCGATAGCAGAGACGTGATATCTCAATGCTTCTACCAAACCTGAGACCCTTCCTTTAGCATGAGATGTGATATCCAAATCCTTCACATTCCAATCCTGAGACCCTTCCTCTAGCATGAGATGTGATATCTCAATGCTTCTAATACCAAACCTGAGATCCTTCCTATAACATGAGATGTGATATCCAATTCCTTCCTATTCCAAACCTGAGACCCTTCCTATTGGATGAGATGTGATATCCAACTCCTTTCCATTCCAACCCTGAGACCCTTCCTATAGCATGAGATGTGATGTCTCAATGCTTCTAATACCAAACCTGAGATCCTTCCTATAGCATGAGATGTGATATCCAACTCCTTCCATTCCAATCCTGAGACCCTTCCTATAGCATGAGATGTGATATCTCAATACTTCTAATACCAAACCTGAGATCCTTCCTATAACATGAGATGTGATATCCAACTCCTTCCCGTTCCAAACCTGAGACACTAACTATAGCATATGTGATATCCAACTCCTTCCCATTCCAAACATGAGACCCTTCCTATAGCAAGAAAGTAATATCCAACTCCTACCCATTCCAATCCTGAGACCCTTCCTATAGCAAGAGATGTGATATCCAAATCCTTCCCATTCCAATCCTGAGACCCTTCCTATAACATGAGATGTGATATCCAACTCCTTCCCATTCCAACCTGAGACACTTCCTATAGCATGAGAAGGGATATCCAACTCCTTCCCAATCCAATCCTGAGACCCTTCCGATAGCAGAGATGTGATATCTCAATGCTTATACCAAACCTGAGACCCTTCCTATGGCATGAGATGTGATATCCAACTCCTTGCCATTCAAATCCTGAGACCCTTCCTATAGCATGAGAAGGGATATCCAACTCCTTCCCAATCCAATCCTGAGACCCTTCCGATAGCAGAGACGTGATATCTCAATGCTTCTACCAAACCTGAGACCCTTCCTTTAGCATGAGATGTGATATCCAAATCCTTCACATTCCAATCCTGAAACCCTTCCTATAGCATGAGATGTGATATCTCAATGCTTCTAATACCAAACCTGAGATCCTTCCTATAACATGAGATGTGATATCCAATTCCTTCCTATTCCAAACCTGAGACCCTTCCTATTGGATGAGATGTGATATCCAACTCCTTCCCATTCCAACCCTGAGACCCTTCCTATAGCATGAGATGTGATGTCTCAATGCTTCTAATACCAAACCTGAGATCCTTCCTATAACATGAGATGTGATATCCAACTCCTTCCATTCCAATCCTGAGACCCGTCCTATAGCATGAGATGTGATATCTCAATGCTTATACCAAACCTGAGACCCTTCCTATAGCATGAGATGTGATATCCAACTGCTTCCCATTCCAATCCTGAGACCCTTCCTATAGCATGAGATGTGATATCTCAATGCTTCTAATACCAAACCTGAGATCCTTCCTATAACATGAGATGTGATATCCAAATCCTTCCCCTTCCAAACCTGAGACCCTCCCTTTAGCATGAGATGTGATATCCAACTCCTTCCCATTCCATTCCTGAGACCCTTCTGATAGCATGAGATGTGATATCTCAATGCCTCTAATACCAAACCTGAGATCCTACCTCTAACATGAAATGTGATATCCAACTCTTTCCCCTTCCAAACCTGAGAGCCTTCCTATAGCATGAGATGTGATATCCAAGTCCTTCCCATTCCAATCCTGAGACCCTTCCTATAGCTTGAGATGTGATATCCAACTCCTTCCCATTCCAATTCTGAGACCCTTCCTATACTATGAGACTTGATATCTCAATGCTTCTAATACCAAACCTGAGACCCGTAATATAACATGAGATGTGATATCCAAATCCTTCCCCTTCCAAACCTTAGACCCTTCCTTTATCATGAGATGTGATATCCAACTCCTTCCCATTCCAATCCTGAGACCCTTCCGATATCATGAGATGTGATATCTCAAAGCTTCTAATATCAAACTTGAGACCCTCCCTATAGCATGAGATGTGATATCCAAGTCCTTCCCATTCCAATCCTGAAACCCTTCCTATAGCATGAGATGTGATATCTCAATGCTTATACCAAACCTGAGACCCTTCCTATAGCATGAGATGTGATATCCAACTGCTTCCCATTCCAATCCTGAGACCCTTCCTAGAGCATGAGATGTGATATCTCTATGCTTCTAATACCAAACCTGAGATCCTTCCTCTAACATGAAATGTGATATCCAACTCCTTCCCTTTCCAAACCTAAGAGCCTATCTATAGCATGAGATGTGATATCCAAGTCCTTCACATTCCAACCCTTAGACCCTTCCTACAGCATGCAATATGATATCTCAATGATTCTAATAACAAACCTGAGACCCGTCCTATAACATGAGATGGGATATCCAACTCCTTCCCATTCCAATCCTGAGACTCTTCCGATAGCAGAGATGTGATATCTCAATGCTTATACCAAACCTGAGACCCTTCCTATAACATGAGATGTGATATCCAAATCCTTCCCGTTCCAAACCTGAGACCCTTCCTTTGGCATGAGATGTGATATCCAGCTCCTTCCCATTCCAATCCTGAGACACTTCCGATAGCATGAGATGTGATATCTCAATGCTTCTAATATCAAAACTGAGACCCTCCCTATAGCATGATATGTGATATCTAAGTCCTTCCCATTCCAATCCTGAGACCCTCCCTATAGCATGAGATGTGATATCCAACTCCTTCCCATTCCAATCCTGAGACCCTTCCTATAGCATGAGATATGATATCTCAATACTTCTAATACCAAACGTGAGATCCTTCCGATAACATGAGATGTGATATCCAAATCCTTCCCCTTCCAAACCTGAGACCCTCCCTTTAGCATGAGATGTGATATCCAACTCCTTCCTATTCCAATCCTGAGACTCTTCTGATAGCATGAGATGTGATATCTCAATGCTTCTAATACCAAACCTGAGATCCTTCCGATAGCATGAGACGTGATATCTCAATGCTTCTAATACCAAACCTGAGATCCTTCCTATAACATGAGATGTGATATCCAAATCCTTCCCCTTCCAAACCTGAGACCCTCCCTTTAGCATGAGATGTGATATCCAACTCCTTCCCATTCCATTCCTGAGACCCTTCTGATAGCATGAGATGTGATATCTCAATGCCTCTAATACCAAACCTGAGATCCTACCTCTAACATGAAATGTGATATCCAACTCTTTCCCCTTCCAAACCTGAGAGCCTTCCTATAGCATGAGATGTGATATCCAAGTCCTTCCCATTCCAATCCTGAGACCCTTCCTATAGCTTGAGATGTGATATCCAACTCCTTCCCATTCCAATTCTGAGACCCTTCCTATACTATGAGACTTGATATCTCAATGCTTCTAATACCAAACCTGAGACCCGTAATATAACATGAGATGTGATATCCAAATCCTTCCCCTTCCAAACCTTAGACCCTTCCTTTATCATGAGATGTGATATCCAACTCCTTCCCATTCCAATCCTGAGACCCTTCCGATATCATGAGATGTGATATCTCAAAGCTTCTAATATCAAACTTGAGACCCTCCCTATAGCATGAGATGTGATATCCAAGTCCTTCCCATTCCAATCCTGAGACCCTTCCTATAGCATGAGATGTGATATCTCAATGCTTCTAATACCAAACCTGAGACCCTTCCTATAACATGAGATGGGAATATCCAACTCCTTCCCATTCCAATCCTGAGACCCTTCCGATAGCAGAGATGTGATATCTCAATGCTTATACCAAACCTGAGATCCTTCCTATAACATGAGATGTGATATCCAACCCCTTCCCATTCCAATCCTGAGACACTTCCTATAGCATGAGATGTGATATCTCACTGCTTATACCAAACCTGAGACCCTTCCCATAGCATGAGATGTGATATCCAACTCCTTCCCATTCCAATCCTCAGACCCTTCCTATAGCATGAGATGTGATATCTCAATGCTTCTAATATCAAACTTGAGACCCTACCTATAGCATGAGATGTGATATCCAAGTCCTTCCCATTCCAATCCTGAGACACTTCCTATAGCATGAGATGTGATATCTCAATGCTTCTAATACCAAACCTGAGACTCTTCCTATAACATGAGATGGGATATCCAACTCCTTCCCATTCCAATCCTGAGACCCTTTTGATAGCAGAGATGTGATATCTCAATGTTTATACCAAATCTGAGACCCTTCCTAAGGCATGAGATGTCATATTCAACTCCTTCCCATTCCAATCCTGAGACCCTTCCTATAGCATGAGATGTGATATCCAACTCCTTCCCATTCCAATCCTGAGACCCTTCCTATAGCATGAGATGTGATGTCTCAATGCTTCTAATACCAAACCTGAGATCCTTCCTATAACATGAGATGTGATATCCAACTCCTTCCATTCCAATCCTGGACCCTTCCTATAGCATGAGATGTGATATCTCAATGCTTATACCAAACCTGAGACCCTTCCTATAGCATGAGATGTGATATCCAACTCCTTCCCATTCCAATCCTGAGACCCTTCCTATAGCCTGAGATGTGATATCTCAATGCCTCTAATACCAAACCTGAGATCCTTCCTCTAACATGAAATGTGATATCCAACTCCTTCACTTTCCAAACCTGAGAGCCTATCTATAGCATGAGATGTGATATCCAAGTCCTTCCCATTCCAATCCTTAGACCCTTCCTACAGCATGCAGTATGATATCTCAATGATTCTAATAAAAAACCTGAGACCCGTCCTATAACATGAGATGGGATATCCAACTCCTTCCCATTCCAATCCTGAGACACTTCCGATAGCAGAGATGTGATATCTCAATGTTTATACCAAACCTGAGACCCTTCCTATAACATGAGATGTGATATCCAACTCCTTCCCGTTCCAAACCTGAGACCCTTCCTTTAGCATGAGATGTGATATCCAGCTCCTTCCCATTCCAATCCTGAGACACTTCCGATAGCATGAGATGTGATATCTCAATGCTTCTAATATCAAAACTGAGACCCTCCCTATAGCATGATATGTGATATCTAAGTCCTTCCCATTCCAATCCTGAGACCCTTCCTATAGCATGAGATGTGATATCTCAATGCTTCTACCAAACCTGAGACCCTTCCTTTAGCATGAGATGTGATATCCAACTCCTTCCCATTCCAATCCTGAGACCCTTCCTATAGCATGAGAGGTGATATCTCAATACTTCTAATACCAAACCTGAGATCCTTCCGATAACATGAGATGTGATATCTCAATACTTCTAATACCAAACCTGAGATCTGTCCTATAACATGAGATGTGATATCCAAATCCTTCCCCTTCCAAACCTGAGACCCGCCCTTTAGCATGAGATGTGATATCCAACTCCTTCCCATTCCAATCCTGAGACCCTTCTGATAGCATAAGATATGATATCTCAATGCTTCTATACGAAACCTGAAATCCTTCCGATAGCATGAGATGTGATATCTCAATACTTCTAATACCAAACCTGAGATCCTTCCTATAACATGAGATGTGATATCCAAATCCTTATCTTCCAAACCTGAGACCCTCCCTTTAGCATGAGATGTGATATCCAACTCCTTCCCATTCCAATCCTGAGACTCTTCTGATAGCATAAGATATGATATCTCAATGCTTCTATACCAAACCTGAGATCCTTCTGATAGCATGAGATGTGATATCTCAATACTTCTAATACCAAACCTGAGATCCTACCTCTAACATGAAATGTGATATCCAACTCTTTCCCCTTGCAAACCTGAGAGCCTTCCTATAGCATGAGATGTGATATCCAAGTCCTTCCCATTCCAATCCTGAGACCCTTCCTATAACATGAGATGTGATACCCAACTCCTTCCCATTCCAACCTGAGACCCTTCCTATAGCATGAGATGGGATATCCAACTCCTTCCAAATCCAATCCCGATACCCTTCCGATAGCATGAGATCTGATATCCCAATGCTTCTACCAAACCTGAGACCCATACTATGGCATGAGATGTGATATCAAACTCCTTCCCATTCTAATCCTGAGACCCTTCCTATAGCTTGAGATGTGATATCCAACTCCTTCCCATTCCAATTCTGAGACCCTTCCTATACCATGAGACTTGATATCTCAATGCTTCTAATACCAAACCTGAGACCCGTCCTATAACATGAGATGTGATATCCAAATGCTTCCCCTTCCAAACCTAAGACCCTTCCTTTATCATGAGATGTGATAGCCAACTCCTTCCCATTCCAATCTTGAGACCCTTCCGATATCATGAAATGTGATATCTCAATGCTTCTAATATCAAACTTGAGACCCTCCCTATAACATGAGATGGGAATATCCAACTCCTTCCCATTCCAATCCTGAGACCCTTCCGATAGCAGAGATGTGATATCTCAATGCTTATACCAAACCTGAGATCCTTCCTATAACATGAGATGTGATATCCAACTCCTTCCCATTCCAATCCTGAGACCCTTCCTATAGCATGAGATGTGATATCTCAATGCTTCTAATATCAAACTTGAGACCCTCCCTATAGCATGAGATGTGATACCCAAGTCCTTCCCATTCCAATCCTGAGACACTTCCTATAGCATGAGATGTGATATCCAACTGCTTCCCATTCCAATCCTGAGACCATTCCTATAGCATGAGATGTGATATCTCTATGCTTCTAATACCAAACCTGAGATCCTTCCTCTAACATGAAATGTGATATCCAACTCCTTCCCTTTCCAAACCTAAGAGCCTATCTATAGCATGAGATGTGATATCCAAGTCCTTCACATTCCAACCCTTAGACCCTTCCTACAGCATGCAATATGATATCTCAATGATTCTAATAACAAACCTGAGACCCGTCCTATAACATGAGATGGGATATTCAACTCCTTCCCATTCCAATCCTGAGACTCTTCCGATAGCAGAGATGTGATATCTCAATGCTTATACCAAACCTGAGACCCTTCCTATAACATGAGATGTGATATCCAAATCCTTCCCGTTCCAAACCTGAGACCCTTCCTTTAGCATGAGATGTGATATCCAGCTCCTTCCCATTCCAATCCTGAGACACTTCCGATAGCATGAGATGTGATATCTCAATGCTTCTAATATCAAAACTGAGACCCTCCCTATAGCATGATATGTGATATCTAAGTCCTTCCCATTCCAATCCTGAGACCCTCCCTATAGCATGAGATGTGATATCCAACTCCTTCCCATTCCAATCCTGAGACCCTTCCTATAGCATGAGATATGATATCTCAATACTTCTAATACCAAACGTGAGATCCTTCCGATAACATGAGATGTGATATCCAAATCCTTCCCCTTCCAAACCTGAGACCCTCCCTTTAGCATGAGATGTGATATCCAACTCCTTCCTATTCCAATCCTGAGACTCTTCTGATAGCATGAGATGTGATATCTCAATGCTTCTAATACCAAACCTGAGATCCTTCCGATAGCATGAGATGTGATATCTCAATGCTTCTAATACCAAACCTGAGATCCTTCCTATAACATGAGATGTGATATCCAAATCCTTCCCCTTCCAAACCTGAGACCCTCCCTTTAGCATGAGATGTGATATCCAACTCCTTCCCATTCCATTCCTGAGACCCTTCTGATAGCATGAGATGTGATATCTCAATGCCTCTAATACCAAACCTGAGATACTACCTCTAACATGAAATGTGATATCCAACTCTTTCCCCTTCCAAACCTGAGAGCCTTCCTATAGCATGAGATGTGATATCCAAGTCCTTCCCATTCCAATCCTGAGACCCTTCCTATAGCTTGATATGTGATATCCAACTCCTTTCCATTCCAATTCTGAGACCCTTCCTATACTATGAGACTTGATATCTCAATGCTTCTAATACCAAACCTGAGACCCGTAATATAACATGAGATGTGATATCCAAATCCTTCCCCTTCCAAACCTTAGACCCTTCCTTTATCATGAGATGTGATATCCAACTCCTTCCCATTCCAATCCTGAGACCCTTCCGATATCATGAGATGTGATATCTCAAAGCTTCTAATATCAAACTTGAGACCCTCCCTATAGCATGAGATGTGATATCCAAGTCCTTCCCATTCCAATCCTGAGACCCTTCCTATAGCATGAGATGTGATATCTCAATGCTTATACCAAACCTGAGACCCTTCCTATAGCATGAGATGTGATATCCAACTGCTTCCCATTCCAATCCTGAGACCCTTCCTATAGCATGAGATGTGATATCTCTATGCTTCTAATACCAAACCTGAGATCCTTCCTCTAACATGAAATGTGATATCCAACTCCTTCCCTTTCCAAACCTAAGAGCCTATCTATAGCATGAGATGTGATATCCAAGTCCTTCACATTCCAACCCTTAGACCCTTCCTACAGCATGCAATATGATATCTCAATGATTCTAATAACAAACCTGAGACCCGTCCTATAACATGAGATGGGATATCCAACTCCTTCCCATTCCAATCCTGAGACTCTTCCGATAGCAGAGATGTGATATCTCAATGCTTATACCAAACCTGAGACCCTTCCTATAACATGAGATGTGATATCCAAATCCTTCCCGTTCCAAACCTGAGACCCTTCCTTTAGCATGAGATGTGATATCCAGCTCCTTCCCATTCCAATCCTGAGACACTTCCGATAGCATGAGATGTGATATCTCAATGCTTCTAATATCAAAACTGAGACCCTCCCTATAGCATGATATGTGATATCTAAGTCCTTCCCATTCAAATCCTGAGACCCTCCCTATAGCATGAGATGTGATATCCAACTCCTTCCCATTCCAATCCTGAGACCCTTCCTATAGCATGAGATATGATATCTCAATACTTCTAATACCAAACGTGAGATCCTTCCGATAACATGAGATGTGATATCCAAATCCTTCCCCTTCCAAACCTGAGACCCTCCCTTTAGCATGAGATGTGATATCCAACTCCTTCCTATTCCAATCCTGAGACTCTTCTGATAGCATGAGATGTGATATCTCAATGCTTCTAATACCAAACCTGAGATCCTTCCGATAGCATGAGATGTGATATCTCAATGCTTCTAATACCAAACCTGAGATCCTTCCTATAACATGAGATGTGATATCCAAATCCTTCCCCTTCCAAACCTGAGACCCTCCCTTTAGCATGAGATGTGATATCCAACTCCTTCCCATTCCATTCCTGAGACCCTTCTGATAGCATGAGATGTGATATCTCAATGCCTCTAATACCAAACCTGAGATACTACCTCTAACATGAAATGTGATATCCAACTCTTTCCCCTTCCAAACCTGAGAGCCTTCCTATAGCATGAGATGTGATATCCAAGTCCTTCCCATTCCAATCCTGAGACCCTTCCTATAGCTTGATATGTGATATCCAACTCCTTTCCATTCCAATTCTGAGACCCTTCCTATACTATGAGACTTGATATCTCAATGCTTCTAATACCAAACCTGAGACCCGTAATATAACATGAGATGTGATATCCAAATCCTTCCCCTTCCAAACCTTAGACCCTTCCTTTATCATGAGATGTGATATCCAACTCCTTCCCATTCCAATCCTGAGACCCTTCCGATATCATGAGATGTGATATCTCAAAGCTTCTAATATCAAACTTGAGACCCTCCCTATAGCATGAGATGTGATATCCAAGTCCTTCCCATTCCAATCCTGAGACCCTTCCTATAGCATGAGATGTGATATCTCAATGCTTATACCAAACCTGAGACCCTTCCTATAGCATGAGATGTGATATCCAACTGCTTCCCATTCCAATCCTGAGACCCTTCCTATAGCATGAGATGTGATATCTCTATGCTTCTAATACCAAACCTGAGATCCTTCCTCTAACATGAAATGTGATATCCAACTCCTTCCCTTTCCAAACCTAAGAGCCTATCTATAGCATGAGATGTGATATCCAAGTCCTTCACATTCCAACCCTTAGACCCTTCCTACAGCATGCAATATGATATCTCAATGATTCTAATAACAAACCTGAGACCCGTCCTATAACATGAGATGGGATATCCAACTCCTTCCCATTCCAATCCTGAGACTCTTCCGATAGCAGAGATGTGATATCTCAATGCTTATACCAAACCTGAGACCCTTCCTATAACATGAGATGTGATATCCAAATCCTTCCCGTTCCAAACCTGAGACCCTTCCTTTAGCATGAGATGTGATATCCAGCTCCTTCCCATTCCAATCCTGAGACACTTCCGATAGCATGAGATGTGATATCTCAATGCTTCTAATATCAAAACTGAGACCCTCCCTATAGCATGATATGTGATATCTAAGTCCTTCCCATTCAAATCCTGAGACCCTCCCTATAGCATGAGATGTGATATCCAACTCCTTCCCATTCCAATCCTGAGACCCTTCCTATAGCATGAGATATGATATCTCAATACTTCTAATACCAAACGTGAGATCCTTCCGATAACATGAGATGTGATATCCAAATCCTTCCCCTTCCAAACCTGAGACCCTCCCTTTAGCATGAGATGTGATATCCAACTCCTTCCTATTCCAATCCTGAGACTCTTCTGATAGCATGAGATGTGATATCTCAATGCTTCTAATACCAAACCTGAGATCCTTCCGATAGCATGAGATGTGATATCTCAATGCTTCTAATACCAAACCTGAGATCCTTCCTATAACATGAGATGTGATATCCAAATCCTTCCCCTTCCAAACCTGAGACCCTCCCTTTAGCATGAGATGTGATATCCAACTCCTTCCCATTCCATTCCTGAGACCCTTCTGATAGCATGAGATGTGATATCTCAATGCCTCTAATACCAAACCTGAGATCCTTCCTATAACATGAGATGTGATATCCAACTCCTTCCCGTTCCAAACCTGAGACACTAACTATAGCATATGTGATATCCAACTCCTTCCCATTCCAAACATGAGACCCTTCCTATAGCAAGAAAGTAATATCCAACTCCTACCCATTCCAATCCTGAGACCCTTCCTATAGCAAGAGATGTGATATCCAAATCCTTCCCATTCCAATCCTGAGACCCTTCCTATAACATGAGATGTGATATCCAACTCCTTCCCATTCCAACCTGAGACACTTCCTATAGCATGAGAAGGGATATCCAACTCCTTCCCAATCCAATCCTGAGACCCTTCCGATAGCAGAGATGTGATATCTCAATGCTTATACCAAACCTGAGACCCTTCCTATGGCATGAGATGTGATATCCAACTCCTTGCCATTCAAATCCTGAGACCCTTCCTATAGCATGAGAAGGGATATCCAACTCCTTCCCAATCCAATCCTGAGACCCTTCCGATAGCAGAGACGTGATATCTCAATGCTTCTACCAAACCTGAGACCCTTCCTTTAGCATGAGATGTGATATCCAAATCCTTCACATTCCAATCCTGAAACCCTTCCTATAGCATGAGATGTGATATCTCAATGCTTCTAATACCAAACCTGAGATCCTTCCTATAACATGAGATGTGATATCCAATTCCTTCCTATTCCAAACCTGAGACCCTTCCTATTGGATGAGATGTGATATCCAACTCCTTCCCATTCCAACCCTGAGACCCTTCCTATAGCATGAGATGTGATGTCTCAATGCTTCTAATACCAAACCTGAGATCCTTCCTATAACATGAGATGTGATATCCAACTCCTTCCATTCCAATCCTGAGACCCGTCCTATAGCATGAGATGTGATATCTCAATGCTTATACCAAACCTGAGACCCTTCCTATAGCATGAGATGTGATATCCAACTGCTTCCCATTCCAATCCTGAGACCCTTCCTATAGCATGAGATGTGATATCTCAATGCTTCTAATACCAAACCTGAGATCCTTCCTATAACATGAGATGTGATATCCAAATCCTTCCCCTTCCAAACCTGAGACCCTCCCTTTAGCATGAGATGTGATATCCAACTCCTTCCCATTCCATTCCTGAGACCCTTCTGATAGCATGAGATGTGATATCTCAATGCCTCTAATACCAAACCTGAGATCCTACCTCTAACATGAAATGTGATATCCAACTCTTTCCCCTTCCAAACCTGAGAGCCTTCCTATAGCATGAGATGTGATATCCAAGTCCTTCCCATTCCAATCCTGAGACCCTTCCTATAGCTTGAGATGTGATATCCAACTCCTTCCCATTCCAATTCTGAGACCCTTCCTATACTATGAGACTTGATATCTCAATGCTTCTAATACCAAACCTGAGACCCGTAATATAACATGAGATGTGATATCCAAATCCTTCCCCTTCCAAACCTTAGACCCTTCCTTTATCATGAGATGTGATATCCAACTCCTTCCCATTCCAATCCTGAGACCCTTCCGATATCATGAGATGTGATATCTCAAAGCTTCTAATATCAAACTTGAGACCCTCCCTATAGCATGAGATGTGATATCCAAGTCCTTCCCATTCCAATCCTGAAACCCTTCCTATAGCATGAGATGTGATATCTCAATGCTTATACCAAACCTGAGACCCTTCCTATAGCATGAGATGTGATATCCAACTGCTTCCCATTCCAATCCTGAGACCCTTCCTAGAGCATGAGATGTGATATCTCTATGCTTCTAATACCAAACCTGAGATCCTTCCTCTAACATGAAATGTGATATCCAACTCCTTCCCTTTCCAAACCTAAGAGCCTATCTATAGCATGAGATGTGATATCCAAGTCCTTCACATTCCAACCCTTAGACCCTTCCTACAGCATGCAATATGATATCTCAATGATTCTAATAACAAACCTGAGACCCGTCCTATAACATGAGATGGGATATCCAACTCCTTCCCATTCCAATCCTGAGACTCTTCCGATAGCAGAGATGTGATATCTCAATGCTTATACCAAACCTGAGACCCTTCCTATAACATGAGATGTGATATCCAAATCCTTCCCGTTCCAAACCTGAGACCCTTCCTTTGGCATGAGATGTGATATCCAGCTCCTTCCCATTCCAATCCTGAGACACTTCCGATAGCATGAGATGTGATATCTCAATGCTTCTAATATCAAAACTGAGACCCTCCCTATAGCATGATATGTGATATCTAAGTCCTTCCCATTCCAATCCTGAGACCCTCCCTATAGCATGAGATGTGATATCCAACTCCTTCCCATTCCAATCCTGAGACCCTTCCTATAGCATGAGATATGATATCTCAATACTTCTAATACCAAACGTGAGATCCTTCCGATAACATGAGATGTGATATCCAAATCCTTCCCCTTCCAAACCTGAGACCCTCCCTTTAGCATGAGATGTGATATCCAACTCCTTCCTATTCCAATCCTGAGACTCTTCTGATAGCATGAGATGTGATATCTCAATGCTTCTAATACCAAACCTGAGATCCTTCCGATAGCATGAGACGTGATATCTCAATGCTTCTAATACCAAACCTGAGATCCTTCCTATAACATGAGATGTGATATCCAAATCCTTCCCCTTCCAAACCTGAGACCCTCCCTTTAGCATGAGATGTGATATCCAACTCCTTCCCATTCCATTCCTGAGACCCTTCTGATAGCATGAGATGTGATATCTCAATGCCTCTAATACCAAACCTGAGATCCTACCTCTAACATGAAATGTGATATCCAACTCTTTCCCCTTCCAAACCTGAGAGCCTTCCTATAGCATGAGATGTGATATCCAAGTCCTTCCCATTCCAATCCTGAGACCCTTCCTATAGCTTGAGATGTGATATCCAACTCCTTCCCATTCCAATTCTGAGACCCTTCCTATACTATGAGACTTGATATCTCAATGCTTCTAATACCAAACCTGAGACCCGTAATATAACATGAGATGTGATATCCAAATCCTTCCCCTTCCAAACCTTAGACCCTTCCTTTATCATGAGATGTGATATCCAACTCCTTCCCATTCCAATCCTGAGACCCTTCCGATATCATGAGATGTGATATCTCAAAGCTTCTAATATCAAACTTGAGACCCTCCCTATAGCATGAGATGTGATATCCAAGTCCTTCCCATTCCAATCCTGAGACCCTTCCTATAGCATGAGATGTGATATCTCAATGCTTCTAATACCAAACCTGAGACCCTTCCTATAACATGAGATGGGAATATCCAACTCCTTCCCATTCCAATCCTGAGACCCTTCCGATAGCAGAGATGTGATATCTCAATGCTTATACCAAACCTGAGATCCTTCCTATAACATGAGATGTGATATCCAACCCCTTCCCATTCCAATCCTGAGACACTTCCTATAGCATGAGATGTGATATCTCACTGCTTATACCAAACCTGAGACCCTTCCCATAGCATGAGATGTGATATCCAACTCCTTCCCATTCCAATCCTCAGACCCTTCCTATAGCATGAGATGTGATATCTCAATGCTTCTAATATCAAACTTGAGACCCTACCTATAGCATGAGATGTGATATCCAAGTCCTTCCCATTCCAATCCTGAGACACTTCCTATAGCATGAGATGTGATATCTCAATGCTTCTAATACCAAACCTGAGACTCTTCCTATAACATGAGATGGGATATCCAACTCCTTCCCATTCCAATCCTGAGACCCTTTTGATAGCAGAGATGTGATATCTCAATGTTTATACCAAATCTGAGACCCTTCCTAAGGCATGAGATGTCATATTCAACTCCTTCCCATTCCAATCCTGAGACCCTTCCTATAGCATGAGATGTGATATCCAACTCCTTCCCATTCCAATCCTGAGACCCTTCCTATAGCATGAGATGTGATGTCTCAATGCTTCTAATACCAAACCTGAGATCCTTCCTATAACATGAGATGTGATATCCAACTCCTTCCATTCCAATCCTGGACCCTTCCTATAGCATGAGATGTGATATCTCAATGCTTATACCAAACCTGAGACCCTTCCTATAGCATGAGATGTGATATCCAACTCCTTCCCATTCCAATCCTGAGACCCTTCCTATAGCCTGAGATGTGATATCTCAATGCCTCTAATACCAAACCTGAGATCCTTCCTCTAACATGAAATGTGATATCCAACTCCTTCACTTTCCAAACCTGAGAGCCTATCTATAGCATGAGATGTGATATCCAAGTCCTTCCCATTCCAATCCTTAGACCCTTCCTACAGCATGCAGTATGATATCTCAATGATTCTAATAAAAAACCTGAGACCCGTCCTATAACATGAGATGGGATATCCAACTCCTTCCCATTCCAATCCTGAGACACTTCCGATAGCAGAGATGTGATATCTCAATGTTTATACCAAACCTGAGACCCTTCCTATAACATGAGATGTGATATCCAACTCCTTCCCGTTCCAAACCTGAGACCCTTCCTTTAGCATGAGATGTGATATCCAGCTCCTTCCCATTCCAATCCTGAGACACTTCCGATAGCATGAGATGTGATATCTCAATGCTTCTAATATCAAAACTGAGACCCTCCCTATAGCATGATATGTGATATCTAAGTCCTTCCCATTCCAATCCTGAGACCCTTCCTATAGCATGAGATGTGATATCTCAATGCTTCTACCAAACCTGAGACCCTTCCTTTAGCATGAGATGTGATATCCAACTCCTTCCCATTCCAATCCTGAGACCCTTCCTATAGCATGAGAGGTGATATCTCAATACTTCTAATACCAAACCTGAGATCCTTCCGATAACATGAGATGTGATATCTCAATACTTCTAATACCAAACCTGAGATCTGTCCTATAACATGAGATGTGATATCCAAATCCTTCCCCTTCCAAACCTGAGACCCGCCCTTTAGCATGAGATGTGATATCCAACTCCTTCCCATTCCAATCCTGAGACCCTTCTGATAGCATAAGATATGATATCTCAATGCTTCTATACGAAACCTGAAATCCTTCCGATAGCATGAGATGTGATATCTCAATACTTCTAATACCAAACCTGAGATCCTTCCTATAACATGAGATGTGATATCCAAATCCTTATCTTCCAAACCTGAGACCCTCCCTTTAGCATGAGATGTGATATCCAACTCCTTCCCATTCCAATCCTGAGACTCTTCTGATAGCATAAGATATGATATCTCAATGCTTCTATACCAAACCTGAGATCCTTCTGATAGCATGAGATGTGATATCTCAATACTTCTAATACCAAACCTGAGATCCTACCTCTAACATGAAATGTGATATCCAACTCTTTCCCCTTGCAAACCTGAGAGCCTTCCTATAGCATGAGATGTGATATCCAAGTCCTTCCCATTCCAATCCTGAGACCCTTCCTATAACATGAGATGTGATACCCAACTCCTTCCCATTCCAACCTGAGACCCTTCCTATAGCATGAGATGGGATATCCAACTCCTTCCAAATCCAATCCCGATACCCTTCCGATAGCATGAGATCTGATATCCCAATGCTTCTACCAAACCTGAGACCCATACTATGGCATGAGATGTGATATCAAACTCCTTCCCATTCTAATCCTGAGACCCTTCCTATAGCTTGAGATGTGATATCCAACTCCTTCCCATTCCAATTCTGAGACCCTTCCTATACCATGAGACTTGATATCTCAATGCTTCTAATACCAAACCTGAGACCCGTCCTATAACATGAGATGTGATATCCAAATGCTTCCCCTTCCAAACCTAAGACCCTTCCTTTATCATGAGATGTGATAGCCAACTCCTTCCCATTCCAATCTTGAGACCCTTCCGATATCATGAAATGTGATATCTCAATGCTTCTAATATCAAACTTGAGACCCTCCCTATAACATGAGATGGGAATATCCAACTCCTTCCCATTCCAATCCTGAGACCCTTCCGATAGCAGAGATGTGATATCTCAATGCTTATACCAAACCTGAGATCCTTCCTATAACATGAGATGTGATATCCAACTCCTTCCCATTCCAATCCTGAGACCCTTCCTATAGCATGAGATGTGATATCTCAATGCTTCTAATATCAAACTTGAGACCCTCCCTATAGCATGAGATGTGATACCCAAGTCCTTCCCATTCCAATCCTGAGACACTTCCTATAGCATGAGATGTGATATCCAACTGCTTCCCATTCCAATCCTGAGACCATTCCTATAGCATGAGATGTGATATCTCTATGCTTCTAATACCAAACCTGAGATCCTTCCTCTAACATGAAATGTGATATCCAACTCCTTCCCTTTCCAAACCTAAGAGCCTATCTATAGCATGAGATGTGATATCCAAGTCCTTCACATTCCAACCCTTAGACCCTTCCTACAGCATGCAATATGATATCTCAATGATTCTAATAACAAACCTGAGACCCGTCCTATAACATGAGATGGGATATTCAACTCCTTCCCATTCCAATCCTGAGACTCTTCCGATAGCAGAGATGTGATATCTCAATGCTTATACCAAACCTGAGACCCTTCCTATAACATGAGATGTGATATCCAAATCCTTCCCGTTCCAAACCTGAGACCCTTCCTTTAGCATGAGATGTGATATCCAGCTCCTTCCCATTCCAATCCTGAGACACTTCCGATAGCATGAGATGTGATATCTCAATGCTTCTAATATCAAAACTGAGACCCTCCCTATAGCATGATATGTGATATCTAAGTCCTTCCCATTCCAATCCTGAGACCCTCCCTATAGCATGAGATGTGATATCCAACTCCTTCCCATTCCAATCCTGAGACCCTTCCTATAGCATGAGATATGATATCTCAATACTTCTAATACCAAACGTGAGATCCTTCCGATAACATGAGATGTGATATCCAAATCCTTCCCCTTCCAAACCTGAGACCCTCCCTTTAGCATGAGATGTGATATCCAACTCCTTCCTATTCCAATCCTGAGACTCTTCTGATAGCATGAGATGTGATATCTCAATGCTTCTAATACCAAACCTGAGATCCTTCCGATAGCATGAGATGTGATATCTCAATGCTTCTAATACCAAACCTGAGATCCTTCCTATAACATGAGATGTGATATCCAAATCCTTCCCCTTCCAAACCTGAGACCCTCCCTTTAGCATGAGATGTGATATCCAACTCCTTCCCATTCCATTCCTGAGACCCTTCTGATAGCATGAGATGTGATATCTCAATGCCTCTAATACCAAACCTGAGATACTACCTCTAACATGAAATGTGATATCCAACTCTTTCCCCTTCCAAACCTGAGAGCCTTCCTATAGCATGAGATGTGATATCCAAGTCCTTCCCATTCCAATCCTGAGACCCTTCCTATAGCTTGATATGTGATATCCAACTCCTTTCCATTCCAATTCTGAGACCCTTCCTATACTATGAGACTTGATATCTCAATGCTTCTAATACCAAACCTGAGACCCGTAATATAACATGAGATGTGATATCCAAATCCTTCCCCTTCCAAACCTTAGACCCTTCCTTTATCATGAGATGTGATATCCAACTCCTTCCCATTCCAATCCTGAGACCCTTCCGATATCATGAGATGTGATATCTCAAAGCTTCTAATATCAAACTTGAGACCCTCCCTATAGCATGAGATGTGATATCCAAGTCCTTCCCATTCCAATCCTGAGACCCTTCCTATAGCATGAGATGTGATATCTCAATGCTTATACCAAACCTGAGACCCTTCCTATAGCATGAGATGTGATATCCAACTGCTTCCCATTCCAATCCTGAGACCCTTCCTATAGCATGAGATGTGATATCTCTATGCTTCTAATACCAAACCTGAGATCCTTCCTCTAACATGAAATGTGATATCCAACTCCTTCCCTTTCCAAACCTAAGAGCCTATCTATAGCATGAGATGTGATATCCAAGTCCTTCACATTCCAACCCTTAGACCCTTCCTACAGCATGCAATATGATATCTCAATGATTCTAATAACAAACCTGAGACCCGTCCTATAACATGAGATGGGATATCCAACTCCTTCCCATTCCAATCCTGAGACTCTTCCGATAGCAGAGATGTGATATCTCAATGCTTATACCAAACCTGAGACCCTTCCTATAACATGAGATGTGATATCCAAATCCTTCCCGTTCCAAACCTGAGACCCTTCCTTTAGCATGAGATGTGATATCCAGCTCCTTCCCATTCCAATCCTGAGACACTTCCGATAGCATGAGATGTGATATCTCAATGCTTCTAATATCAAAACTGAGACCCTCCCTATAGCATGATATGTGATATCTAAGTCCTTCCCATTCAAATCCTGAGACCCTCCCTATAGCATGAGATGTGATATCCAACTCCTTCCCATTCCAATCCTGAGACCCTTCCTATAGCATGAGATATGATATCTCAATACTTCTAATACCAAACGTGAGATCCTTCCGATAACATGAGATGTGATATCCAAATCCTTCCCCTTCCAAACCTGAGACCCTCCCTTTAGCATGAGATGTGATATCCAACTCCTTCCTATTCCAATCCTGAGACTCTTCTGATAGCATGAGATGTGATATCTCAATGCTTCTAATACCAAACCTGAGATCCTTCCGATAGCATGAGATGTGATATCTCAATGCTTCTAATACCAAACCTGAGATCCTTCCTATAACATGAGATGTGATATCCAAATCCTTCCCCTTCCAAACCTGAGACCCTCCCTTTAGCATGAGATGTGATATCCAACTCCTTCCCATTCCATTCCTGAGACCCTTCTGATAGCATGAGATGTGATATCTCAATGCCTCTAATACCAAACCTGAGATCCTACCTCTAACATGAAATGTGATATCCAACTCTTTCCCCTTCCAAACCTGAGAGCCTTCCTATAGCATGAGATGTGATATCCAAGTCCTTCCCATTCCAATCCTGAGACCCTTCCTATAGCTTGAGATGTGATATCCAACTTCTTCCCATTCCAATTCTGAGACCCTTCCTATACTATGAGACTTGATATCTCAATGCTTCTAATACCAAACCTGAGACCCGTAATATAACATGAGATGTGATATCCAAATCCTTCCCCTTCCAAACCTTAGACCCTTCCTTTATCATGAGATGTGATATCCAACTCCTTCCCATTCCAATCCTGAGACCCTTCCGATATCATGAGATGTGATATCTCAAAGCTTCTAATATCAAACTTGAGACCCTCCCTATAGCATGAGATGTGATATCCAAGTCCTTCCCATTCCAATCCTGAGACCCTTCCTATAGCATGAGATGTGATATCTCAATGCTTCTAATACCAAACCTGAGACCCTTCCCATAACATGAGATGGGAATATCCAACTCCTTCCCATTCCAATCCTGAGACCCTTCCGATAGCAGAGATGTGATATCTCAATGCTTATACCAAACCTGAGATCCTTCCTATAACATGAGATGTGATATCCAACTCCTTCCCATTTCAATCCTGAGACACTTCCTATAGCATGAGATGTGATATCTCAATGCTTCTAATACCAAACCTGAGACTCTTCCTATAACATGAGATGGGATATCCAACTCCTTCCCATTCCAATCCTGAGACCCTTTTGATAGCAGAGATGTGATATCTCAATGTTTATACCAAACCTGAGACCCTTCCTACGGCATGAGATGTCATATTCAACTCCTTCCCATTCCAATCCTGAGACCCTTCCTATAGCATGAGATGTGATATCCAACTCCTTCCCATTCCAATCCTGAGACCCTTCCTATAGCATGAGATGTGATGTCTCAATGCTTCTAATACCAAACCTGAGATCCTTCCTATAACATGAGATGTGATATCCAACTCCTTCCATTCCAATCCTGGACCCTTCCTATAGCATGAGATGTGATATCTCAATGCTTATACCAAACCTGAGACCCTTCCTATAGCATGAGATGTGATATCCAACTCCTTCCCATTCCAATCCTGAGACCCTTCCTATAGCCTGAGATGTGATATCTCAATGCCTCTAATACCAAACCTGAGATCCTTCCTCTAACATGAAATGTGATATCCAACTCCTTCACTTTCCAAACCTGAGAGCCTATCTATAGCATGAGATGTGATATCCAAGTCCTTCCCATTCCAATCCTTAGACCCTTCCTACAGCATGCAATATGATATCTCAATGATTCTAATAAAAAACCTGAGACCCGTCCTATAACATGAGATGGGATATCCAACTCCTTCCCATTCCAATCCTGAGACACTTCCGATAGCAGAGATGTGATATCTCAATGTTTATACCAAACCTGAGACCCTTCCTATAACATGAGATGTGATATCCAACTCCTTCCCGTTCCAAACCTGAGACCCTTCCTTTAGCATGAGATGTGATATCCAGCTCCTTCCCATTCCAATCCTGAGACACTTCCGATAGCATGAGATGTGATATCTCAATGCTTCTAATATCAAAACTGAGACCCTCCCTATAGCATGATATGTGATATCTAAGTCCTTCCCATTCCAATCCTGAGACCCTTCCTATAGCATGAGATGTGATATCTCAATGCTTCTACCAAACCTGAGACCCTTCCTTTAGCATGAGATGTGATATCCAACTCCTTCCCATTCCAATCCTGAGACCCTTCTGATAGCATAAGATATGATATCTCAATGCTTCTATACCAAACCTGAGATCCTTCCGATAGCATGAGATGTGATATCTCAATACTTCTAATACCAAACCTGAGATCCTTCCTATAACATGAGATGTGATATCCAAATCCTTATCTTCCAAACCTGAGACCCTCCCTTTAGCATGAGATGTGATATCCAACTCCTTCCCATTCCAATCCTGAGACTCTTCTGATAGCATAAGATATGATATCTCAATGCTTCTATACCAAACCTGAGATCCTTCTGATAGCATGAGATGTGATATCTCAATACTTCTAATACCAAACCTGAGATCCTACCTCTAACATGAAATGTGATATCCAACTCTTTCCCCTTGCAAACCTGAGAGCCTTCCTATAGCATGAGATGTGATATCCAAGTCCTTCCCATTCCAATCCTGAGACCCTTCCTATAACATGAGATGTGATACCCAAATCCTTCCCATTCCAACCTGAGACCCTTCCTATAGCATGAGATGGGATATCCAACTCCTTCCAAATCCAATCCCGATACCCTTCCGATAGCATGAGATCTGATATCCCAATGCTTCTACCAAACCTGAGACCCATACTATGGCATGAGATGTGATATCAAACTCCTTCCCATTCTAATCCTGAGACCCTTCCTATAGCTTGAGATGTGATATCCAACTCCTTCCCATTCCAATTCTGAGACCCTTCCTATACCATGAGACTTGATATCTCAATGCTTCTAATACCAAACCTGAGACCCGTCCTATAACATGAGATGTGATATCCAAATGCTTCCCCTTCCAAACCTTAGACCCTTCCTTTATCATGAGATGTGATAGCCAACTCCTTCCCATTCCAATCTTGAGACCCTTCCGATATCATGAAATGTGATATCTCAATGCTTCTAATATCAAACTTGAGACCCTCCCTATAACATGAGATGGGAATATCCAACTCCTTCCCATTCCAATCCTGAGACACTTCCTATAGCATGAGATGTGATATCTCACTGCTTATACCAAACCTGAGACCCTTCCTATAGCATGAGATGTGATATCCAACTCCTTCCCATTCCAATCCTGAGACCCTTCCTATAGCATGAGATGTGATATCTCAATGCTTCTAATATCAAACTAGAGACCCTCCCTATAGCATAAGATGTGATACCCAAGTCCTTCCCATTCCAATCCTGAGACACTTCCTATAGCATGAGATGTGATATCCAACTGCTTCCCATTCCAATCCTGAGACCCTTCCTATAGCATGAGATGTGATATCTCAATGCTTCTAATATCAAACTAGAGACCCTCCCTATAGCATAAGATGTGATACCCAAGTCCTTCCCATTCCAATCCTGAGACACTTCCTATAGCATGAGATGGGATATTCAACTCCTTCCCATTCCAATCCTGAGACTCTTCCGATAGCAGAGATGTGATATCTCAATGCTTATACCAAACCTGAGACCATTCCTATAACATGAGATGTGATATCCAAATCCTTCCCGTTCCAAACCTGAGACCCTTCCTTTAGCATGAGATGTGATATCCAGCTCCTTCCCATTCCAATCCTGAGACACTTCCGATAGCATGAGATGTGATATCTCAATGCTTCTAATATCAAAACTGAGACCCTCCCTATAGCATGATATGTGGTATCTAAGTCCTTCCCATTCCAATCCTGAGACCCTCCCTATAGCATGAGATGTGATATCCAACTCCTTCCCATTCCAATCCTGAGACCCTTCCTATAGCATGAGATATGATATCTCAATACTTCTAATACCAAACGTGAGATCCTTCCGATAACATGAGATGTGATATCCAAATCCTTCCCCTTCCAAACCTGAGACCCTCCCTTTAGCATGAGATGTGATATCCAACTCCTTCCTATTCCAATCCTGAGACTCTTCTGATAGCATGAGATGTGATATCTCAATGCTTCTAATACCAAACCTGAGATCCTTCCGATAGCATGAGATGTGATATCTCAATGCTTCTAATACCAAACCTGAGATCCTTCCTATAGCATGAGATGTGATATCCAAGTCCTTCCCCTTCCAAACCTTAGACCCTTCCTTTATCATGAGATGTGATATCCAACTCCTTCCCATTCCAATCCTGAGACCCTTCCGATATCATGAGATGTGATATCTCAAAGCTTCTAATATCAAACTTGAGACCCTCCCTATAGCATGAGATGTGATATCCAAGTCCTTCCCATTCCAATCCTGAGACCCTTCCTATAGCATGAGATGTGATATCTCAATGCTTATACCAAACCTGAGACCCTTCTGATAGCATGAGATGTGATTTCTCAATGCCTCTAATACCAAACCTGAGATCCTACCTCTAACATGAAATGTGATATCCAACTCTTTCCCCTTCCAAACCTGAGAGCCTTCCTATAGCATGAGATGTGATATCCAAGTCCTTCCCATTCCAATCCTGAGACCCTTCCTATAGCTTGAGATGTGATATCCAACTCCTTTCCATTCCAATTCTGAGACCCTTCCTATACTAAGAGACTTGATATCTCAATGCTTCTAATACCAAACCTGAGACCCGTAATATAACATGAGATGTGATATCCAAATCCTTCCCCTTCCAAACCTTAGACCCTTCCTTTATCATGAGATGTGATATCCAACTCCTTCCCATTCCAATCCTGAGACCCTTCCGATATCATGAGATGTGATATCTCAAAGCTTCTAATATCAAACTTGAGACCCTCCCTATAGCATGAGATGTGATATCCAAGTCCTTCCCATTCCAATCCTGAGACCCTTCCTATAGCATGAGATGTGATATCTCAATGCTTATACCAAACCTGAGACCCTTCCTATAGCATGAGATGTGATATCCAACTGCTTCCCATTCCAATCCTGAGACCCTTCCTATAGCATGAGATGTGATATCTCTATGCTTCTAATACCAAACCTGAGATCCTTCCTCTAACATGAAATGTGATATCCAACTCCTTCCCTTTCCAAACCTAAGAGCCTATCTATAGCATGAGATGTGATATCCAAGTCCTTCACATTCCAACCCTTAGACCCTTCCTACAGCATGCAATATGATATCTCAATGATTCTAATAACAAACCTGAGACCCGTCCTATAACATGAGATGGGATATCCAACTCCTTCCCATTCCAATCCTGAGACCCTTCCGATAGCAGAGATGTGATATCTCAATGCTTATACCAAACCTGAGATCCTTCCTATAACATGAGATGTGATATCCAACTCCTTCCCATTCCAATCCTGAGACCCTTCCTATAGCATGAGATGTGATATCTCAATGCTTCTAATATCAAACTTGAGACCCTCCCTATAGCATGAGATGTGATACCCAAGTCCTTCCCATTCCAATCCTGAGACACTTCCTATAGCATGAGATGTGATATCCAACTGCTTCCCATTCCAATCCTGAGACCATTCCTATAGCATGAGATGTGATATCTCTATGCTTCTAATACCAAACCTGAGATCCTTCCTCTAACATGAAATGTGATATCCAACTCCTTCCCTTTCCAAACCTAAGAGCCTATCTATAGCATGAGATGTGATATCCAAGTCCTTCACATTCCAACCCTTAGACCCTTCCTACAGCATGCAATATGATATCTCAATGATTCTAATAACAAACCTGAGACCCGTCCTATAACATGAGATGGGATATTCAACTCCTTCCCATTCCAATCCTGAGACTCTTCCGATAGCAGAGATGTGATATCTCAATGCTTATACCAAACCTGAGACCCTTCCTATAACATGAGATGTGATATCCAAATCCTTCCCGTTCCAAACCTGAGACCCTTCCTTTAGCATGAGATGTGATATCCAGCTCCTTCCCATTCCAATCCTGAGACACTTCCGATAGCATGAGATGTGATATCTCAATGCTTCTAATATCAAAACTGAGACCCTCCCTATAGCATGATATGTGATATCTAAGTCCTTCCCATTCCAATCCTGAGACCCTCCCTATAGCATGAGATGTGATATCCAACTCCTTCCCATTCCAATCCTGAGACCCTTCCTATAGCATGAGATATGATATCTCAATACTTCTAATACCAAACGTGAGATCCTTCCGATAACATGAGATGTGATATCCAAATCCTTCCCCTTCCAAACCTGAGACCCTCCCTTTAGCATGAGATGTGATATCCAACTCCTTCCTATTCCAATCCTGAGACTCTTCTGATAGCATGAGATGTGATATCTCAATGCTTCTAATACCAAACCTGAGATCCTTCCGATAGCATGAGATGTGATATCTCAATGCTTCTAATACCAAACCTGAGATCCTTCCTATAACATGAGATGTGATATCCAAATCCTTCCCCTTCCAAACCTGAGACCCTCCCTTTAGCATGAGATGTGATATCCAACTCCTTCCCATTCCATTCCTGAGACCCTTCTGATAGCATGAGATGTGATATCTCAATGCCTCTAATACCAAACCTGAGATACTACCTCTAACATGAAATGTGATATCCAACTCTTTCCCCTTCCAAACCTGAGAGCCTTCCTATAGCATGAGATGTGATATCCAAGTCCTTCCCATTCCAATCCTGAGACCCTTCCTATAGCTTGATATGTGATATCCAACTCCTTTCCATTCCAATTCTGAGACCCTTCCTATACTATGAGACTTGATATCTCAATGCTTCTAATACCAAACCTGAGACCCGTAATATAACATGAGATGTGATATCCAAATCCTTCCCCTTCCAAACCTTAGACCCTTCCTTTATCATGAGATGTGATATCCAACTCCTTCCCATTCCAATCCTGAGACCCTTCCGATATCATGAGATGTGATATCTCAAAGCTTCTAATATCAAACTTGAGACCCTCCCTATAGCATGAGATGTGATATCCAAGTCCTTACCATTCCAATCCTGAGACCCTTCCTATAGCATGAGATGTGATATCTCAATGCTTATACCAAACCTGAGACCCTTCCTATAGCATGAGATGTGATATCCAACTGCTTCCCATTCCAATCCTGAGACCCTTCCTATAGCATGAGATGTGATATCTCTATGCTTCTAATACCAAACCTGAGATCCTTCCTCTAACATGAAATGTGATATCCAACTCCTTCCCTTTCCAAACCTAAGAGCCTATCTATAGCATGAGATGTGATATCCAAGTCCTTCACATTCCAACCCTTAGACCCTTCCTACAGCATGCAATATGATATCTCAATGATTCTAATAACAAACCTGAGACCCGTCCTATAACATGAGATGGGATATCCAACTCCTTCCCATTCCAATCCTGAGACTCTTCCGATAGCAGAGATGTGATATCTCAATGCTTATACCAAACCTGAGACCCTTCCTATAACATGAGATGTGATATCCAAATCCTTCCCGTTCCAAACCTGAGACCCTTCCTTTAGCATGAGATGTGATATCCAGCTCCTTCCCATTCCAATCCTGAGACACTTCCGATAGCATGAGATGTGATATCTCAATGCTTCTAATATCAAAACTGAGACCCTCCCTATAGCATGATATGTGATATCTAAGTCCTTCCCATTCAAATCCTGAGACCCTCCCTATAGCATGAGATGTGATATCCAACTCCTTCCCATTCCAATCCTGAGACCCTTCCTATAGCATGAGATATGATATCTCAATACTTCTAATACCAAACGTGAGATCCTTCCGATAACATGAGATGTGATATCCAAATCCTTCCCCTTCCAAACCTGAGACCCTCCCTTTAGCATGAGATGTGATATCCAACTCCTTCCTATTCCAATCCTGAGACTCTTCTGATAGCATGAGATGTGATATCTCAATGCTTCTAATACCAAACCTGAGATCCTTCCGATAGCATGAGATGTGATATCTCAATGCTTCTAATACCAAACCTGAGATCCTTCCTATAACATGAGATGTGATATCCAAATCCTTCCCCTTCCAAACCTGAGACCCTCCCTTTAGCATGAGATGTGATATCCAACTCCTTCCCATTCCATTCCTGAGACCCTTCTGATAGCATGAGATGTGATATCTCAATGCCTCTAATACCAAACCTGAGATCCTACCTCTAACATGAAATGTGATATCCAACTCTTTCCCCTTCCAAACCTGAGAGCCTTCCTATAGCATGAGATGTGATATCCAAGTCCTTCCCATTCCAATCCTGAGACCCTTCCTATAGCTTGAGATGTGATATCCAACTTCTTCCCATTCCAATTCTGAGACCCTTCCTATACTATGAGACTTGATATCTCAATGCTTCTAATACCAAACCTGAGACCCGTAATATAACATGAGATGTGATATCCAAATCCTTCCCCTTCCAAACCTTAGACCCTTCCTTTATCATGAGATGTGATATCCAACTCCTTCCCATTCCAATCCTGAGACCCTTCCGATATCATGAGATGTGATATCTCAAAGCTTCTAATATCAAACTTGAGACCCTCCCTATAGCATGAGATGTGATATCCAAGTCCTTCCCATTCCAATCCTGAGACCCTTCCTATAGCATGAGATGTGATATCTCAATGCTTCTAATACCAAACCTGAGACCCTTCCCATAACATGAGATGGGAATATCCAACTCCTTCCCATTCCAATCCTGAGACCCTTCCGATAGCAGAGATGTGATATCTCAATGCTTATACCAAACCTGAGATCCTTCCTATAACATGAGATGTGATATCCAACTCCTTCCCATTTCAATCCTGAGACACTTCCTATAGCATGAGATGTGATATCTCAATGCTTCTAATACCAAACCTGAGACTCTTCCTATAACATGAGATGGGATATCCAACTCCTTCCCATTCCAATCCTGAGACCCTTTTGATAGCAGAGATGTGATATCTCAATGTTTATACCAAACCTGAGACCCTTCCTACGGCATGAGATGTCATATTCAACTCCTTCCCATTCCAATCCTGAGACCCTTCCTATAGCATGAGATGTGATATCCAACTCCTTCCCATTCCAATCCTGAGACCCTTCCTATAGCATGAGATGTGATGTCTCAATGCTTCTAATACCAAACCTGAGATCCTTCCTATAACATGAGATGTGATATCCAACTCCTTCCATTCCAATCCTGGACCCTTCCTATAGCATGAGATGTGATATCTCAATGCTTATACCAAACCTGAGACCCTTCCTATAGCATGAGATGTGATATCCAACTCCTTCCCATTCCAATCCTGAGACCCTTCCTATAGCCTGAGATGTGATATCTCAATGCCTCTAATACCAAACCTGAGATCCTTCCTCTAACATGAAATGTGATATCCAACTCCTTCACTTTCCAAACCTGAGAGCCTATCTATAGCATGAGATGTGATATCCAAGTCCTTCCCATTCCAATCCTTAGACCCTTCCTACAGCATGCAATATGATATCTCAATGATTCTAATAAAAAACCTGAGACCCGTCCTATAACATGAGATGGGATATCCAACTCCTTCCCATTCCAATCCTGAGACACTTCCGATAGCAGAGATGTGATATCTCAATGTTTATACCAAACCTGAGACCCTTCCTATAACATGAGATGTGATATCCAACTCCTTCCCGTTCCAAACCTGAGACCCTTCCTTTAGCATGAGATGTGATATCCAGCTCCTTCCCATTCCAATCCTGAGACACTTCCGATAGCATGAGATGTGATATCTCAATGCTTCTAATATCAAAACTGAGACCCTCCCTATAGCATGATATGTGATATCTAAGTCCTTCCCATTCCAATCCTGAGACCCTTCCTATAGCATGAGATGTGATATCTCAATGCTTCTACCAAACCTGAGACCCTTCCTTTAGCATGAGATGTGATATCCAACTCCTTCCCATTCCAATCCTGAGACCCTTCTGATAGCATAAGATATGATATCTCAATGCTTCTATACCAAACCTGAGATCCTTCCGATAGCATGAGATGTGATATCTCAATACTTCTAATACCAAACCTGAGATCCTTCCTATAACATGAGATGTGATATCCAAATCCTTATCTTCCAAACCTGAGACCCTCCCTTTAGCATGAGATGTGATATCCAACTCCTTCCCATTCCAATCCTGAGACTCTTCTGATAGCATAAGATATGATATCTCAATGCTTCTATACCAAACCTGAGATCCTTCTGATAGCATGAGATGTGATATCTCAATACTTCTAATACCAAACCTGAGATCCTACCTCTAACATGAAATGTGATATCCAACTCTTTCCCCTTGCAAACCTGAGAGCCTTCCTATAGCATGAGATGTGATATCCAAGTCCTTCCCATTCCAATCCTGAGACCCTTCCTATAACATGAGATGTGATACCCAAATCCTTCCCATTCCAACCTGAGACCCTTCCTATAGCATGAGATGGGATATCCAACTCCTTCCAAATCCAATCCCGATACCCTTCCGATAGCATGAGATCTGATATCCCAATGCTTCTACCAAACCTGAGACCCATACTATGGCATGAGATGTGATATCAAACTCCTTCCCATTCTAATCCTGAGACCCTTCCTATAGCTTGAGATGTGATATCCAACTCCTTCCCATTCCAATTCTGAGACCCTTCCTATACCATGAGACTTGATATCTCAATGCTTCTAATACCAAACCTGAGACCCGTCCTATAACATGAGATGTGATATCCAAATGCTTCCCCTTCCAAACCTTAGACCCTTCCTTTATCATGAGATGTGATAGCCAACTCCTTCCCATTCCAATCTTGAGACCCTTCCGATATCATGAAATGTGATATCTCAATGCTTCTAATATCAAACTTGAGACCCTCCCTATAACATGAGATGGGAATATCCAACTCCTTCCCATTCCAATCCTGAGACACTTCCTATAGCATGAGATGTGATATCTCACTGCTTATACCAAACCTGAGACCCTTCCTATAGCATGAGATGTGATATCCAACTCCTTCCCATTCCAATCCTGAGACCCTTCCTATAGCATGAGATGTGATATCTCAATGCTTCTAATATCAAACTAGAGACCCTCCCTATAGCATAAGATGTGATACCCAAGTCCTTCCCATTCCAATCCTGAGACACTTCCTATAGCATGAGATGTGATATCCAACTGCTTCCCATTCCAATCCTGAGACCCTTCCTATAGCATGAGATGTGATATCTCAATGCTTCTAATATCAAACTAGAGACCCTCCCTATAGCATAAGATGTGATACCCAAGTCCTTCCCATTCCAATCCTGAGACACTTCCTATAGCATGAGATGGGATATTCAACTCCTTCCCATTCCAATCCTGAGACTCTTCCGATAGCAGAGATGTGATATCTCAATGCTTATACCAAACCTGAGACCATTCCTATAACATGAGATGTGATATCCAAATCCTTCCCGTTCCAAACCTGAGACCCTTCCTTTAGCATGAGATGTGATATCCAGCTCCTTCCCATTCCAATCCTGAGACACTTCCGATAGCATGAGATGTGATATCTCAATGCTTCTAATATCAAAACTGAGACCCTCCCTATAGCATGATATGTGGTATCTAAGTCCTTCCCATTCCAATCCTGAGACCCTCCCTATAGCATGAGATGTGATATCCAACTCCTTCCCATTCCAATCCTGAGACCCTTCCTATAGCATGAGATATGATATCTCAATACTTCTAATACCAAACGTGAGATCCTTCCGATAACATGAGATGTGATATCCAAATCCTTCCCCTTCCAAACCTGAGACCCTCCCTTTAGCATGAGATGTGATATCCAACTCCTTCCTATTCCAATCCTGAGACTCTTCTGATAGCATGAGATGTGATATCTCAATGCTTCTAATACCAAACCTGAGATCCTTCCGATAGCATGAGATGTGATATCTCAATGCTTCTAATACCAAACCTGAGATCCTTCCTATAGCATGAGATGTGATATCCAAGTCCTTCCCCTTCCAAACCTTAGACCCTTCCTTTATCATGAGATGTGATATCCAACTCCTTCCCATTCCAATCCTGAGACCCTTCCGATATCATGAGATGTGATATCTCAAAGCTTCTAATATCAAACTTGAGACCCTCCCTATAGCATGAGATGTGATATCCAAGTCCTTCCCATTCCAATCCTGAGACCCTTCCTATAGCATGAGATGTGATATCTCAATGCTTATACCAAACCTGAGACCCTTCTGATAGCATGAGATGTGATTTCTCAATGCCTCTAATACCAAACCTGAGATCCTACCTCTAACATGAAATGTGATATCCAACTCTTTCCCCTTCCAAACCTGAGAGCCTTCCTATAGCATGAGATGTGATATCCAAGTCCTTCCCATTCCAATCCTGAGACCCTTCCTATAGCTTGAGATGTGATATCCAACTCCTTTCCATTCCAATTCTGAGACCCTTCCTATACTAAGAGACTTGATATCTCAATGCTTCTAATACCAAACCTGAGACCCGTAATATAACATGAGATGTGATATCCAAATCCTTCCCCTTCCAAACCTTAGACCCTTCCTTTATCATGAGATGTGATATCCAACTCCTTCCCATTCCAATCCTGAGACCCTTCCGATATCATGAGATGTGATATCTCAAAGCTTCTAATATCAAACTTGAGACCCTCCCTATAGCATGAGATGTGATATCCAAGTCCTTCCCATTCCAATCCTGAGACCCTTCCTATAGCATGAGATGTGATATCTCAATGCTTATACCAAACCTGAGACCCTTCCTATAGCATGAGATGTGATATCCAACTGCTTCCCATTCCAATCCTGAGACCCTTCCTATAGCATGAGATGTGATATCTCTATGCTTCTAATACCAAACCTGAGATCCTTCCTCTAACATGAAATGTGATATCCAACTCCTTCCCTTTCCAAACCTAAGAGCCTATCTATAGCATGAGATGTGATATCCAAGTCCTTCACATTCCAACCCTTAGACCCTTCCTACAGCATGCAATATGATATCTCAATGATTCTAATAACAAACCTGAGACCCGTCCTATAACATGAGATGGGATATCCAACTCCTTCCCATTCCAATCCTGAGACTCTTCCGATAGCAGAGATGTGATATCTCAATGCTTATACCAAACCTGAGACCCTTCCTATAACATGAGATGTGATATCCAAATCCTTCCCGTTCCAAACCAGAGACCCTTCCTTTAGCATGAGATGTGATATCCAGCTCCTTCCCATTCCAATCCTGAGACACTTCCGATAGCATGAGATGTGATATCTCAATGCTTCTAATATCAAAACTGAGACCCTCCCTATAGCATGATATGTGATATCTAAGTCCTTCCCATTCCAATCCTGAGACCCTCCCTATAGCATGAGATGTGATATCCAACTCCTTCCCATTCCAATCCTGAGACCCTTCCTATAGCATGAGATATGATATCTCAATACTTCTAATACCAAACGTGAGATCCTTCCGATAACATGAGATGTGATATCCAAATCCTTCCCCTTCCAAACCTAAGACCCTCCCTTTAGCATGAGATGTGATATCCAACTCCTTCCTATTCCAATCCTGAGACTCTTCTGATAGCATGAGATGTGATATCTCAATGCTTCTAATACCAAACCTGAGATCCTTCCGATAGCATGAGATGTGATATCTCAATGCTTCTAATACCAAACCTGAGATCCTTCCTATAACATGAGATGTGATATCCAAATCCTTCCCCTTCCAAACCTGAGACCCTCCCTTTAGCATGAGATGTGATATCCAACTCCTTCCCATTCCATTCCTGAGACCCTTCTGATAGCATGAGATGTGATATCTCAATGCCTCTAATACCAAACCTGAGATCCTACCTCTAACATGAAATGTGAACACCAACTCTTTCCCCTTCCAAACCTGAGAGCCTTCCTATAGCATGAGATGTGATATCCAAGTCCTTCCCATTCCAATCCTGAGACCCTTCCTATAGCTTGAGATGTGATATCCAACTCCTTCCCATTCCAATTCTGAGACCCTTCCTATACTATGAGACTTGATATCTCAATGCTTCTAATACCAAACCTGAGACCCGTAATATAACATGAGATGTGATATCCAAATCCTTCCCCTTCCAAACCTTAGACCCTTCCTTTATCATGAGATGTGATATCCAACTCCTTCCCATTCCAATCCTGAGACCCTTCCGATATCATGAGATGTGATATCTCAAAGCTTCTAATATCAAACTTGAGACCCTCCCTATAGCATGAGATGTGATATCCAAGTCCTTCCCATTCCAATCCTGAGACCCTTCCTATAGCATGAGATGTGATATCTCAATGCTTCTAATACCAAACCTGAGACCCTTCCTATAACATGAGATGGGAATATCCAACTCCTTCCCATTCCAATCCTGAGACCCTTCCGATAGCAGAGATGTGATATCTCAATGCTTATACCAAACCTGAGATCCTTCCTATAACATGAGATGTGATATCCAACTCCTTCCCATTCCAATCCTGAGACACTTCCTATAGCATGAGATGTGATATCTCACTGCTTATACCAAACCTGAGACCCTTCCCATAGCATGAGATGTGATATCCAACTCCTTCCCATTCCAATCCTGAGACCCTTCCGATAGCAGAGATGTGATATCTCAATGCTTATACCAAACCTGAGATCCTTCCTATAACATGAGATGTGATATCCAACTCCTTCCCATTCCAATCCTGAGACACTTTCTATAGCATGAGATGTGATATCTCACTGCTTATACCAAACCTGAGACCCTTCCCATAGCATGAGATGTGATATCCAACTCCTTCCCATTCCAATCCTGAGACCCTTCCGATAGCAGAGATGTGATATCTCAATGCTTCTAATACCAAACCTGAGACTCTTCCTATAACATGAGATGGGATATCCAACTCCTTCCCATTCCAATCCTGAGACCCTTTTGATAGCAGAGATGTGATATCTCAATGTTTATACCAAACCTGAGACCCTTCCTACGGCATGAGATGTCATATTCAACTCCTTCCCATTCCAATCCTGAGACCCTTCCTATAGCATGAGATGTGATATCCAACTCCTTCCCATTCCAATCCTGAGACCCTTCCTATAGCATGAGATGTGATGTCTCAATGCTTCTAATACCAAACCTGAGATCCTTCCTATAACATGAGATGTGAAATCCAACTCCTTCCATTCCAATCCTGGACCCTTCCTATAGCATGAGATGTGATATCTCAATGCTTATACCAAACCTGAGACCCTTCCTATAGCATGAGATGTGATATCCAACTCCTTCCCATTCCAATTCTGAGACCCTTCCTATACTATGAGACTTGATATCTCAATGCTTCTAATACCAAACCTGAGACCCGTAATATAACATGAGATGTGATATCCAAATCCTTCCCCTTCCAAACCTTAGACCCTTCCTTTATCATGAGATGTGATATCCAACTCCTTCCCATTCCAATCCTGAGACCCTTCCGATATCATGAGATGTGATATCTCAAAGCTTCTAATATCAAACTTGAGACCCTCCCTATAGCATGAGATGTGATATCCAAGTCCTTCCCATTCCAATCCTGAGACCCTTCCTATAGCATGAGATGTGATATCTCAATGCTTCTAATACCAAACCTGAGATCCTTCCTATAACATGAGATGTGATATCCAAATCCTTCCCCTTCCAAACCTGAGACCCTCCCTTTAGCATGAGATGTGATATCCAACTCCTTCCCATTCCATTCCTGAGACCCTTCTGATAGCATGAGATGTGATATCTCAATGCCTCTAATACCAAACCTGAGATCCTACCTCTAACATGAAATGTGATATCCAACTCTTTCCCGTTCCAAACCTGAGAGCCTTCCTATAGCATGAGATGTGATATCCAAGTCCTTCCCATTCCAATCCTGAGACCCTTCCTATAGCTTGAGATGTGATATCCAACTCCTTCCCATTCCAATTCTGAGACCCTTCCTATACTATGAGACTTGATATCTCAATGCTTCTAATACCAAACCTGAGACCCGTAATATAACATGAGATGTGATATCCAAATCCTTCCCCTTCCAAACCTTAGACCCTTCCTTTATCATGAGATGTGATATCCAACTCCTTCCCATTCCAATCCTGAGACCCTTCCGATATCATGAGATGTGATATCTCAAAGCTTCTAATATCAAACTTGAGACCCTCCCTATAGCATGAGATGTGATATCCAAGTCCTTCCCATTCCAATCCTGAGACCCTTCCTATAGCATGAGATGTGATATCTCAATGCTTATACCAAACCTGAGACCCTTCCTATAGCATGAGATGAGATATCCAACTGCTTCCCATTCCAAACCTGAGACCCTTCCTATAGCATGAGATGTGATATCTCTATGCTTCTAATACCAAACCTGAGATCCTTCCTCTAACATGAAATGTGATATCCAACTCCTTCCCTTTCCAAACCTAAGAGCCTATCTATAGCATGAGATGTGATATCCAAGTCCTTCACATTCCAACCCTTAGACCCTTCCTACAGCATGAGATGTGATATCTCAATGCTTATACCAAATCTGAGACCCTTCCTATAGCATGACATGTGATATCCAATTCCTTCCCATTCCAATCCTGAGACCCTTCCTATAGCATGAGATGTGATATCTCAATGCTTATACCAAACTTGAGAGCCTACCTATAGCATGAGATGTGATATCCAAGTCCATCCCATTCCAATCCTTAGACCCTTCCTACAGCATGCGATGTGATATCTCAATGATTCTAATACCAAACCAGAGACTCTTCCTATAACATGAGATGGGATATCCAACTCCTTCCCATTCCAATCCTGAGCCGCTTCCGATAGCAGAGATGTGATATCTCAATGCTTATACCAAACCTGAGACCCTTCCTATAACATGAGATGTGATATCCAACTCCTTCCCGTTCCAAACCTGAGACACTAACTATAGCATATGTGATATCCAACTCCTTCCCATTCCAATCCTGAGACCCTTCCTATAGCAAGAGATGTGATATCCAAATCCTTCCCATTCCAATCCTGAGACCCTTCCTATAACATGAGATGTGATATCCAACTCCTTCCCATTCCAACCTGAGACACTTCCTATAGCATGAGAAGGGATATCCAACTCCTACCCATTCCAATCCTGAGACCCTTCCTATAGCAAGAGATGTGATATCCAAATCCTTCCCATTCCAATCCTGAGACCCTTCCTATAACATGAGATGTGATATCCAACTCCTTCCCATTCCAACCTGAGACACTTCCTATAGCATGAGAAGGGATATCCAACTCCTTCCCAATCCAATCCTGAGACCCTTCCGATAGCAGAGATGTGATATCTCAATGCTTATACCAAACCTGAGACCCTTCCTTTGGCATGAGATGTGATATCCAACTCCTTGCCATTCAAATCCTGAGACCCTTCCTATAGCATGAGAAGGGATATCCAACTCCTTCCCAATCCAATCCTGAGACCCTTCCGATAGCAGAGACGTGATATCTCAATGCTTCTACCAAACCTGAGACCCTTCCTTTAGCATGAGATGTGATATCCAAATCCTTCACATTCCAATCCTGAGACCCTTCCTCTAGCATGAGATGTGATATCTCAATGCTTCTAATACCAAACCTGAGATCCTTCCTATAACATGAGATGTGATATCCAATTCCTTCCTATTCCAAACCTGAGACCCTTCCTATTGGATGAGATGTGATATCCAACTCCTTCCCATTCCAACCCTGAGACCCTTCCTATAGCATGAGATGTGATGTCTCAATGCTTCTAATACCAAACCTGAGATCCTTCCTATAGCATGAGATGTGATATCCAACTCCTTCCATTCCAATCCTGAGACCCTTCCTATAGCATGAGATGTGATATCTCAATGCTTCTAATACCAAACCTGAGATCCTTCCTATAACATGAGATGTGATATCCAACTCCTTCCCGTTCCAAACCTGAGACACTAACTGTAGCATATGTGATATCCAACTCCTTCCCATTCCAAACATGAGACCCTTCCTATAGCAAGAAAGTAATATCCAACTCCTACCCATTCCAATCCTGAGACCCTTCCTATAGCAAGAGATGTGATATCCAAATCCTTCCCATTCCAATCCTGAGACCCTTCCTATAACATGAGATGTGATATCCAACTCCTTCCCATTCCAACCTGAGACACTTCCTATAGCATGAGAAGGGATATCCAACTCCTTCCCAATCCAATCCTGAGACCCTTCCGATAGCAGAGATGTGATATCTCAATGCTTATACCAAACCTGAGACCCTTCCTATGGCATGAGATGTGATATCCAACTCCTTGCCATTCAAATCCTGAGACCCTTCCTATAGCATGAGAAGGGATATCCAACTCCTTCCCAATCCAATCCTGAGACCCTTCCGATAGCAGAGACGTGATATCTCAATGCTTCTACCAAACCTGAGACCCTTCCTTTAGCATGAGATGTGATATCCAAATCCTTCACATTCCAATCCTGAGACCCTTCCTATAGCATGAGATGTGATATCTCAATGCTTCTAATACCAAACCTGAGATCCTTCCTATAACATGAGATGTGATATCCAATTCCTTCCTATTCCAAACCTGAGACCCTTCCTATTGGATGAGATGTGATATCCAACTCCTTCCCATTCCAACCCTGAGACCCTTCCTATAGCATGAGATGTGATGTCTCAATGCTTCTAATACCAAACCTGAGATCCTTCCTATAACATGAGATGTGATATCCAACTCCTTCCATTCCAATCCTGAGACCCGTCCTATAGCATGAGATGTGATATCTCAATGCTTATACCAAACCTGAGACCCTTCCTATAGCATGAGATGTGATATCCAACTGCTTCCCATTCCAATCCTGAGACCCTTCCTATAGCATGAGATGTGATATCTCAATGCTTCTAATACCAAACCTGAGATCCTTCCTATAACATGAGATGTGATATCCAAATCCTTCTCCTTCCAAACCTGAGACC
This sequence comes from Ambystoma mexicanum, assembly GCF_040938575.1. NCBI lineage: Eukaryota > Metazoa > Chordata > Amphibia > Caudata > Ambystomatidae > Ambystoma > Ambystoma mexicanum. The sequence continues at coordinate 12,355,280 of NW_027182477.1, read as the reverse complement.
CTCCCTTTAGCATGAGATGTGATATCCAACTCCTTCCCATTCCATTCCTGAGACCCTTCTGATAGCATGAGATGTGATATCTCAATGCCTCTAATACCAAACCTGAGATCCTACCTCTAACATGAAATGTGATATCCAACTCTTTCCCCTTCCAAACCTGAGAGCCTTCCTATAGCATGAGATGTGATATCCAAGTCCTTCCCATTCCAATCCTGAGACCCTTCCTATAGCTTGAGATGTGATATCCAACTCCTTCCCATTCCAATTCTGAGACCCTTCCTATACTATGAGACTTGATATCTCAATGCTTCTAATACCAAACCTGAGACCCGTAATATAACATGAGATGTGATATCCAAATCCTTCCCCTTCCAAACCTTAGACCCTTCCTTTATCATGAGATGTGATATCCAACTCCTTCCCATTCCAATCCTGAGACCCTTCCGATATCATGAGATGTGATATCTCAAAGCTTCTAATATCAAACTTGAGACCCTCCCTATAGCATGAGATGTGATATCCAAGTCCTTCCCATTCCAATCCTGAGACCCTTCCTATAGCATGAGATGTGATATCTCAATGCTTATACCAAACCTGAGACCCTTCCTATAGCATGAGATGTGATATCCAACTGCTTCCCATTCCAATCCTGAGACCCTTCCTAGAGCATGAGATGTGATATCTCTATGCTTCTAATACCAAACCTGAGATCCTTCCTCTAACATGAAATGTGATATCCAAGTCCTTCCCTTTCCAAGCCTAAGAGCCTATCTATAGCATGAGATGTGATATCCAAGTCCTTCACATTCCAACCCTTAGACCCTTCCTACAGCATGCAATATGATATCTCAATGATTCTAATAACAAACCTGAGACCCGTCCTATAACATGAGATGGGATATCCAACTCCTTCCCATTCCAATCCTGAGACTCTTCCGATAGCAGAGATGTGATATCTCAATGCTTATACCAAACCTGAGACCCTTCCTATAACATGAGATGTGATATCCAAATCCTTCCCGTTCCAAACCTGAGACCCTTCCTTTGGCATGAGATGTGATATCCAGCTCCTTCCCATTCCAATCCTGAGACACTTCCGATAGCATGAGATGTGATATCTCAATGCTTCTAATATCAAAACTGAGACCCTCCCTATAGCATGATATGTGATATCTAAGTCCTTCCCATTCCAATCCTGAGACCCTCCCTATAGCATGAGATGTGATATCCAACTCCTTCCCATTCCAATCCTGAGACCCTTCCTATAGCATGAGATATGATATCTCAATACTTCTAATACCAAACGTGAGATCCTTCCGATAACATGAGATGTGATATCCAAATCCTTCCCCTTCCAAACCTGAGACCCTCCCTTTAGCATGAGATGTGATATCCAACTCCTTCCTATTCCAATCCTGAGACTCTTCTGATAGCATGAGATGTGATATCTCAATGCTTCTAATACCAAACCTGAGATCCTTCCGATAGCATGAGATGTGATATCTCAATGCTTCTAATACCAAACCTGAGATCCTTCCTATAACATGAGATGTGATATCCAAATCCTTCCCCTTCCAAACCTGAGACCCTCCCTTTAGCATGAGATGTGATATCCAACTCCTTCCCATTCCATTCCTGAGACCCTTCTGATAGCATGAGATGTGATATCTCAATGCCTCTAATACCAAACCTGAGATCCTACCTCTAACATGAAATGTGATATCCAACTCTTTCCCCTTCCAAACCTGAGAGCCTTCCTATAGCATGAGATGTGATATCCAAGTCCTTCCCATTCCAATCCTGAGACCCTTCCTATAGCTTGAGATGTGATATCCAACTCCTTCCCATTCCAATTCTGAGACCCTTCTTATACTATGAGACTTGATATCTCAATGCTTCTAATACCAAACCTGAGACCCGTAATATAACATGAGATGTGATATCCAAATCCTTCCCCTTCCAAACCTTAGACCCTTCCTTTATCATGAGATGTGATATCCAACTCCTTCCCATTCCAATCCTGAGACCCTTCCGATATCATGAGATGTGATATCTCAAAGCTTCTAATATCAAACTTGAGAGCCTCCCTATAGCATGAGATGTGATATCCAAGTCCTTCCCATTCCAATCCTGAGACCCTTCCTATAGCATGAGATGTGATATCTCAATGCTTCTAATACCAAACCTGAGACCCTTCCTATAACATGAGATGGGAATATCCAACTCCTTCCCATTCCAATCCTGAGACCCTTCCGATAGCAGAGATGTGATATCTCAATGCTTATACCAAACCTGAGATCCTTCCTATAACATGAGATGTGATATCCAACTCCTTCCCATTCCAATCCTGAGACACTTCCTATAGCATGAGATGTGATATCTCACTGCTTATACCAAACCTGAGACCCTTCCCATAGCATGAGATGTGATATCCAACTCCTTCCCATTCCAATCCTCAGACCCTTCCTATAGCATGAGATGTGATATCTCAATGCTTCTAATATCAAACTTGAGACCCTACCTATAGCATGAGATGTGATATCCAAGTCCTTCCCATTCCAATCCTGAGACACTTCCTATAGCATGAGATGTGATATCTCAATGCTTCTAATACCAAACCTGAGACTCTTCCTATAACATGAGATGGGATATCCAACTCCTTCCCATTCCAATCCTGAGACCCTTTTGATAGCAGAGATGTGATATCTCAATGTTTATACCAAACCTGAGACCCTTCCTAAGGCATGAGATGTCATATTCAACTCCTTCCCATTCCAATCCTGAGACCCTTCCTATAGCATGAGATGTGATATCCAACTCCTTCCCATTCCAATCCTGAGACCCTTCCTATAGCATGAGATGTGATGTCTCAATGCTTCTAATACCAAACCTGAGATCCTTCCTATAACATGAGATGTGATATCCAACTCCTTCCATTCCAATCCTGGACCCTTCCTATAGCATGAGATGTGATATCTCAATGCTTATACCAAACCTGAGACCCTTCCTATAGCATGAGATGTGATATCCAACTCCTTCCCATTCCAATCCTGAGACCCTTCCTATAGCCTGAGATGTGATATCTCAATGCCTCTAATACCAAACCTGAGATCCTTCCTCTAACATGAAATGTGATATCCAACTCCTTCACTTTCCAAACCTGAGAGCCTATCTATAGCATGAGATGTGATATCCAAGTCCTTCCCATTCCAATCCTTAGACCCTTCCTACAGCATGCAATATGATATCTCAATGATTCTAATAAAAAACCTGAGACCCGTCCTATAACATGAGATGGGATATCCAACTCCTTCCCATTCCAATCCTGAGACACTTCCGATAGCAGAGATGTGATATCTCAATGTTTATACCAAACCTGAGACCCTTCCTATAACATGAGATGTGATATCCAACTCCTTCCCGTTCCAAACCTGAGACCCTTCCTTTAGCATGAGATGTGATATCCAGCTCCTTCCCATTCCAATCCTGAGACACTTCCGATAGCATGAGATGTGATATCTCAATGCTTCTAATATCAAAACTGAGACCCTCCCTATAGCATGATATGTGATATCTAAGTCCTTCCCATTCCAATCCTGAGACCCTTCCTATAGCATGAGATGTGATATCTCAATGCTTCTACCAAACCTGAGACCCTTCCTTTAGCATGAGATGTGATATCCAACTCCTTCCCATTCCAATCCTGAGACCCTTCCTATAGCATGAGAGGTGATATCTCAATACTTCTAATACCAAACCTGAGATCCTTCCGATAACATGAGATGTGATATCTCAATACTTCTAATACCAAACCTGAGATCCGTCCTATAACATGAGATGTGATATCCAAATCCTTCCCCTTCCAAACCTGAGACCCGCCCTTTAGCATGAGATGTGATATCCAACTCCTTCCCATTCCAATCCTGAGACCCTTCTGATAGCATAAGATATGATATCTCAATGCTTCTATACAAAACCTGAAATCCTTCCGATAGCATGAGATGTGATATCTCAATACTTCTAATACCAAACCTGAGATCCTTCCTATAACATGAGATGTGATATCCAAATCCTTATCTTCCAAACCTGAGACCCTCCCTTTAGCATGAGATGTGATATCCAACTCCTTCACATTCCAATCCTGAGACTCTTCTGATAGCATAAGATATGATATCTCAATGCTTCTATACCAAACCTGAGATCCTTCTGATAGCATGAGATGTGATATCTCAATACTTCTAATACCAAACCTGAGATCCTACCTCTAACATGAAATGTGATATCCAACTCTTTCCCCTTGCAAACCTGAGAGCCTTCCTATAGCATGAGATGTGATATCCAAGTCCTTCCCATTCCAATCCTGAGACCCTTCCTATAACATGAGATGTGATACCCAACTCGTTCCCATTCCAACCTGAGACCCTTCCTATAGCATGAGATGGGATATCCAACTCCTTCCAAATCCAATCCCGATACCCTTCCGATAGCATGAGATCTGATATCCCAATGCTTCTACCAAACCTGAGACCCATACTATGGCATGAGATGTGATATCAAACTCCTTCCCATTCTAATCCTGAGACCCTTCCTATAGCTTGAGATGTGATATCCAACTCCTTCCCATTCCAATTCTGAGACCCTTCCTATACCATGAGACTTGATATCTCAATGCTTCTAATACCAAACCTGAGACCCGTCCTATAACATGAGATGTGATATCCAAATGCTTCCCCTTCCAAACCTAAGACCCTTCCTTTATCATGAGATGTGATAGCCAACTCCTTCCCATTCCAATCTTGAGACCCTTCCGATATCATGAAATGTGATATCTCAATGCTTCTAATATCAAACTTGAGACCCTCCCTATAACATGAGATGGGAATATCCAACTCCTTCCCATTCCAATCCTGAGACCCTTCCGATAGCAGAGATGTGATATCTCAATGCTTATACCAAACCTGAGATCCTTCCTATAACATGAGATGTGATATCCAACTCCTTCCCATTCCAATCCTGAGACCCTTCCTATAGCATGAGATGTGATATCTCAATGCTTCTAATATCAAACTTGAGACCCTCCCTATAGCATGAGATGTGATACCCAAGTCCTTCCCATTCCAATCCTGAGACACTTCCTATAGCATGAGATGTGATATCCAACTGCTTCCCATTCCAATCCTGAGACCATTCCTATAGCATGAGATGTGATATCTCTATGCTTCTAATACCAAACCTGAGATCCTTCCTCTAACATGAAATGGGATATCCAACTCCTTCCCTTTCCAAACCTAAGAGCCTATCTATAGCATGAGATGTGATATCCAAGTCCTTCACATTCCAACCCTTAGACCCTTCCTACAGCATGCAATATGATATCTCAATGATTCTAATAACAAACCTGAGACCCGTCCTATAACATGAGATGGGATATTCAACTCCTTCCCATTCCAATCCTGAGACTCTTCCGATAGCAGAGATGTGATATCTCAATGCTTATACCAAACCTGAGACCCTTCCTATAACATGAGATGTGATATCCAAATCCTTCCCGTTCCAAACCTGAGACCCTTCCTTTAGCATGAGATGTGATATCCAGCTCCTTCCCATTCCAATCCTGAGACACTTCCGATAGCATGAGATGTGATATCTCAATGCTTCTAATATCAAAACTGAGACCCTCCCTATAGCATGATATGTGATATCTAAGTCCTTCCCATTCCAATCCTGAGACCCTCCCTATAGCATGAGATGTGATATCCAACTCCTTCCCATTCCAATCCTGAGACCCTTCCTATAGCATGAGATATGATATCTCAATACTTCTAATACCAAACGTGAGATCCTTCCGATAACATGAGATGTGATATCCAAATCCTTCCCCTTCCAAACCTGAGACCCTCCCTTTAGCATGAGATGTGATATCCAACTCCTTCCTATTCCAATCCTGAGACTCTTCTGATAGCATGAGATGTGATATCTCAATGCTTCTAATACCAAACCTGAGATCCTTCCGATAGCATGAGATGTGATATCTCAATGCTTCTAATACCAAACCTGTGATCCTTCCTATAACATGAGATGTGATATCCAAATCCTTCCCCTTCCAAACCTGAGACCCTCCCTTTAGCATGAGATGTGATATCCAACTCCTTCACATTCCATTCCTGAGACCCTTCTGATAGCATGAGATGTGATATCTCAATGCCTCTAATACCAAACCTGAGATCCTACCTCTAACATGAAATGTGATATCCAACTCTTTCCCCTTCCAAACCTGAGAGCCTTCCTATAGCATGAGATGTGATATCCAAGTCCTTCCCATTCCAATCCTGAGACCCTTCCTATAGCTTGAGATGTGATATCCAACTCCTTTCCATTCCAATTCTGAGACCCTTCCTATACTATGAGACTTGATATCTCAATGCTTCTAATACCAAACCTGAGACCCGTAATATAACATGAGATGTGATATCCAAATCCTTCCCCTTCCAAACCTTAGACCCTTCCTTTATCATGAGATGTGATATCCAACTCCTTCCCATTCCAATCCTGAGACCCTTCCGATATCATGAGATGTGATATCTCAAAGCTTCTAATATCAAACTTGAGACCCTCCCTATAGCATGAGATGTGATATCCAAGTCCTTCCCATTCCAATCCTGAGACCCTTCCTATAGCATGAGATGTGATATCTCAATGCTTATACCAAACCTGAGACCCTTCCTATAGCATGAGATGTGATATCCAACTGCTTCCCATTCCAATCCTGAGACCCTTCCTATAGCATGAGATGTGATATCTCTATGCTTCTAATACCAAACCTGAGATCCTTCCTCTAACATGAAATGTGATATCCAACTCCTTCCCTTTCCAAACCTAAGAGCCTATCTATAGCATGAGATGTGATATCCAAGTCCTTCACATTCCAACCCTTAGACCCTTCCTACAGCATGCAATATGATATCTCAATGATTCTAATAACAAACCTGAGACCCGTCCTATAACATGAGATGGGATATCCAACTCCTTCCCATTCCAATCCTGAGACTCTTCCGATAGCAGAGATGTGATATCTCAATGCTTATACCAAACCTGAGACCCTTCCTATAACATGAGATGTGATATCCAAATCCTTCCCGTTCCAAACCTGAGACCCTTCCTTTGGCATGAGATGTGATATCCAGCTCCTTCCCATTCCAATCCTGAGACACTTCCGATAGCATGAGATGTGATATCTCAATGCTTCTAATATCAAAACTGAGACCCTCCCTATAGCATGATATGTGATATCTAAGTCCTTCCCATTCCAATCCTGAGACCCTCCCTATAGCATGAGATGTGATATCCAACTCCTTCCCATTCCAATCCTGAGACCCTTCCTATAGCATGAGATATGATATCTCAATACTTCTAATACCAAACGTGAGATCCTTCCGATAACATGAGATGTGATATCCAAATCCTTCCCCTTCCAAACCTGAGACCCTCCCTTTAGCATGAGATGTGATATCCAACTCCTTCCTATTCCAATCCTGAGACTCTTCTGATAGCATGAGATGTGATATCTCAATGCTTCTAATACCAAACCTGAGATCCTTCCGATAGCATGAGATGTGATATCTCAATGCTTCTAATACCAAACCTGAGATCCTTCCTATAACATGAGATGTGATATCCAAATCCTTCCCCTTCCAAACCTGAGACCCTCCCTTTAGCATGAGATGTGATATCCAACTCCTTCCCATTCCATTCCTGAGACCCTTCTGATAGCATGAGATGTGATATCTCAATGCCTCTAATACCAAACCTGAGATCCTACCTCTAACATGAAATGTGATATCCAACTCTTTCCCCTTCCAAACCTGAGAGCCTTCCTATAGCATGAGATGTGATATCCAAGTCCTTCCCATTCCAATCCTGAGACCCTTCCTATAGCTTGAGATGTGATATCCAACTCCTTCCCATTCCAATTCTGAGACCCTTCTTATACTATGAGACTTGATATCTCAATGCTTCTAATACCAAACCTGAGACCCGTAATATAACATGAGATGTGATATCCAAATCCTTCCCCTTCCAAACCTTAGACCCTTCCTTTATCATGAGATGTGATATCCAACTCCTTCCCATTCCAATCCTGAGACCCTTCCGATATCATGAGATGTGATATCTCAAAGCTTCTAATATCAAACTTGAGAGCCTCCCTATAGCATGAGATGTGATATCCAAGTCCTTCCCATTCCAATCCTGAGACCCTTCCTATAGCATGAGATGTGATATCTCAATGCTTCTAATACCAAACCTGAGACCCTTCCTATAACATGAGATGGGAATATCCAACTCCTTCCCATTCCAATCCTGAGACCCTTCCGATAGCAGAGATGTGATATCTCAATGCTTATACCAAACCTGAGATCCTTCCTATAACATGAGATGTGATATCCAACTCCTTCCCATTCCAATCCTGAGACACTTCCTATAGCATGAGATGTGATATCTCACTGCTTATACCAAACCTGAGACCCTTCCCATAGCATGAGATGTGATATCCAACTCCTTCCCATTCCAATCCTCAGACCCTTCCTATAGCATGAGATGTGATATCTCAATGCTTCTAATATCAAACTTGAGACCCTACCTATAGCATGAGATGTGATATCCAAGTCCTTCCCATTCCAATCCTGAGACACTTCCTATAGCATGAGATGTGATATCTCAATGCTTCTAATACCAAACCTGAGACTCTTCCTATAACATGAGATGGGATATCCAACTCCTTCCCATTCCAATCCTGAGACCCTTTTGATAGCAGAGATGTGATATCTCAATGTTTATACCAAACCTGAGACCCTTCCTAAGGCATGAGATGTCATATTCAACTCCTTCCCATTCCAATCCTGAGACCCTTCCTATAGCATGAGATGTGATATCCAACTCCTTCCCATTCCAATCCTGAGACCCTTCCTATAGCATGAGATGTGATGTCTCAATGCTTCTAATACCAAACCTGAGATCCTTCCTATAACATGAGATGTGATATCCAACTCCTTCCATTCCAATCCTGGACCCTTCCTATAGCATGAGATGTGATATCTCAATGCTTATACCAAACCTGAGACCCTTCCTATAGCATGAGATGTGATATCCAACTCCTTCCCATTCCAATCCTGAGACCCTTCCTATAGCCTGAGATGTGATATCTCAATGCCTCTAATACCAAACCTGAGATCCTTCCTCTAACATGAAATGTGATATCCAACTCCTTCACTTTCCAAACCTGAGAGCCTATCTATAGCATGAGATGTGATATCCAAGTCCTTCCCATTCCAATCCTTAGACCCTTCCTACAGCATGCAATATGATATCTCAATGATTCTAATAAAAAACCTGAGACCCGTCCTATAACATGAGATGGGATATCCAACTCCTTCCCATTCCAATCCTGAGACACTTCCGATAGCAGAGATGTGATATCTCAATGTTTATACCAAACCTGAGACCCTTCCTATAACATGAGATGTGATATCCAACTCCTTCCCGTTCCAAACCTGAGACCCTTCCTTTAGCATGAGATGTGATATCCAGCTCCTTCCCATTCCAATCCTGAGACACTTCCGATAGCATGAGATGTGATATCTCAATGCTTCTAATATCAAAACTGAGACCCTCCCTATAGCATGATATGTGATATCTAAGTCCTTCCCATTCCAATCCTGAGACCCTTCCTATAGCATGAGATGTGATATCTCAATGCTTCTACCAAACCTGAGACCCTTCCTTTAGCATGAGATGTGATATCCAACTCCTTCCCATTCCAATCCTGAGACCCTTCCTATAGCATGAGAGGTGATATCTCAATACTTCTAATACCAAACCTGAGATCCTTCCGATAACATGAGATGTGATATCTCAATACTTCTAATACCAAACCTGAGATCCGTCCTATAACATGAGATGTGATATCCAAATCCTTCCCCTTCCAAACCTGAGACCCGCCCTTTAGCATGAGATGTGATATCCAACTCCTTCCCATTCCAATCCTGAGACCCTTCTGATAGCATAAGATATGATATCTCAATGCTTCTATACAAAACCTGAAATCCTTCCGATAGCATGAGATGTGATATCTCAATACTTCTAATACCAAACCTGAGATCCTTCCTATAACATGAGATGTGATATCCAAATCCTTATCTTCCAAACCTGAGACCCTCCCTTTAGCATGAGATGTGATATCCAACTCCTTCACATTCCAATCCTGAGACTCTTCTGATAGCATAAGATATGATATCTCAATGCTTCTATACCAAACCTGAGATCCTTCTGATAGCATGAGATGTGATATCTCAATACTTCTAATACCAAACCTGAGATCCTACCTCTAACATGAAATGTGATATCCAACTCTTTCCCCTTGCAAACCTGAGAGCCTTCCTATAGCATGAGATGTGATATCCAAGTCCTTCCCATTCCAATCCTGAGACCCTTCCTATAACATGAGATGTGATACCCAACTCCTTCCCATTCCAACCTGAGACCCTTCCTATAGCATGAGATGGGATATCCAACTCCTTCCAAATCCAATCCCGATACCCTTCCGATAGCATGAGATCTGATATCCCAATGCTTCTACCAAACCTGAGACCCATACTATGGCATGAGATGTGATATCAAACTCCTTCCCATTCTAATCCTGAGACCCTTCCTATAGCTTGAGATGTGATATCCAACTCCTTCCCATTCCAATTCTGAGACCCTTCCTATACCATGAGACTTGATATCTCAATGCTTCTAATACCAAACCTGAGACCCGTCCTATAACATGAGATGTGATATCCAAATGCTTCCCCTTCCAAACCTAAGACCCTTCCTTTATCATGAGATGTGATAGCCAACTCCTTCCCATTCCAATCTTGAGACCCTTCCGATATCATGAAATGTGATATCTCAATGCTTCTAATATCAAACTTGAGACCCTCCCTATAACATGAGATGGGAATATCCAACTCCTTCCCATTCCAATCCTGAGACCCTTCCGATAGCAGAGATGTGATATCTCAATGCTTATACCAAACCTGAGATCCTTCCTATAACATGAGATGTGATATCCAACTCCTTCCCATTCCAATCCTGAGACCCTTCCTATAGCATGAGATGTGATATCTCAATGCTTCTAATATCAAACTTGAGACCCTCCCTATAGCATGAGATGTGATACCCAAGTCCTTCCCATTCCAATCCTGAGACACTTCCTATAGCATGAGATGTGATATCCAACTGCTTCCCATTCCAATCCTGAGACCATTCCTATAGCATGAGATGTGATATCTCTATGCTTCTAATACCAAACCTGAGATCCTTCCTCTAACATGAAATGGGATATCCAACTCCTTCCCTTTCCAAACCTAAGAGCCTATCTATAGCATGAGATGTGATATCCAAGTCCTTCACATTCCAACCCTTAGACCCTTCCTACAGCATGCAATATGATATCTCAATGATTCTAATAACAAACCTGAGACCCGTCCTATAACATGAGATGGGATATTCAACTCCTTCCCATTCCAATCCTGAGACTCTTCCGATAGCAGAGATGTGATATCTCAATGCTTATACCAAACCTGAGACCCTTCCTATAACATGAGATGTGATATCCAAATCCTTCCCATTCCAAACCTGAGACCCTTCCTTTAGCATGAGATGTGATATCCAGCTCCTTCCCATTCCAATCCTGAGACACTTCCGATAGCATGAGATGTGATATCTCAATGCTTCTAATATCAAAACTGAGACCCTCCCTATAGCATGATATGTGATATCTAAGTCCTTCCCATTCCAATCCTGAGACCCTCCCTATAGCATGAGATGTGATATCCAACTCCTTCCCATTCCAATCCTGAGACCCTTCCTATAGCATGAGATATGATATCTCAATACTTCTAATACCAAACGTGAGATCCTTCCGATAACATGAGATGTGATATCCAAATCCTTCCCCTTCCAAACCTGAGACCCTCCCTTTAGCATGAGATGTGATATCCAACTCCTTCCTATTCCAATCCTGAGACTCTTCTGATAGCATGAGATGTGATATCTCAATGCTTCTAATACCAAACCTGAGATCCTTCCGATAGCATGAGATGTGATATCTCAATGCTTCTAATACCAAACCTGTGATCCTTCCTATAACATGAGATGTGATATCCAAATCCTTCCCCTTCCAAACCTGAGACCCTCCCTTTAGCATGAGATGTGATATCCAACTCCTTCACATTCCATTCCTGAGACCCTTCTGATAGCATGAGATGTGATATCTCAATGCCTCTAATACCAAACCTGAGATCCTACCTCTAACATGAAATGTGATATCCAACTCTTTCCCCTTCCAAACCTGAGAGCCTTCCTATAGCATGAGATGTGATATCCAAGTCCTTCCCATTCCAATCCTGAGACCCTTCCTATAGCTTGAGATGTGATATCCAACTCCTTTCCATTCCAATTCTGAGACCCTTCCTATACTATGAGACTTGATATCTCAATGCTTCTAATACCAAACCTGAGACCCGTAATATAACATGAGATGTGATATCCAAATCCTTCCCCTTCCAAACCTTAGACCCTTCCTTTATCATGAGATGTGATATCCAACTCCTTCCCATTCCAATCCTGAGACCCTTCCGATATCATGAGATGTGATATCTCAAAGCTTCTAATATCAAACTTGAGACCCTCCCTATAGCATGAGATGTGATATCCAAGTCCTTCCCATTCCAATCCTGAGACCCTTCCTATAGCATGAGATGTGATATCTCAATGCTTATACCAAACCTGAGACCCTTCCTATAGCATGAGATGTGATATCCAACTGCTTCCCATTCCAATCCTGAGACCCTTCCTATAGCATGAGATGTGATATCTCTATGCTTCTAATACCAAACCTGAGATCCTTCCTCTAACATGAAATGTGATATCCAACTCCTTCCCTTTCCAAACCTAAGAGCCTATCTATAGCATGAGATGTGATATCCAAGTCCTTCACATTCCAACCCTTAGACCCTTCCTACAGCATGCAATATGATATCTCAATGATTCTAATAACAAACCTGAGACCCGTCCTATAACATGAGATGGGATATCCAACTCCTTCCCATTCCAATCCTGAGACTCTTCCGATAGCAGAGATGTGATATCTCAATGCTTATACCAAACCTGAGACCCTTCCTATAACATGAGATGTGATATCCAAATCCTTCCCGTTCCAAACCTGAGACCCTTCCTTTAGCATGAGATGTGATATCCAGCTCCTTCCCATTCCAATCCTGAGACACTTCCGATAGCATGAGATGTGATATCTCAATGCTTCTAATATCAAAACTGAGACCCTCCCTATAGCATGATATGTGATATCTAAGTCCTTCCCATTCCAATCCTGAGACCCTCCCTATAGCATGAGATGTGATATCCAACTCCTTCCCATTCCAATCCTGAGACCCTTCCTATAGCATGAGATATGATATCTCAATACTTCTAATACCAAACGTGAGATCCTTCCGATAACATGAGATGTGATATCCAAATCCTTCCCCTTCCAAACCTGAGACCCTCCCTTTAGCATGAGATGTGATATCCAACTCCTTCCTATTCCAATCCTGAGACTCTTCTGATAGCATGAGATGTGATATCTCAATGCTTCTAATACCAAACCTGAGATCCTTCCGATAGCATGAGATGTGATATCTCAATGCTTCTAATACCAAACCTGAGATCCTTCCTATAACATGAGATGTGATATCCAAATCCTTCCCCTTCCAAACCTGAGACCCTCCCTTTAGCATGAGATGTGATATCCAACTCCTTCCCATTCCATTCCTGAGACCCTTCTGATAGCATGAGATGTGATATCTCAATGCCTCTAATACCAAACCTGAGATCCTACCTCTAACATGAAATGTGATATCCAACTCTTTCCCCTTCCAAACCTGAGAGCCTTCCTATAGCATGAGATGTGATATCCAAGTCCTTCCCATTCCAATCCTGAGACCCTTCCTATAGCATGAGATATGATATCTCAATACTTCTAATACCAAACGTGAGATCCTTCCGATAACATGAGATGTGATATCCAAGTCCTTCCCCTTCCAAACCTTAGACCCTTCCTTTATCATGAGATGTGATATCCAACTCCTTCCCATTCCAATCCTGAGACCCTTCCGATATCATGAGATGTGATATCTCAAAGCTTCTAATATCAAACTTGAGACCCTCCCTATAGCATGAGATGTGATATCCAAGTCCTTCCCATTCCAATCCTGAGACCCTTCCTATAGCATGAGATGTGATATCTCAATGCTTATACCAAACCTGAGACCCTTCTGATAGCATGAGATGTGATTTCTCAATGCCTCTAATACCAAACCTGAGATCCTACCTCTAACATGAAATGTGATATCCAACTCTTTCCCCTTCCAAACCTGAGAGCCTTCCTATAGCATGAGATGTGATATCCAAGTCCTTCCCATTCCAATCCTGAGACCCTTCCTATAGCTTGAGATGTGATATCCAACTCCTTTCCATTCCAATTCTGAGACCCTTCCTATACTAAGAGACTTGATATCTCAATGCTTCTAATACCAAACCTGAGACCCGTAATATAACATGAGATGTGATATCCAAATCCTTCCCCTTCCAAACCTTAGACCCTTCCTTTATCATGAGATGTGATATCCAACTCCTTCCCATTCCAATCCTGAGACCCTTCCGATATCATGAGATGTGATATCTCAAAGCTTCTAATATCAAACTTGAGACCCTCCCTATAGCATGAGATGTGATATCCAAGTCCTTCCCATTCCAATCCTGAGACCCTTCCTATAGCATGAGATGTGATATCTCAATGCTTATACCAAACCTGAGACCCTTCCTATAGCATGAGATGTGATATCCAACTGCTTCCCATTCCAATCCTGAGACCCTTCCTATAGCATGAGATGTGATATCTCTATGCTTCTAATACCAAACCTGAGATCCTTCCTCTAACATGAAATGTGATATCCAACTCCTTCCCTTTCCAAACCTAAGAGCCTATCTATAGCATGAGATGTGATATCCAAGTCCTTCACATTCCAACCCTTAGACCCTTCCTACAGCATGCAATATGATATCTCAATGATTCTAATAACAAACCTGAGACCCGTCCTATAACATGAGATGGGATATCCAACTCCTTCCCATTCCAATCCTGAGACTCTTCCGATAGCAGAGATGTGATATCTCAATGCTTATACCAAACCTGAGACCCTTCCTATAACATGAGATGTGATATCCAAATCCTTCCCGTTCCAAACCAGAGACCCTTCCTTTAGCATGAGATGTGATATCCAGCTCCTTCCCATTCCAATCCTGAGACACTTCCGATAGCATGAGATGTGATATCTCAATGCTTCTAATATCAAAACTGAGACCCTCCCTATAGCATGATATGTGATATCTAAGTCCTTCCCATTCCAATCCTGAGACCCTCCCTATAGCATGAGATGTGATATCCAACTCCTTCCCATTCCAATCCTGAGACCCTTCCTATAGCATGAGATATGATATCTCAATACTTCTAATACCAAACGTGAGATCCTTCCGATAACATGAGATGTGATATCCAAATCCTTCCCCTTCCAAACCTAAGACCCTCCCTTTAGCATGAGATGTGATATCCAACTCCTTCCTATTCCAATCCTGAGACTCTTCTGATAGCATGAGATGTGATATCTCAATGCTTCTAATACCAAACCTGAGATCCTTCCGATAGCATGAGATGTGATATCTCAATGCTTCTAATACCAAACCTGAGATCCTTCCTATAACATGAGATGTGATATCCAAATCCTTCCCCTTCCAAACCTGAGACCCTCCCTTTAGCATGAGATGTGATATCCAACTCCTTCCCATTCCATTCCTGAGACCCTTCTGATAGCATGAGATGTGATATCTCAATGCCTCTAATACCAAACCTGAGATCCTACCTCTAACATGAAATGTGATATCCAACTCTTTCCCCTTCCAAACCTGAGAGCCTTCCTATAGCATGAGATGTGATATCCAAGTCCTTCCCATTCCAATCCTGAGACCCTTCCTATAGCTTGAGATGTGATATCCAACTCCTTCCCATTCCAATTCTGAGACCCTTCCTATACTATGAGACTTGATATCTCAATGCTTCTAATACCAAACCTGAGACCCGTAATATAACATGAGATGTGATATCCAAATCCTTCCCCTTCCAAACCTTAGACCCTTCCTTTATCATGAGATGTGATATCCAACTCCTTCCCATTCCAATCCTGAGACCCTTCCGATATCATGAGATGTGATATCTCAAAGCTTCTAATATCAAACTTGAGACCCTCCCTATAGCATGAGATGTGATATCCAAGTCCTTCCCATTCCAATCCTGAGACCCTTCCTATAGCATGAGATGTGATATCTCAATGCTTCTAATACCAAACCTGAGACCCTTCCTATAACATGAGATGGGAATATCCAACTCCTTCCCATTCCAATCCTGAGACCCTTCCGATAGCAGAGATGTGATATCTCAATGCTTATACCAAACCTGAGATCCTTCCTATAACATGAGATGTGATATCCAACTCCTTCCCATTCCAATCCTGAGACACTTCCTATAGCATGAGATGTGATATCTCACTGCTTATACCAAACCTGAGACCCTTCCCATAGCATGAGATGTGATATCCAACTCCTTCCCATTCCAATCCTGAGACCCTTCCGATAGCAGAGATGTGATATCTCAATGCTTATACCAAACCTGAGATCCTTCCTATAACATGAGATGTGATATCCAACTCCTTCCCATTCCAATCCTGAGACACTTTCTATAGCATGAGATGTGATATCTCACTGCTTATACCAAACCTGAGACCCTTCCCATAGCATGAGATGTGATATCCAACTCCTTCCCATTCCAATCCTGAGACCCTTCCGATAGCAGAGATGTGATATCTCAATGCTTCTAATACCAAACCTGAGACTCTTCCTATAACATGAGATGGGATATCCAACTCCTTCCCATTCCAATCCTGAGACCCTTTTGATAGCAGAGATGTGATATCTCAATGTTTATACCAAACCTGAGACCCTTCCTACGGCATGAGATGTCATATTCAACTCCTTCCCATTCCAATCCTGAGACCCTTCCTATAGCATGAGATGTGATATCCAACTCCTTCCCATTCCAATCCTGAGACCCTTCCTATAGCATGAGATGTGATGTCTCAATGCTTCTAATACCAAACCTGAGATCCTTCCTATAACATGAGATGTGATATCCAACTCCTTCCATTCCAATCCTGGACCCTTCCTATAGCATGAGATGTGATATCTCAATGCTTATACCAAACCTGAGACCCTTCCTATAGCATGAGATGTGATATCCAACTCCTTCCCATTCCAATTCTGAGACCCTTCCTATACTATGAGACTTGATATCTCAATGCTTCTAATACCAAACCTGAGACCCGTAATATAACATGAGATGTGATATCCAAATCCTTCCCCTTCCAAACCTTAGACCCTTCCTTTATCATGAGATGTGATATCCAACTCCTTCCCATTCCAATCCTGAGACCCTTCCGATATCATGAGATGTGATATCCAAGTCCTTCCCATTCCAATCCTGAGACCCTTCCTATAGCATGAGATGTGATATCTCAATGCTTCTAATACCAAACCTGAGATCCTTCCTATAACATGAGATGTGATATCCAAATCCTTCCCCTTCCAAACCTGAGACCCTCCCTTTAGCATGAGATGTGATATCCAACTCCTTCCCATTCCATTCCTGAGACCCTTCTGATAGCATGAGATGTGATATCTCAATGCCTCTAATACCAAACCTGAGATCCTACCTCTAACATGAAATGTGATATCCAACTCTTTCCCGTTCCAAACCTGAGAGCCTTCCTATAGCATGAGATGTGATATCCAAGTCCTTCCCATTCCAATCCTGAGACCCTTCCTATAGCTTGAGATGTGATATCCAACTCCTTCCCATTCCAATTCTGAGACCCTTCCTATACTATGAGACTTGATATCTCAATGCTTCTAATACCAAACCTGAGACCCGTAATATAACATGAGATGTGATATCCAAATCCTTCCCCTTCCAAACCTTAGACCCTTCCTTTATCATGAGATGTGATATCCAACTCCTTCCCATTCCAATCCTGAGACCCTTCCGATATCATGAGATGTGATATCTCAAAGCTTCTAATATCAAACTTGAGACCCTCCCTATATCATGAGATGTGATATCCAAGTCCTTCCCATTCCAATCCTGAGACCCTTCCTATAGCATGAGATGTGATATCTCAATGCTTATACCAAACCTGAGACCCTTCCTATAGCATGAGATGAGATATCCAACTGCTTCCCATTCCAAACCTGAGACCCTTCCTATAGCATGAGATGTGATATCTCTATGCTTCTAATACCAAACCTGAGATCCTTCCTCTAACATGAAATGTGATATCCAACTCCTTCCCTTTCCAAACCTAAGAGCCTATCTATAGCATGAGATGTGATATCCAAGTCCTTCACATTCCAACCCTTAGACCCTTCCTACAGCATGAGATGTGATATCTCAATGCTTATACCAAATCTGAGACCCTTCCTATAGCATGACATGTGATATCCAATTCCTTCCCATTCCAATCCTGAGACCCTTCCTATAGCATGAGATGTGATATCTCAATGCTTATACCAAACTTGAGAGCCTACCTATAGCATGAGATGTGATATCCAAGTCCATCCCATTCCAATCCTTAGACCCTTCCTACAGCATGCGATGTGATATCTCAATGATTCTAATACCAAACCAGAGACTCTTCCTATAACATGAGATGGGATATCCAACTCCTTCCCATTCCAATCCTGAGCCGCTTCCGATAGCAGAGATGTGATATCTCAATGCTTATACCAAACCTGAGACCCTTCCTATAACATGAGATGTGATATCCAACTCCTTCCCGTTCCAAACCTGAGACACTAACTATAGCATATGTGATATCCAACTCCTTCCCATTCCAATCCTGAGACCCTTCCTATAGCAAGAGATGTGATATCCAAATCCTTCCCATTCCAATCCTGAGACCCTTCCTATAACATGAGATGTGATATCCAACTCCTTCCCATTCCAACCTGAGACACTTCCTATAGCATGAGAAGGGATATCCAACTCCTACCCATTCCAATCCTGAGACCCTTCCTATAGCAAGAGATGTGATATCCAAATCCTTCCCATTCCAATCCTGAGACCCTTCCTATAACATGAGATGTGATATCCAACTCCTTCCCATTCCAACCTGAGACACTTCCTATAGCATGAGAAGGGATATCCAACTCCTTCCCAATCCAATCCTGAGACCCTTCCGATAGCAGAGATGTGATATCTCAATGCTTATACCAAACCTGAGACCCTTCCTTTGGCATGAGATGTGATATCCATCTCCTTGCCATTCAAATCCTGAGACCCTTCCTATAGCATGAGAAGGGATATCCAACTCCTTCCCAATCCAATCCTGAGACCCTTCCGATAGCAGAGACGTGATATCTCAATGCTTCTACCAAACCTGAGACCCTTCCTTTAGCATGAGATGTGATATCCAAATCCTTCACATTCCAATCCTGAGACCCTTCCTCTAGCATGAGATGTGATATCTCAATGCTTCTAATACCAAACCTGAGATCCTTCCTATAACATGAGATGTGATATCCAATTCCTTCCTATTCCAAACCTGAGACCCTTCCTATTGGATGAGATGTGATATCCAACTCCTTCCCATTCCAACCCTGAGACCCTTCCTATAGCATGAGATGTGATGTCTCAATGCTTCTAATACCAAACCTGAGATCCTTCCTATAGCATGAGATGTGATATCCAACTCCTTCCATTCCAATCCTGAGACCCTTCCTATAGCATGAGATGTGATATCTCAATGCTTCTAATACCAAACCTGAGATCCTTCCTATAACATGAGATGTGATATCCAACTCCTTCCCGTTCCAAACCTGAGACACTAACTGTAGCATATGTGATATCCAACTCCTTCCCATTCCAAACATGAGACCCTTCCTATAGCAAGAAAGTAATATCCAACTCCTACCCATTCCAATCCTGAGACCCTTCCTATAGCAAGAGATGTGATATCCAAATCCTTCCCATTCCAATCCTGAGACCCTTCCTATAACATGAGATGTGATATCCAACTCCTTCCCATTCCAACCTGAGACACTTCCTATAGCATGAGAAGGGATATCCAACTCCTTCCCAATCCAATCCTGAGACCCTTCCGATAGCAGAGATGTGATATCTCAATGCTTATACCAAACCTGAGACCCTTCCTATGGCATGAGATGTGATATCCAACTCCTTGCCATTCAAATCCTGAGACCCTTCCTATAGCATGAGAAGGGATATCCAACTCCTTCCCAATCCAATCCTGAGACCCTTCCGATAGCAGAGACGTGATATCTCAATGCTTCTACCAAACCTGAGACCCTTCCTTTAGCATGAGATGTGATATCCAAATCCTTCACATTCCAATCCTGAGACCCTTCCTATAGCATGAGATGTGATATCTCAATGCTTCTAATACCAAACCTGAGATCCTTCCTATAAGATGAGATGTGATATCCAATTCCTTCCTATTCCAAACCTGAGACCCTTCCTATTGGATGAGATGTGATATCCAACTCCTTCCCATTCCAACCCTGAGACCCTTCCTATAGCATGAGATGTGATGTCTCAATGCTTCTAATACCAAACCTGAGATCCTTCCTATAACATGAGATGTGATATCCAACTCCTTCCATTCCAATCCTGAGACCCGTCCTATAGCATGAGATGTGATATCTCAATGCTTATACCAAACCTGAGACCCTTCCTATAGCATGAGATGTGATATCCAACTGCTTCCCATTCCAATCCTGAGACCCTTCCTATAGCATGAGATGTGATATCTCAATGCTTCTAATACCAAACCTGAGATCCTTCCTATAACATGAGATGTGATATCCAAATCCTTCTCCTTCCAAACCTGAGACCCTCCCTTTAGCATGAGATGTGATATCCAACTCCTTCCCATTCCATTCCTGAGACCCTTCTGATAGCATGAGATGTGATATCTCAATGCCTCTAATACCAAACCTGAGATCCTACCTCTAACATGAAATGTGATATCCAACTCTTTCCCCTTCCAAACCTGAGAGCCTTCCTATAGCATGAGATGTGATATCCAAGTCCTTCCCATTCCAATCCTGAGACCCTTCCTATAGCTTGAGATGTGATATCCAACTCCTTCCCATTCCAATTCTGAGACCCTTCCTATACTATGAGACTTGATATCTCAATGCTTCTAATACCAAACCTGAGACCCGTAATATAACATGAGATGTGATATCCAAATCCTTCCCCTTCCAAACCTTAGACCCTTCCTTTATCATGAGATGTGATATCCAACTCCTTCCCATTCCAATCCTGAGACCCTTCCGATATCATGAGATGTGATATCTCAAAGCTTCTAATATCAAACTTGAGACCCTCCCTATAGCATGAGATGTGATATCCAAGTCCTTCCCATTCCAATCCTGAGACCCTTCCTATAGCATGAGATGTGATATCTCAATGCTTATACCAAACCTGAGACCCTTCCTATAGCATGAGATGTGATATCCAACTGCTTCCCATTCCAATCCTGAGACCCTTCCTAGAGCATGAGATGTGATATCTCTATGCTTCTAATACCAAACCTGAGATCCTTCCTCTAACATGAAATGTGATATCCAAGTCCTTCCCTTTCCAAACCTAAGAGCCTATCTATAGCATGAGATGTGATATCCAAGTCCTTCACATTCCAACCCTTAGACCCTTCCTACAGCATGCAATATGATATCTCAATGATTCTAATAACAAACCTGAGACCCGTCCTATAACATGAGATGGGATATCCAACTCCTTCCCATTCCAATCCTGAGACTCTTCCGATAGCAGAGATGTGATATCTCAATGCTTATACCAAACCTGAGACCCTTCCTATAACATGAGATGTGATATCCAAATCCTTCCCGTTCCAAACCTGAGACCCTTCCTTTGGCATGAGATGTGATATCCAGCTCCTTCCCATTCCAATCCTGAGACACTTCCGATAGCATGAGATGTGATATCTCAATGCTTCTAATATCAAAACTGAGACCCTCCCTATAGCATGATATGTGATATCTAAGTCCTTCCCATTCCAATCCTGAGACCCTCCCTATAGCATGAGATGTGATATCCAACTCCTTCCCATTCCAATCCTGAGACCCTTCCTATAGCATGAGATATGATATCTCAATACTTCTAATACCAAACGTGAGATCCTTCCGATAACATGAGATGTGATATCCAAATCCTTCCCCTTCCAAACCTGAGACCCTCCCTTTAGCATGAGATGTGATATCCAACTCCTTCCTATTCCAATCCTGAGACTCTTCTGATAGCATGAGATGTGATATCTCAATGCTTCTAATACCAAACCTGAGATCCTTCCGATAGCATGAGATGTGATATCTCAATGCTTCTAATACCAAACCTGAGATCCTTCCTATAACATGAGATGTGATATCCAAATCCTTCCCCTTCCAAACCTGAGACCCTCCCTTTAGCATGAGATGTGATATCCAACTCCTTCCCATTCCATTCCTGAGACCCTTCTGATAGCATGAGATGTGATATCTCAATGCCTCTAATACCAAACCTGAGATCCTACCTCTAACATGAAATGTGATATCCAACTCTTTCCCCTTCCAAACCTGAGAGCCTTCCTATAGCATGAGATGTGATATCCAAGTCCTTCCCATTCCAATCCTGAGACCCTTCCTATAGCTTGAGATGTGATATCCAACTCCTTCCCATTCCAATTCTGAGACCCTTCTTATACTATGAGACTTGATATCTCAATGCTTCTAATACCAAACCTGAGACCCGTAATATAACATGAGATGTGATATCCAAATCCTTCCCCTTCCAAACCTTAGACCCTTCCTTTATCATGAGATGTGATATCCAACTCCTTCCCATTCCAATCCTGAGACCCTTCCGATATCATGAGATGTGATATCTCAAAGCTTCTAATATCAAACTTGAGAGCCTCCCTATAGCATGAGATGTGATATCCAAGTCCTTCCCATTCCAATCCTGAGACCCTTCCTATAGCATGAGATGTGATATCTCAATGCTTCTAATACCAAACCTGAGACCCTTCCTATAACATGAGATGGGAATATCCAACTCCTTCCCATTCCAATCCTGAGACCCTTCCGATAGCAGAGATGTGATATCTCAATGCTTATACCAAACCTGAGATCCTTCCTATAACATGAGATGTGATATCCAACTCCTTCCCATTCCAATCCTGAGACACTTCCTATAGCATGAGATGTGATATCTCACTGCTTATACCAAACCTGAGACCCTTCCCATAGCATGAGATGTGATATCCAACTCCTTCCCATTCCAATCCTCAGACCCTTCCTATAGCATGAGATGTGATATCTCAATGCTTCTAATATCAAACTTGAGACCCTACCTATAGCATGAGATGTGATATCCAAGTCCTTCCCATTCCAATCCTGAGACACTTCCTATAGCATGAGATGTGATATCTCATTGCTTCTAATACCAAACCTGAGACTCTTCCTATAACATGAGATGGGATATCCAACTCCTTCCCATTCCAATCCTGAGACCCTTTTGATAGCAGAGATGTGATATCTCAATGTTTATACCAAACCTGAGACCCTTCCTAAGGCATGAGATGTCATATTCAACTCCTTCCCATTCCAATCCTGAGACCCTTCCTATAGCATGAGATGTGATATCCAACTCCTTCCCATTCCAATCCTGAGACCCTTCCTATAGCATGAGATGTGATGTCTCAATGCTTCTAATACCAAACCTGAGATCCTTCCTATAACATGAGATGTGATATCCAACTCCTTCCATTCCAATCCTGGACCCTTCCTATAGCATGAGATGTGATATCTCAATGCTTATACCAAACCTGAGACCCTTCCTATAGCATGAGATGTGATATCCAACTCCTTCCCATTCCAATCCTGAGACCCTTCCTATAGCCTGAGATGTGATATCTCAATGCCTCTAATACCAAACCTGAGATCCTTCCTCTAACATGAAATGTGATATCCAACTCCTTCACTTTCCAAACCTGAGAGCCTATCTATAGCATGAGATGTGATATCCAAGTCCTTCCCATTCCAATCCTTAGACCCTTCCTACAGCATGCAATATGATATCTCAATGATTCTAATAAAAAACCTGAGACCCGTCCTATAACATGAGATGGGATATCCAACTCCTTCCCATTCCAATCCTGAGACACTTCCGATAGCAGAGATGTGATATCTCAATGTTTATACCAAACCTGAGACCCTTCCTATAACATGAGATGTGATATCCAACTCCTTCCCGTTCCAAACCTGAGACCCTTCCTTTAGCATGAGATGTGATATCCAGCTCCTTCCCATTCCAATCCTGAGACACTTCCGATAGCATGAGATGTGATATCTCAATGCTTCTAATATCAAAACTGAGACCCTCCCTATAGCATGATATGTGATATCTAAGTCCTTCCCATTCCAATCCTGAGACCCTTCCTATAGCATGAGATGTGATATCTCAATGCTTCTACCAAACCTGAGACCCTTCCTTTAGCATGAGATGTGATATCCAACTCCTTACCATTCCAATCCTGAGACCCTTCCTATAGCATGAGAGGTGATATCTCAATACTTCTAATACCAAACCTGAGATCCTTCCGATAACATGAGATGTGATATCTCAATACTTCTAATACCAAACCTGAGATCCGTCCTATAACATGAGATGTGATATCCAAATCCTTCCCCTTCCAAACCTGAGACCCGCCCTTTAGCATGAGATGTGATATCCAACTCCTTCCCATTCCAATCCTGAGACCCTTCTGATAGCATAAGATATGATATCTCAATGCTTCTATACAAAACCTGAAATCCTTCCGATAGCATGAGATGTGATATCTCAATACTTCTAATACCAAACCTGAGATCCTTCCTATAACATGAGATGTGATATCCAAATCCTTATCTTCCAAACCTGAGACCCTCCCTTTAGCATGAGATGTGATATCCAACTCCTTCACATTCCAATCCTGAGACTCTTCTGATAGCA
Organism: Ambystoma mexicanum; assembly: GCF_040938575.1. Classification (NCBI taxonomy): domain Eukaryota; kingdom Metazoa; phylum Chordata; class Amphibia; order Caudata; family Ambystomatidae; genus Ambystoma; species Ambystoma mexicanum. Next base: position 12,330,004 of record NW_027182477.1, on the reverse strand, counting down.
TAAGATATGATATCTCAATGCTTCTATACCAAACCTGAGATCCTTCTGATAGCATGAGATGTGATATCTCAATACTTCTAATACCAAACCTGAGATCCTACCTCTAACATGAAATGTGATATCCAACTCTTTCCCCTTGCAAACCTGAGAGCCTTCCTATAGCATGAGATGTGATATCCAAGTCCTTCCCATTCCAATCCTGAGACCCTTCCTATAACATGAGATGTGATACCCAACTCCTTCCCATTCCAACCTGAGACCCTTCCTATAGCATGAGATGGGATATCCAACTCCTTCCAAATCCAATCCCGATACCCTTCCGATAGCATGAGATCTGATATCCCAATGCTTCTACCAAACCTGAGACCCATACTATGGCATGAGATGTGATATCAAACTCCTTCCCATTCTAATCCTGAGACCCTTCCTATAGCTTGAGATGTGATATCCAACTCCTTCCCATTCCAATTCTGAGACCCTTCCTATACCATGAGACTTGATATCTCAATGCTTCTAATACCAAACCTGAGACCCGTCCTATAACATGAGATGTGATATCCAAATGCTTCCCCTTCCAAACCTAAGACCCTTCCTTTATCATGAGATGTGATAGCCAACTCCTTCCCATTCCAATCTTGAGACCCTTCCGATATCATGAAATGTGATATCTCAATGCTTCTAATATCAAACTTGAGACCCTCCCTATAACATGAGATGGGAATATCCAACTCCTTCCCATTCCGATCCTGAGACCCTTCCGATAGAAGAGATGTGATATCTCAATGCTTATACCAAACCTGAGATCCTTCCTATAACATGAGATGTGATATCCAACTCCTTCCCATTCCAATCCTGAGACCCTTCCTATAGCATGAGATGTGATATCTCAATGCTTCTAATATCAAACTTGAGACCCTCCCTATAGCATGAGATGTGATACCCAAGTCCTTCCCATTCCAATCCTGAGACACTTCCTATAGCATGAGATGTGATATCCAACTGCTTCCCATTCCAATCCTGAGACCATTCCTATAGCATGAGATGTGATATCTCTATGCTTCTAATACCAAACCTGAGATCCTTCCTCTAACATGAAATGGGATATCCAACTCCTTCCCTTTCCAAACCTAAGAGCCTATCTATAGCATGAGATGTGATATCCAAGTCCTTCACATTCCAACCCTTAGACCCTTCCTACAGCATGCAATATGATATCTCAATGATTCTAATAACAAACCTGAGACCCGTCCTATAACATGAGATGGGATATTCAACTCCTTCCCATTCCAATCCTGAGACTCTTCCGATAGCAGAGATGTGATATCTCAATGCTTATACCAAACCTGAGACCCTTCCTATAACATGAGATGTGATATCCAAATCCTTCCCGTTCCAAACCTGAGACCCTTCCTTTAGCATGAGATGTGATATCCAGCTCCTTCCCATTCCAATCCTGAGACACTTCCGATAGCATGAGATGTGATATCTCAATGCTTCTAATATCAAAACTGAGACCCTCCCTGTAGCATGATATGTGATATCTAAGTCCTTCCCATTCCAATCCTGAGACCCTCCCTATAGCATGAGATGTGATATCCAACTCCTTCCCATTCCAATCCTGAGACCCTTCCTATAGCATGAGATATGATATCTCAATACTTCTAATACCAAACGTGAGATCCTTCCGATAACATGAGATGTGATATCCAAATCCTTCCCCTTCCAAACCTGAGACCCTCCCTTTAGCATGAGATGTGATATCCAACTCCTTCCTATTCCAATCCTGAGACTCTTCTGATAGCATGAGATGTGATATCTCAATGCTTCTAATACCAAACCTGAGATCCTTCCGATAGCATGAGATGTGATATCTCAATGCTTCTAATACCAAACCTGAGATCCTTCCTATAACATGAGATGTGATATCCAAATCCTTCCCCTTCCAAACCTGAGACCCTCCCTTTAGCATGAGATGTGATATCCAACTCCTTCACATTCCATTCCTGAGACCCTTCTGATAGCATGAGATGTGATATCTCAATGCCTCTAATACCAAACCTGAGATCCTACCTCTAACATGAAATGTGATATCCAACTCTTTCCCCTTCCAAACCTGAGAGCCTTCCTATAGCATGAGATGTGATATCCAAGTCCTTCCCATTCCAATCCTGAGACCCTTCCTATAGCTTGAGATGTGATATCCAACTCCTTTCCATTCCAATTCTGAGACCCTTCCTATACTATGAGACTTGATATCTCAATGCTTCTAATACCAAACCTGAGACCCGTAATATAACATGAGATGTGATATCCAAATCCTTCCCCTTCCAAACCTTAGACCCTTCCTTTATCATGAGATGTGATATCCAACTCCTTCCCATTCCAATCCTGAGACCCTTCCGATATCATGAGATGTGATATCTCAAAGCTTCTAATATCAAACTTGAGACCCTCCCTATAGCATGAGATGTGATATCCAAGTCCTTCCCATTCCAATCCTGAGACCCTTCCTATAGCATGAGATGTGATATCTCAATGCTTATACCAAACCTGAGACCCTTCCTATAGCATGAGATGTGATATCCAACTGCTTCCCATTCCAATCCTGAGACCCTTCCTATAGCATGAGATGTGATATCTCTATGCTTCTAATACCAAACCTGAGATCCTTCCTCTAACATGAAATGTGATATCCAACTCCTTCCCTTTCCAAACCTAAGAGCCTATCTATAGCATGAGATGTGATATCCAAGTCCTTCACATTCCAACCCTTAGACCCTTCCTACAGCATGCAATATGATATCTCAATGATTCTAATAACAAACCTGAGACCCGTCCTATAACATGAGATGGGATATCCAACTCCTTCCCATTCCAATCCTGAGACTCTTCCGATAGCAGAGATGTGATATCTCAATGCTTATACCAAACCTGAGACCCTTCCTATAACATGAGATGTGATATCCAAATCCTTCCCGTTCCAAACCTGAGACCCTTCCTTTAGCATGAGATGTGATATCCAGCTCCTTCCCATTCCAATCCTGAGACACTTCCGATAGCATGAGATGTGATATCTCAATGCTTCTAATATCAAAACTGAGACCCTCCCTATAGCATGATATGTGATATCTAAGTCCTTCCCATTCCAATCCTGAGACCCTCCCTATAGCATGAGATGTGATATCCAACTCCTTCCCATTCCAATCCTGAGACCCTTCCTATAGCATGAGATATGATATCTCAATACTTCTAATACCAAACGTGAGATCCTTCCGATAACATGAGATGTGATATCCAAATCCTTCCCCTTCCAAACCTGAGACCCTCCCTTTAGCATGAGATGTGATATCCAACTCCTTCCTATTCCAATCCTGAGACTCTTCTGATAGCATGAGATGTGATATCTCAATGCTTCTAATACCAAAGCTGAGATCCTTCCGATAGCATGAGATGTGATATCTCAATGCTTCTAATACCAAACCTGAGATCCTTCCTATAACATGAGATGTGATATCCAAATCCTTCCCCTTCCAAACCTGAGACCCTCCCTTTAGCATGAGATGTGATATCCAACTCCTTCCCATTCCATTCCTGAGACCCTTCTGATAGCATGAGATGTGATATCTCAATGCCTCTAATACCAAACCTGAGATCCTACCTCTAACATGAAATGTGATATCCAACTCTTTCCCCTTCCAAACCTGAGAGCCTTCCTATAGCATGAGATGTGATATCCAAGTCCTTCCCATTCCAATCCTGAGACCCTTCCTATAGCTTGAGATGTGATATCCAACTTCTTCCCATTCCAATTCTGAGACCCTTCCTATACTATGAGACTTGATATCTCAATGCTTCTAATACCAAACCTGAGACCCGTAATATAACATGAGATGTGATATCCAAATCCTTCCCCTTCCAAACCTTAGACCCTTCCTTTATCATGAGATGTGATATCCAACTCCTTCCCATTCCAATCCTGAGACCCTTCCGATATCATGAGATGTGATATCTCAAAGCTTCTAATATCAAACTTGAGACCCTCCCTATAGCATGAGATGTGATATCCAAGTCCTTCCCATTCCAATCCTGAGACCCTTCCTATAGCATGAGATGTGATATCTCAATGCTTCTAATACCAAACCTGAGACCCTTCCCATAACATGAGATGGGAATATCCAACTCCTTCCCATTCCAATCCTGAGACCCTTCCGATAGCAGAGATGTGATATCTCAATGCTTATACCAAACCTGAGATCCTTCCTATAACATGAGATGTGATATCCAACTCCTTCCCATTCCAATCCTGAGACACTTCCTATAGCATGAGATGTGATATCTCACTGCTTATACCAAACCTGAGACCCTTCCCATAGCATGAGATGTGATATCCAACTCCTTCCAATTTCAATCCTGAGACACTTCCTATAGCATGAGATGTGATATCTCAATGCTTCTAATACCAAACCTGAGACTCTTCCTATAACATGAGATGGGATATCCAACTCCTTCCCATTCCAATCCTGAGACCCTTTTGATAGCAGAGATGTGATATCTCAATTTTTATACCAAACCTGAGACCCTTCCTACGGCATGAGATGTCATATTCAACTCCTTCCCATTCCAATCCTGAGACCCTTCCTATAGCATGAGATGTGATATCCAACTCCTTCCCATTCCAATCCTGAGACCCTTCCTATAGCATGAGATGTGATGTCTCAATGCTTCTAATACCAAACCTGAGACCCTTCCCATAGCATGAGATGTGATATCCAACTCCTTCCCATTTCAATCCTGAGACACTTCCTATAGCATGAGATGTGATATCTCAATGCTTCTAATACCAAACCTGAGACTCTTCCTATAACATGAGATGGGATATCCATCTCCTTCCCATTCCAATCCTGAGACCCTTTTGATAGCAGAGATGTGATATCTCAATGTTTATACCAAACCTGAGACCCTTCCTACGGCATGAGATGTCATATTCAACTCCTTCCCATTCCAATCCTGAGACCCTCCCTATAGCATGATATGTGATATCTAAGTCCTTCCCATTCCAATCCTGAGACCCTTCCTATAGCATGAGATGTGATATCTCAATGCTTCTACCAAACCTGAGACCCTTCCTTTAGCATGAGATGTGATATCCAACTCCTTCCCATTCCAATCCTGAGACCCTTCCTATAGCATGAGAGGTGATATCTCAATACTTCTAATACCAAACCTGAGATCCTTCCGATAACATGAGGTGTGATATCTCAATACTTCTAATACCAAACCTGAGATCCGTCCTATAACATGAGATGTGATATCCAAATCCTTCCCCTTCCAAACCTGAGACCCGCCCTTTAGCATGAGATGTGATATCCAACTCCTTCCCATTCCAATCCTGAGACCCTTCTGATAGCATAAGATATGATATCTCAATGCTTCTATACGAAACCTGAAATCCTTCCGATAGCATGAGATGTGATATCTCAATACATCTAATACCAAACCTGAGATCCTTCCTATAACATGAGATGTGATATCCAAATCCTTATCTTCCAAACCTGAGACCCTCCCTTTAGCATGAGATGTGATATCCAACTCCTTCCCATTCCAATCCTGAGACTCTTCTGATAGCATAAGATATGATATCTCAATGCTTCTATACCAAACCTGAGATCCTTCTGATAGCATGAGATGTGATATCTCAATACTTCTAATACCAAACCTGAGATCCTACCTCTAACATGAAATGTGATATCCAACTCTTTCCCCTTGCAAACCTGAGAGCCTTCCTATAGCATGAGATGTGATATCCAAGTCCTTCCCATTCCAACCTGAGACCCTTCCTATAGCATGAGATGGGATATCCAACTCCTTCCAAATCCAATCCCGATACCCTTCCGATAGCATGAGATCTGATATCCCAATGCTTCTACCAAACCTGAGACCCATACTATGGCATGAGATGTGATATCAAACTCCTTCCCATTCTAATCCTGAGACCCTTCCTATAGCTTGAGATGTGATATCCAACTCCTTCCCATTCCAATTCTGAGACCCTTCCTATACCATGAGACTTGATATCTCAATGCTTCTAATACCAAACCTGAGACCCGTCCTATAACATGAGATGTGATATCCAAATGCTTCCCCTTCCAAACCTAAGACCCTTCCTTTATCATGAGATGTGATAGCCAACTCCTTCCCATTCCAATCTTGAGACCCTTCCGATATCATGAAATGTGATATCTCAATGCTTCTAATATCAAACTTGAGACCCTCCCTATAACATGAGATGGGAATATCCAACTCCTTCCCATTCCAATCCTGAGACCCTTCCGATAGCAGAGATGTGATATCTCAATGCTTATACCAAACCTGAGATCCTTCCTATAACATGAGATGTGATATCCAACTCCTTCCCATTCCAATCCTGAGACCCTTCCTATAGCATGAGATGTGATATCTCAATGCTTCTAATATCAAACTTGAGACCCTCCCTATAGCATGAGATGTGATACCCAAGTCCTTCCCATTCCAATCCTGAGACACTTCCTATAGCATGAGATGTGATATCCAACTGCTTCCCATTCCAATCCTGAGACCATTCCTATAGCATGAGATGTGATATCTCTATGCTTCTAATACCAAACCTGAGATCCTTCCTCTAACATGAAATGTAATATCCAACTCCTTCCCTTTCCAAACCTAAGAGCCTATCTATAGCATGAGATGTGATATCCAAGTCCTTCACATTCCAATCTTGAGACCCTTCCGATATCATGAAATGTGATATCTCAATGCTTCTAATATCAAACTTGAGACCCTCCCTATAACATGAGATGGGAATATCCAACTCCTTCCCATTCCAATCCTGAGACCCTTCCGATAGCAGAGTTGTGATATCTCAATGCTTATACCAAACCTGAGATCCTTCCTATAACATGAGATGTGATATCCAACTCCTTCCCATTCCAATCCTGAGACACTTCCTATAGCATGAGATGTGATATCTCACTGCTTATACCAAACCTGAGACCCTTCCTATAGCATGAGATGTGATATCCAACTCCTTCCCATTCCAATCCTGAGACCCTTCCTATAGCATGAGATGTGATATCTCAATGCTTCTAATATCAAACTTGAGACCCTCCCTATAGCATGAGATGTGATACCCAAATCCTTCCCATTCCAATCCTGAGACACTTCCTATAGCATGAGATGTGATATCCAACTGCTTCCCATTCGATATCTCTATGCTTCTAATACCAAACCTGAGATCCTTCCTCTAACATGAAATGTGATATCCAACTCCTTCCCTTTCCAAACCTAAGAGCCTATCTATAGCATGGGATGTGATATCCAAGTCCTTCACATTCCAACCCTTAGACCCTTCCTACAGCATGCAATATAATATCTCAATGATTCTAATAACAAACCTGAGACCCGTCCTATAACATGAGATGGGATATTCAACTCCTTCCCATTCCAATCCTGAGACTCTTCCGATAGCAGAGATGTGATATCTCAATGCTTATACCAAACCTGAGACCATTCCTATAACATGAGATGTGATATCCAAATCCTTCCCGTTCCAAACCTGAGACCCTTCCTTTAGCATGAGATGTGATATCCAGCTCCTTCCCATTCCAATCCTGAGACACTTCCGATAGCATGAGATGTGATATCTCAATGCTTCTAATATCAAAACTGAGACCCTCCCTATAGCATGATATGTGGTATCTAAGTCCTTCCCATTCCAATCCTGAGACCCTCCCTATAGCATGAGATGTGATATCCAACTCCTTCCCATTCCAATCCTGAGACCCTTCCTATAGCATGAGATATGATATCTCAATACTTCTAATACCAAACGTGAGATCCTTCCGATAACATGAGATGTGATATCCAAATCCTTCCCCTTCCAAACCTGAGACCCTCCCTTTAGCATGAGATGTGATATCCAACTCCTTCCTATTCCAATCCTGAGACTCTTCTGATAGCATGAGATGTGATATCTCAATGCTTCTAATACCAAACCTGAGATCCTTCCGATAGCATGAGATGTGATATCTCAATGCTTCTAATACCAAACCTGAGATCCTTCCTATAACATGAGATGTGATATCCAAATCCTTCCCCTTCCAAACCTGAGACCCTCCCTTTAGCATGAGATGTGATATCCAACTCCTTCACATTCCATTCCTGAGACCCTTCTGATAGCATGAGATGTGATATCTCAATGCCTCTAATACCAAACCTGAGATCCTACCTCTAACATGAAATGTGATATCCAACTCTTTCCCCTTCCAAACCTGAGAGCCTTCCTATAGCATGAGATGTGATATCCAAGTCCTTCCCATTCCAATCCTGAGACCCTTCCTATAGCTTGAGATGTGATATCCAACTCCTTTCCATTCCAATTCTGAGACCCTTCCTATACTATGAGACTTGATATCTCAATGCTTCTAATACCAAACCTGAGACCCGTAATATAACATGAGATGTGATATCCAAATCCTTCCCCTTCCAAACCTTAGACCCTTCCTTTATCATGAGATGTGATATCCAACTCCTTCCCATTCCAATCCTGAGACCCTTCCGATATCATGAGATGTGATATCTCAAAGCTTCTAATATCAAACTTGAGACCCTCCCTATAGCATGAGATGTGATATCCAAGTCCTTCCCATTCCAATCCTGAGACCCTTCCTATAGCATGAGATGTGATATCTCAATGCTTATACCAAACCTGAGACCCTTCCTATAGCATGAGATGTGATATCCAACTGCTTCCCATTCCAATCCTGAGACCCTTCCTATAGCATGAGATGTGATATCTCTATGCTTCTAATACCAAACCTGAGATCCTTCCTCTAACATGAAATGTGATATCCAACTCCTTCCCTTTCCAAACCTAAGAGCCTATCTATAGCATGAGATGTGATATCCAAGTCCTTCACATTCCAACCCTTAGACCCCTCCTACAGCATGCAATATGATATCTCAATGATTCTAATAACAAACCTGAGACCCGTCCTATAACATGAGATGGGATATCCAACTCCTTCCCATTCCAATCCTGAGACTCTTCCGATAGCAGAGATGTGATATCTCAATGCTTATACCAAACCTGAGACCCTTCCTATAACATGAGATGTGATATCCAAATCCTTCCCGTTCCAAAACTGAGACCCTTCCTTTAGCATGAGATGTGATATCCAGCTCCTTCCCATTCCAATGCTGAGACACTTCCGATAGCATGAGATGTGATATCTCAATGCTTCTAATATCAAAACTGAGACCCTCCCTATAGCATGATATGTGATATCTAAGTCCTTCCCATTCCAATCCTGAGACCCTCCCTATAGCATGAGATGTGATATCCAACTGCTTCCCATTCCAATCCTGAGACCCTTCCTATAGCATGAGATGTGATATCTCAATGCTTCTAATATCAAACTTGAGACCCTCCCTATAGCATGAGATGTGATACCCAAATCCTTCCCATTCCAATCCTGAGACACTTCCTATAGCATGAGATGTGATATCCAACTGCTTCCCATTCGATATCTCTATGCTTCTAATACCAAACCTGAGATCCTTCCTCTAACATGAAATGTGATATCCAACTCCTTCCCTTTCCAAACCTAAGAGCCTATCTATAGCATGGGATGTGATATCCAAGTCCTTCACATTCCAACCCTTAGACCCTTCCTACAGCATGCAATATAATATCTCAATGATTCTAATAACAAACCTGAGACCCGTCCTATAACATGAGATGGGATATTCAACTCCTTCCCATTCCAATCCTGAGACTCTTCCGATAGCAGAGATGTGATATCTCAATGCTTATACCAAACCTGAGACCATTCCTATAACATGAGATGTGATATCCAAATCCTTCCCGTTCCAAACCTGAGACCCTTCCTTTAGCATGAGATGTGATATCCAGCTCCTTCCCATTCCAATCCTGAGACACTTCCGATAGCATGAGATGTGATATCTCAATGCTTCTAATATCAAAACTGAGACCCTCCCTATAGCATGATATGTGGTATCTAAGTCCTTCCCATTCCAATCCTGAGACCCTCCCTATAGCATGAGATGTGATATCCAACTCCTTCCCATTCCAATCCTGAGACCCTTCCTATAGCATGAGATATGATATCTCAATACTTCTAATACCAAACGTGAGATCCTTCCGACAACATGAGATGTGATATCCAAATCCTTCCCCTTCCAAACCTGAGACCCTCCCTTTAGCATGAGATGTGATATCCAACTCCTTCCTATTCCAATCCTGAGACTCTTCTGATAGCATGAGATGTGATATCTCAATGCTTCTAATACCAAACCTGAGATCCTTCCGATAGCATGAGATGTGATATCTCAATGCTTCTAATACCAAACCTGAGATCCTTCCTATAACATGAGATGTGATATCCAAATCCTTCCCCTTCCAAACCTGAGACCCTCCCTTTAGCATGAGATGTGATATCCAACTCCTTCACATTCCATTCCTGAGACCCTTCTGATAGCATGAGATGTGATATCTCAATGCCTCTAATACCAAACCTGAGATCCTACCTCTAACATGAAATGTGATATCCAACTCTTTCCCCTTCCAAACCTGAGAGCCTTCCTATAGCATGAGATGTGATATCCAAGTCCTTCCCATTCCAATCCTGAGACCCTTCCTATAGCTTGAGATGTGATATCCAACTCCTTTCCATTCCAATTCTGAGACCCTTCCTATACTATGAGACTTGATATCTCAATGCTTCTAATACCAAACCTGAGACACGTAATATAACATGAGATGTGATATCCAAATCCTTCCCCTTCCAAACCTTAGACCCTTCCTTTATCATGAGATGTGATATCCAACTCCTTCCCATTCCAATCCTGAGACCCTTCCGATATCATGAGATGTGATATCTCAAAGCTTCTAATATCAAACTTGAGACCCTCCCTATAGCATGAGATGTGATATCCAAGTCCTTCCCATTCCAATCCTGAGACCCTTCCTATAGCATGAGATGTGATATCTCAATGCTTATACCAAACCTGAGACCCTTCCTATAGCATGAGATGTGATATCCAACTGCTTCCCATTCCAATCCTGAGACCCTTCCTATAGCATGAGATGTGATATCTCTATGCTTCTAATACCAAACCTGAGATCCTTCCTCTAACATGAAATGTGATATCCAACTCCTTCCCTTTCCAAACCTAAGAGCCTATCTATAGCATGAGATGTGATATCCAAGTCCTTCACATTCCAACCCTTAGACCCCTCCTACAGCATGCAATATGATATCTCAATGATTCTAATAACAAACCTGAGACCCGTCCTATAACATGAGATGGGATATCCAACTCCTTCCCATTCCAATCCTGAGACTCTTCCGATAGCAGAGATGTGATATCTCAATGCTTATACCAAACCTGAGACCCTTCCTATAACATGAGATGTGATATCCAAATCCTTCCCGTTCCAAAACTGAGAACCTTCCTTTAGCATGAGATGTGATATCCAGCTCCTTCCCATTCCAATGCTGAGACACTTCCGATAGCATGAGATGTGATATCTCAATGCTTCTAATATCAAAACTGAGACCCTCCCTATAGCATGATATGTGATATCTAAGTCCTTCCCATTCCAATCCTGAGACCCTCCCTATAGCATGAGATGTGATATCCAACTCCTTCCCATTCCAATCCTGAGACCCTTCCTATAGCATGAGATATGATATCTCAATACTTCTAATACCAAACGTGAGATCCTTCCGATAACATGAGATGTGATATCCAAATCCTTCCCCTTCCAAACCTAAGACCCTCCCTTTAGCATGAGATGTGATATCCAACTCCTTCCTATTCCAATCCTGAGACTCTTCTGATAGCATGAGATGTGATATCTCAATGCTTCTAATACCAAACCTGAGATCCTTCCGATAGCATGAGATGTGATATCTCAATGCTTCTAATACCAAACCTGAGATCCTTCCTATAACATGAGATGTGATATCCAAATCCTTCCCCTTCCAAACCTGAGACCCTCCCTTTAGCATGAGATGTGATATCCAACTCCTTCCCATTCCATTCCTGAGACCCTTCTGATAGCATGAGATGTGATATCTCAATGCCTCTAATACCAAACCTGAGATCCTACCTCTAACATGAAATGTGATATCCAACTCTTTCCCCTTCCAAACCTGAGAGCCTTCCTATAGCATGAGATGTGATATCCAAGTCCTTCCCATTCCAATCCTGAGACCCTTCCTATAGCTTGAGATGTGATATCCAACTCCTTCCCATTCCAATTCTGAGACCCTTCCTATACTATGAGACTTGATATCTCAATGCTTCTAATACCAAACCTGAGACCCGTAATATAACATGAGATGTGATATCCAAATCCTTCCCCTTCCAAACCTTAGACCCTTCCTTTATCATGAGATGTGATATCCAACTCCTTCCCATTCCAATCCTGAGACCCTTCCGATATCATGAGATGTGATATCTCAAAGCTTCTAATATCAAACTTGAGACCCTCCCTATAGCATGAGATGTGATATCCAAGTCCTTCCCATTCCAATCCTGAGACCCTTCCTATAGCATGAGATGTGATATCTCAATGCTTCTAATACCAAACCTGAGACCCTTCCTATAACATGAGATGGGAATATCCAACTCCTTCCCATTCCAATCCTGAGACCCTTCCGATAGCAGAGATGTGATATCTCAATGCTTATACCAAACCTGAGATCCTTCCTATAACATGAGATGTGATATCCAACTCCTTCCCATTCCAATCCTGAGACACTTCCTATAGCATGAGATGTGATATCTCACTGCTTATACCAAACCTGAGACCCTTCCCATAGCATGAGATGTGATATCCAACTCCTTCCCATTCCAATCCTGAGACCCTTCCGATAGCAGAGATGTGATATCTCAATGCTTCTAATACCAAACCTGAGACTCTTCCTATAACATGAGATGGGATATCCAACTCCTTCCCATTCCAATCCTGAGACCCTTTTGATAGCAGAGATGTGATATCTCAATGTTTATACCAAACCTGAGACCCTTCCTACGGCATGAGATGTCATATTCAACTCCTTCCCATTCCAATCCTGAGACCCTTCCTATAGCATGAGATGTGATATCCAACTCCTTCCCATTCCAATCCTGAGACCCTTCCTATAGCATGAGATGTGATGTCTCAATGCTTCTAATACCAAACCTGAGATCCTTCCTATAACATGAGATGTGATATCCAACTCCTTCCATTCCAATCCTGGACCCTTCCTATAGCATGAGATGTGATATCTCAATGCTTACACCAAACCTGAGACCCTTCCTATAGCATGAGATGTGATATCCTACTCCTTCCCATTCCAATCCTGAGACCCTTCCTATAGCCTGAGATGTGATATCTCAATGCCTCTAATACCAAACCTGAGATCCTTCCTCTAACATGAAATGTGATATCCAACTCCTTCACTTTCCAAACCTGAGAGCCTATCTATAGCATGAGATGTGATATCCAAGTCCTTCCCATTCCAATCCTTAGACCCTTCCTACAGCATGCAATATGATATCTCAATGATTCTAATAAAAAACCTGAGACCCGTCCTATAACATGAGATGGGATATCCAACTCCTTCCCATTCCAATCCTGAGACACTTCCGATAGCAGAGATGTGATATCTCAATGTTTATACCAAACCTGAGACCCTTCCTATAACATGAGATGTGATATCCAACTCCTTCCCGTTCCAAACCTGAGACCCTTCCTTTAGCATGAGATGTGATATCCAGCTCCTTCCCATTCCAATCCTGAGACACTTCCGATAGCATGAGATGTGATATCTCAATGCTTCTAATATCAAAACTGAGACCCTCCCTATAGCATGATATGTGATATCTAAGTCCTTCCCATTCCAATCCTGAGACCCTTCCTTTAGCATGAGATGTGATATCTCAATGCTTCTACCAAACCTGAGACCCTTCCTTTAGCATGAGATGTGATATCCAACTCCTTCCCATTCCAATCCTGAGACCCTTCTGATAGCATAAGATATGATATCTCAATGCTTCTATACCAAACCTGAGATCCTTCCGATAGCATGAGATGTGATATCTCAATACTTCTAATACCAAACCTGAGATCCTTCCTATAACATGAGATGTGATATCCAAATCCTTATCTTCCAAACCTGAGACCCTCCCTTTAGCATGAGATGTGATATCCAACTCCTTCCCATTCCAATCCTGAGACTCTTCTGATAGCATAAGATATGATATCTCAATGCTTCTATACCAAACCTGAGATCCTTCTGATAGCATGAGATGTGATATCTCAATACTTCTAATACCAAACCTGAGATCCTACCTCTAACATGAAATGTGATATCCAACTCTTTCCCCTTGCAAACCTGAGAGCCTTCCTATAGCATGAGATGTGATATCCAAGTCCTTCCCATTCCAATCCTGAGACCCTTCCTATAACATGAGATGTGATACCCAAATCCTTCCCATTCCAACCTGAGACCCTTCCTATAGCATGAGATGGGATATCCAACTCCTTCCAAATCCAATCCCGATACCCTTCCGATAGCATGAGATCTGATATCCCAATGCTTCTACCAAACCTGAGACCCATACTATGGCATGAGATGTGATATCAAACTCCTTCCCATTCTAATCCTGAGACCCTTCCTATAGCTTGAGATGTGATATCCAACTCCTTTCCATTCCAATTCTGAGACCCTTCCTATACCATGAGACTTGATATCTCAATGCTTCTAATACCAAACCTGAGACCCGTCCTATAACATGAGATGTGATATCCAAATGCTTCCCCTTCCAAACCTTAGACCCTTCCTTTATCATGAGATGTGATAGCCAACTCCTTCCCATTCCAATCTTGAGACCCTTCCGATATCATGAAATGTGATATCTCAATGCTTCTAATATCAAACTTGAGACCCTCCCTATAACATGAGATGGGAAAATCCAACTCCTTCCCATTCCAATCCTGAGACCCTTCCGATAGCAGAGTTGTGATATCTCAATGCTTATACCAAACCTGAGATCCTTCCTATAACATGAGATGTGATATCCAACTCCTTCCCATTCCAATCCTGAGACACTTCCTATAGCATGAGATGTGATATCTCACTGCTTATACCAAACCTGAGACCCTTCCTATAGCATGAGATGTGATATCCAACTCCTTCCCATTCCAATCCTGAGACCCTTCCTATAGCATGAGATGTGATATCTCAATGCTTCTAATATCAAACTTGAGACCCTCCCTATAGCATGAGATGTGATACCCAAGTCCTTCCCATTCCAATCCTGAGACACTTCCTATAGCATGAGATGTGATATCCAACTGCTTCCCATTCCAATCCTGAGACCCTTCCTATAGCATGAGATGTGATATCTCTATGCTTCTAATACCAAACCTGAGATCCTTCCTCTAACATGAAATGTGATATCCAACTCCTTCTCTTTCCAAACCTAAGAGCCTATCTATAGCATGAGATGTGATATCCAAGTCCTTCACATTCCAACCCTTAGACCCTTCCTACAGCATGCAATATGATATCTCAATGATTCTAATAACAAACCTGAGACCCGTCCTATAACATGAGATGGGATATTCAACTCCTTCCCATTCCAATCCTGAGACTCTTCCGATAGCAGAGATGTGATATCTCAATGCTTATACCAAACCTGAGACCATTCCTATAACATGAGATGTGATATCCAAATCCTTCCCGTTCCAAACCTGAGACCCTTCCTTTAGCATGAGATGTGATATCCAGCTCCTTCCCATTCCAATCCTGAGACACTTCCGATAGCATGAGATGTGATATCTCAATGCTTCTAATATCAAAACTGAGACCCTCTCTATAGCATGATATGTGGTATCTAAGTCCTTCCCATTCCAATCCTGAGACCCTCCCTATAGCATGAGATGTGATATCCAACTCCTTCCCATTCCAATCCTGAGACCCTTCCTATAGCATGAGATATGATATCTCAATACTTCTAATACCAAACGTGAGATCCTTCCGATAACATGAGATGTGATATCCAAATCCTTCCCCTTCCAAACCTGAGACCCTCCCTTTAGCATGAGATGTGATATCCAACTCCTTCCTATTCCAATCCTGAGACTCTTCTGATAGCATGAGATGTGATATCTCAATGCTTCTAATACCAAACCTGAGATCCTTCCGATAGCATGAGATGTGATATCTCAATGCTTCTAATACCAAACCTGAGATCCTTCCTATAACATGAGATGTGATATCCAAATCCTTCCCCTTCCAAACCTGAGACCCTCCCTTTAGCATGAGATGTGATATCCAACTCCTTCACATTCCATTCCTGAGACCCTTCTGATAGCATGAGATGTGATATCTCAATGCCTCTAATACCAAACCTGAGATCCTACCTCTAACATGAAATGTGATATCCAACTCTTTCCCCTTCCAAACCTGAGAGCCTTCCTATAGCATGAGATGTGATATCCAAGTCCTTCCCATTCCAATCCTGAGACCCTTCCTATAGCTTGAGATGTGATATCCAACTCCTTTCCATTCCAATTCTGAGACCCTTCCTATACTATGAGACTTGATATCTCAATGCTTCTAATACCAAACCTGAGACCCGTAATATAACATGAGATGTGATATCCAAATCCTTCCCCTTCCAAACCTTAGACCCTTCCTTTATCATGAGATGTGATATCCAACTCCTTCCCATTCCAATCCTGAGACATTTCCGATATCATGAGATGTGATATCTCAAAGCTTCTAATATCAAACTTGAGACCCTCCCTATAGCATGAGATGTGATATCCAAGTCCTTCCCATTCCAATCCTGAGACCCTTCCTATAGCATGAGATGTGATATCTCAATGCTTATACCAAACCTGAGACCCTTCCTATAGCATGAGATGTGATATCCAACTGCTTCCCATTCCAATCCTGAGACCCTTCCTATAGCATGAGATGTGATATCTCTATGCTTCTAATACCAAACCTGAGATCCTTCCTCTAACATGAAATGTGATATCCAACTCCTTCCCTTTCCAAACCTAAGAGCCTATCTATAGCATGAGATGTGATATCCAAGTCCTTCACATTCCAACCCTTAGACCCTTCCTACAGCATGCAATATGATATCTCAATGATTCTAATAACAAACCTGAGACCCGTCCTATAACATGAGATGGGATATCCAACTCCTTCCCATTCCAATCCTGAGACTCTTCCGATAGCAGAGATGTGATATCTCAATGCTTATACCAAACCTGAGACCCTTCCTATAACATGAGATGTGATATCCAAATCCTTCCCGTTCCAAACCTGAGACCCTTCCTTTAGCATGAGATGTGATATCCAGCTCCTTCCCATTCCAATCCTGAGACACTTCCGATAGCATGAGATGTGATATCTCAATGCTTCTAATATCAAAACTGAGACCCTCCCTATAGCATGATATGTGATATCTGAGTCCTTCCCATTCCAATCCTGAGACCCTCCCTATAGCATGAGATGTGATATCCAACTCCTTCCCATTCCAATCCTGAGACCCTTCCTATAGCATGAGATATGATATCTCAATACTTCTAATACCAAACGTGAGATCCTTCCGATAACATGAGATGTGATATCCAAATCCTTCCCCTTCCAAACCTAAGACCCTCCCTTTAGCATGAGATGTGATATCCAACTCCTTCCTATTCCAATCCTGAGACTCTTCTGATAGCATGAGATGTGATATCTCAATGCTTCTAATACCAAACCTGAGATCCTTCCGATAGCATGAGATGTGATATCTCAATGCTTCTAATACCAAACCTGAGATCCTTCCTATAACATGAGATGTGATATCCAAATCCTTCCCCTTCCAAACCTGAGACCCTCCCTTTAGCATGAGATGTGATATCCAACTCCTTCCCATTCCATTCCTGAGACCCTTCTGATAGCATGAGATGTGATATCTCAATGACTCTAATACCAAACCTGAGATCCTACCTCTAACATGAAATGTGATATCCAACTCTTTCCCCTTCCAAACCTGAGAGCCTTCCTATAGCATGAGATGTGATATCCAAGTCCTTCCCATTCCAATCCTGAGACCCTTCCTATAGCTTGAGATGTGATATCCAACTCCTTCCCATTCCAATTCTGAGACCCTTCCTATACTATGAGACTTGATATCTCAATGCTTCTAATACCAAACCTGAGACCCGTAATATAACATGAGATGTGATATCCAAATCCTTCCCCTTCCAAACCTTAGACCCTTCCTTTATCATGAGATGTGATATCCAACTCCTTCCCATTCCAATCCTGAGACCCTTCCGATATCATGAGATGTGATATCTCAAAGCTTCTAATATCAAACTTGAGACCCTCCCTATAGCATGAGATGTGATATCCAAGTCCTTCCCATTCCAATCCTGAGACCCTTCCTATAGCAGAGATGTGATATCTCACTGCTTATACCAAACCTGAGACCCTTCCCATAGCATGAGATGTGATATCCAACTCCTTCCCATTCCAATCCTGAGACCCTTCCGATAGCAGAGATGTGATATCTCAATGCTTCTAATACCAAACCTGAGACTCTTCCTATAACATGAGATGGGATATCCAACTCCTTCCCATTCCAATCCTGAGACCCTTTTGATAGCAGAGATGTGATATCTCAATGTTTATACCAAACCTGAGACCCTTCCTACGGCATGAGATGTCATATTCAACTCCTTCCCATTCCAATCCTTAGACCCTTCCTATAGCATGAGATGTGATATCCAACTCCTTCCCATTCCAATCCTGAGACCCTTCCTATAGCATGAGATGTGATGTCGCAATGCTTCTAATACCAAACCTGAGATCCTTCCTATAACATGAGATGTGATATCCAACTCCTTCCATTCCAATCCTGGACCCTTCCTATAGCATGAGATGTGATATCTCAATGCTTATACCAAACCTGAGACCCTTCCTATAGCATGAGATGTGATATCCAACTCCTTCCCATTCCAATCCTGAGACCCTTCCTATAGCCTGAGATGTGATATCTCAATGCCTCTAATACCAAACCTGAGATCCTTCCTCTAACATGAAATGTGATATCCAACTCCTTCACTTTCCAAACCTGAGAGCCTATCTATAGCATGAGATGTGATATCCAAGTCCTTCCCATTCCAATCCTTAGACCCTTCCTACAGCATGCAATATGATATCTCAATGATTCTAATAAAAAACCTGAGACCCGTCCTATAACATGAGATGGGATATCCAACTCCTTCCCATTCCAATCCTGAGACACTTCCGATAGCAGAGATGTGATATCTCAATGTTTATACCAAACCTGAGACCCTTCCTATAACATGAGATGTGATATCCAACTCCTTCCCGTTCCAAACCTGAGACCCTTCCTTTAGCATGAGATGTGATATCCAGCTCCTTCCCATTCCAATCCTGAGACACTTCCGATAGCATGAGATGTGATATCTCAATGCTTCTAATATCAAAACTGAGACCCTCCCTATAGCATGATATGTGATATCTAAGTCCTTCCCATTCCAATCCTGAGACCCTTCCTATAGCATGAGATGTGATATCTCAATGCTTCTACCAAACCTGAGACCCTTCCTTTAGCATGAGATGTGATATCCAACTCCTTCCCATTCCAATCCTGAGACCCTTCTGATAGCATAAGATATGATATCTCAATGCTTCTATACCAAACCTGAGATCCTTCCGATAGCATGAGATGTGATATCTCAATACTTCTAATACCAAACCTGAGATCCTTCCTATAACATGAGATGTGATATCCAAATCCTTATCTTCCAAACCTGAGACCCTCCCTTTAGCATGAGATGTGATATCCAACTCCTTCCCATTCCAATCCTGAGACTCTTCTGATAGCATAAGATATGATATCTCAATGCTTCTATACCAAACCTGAGATCCTTCTGATAGCATTAGATGTGATATCTCAATACTTCTAATACCAAACCTGAGATCCTACCTCTAACATGAAATGTGATATCCAACTCTTTACACTTGCAAACCAGAGAGCCTTCCTATAGCATGAGATGTGATATCCAAGTCCTTCCCATTCCAATCCTGAGACCCTTCCTATAACATGAGATGTGATATCCAACTCCTTCCCATTCCAACCTGAGACCCTTCCTATAGCATGAGATGGGATATCCAACTCCTTCCAAATCCAATCCCGATACCCTTCCGATAGCATGAGATCTGATATCCCAATGCTTCTACCAAACCTGAGACCCATACTATGGCATGAGATGTGATCTCAAACTCCTTCCCATTCTAATCCTGAGACCCTTCCTATAGCTTGAGATGTGATATCCAACTCCTTCCCATTCCAATTCTGAGACCCTTCCTATACCATGAGACTTGATATCTCAATGCTTCTAATACCAAACCTGAGACCTGTCCTATAACATGAGATGTGATATCCAAATCCTTCCCCTTCCAAACCTTAGACCCTTCCTTTATCATGAGATGTGATAGCCAACTCCTTCCCATTCCAATCTTGAGACCCTTCCGATATCATGAAATGTGATATCTCAATGCTTCTAATATCAAACTTGAGACCCTCCCTATAACATGAGATGGGAATATCCAACTCCTTCCCATTCCAATCCTGAGACCCTTCCGATAGCAGAGATGTGATATCTCAATGCTTATACCAAACCTGAGATCCTTCCTATAACATGAGATGTGATATCCAACTCCTTCCCATTCCAATCCTGAGACACTTCCTATAGCATGAGATGTGATATCTCACTGCTTATACCAAACCTGAGACCCTTCCTATAGCATGAGATGTGATATCCAACTCCTTCCCATTCCAATCCTGAGACCCTTCCTATAGCATGAGATGTGATATCTCAATGCTTCTAATATCAAACTTGAGACCCTCCCTATAGCATGAGATGTGATACCCAAGTCCTTCCCATTCCAATCCTGAGACCCTTCCTATAGCATGAGATGTGATATCCAACTGCTTCCCATTCCAATCCTGAGACCCTTCCTATAGCATGAGATGTGATATCTCTATGCTTCTAATACCAAACCTGAGATCCTTCCTCTAACATGAAATGTGATATCCAACTCCTTCCCTTTCCAAACCTAAGAGCCTATCTATAGCATGAGATGTGATATCCAAGTCCTTCACATTCCAACCCTTAGACCCTTCCTACAGCATGCAATATGATATCTCAATGATTCTAATAACAAACCTGAGACCCGTCCTATAACATGAGATGGGATATTCAACTCCTTCCCATTCCAATCCTGAGACTCTTCCGATAGCAGAGATGTGATATCTCAATGCTTCTAATATCAAAACTGAGACCCTCCCTATAGCATGATATGTGATATCTAAGTCCTTCCCATTCCAATCCTGAGACCCTCCCTATAGCATGAGATGTGATATCCAACTCCTTCCCATTCCAATCCTGAGACCCTTCCTATAGCATGAGATATGATATCTCAATACTTCTAATACCAAACGTGAGATCCTTCCGATAACATGAGATGTGATATCCAAATCCTTCCCCTTCCAAACCTGAGACCCTCCCTTTAGCATGAGATGTGATATCCAACTCCTTCCTATTCCAATCCTGAGACTCTTCTGATAGCATGAGATATGATATCTCAATGCTTCTAATACCAAACCTGAGATCCTTCCGATAGCATGAGATGTGATATCTCAATGCTTCTAATACCAAACCTGAGATCCTTCCTATAACATGAGATGTGATATACAAATCCTTCCCCTTCCAAACCTGAGACCCTCCCTTTAGCATGAGATGTGATATCCAACTCCTTCCCATTCCATTCCTGAGACCCTTCTGATAGCATGAGATGTGATATCTCAATGCCTCTAATACCAAACCTGAGATCCTACCTCTAACATGAAATGTGATATCCAACTCTTTCCCCTTCCAAACCTGAGAGCCTTCCTATAGCATGAGATGTGATATCCAAGTCCTTCCCATTCCAATCCTGAGACCCTTCCTATAGCTTGAGATGTGATATCCAACTCCTTCCCATTCCAATTCTGAGACCCTTCCTATACTATGAGACTTGATATCTCAATGCTTCTAATACCAAACCTGAGACCCGTAATATAACATGAGATGTGATATCCAAATCCTTCCCCTTCCAAACCTTAGACCCTTCCTTTATCATGAGATGTGATATCCAACTCCTTCCCATTCCAATCCTGAGACCCTTCCGATATCATGAGATGTGATATCTCAAAGCTTCTAATATCAAACTTGAGACCCTCCCTATAGCATGAGATGTGATATCCAAGTCCTTCCCATTCCAATCCTGAGACCCTTCCTATAGCATGAGATGTGATATCTCAATGCTTCTAATACCAAACCTGAGACCCTTCTTATAACATGAGATGGGAATATCCAACTCCTTCCCATTCCAATCCTGAGACCCTTCCTATAGCATGAGATGTGATATCTCAATGCTTCTAATATCAAACTTGAGACCCTACCTATAGCATGAGATGTGATATCCAAGTCCTTCCCATTCCAATCCTGAGACACTTCCTATAGCATGAGATGTGATATCTCAATGCTTCTAATATCAAACTTGAGACCCTTCCGATAGCAGAGATGTGATATCTCAATGCTTATACCAAACCTGAGATCCTTCCTATAACATGAGATGTGATATCCAACTCCTTCCCAAACCAATCCTGAGACACTTCCTATAGCATGAGATGTGATATCTCACTGCTTATACCAAACCTGAGACCCTTCCCATAGCATGAGATGTGATATCCAACTCCTTCCCATTCCAATCCTCAGACCCTTCCTATAGCATGAGATGTGATATCTCAATGCTTCTAATATCAAACTTGAGACCCTACCTATAGCATGAGATGTGATATCCAAGTCCTTCCCATTCCAATCCTGAGACACTTCCTATAGCATGAGATGTGATATCTCAATGCTTCTAATATCAAACTTGAGACCCTACCTATAGCATGAGATGTGATATCCAAGTCCTTCCCATTCCAATCCTGAGACTCTTCCTATAACATGAGATGGGATATCCAACTCCTTCCCATTCCAATCCTGAGACCCTTTTGATAGCAGAGATGTGATATCTCAATGTTTATACCAAACCTGAGACCCTTCCTACGGCATGAGATGTCATATTCAACTCCTTCCCATTCCAATCCTGAGACCCTTCCTATAGCATGAGATGTGATATCCAACTCCTTCCCATTCCAATTCTGAGACCCTTCCTATAGCATGAGATGTGATGTCTCAATGCTTCTAATACCAAACCTGAGATCCTTCCTATAACATGAGATGTGATATCCAACTCCTTCCATTCCAATCCTGGACCCTTCCTATAGCATGAGATGTGATATCTCAATGCTTATACCAAACCTGAGACCCTTCCTATAGCATGAGATGTGATATCCAACTCCTTCCCATTCCAATCCTGAGACCCTTCCTATAGCCTGAGATGTGATATCTGAATGCCTCTAATACCAAACCTGAGATCCTTCCTCTAACATGAAATGTGATATCCAACTCCTTCACTTTCCAAACCTGAGAGCCTATCTATAGCATGAGATGTGATATCCAAGTCCTTCCCATTCCAATCCTTAGACCCTTCCTACAGCATGCAATATGATATCTCAATGATTCTAATAAAAAACCTGAGACCCGTCCTATAACATGAGATGGGATATCCAAATATATCAAACTTGAGACCCTCCCTATAACATGAGATGGGAATATCCAACTCCTTCCCATTCCAATCCTGAGACCCTTCCGATAGCAGAGATGTGATATCTCAATGCTTATACCAAACCTGAGATCCTTCCTATAACATGAGATGTGATATCCAACTCCTTCCCATTCCAATCCTGAGACACTTCCTATAGCATGAGATGTGATATCTCACTGCATATACCAAACCTGAGACCCTTCCTATAGCATGAGATGTGATATCCAACTCCTTCACATTCCAATCCTGAGACCCTTCCTATAGCATGAGATGTGATATCTCAATGCTTCTAATATCAAACTTGAGACCCTCCCTATAGCATGAGATGTGATACCCAAGTCCTTCCCATTCCAATCCTGAGACACTTCCTATAGCATGAGATGTGATATCCAACTGCTTCCCATTCCAATCCTGAGACCCTTCCTATAGCATGAGATGTGATATCTCTATGCTTCTAATACCAAACCTGAGATCCTTCCTCTAACATGAAATGTGATATCCAACTCCTTCACTTTCCAAACCTGAGAGCCTATCTATAGCATGAGATGTGATATCCAAGTCCTTCCCATTCCAATCCTTAGACCCTTCCTACAGCATGCAATATGATAGCTCAATGATTCTAATAAAAAACCAGAGACCCGTCCTATAACATGAGATGGGATATCCAACTCCTTCCCATTCCAATCCTGAGACACTTCCGATAGCAGAGATGTGATATCTCAATGTTTATACCAAACCTGAGACCCTTCCTATAACATGAGATGTGATATCCAACTCCTTCCCGTTCCAAACCTGAGACCCTTCCTTTAGCATGAGATGTGATATCCAGCTCCTTCCCATTCCAATCCTGAGAAACTTCCGATAGCATGAGATGTGATATCTCAATGCTTCTAATATCAAAACTGAGACCCTCCCTATAGCATGATATGTGATATCTAAGTCCTTCCCATTCCAATCCTGAGACCCTTCCTATAGCATGAGATGTGATATCTCAATGCTTCTACCAAACCTGAGACCCTTCCTTTAGCATGAGATGTGATATCCAACTCCTTCCCATTCCAATCCTGAGACCCTTCCTATAGCATGAGAGGTGATATCTCAATACTTCTAATACCAAACCTGAGATCCTTCCGATAACATGAGATGTGATATCTCAATACTTCTAATACCAAACCTGAGATCCATCCTATAACATGAGATGTGATATCCAAATCCTTCCCCTTCCAAACCTGAGACCCTCCCTTTAGCATGAGATGTGATATCCAAATCCTTCCCATTCCAATCCTGAGACCCTTCTGATAGCATAAGATATGATATCTCAATGCTTCTATACCAAACCTGAGATCCTTCCGATAGCATGAGATGTGATATCTCAATACTTCTAATACCAAACCTGAGATCCTTCCTATAACATGAGATGTGATATCCAAATCCTTATCTTCCAAACCTGAGACCCTCCCTTTAGCATGAGATGTGATATCCAACTCCTTCCCATTCCAATCCTGAGACTCTTCTGATAGCATAAGATATGATATCTCAATGCTTCTATACCAAACCTGAGATCCTTCTGATAGCATGAGATGTGATATCTCAATACGTCTAATACCAAACCTGAGATCCTACCTCTAACATGAAATGTGATATCCAACTCTTCCCCTTGCAAACCTGAGAGCCTTCCTATAGCATGAGATGTGATATCCAAGTCCTTCCCATTCCAATCCTGAGACCCTTCCTATAGCATGAGATGTGATATCCAACTCCTTCCCATTCCAACCTGAGACCCTTCCTATAGCATGAGATGGGATATCCAACTCCTTCCAAATCCAATCCCGATACCCTTCCGATAGCATGAGATCTGATATCCCAATGCTTCTACCAAACCTGAGACCCATACTATGGCATGAGATGTGATATCAAACTCCTTCCCATTCTAATCCTGAGACCCTTCCTATAGCTTGAGATGTGATATCCAACTCCTTCCCATTCCAATTCTGAGACCCTTCCTATACCATGAGACTTGATATCTCAATGCTTCTAATACCAAACCTGAGACCCGTCCTATAACATGAGATGTGATATCCAAATCCTTCCCCTTCCAAACCTTAGACCCTTCCGATAGCAGAGATGTGATATCTCAATGCTTATACCAAACCTGAGATCCTTCCTATAACATGAGATGTGATATCCAACTCCTTCCCATTCCAATCCTGAGACACTTCCTATAGCATGAGATGTGATATCTCACTGCTTATACCAAACCTGAGACCGTTCCTATAGCATGAGATGTGATATCCAACTCCTTCCCATTCCAATCCTGAGACCCTTCCTATAGCATGAGATGTGATATCTCAATGCTTCTAATATCAAACTTGAGACCCTCCCTATAGCATGAGATGTGATACCCAAGTCCTTCCCATTCCAATCCTGAGACACTTCCTATAGCATGAGATGTGATATCTCAATGCTTCTAATACCAAACCTGAGACTCTTCCTATAACATGAGATGGGATATCCAACTCCTTTCCATTCCAATCCTGAGACCCTTTCGATAGCAGAGATGTGATATCTCAATGTTTATACCAAACCTGAGACCCTTCCTACGGCATGAGATGTCATATTCAATTCCTTCCCATTCCAATCCTGAGACCCTTCCTATAGCATGAGATGTGATATCCAACTCCTTCCCATTCCAATCCTGAGACCCTTCCTATAGCATGAGATGTGATGTCTCAATGCTTCTAATACCAAACCTGAGATCCTTCCTATAACATGAGATGTGATATCCAACTCCTTCCATTCCAATCCTGGACCCTTCCTATAGCATGAGATGTGATATCTCAATGCTTATACCAAACCTGAGACCCTTCCTATAGCATGAGATGTGATATCCAACTCCTTCCCATTCCAATCCTGAGACCCTTCCTATAGCCTGAGATGTGATATCTCAATGCCTCTAATACCAAACCTGAGATATTTCCTCTAACATGAAATGTGATATCCAACTCCTTCACTTTCCAAACCTGAGAGCCTATCTATAGCATGAGATGTGATATCCAAGTCCTTCCCATTCCAATCCTTAGACCCTTCCTACAGCATGCAATATGATATCTCAATGATTCTAATAAAAAACCTGAGACCCGTCCTATAACATGAGATGGGATATCCAACTCCTTCCCATTCCAATTCTGAGACACTTCCGATAGCAGAGATGTGATATCTCAATGTTTATACCAAACCTGAGACCCTTCCTATAACATGAGATGTGATATCCAACTCCTTCCAGTTCCAAACCTGAGACCCTTCCTTTAGCATGAGATGTGATATCCAGCTCCTTCCCATTCCAATCCTGAGACACTTCCGATAGCATGAGATGTGATATCTCAATGCTTCTAATATCAAAACTGAGACCCTCCCTATAGCATGATATGTGATATCTAAGTCCTTCCCATTCCAATCCTGAGACCCTTCCTATAGCATGAGATGTGATATCTCAATGCTTCTACCAAACCTGAGACCCTTCCTTTAGCATGAGATGTGATATCCAACTCCTTCCCATTCCAATCCTGAGACCCTTCCTATAGCATGAGAGGTGATATCTCAATACTTCTAATACCAAACCTGAGATCCTTCCGATAACATGAGATGTGATATCTCAATACTTCTAATACCAAACCTGAGATCCATCCTATAACATGAGATGTGATATCCAAATCCTTCCCCTTCCAAACCTGAGACCCTCCCTTTAGCATGAGATGTGATATCCAACTCCTTCCCATTCCAATCCTGAGACCCTTCTGATAGCATAAGATATGATATCTCAATGCTTCTATACCAAACCTGAGATCCTTCTGATAGCATGAGATGTGATATCTCAATACTTCTAATACCAAACCTGAGATCCTACCTCTAACATGAAATGTGATATCCAACTCATTCCCCTTGCAAACCTGAGAGCCTTCCTATAGCATGAGATGTGATATCCAAGTCCTTCCCATTCCAATCCTGAGACCCTTCCTATAACATGAGATGTGATATCCAACTCCTTCCCATTCCAACCTGAGACCCTTCCTATAGCATGAGATGGGATATCCAACTCCTTCCAAATCCAATCCCGATACCCTTCCGATAGCATGAGATCTGATATCCCAATGCTTCTACCAAACCTGAGACCCATACTATGGCATGAGATGTGATATCAAACTCCTTCCCATTCTAATCCTGAGACCCTTCCTATAGCTTGAGATGTGATATCCAACTCCTTCCCATTCCAATTCTGAGACCCTTCCTATACCATGAGACTTGATATCTCAATGCTTCTAATACCAAACCTGAGACCCGTCCTATAACATGAGATGTGATATCCAAATCCTTCCCCTTCCAAACCTTAGACCCTTCCTTTATCATGAGATGTGATAGCCAACTCCTTCCCATTCCAATCTTGAGACCCTTCCGATATCATGAAATGTGATATCTCAATGCTTCTAATATCAAACTTGAGACCCTCCCTATAACATGAGATGGGAATATCCAACTCCTTCCCATTCCAATCCTGAGACCCTTCCGATAGCAGAGATGTGATATCTCAATGCTTATACCAATCCTGAGATCCTTCCTATAAAATGAGATGTGATATCCAACTCCTTCCCATTCCAATCCTGAGACACTTCCTATAGCATGAGATGTGATATCTCACTGCTTATACCAAACCTGAGTCCCTTCCTATAGCATGAGATGTGATATCCAACTCCTTCCCATTCCAATCCTGAGACCCTTCCTATAGCATGAGATGTGATATCTCAATGCTTCTAATATCAAACTTGAGACCCTCCCTATAGCATGAGATGTGATACCCAAGTCCTTCCCATTCCAATCCTGAGACACTTCCTATAGCATGAGATGTGATATCCAACTGCTTCCCATTCCAATCCTGAGACCCTTCCTATAGCATGAGATGTGATATCTCTATGCTTCTAATACCAAACCTGAGATCCTTCCTCTAACATGAAATGTGATATCCAACTCCTTCACTTTCCAAACCTGAGAGCCTATCTATAGCATGAGATGTGATATCCAAGTCCTTCCCATTCCAATCCTTAGACCCTTCCTACAGCATGCAATATGATATCTCAATGATTCTAATAAAAAACCTGAGACCCGTCCTATAACATGAGATGGGATATCCAACTCCTTCCCATTCCAATCCTGAGACACTTCCGATAGCAGAGATGTGATATCTCAATGTTTATACCAAACCTGAGACCCTTCCTATAACATGAGATGTGATATCCAACTCCTTCCCGTTCCAAACCTGAGACCCTTCCTTTAGCATGAGATGTGATATCCAGCTCCTTCCCATTCCAATCCTGAGAAACTTCCGATAGCATGAGATGTGATATCTCAATGCTTCTACCAAACCTGAGACCCTTCCTTTAGCATGAGATGTGATATCCAACTCCTTCCCATTCCAATCCTGAGACCCTTCCTATAGCATGAGAGGTGATATCTCAATACTTCTAATACCAAACCTGAGATCCTTCCGATAACATGAGATGTGATATCTCAATACTTCTAATACCAAACCTGAGATCCATCCTATAACATGAGATGTGATATCCAAATCCTTCCCCTTCCAAACCTGAGACCCTCCCTTTAGCATGAGATGTGATATCCAAATCCTTCCCATTCCAATCCTGAGACCCTTCTGATAGCATAAGATATGATATCTCAATGCTTCTATACCAAACCTGAGATCCTTCCGATAGCATGAGATGTGATATCTCAATACGTCTAATACCAAACCTGAGATCCTACCTCTAACATGAAATGTGATATCCAACTCTTCCCCTTGCAAACCTGAGAGCCTTCCTATAGCATGAGATGTGATATCTCAATACTTCTAATACCAAACCTGAGATCCTACCTCTAACATGAAATGTGATATCCAACTCTTTCCCCTTGCAAACCTGAGAGCCTTCCTATAGCATGAGATGTGATATCCAAGTCCTTCCCATTCCAATCCTGAGACCCTTCCTATAACATGAGATGTGATATCCAACTCCTTCCCATTCCAACCTGAGACCCTTCCTATAGCATGAGATGGGATATCCAACTCCTTCCAAATCCAATCCCGATACCCTTCCGATAGCATGAGATCTGATATCCCAATGCTTCTACCAAACCTGAGACCCATACTATGGCATGAGATGTGATATCAAACTCCTTCCCATTCTAATCCTGAGACCCTTCCTATAGCTTGAGATGTGATATCCAACTCCTTCCCATTCCAATTCTGAGACCCTTCCTATACCATGAGACTTGATATCTCAATGCTTCTAATACCAAACCTGAGACCCGTCCTATAACATGAGATGTGATATCCAAATCCTTCCCCTTCCAAACCTTAGACCCTTCCTTTATCATGAGATGTGATAGCCAACTCCTTCCCATTCCAATCTTGAGACCCTTCCGATATCATGAAATGTGATATCTCAATGCTTCTAATATCAAACTTGAGACCCTCCCTATAACATGAGATGGGAATATCCAACTCCTTCCCATTCCAATCCTGAGACCCTTCCGATAGCAGAGATGTGATATCTCAATGCTTATACCAAACCTGAGATCCTTCCTATAACATGAGATGTGATATCCAACTCCTTCCCATTCCAATCCTGAGACACTTCATATAGCATGAGATGTGATATCTCACTGCTTATACCAAACCTGAGACCCTTCCTATAGCATGAGATGTGATATCTCAATGCTTCTAATATCAAACTTGAGACCCTCCCTATAGCATGCGATGTGATACCCAAGTCCTTCCCATTCCAATCCTGAGACACTTCCTATAGCATGAGTTGTGATATCCAACTGCTTCCCATTCCAATCCTGAGACCCTTCCTATAGCATGAGATGTGATATCTCTATGCTTCTAATACCAAACCTGAGATCCTTCCTCTAACATGAAATGTGATATCCAACTCCTTCGCTTTCCAAACCTGAGAGCCTATCTATAGCATGAGATGTGATATCCAAGTCCTTCCCATTCCAATCCTTAGACCCTTCCTACAGCATGCAATATGATATCTCAATGATTCTAATAAAAAACCTGAGACCCGTCCTATAACATGAGATGGGATATCCAACTCCTTCCCATTCCAATCCTGAGACACTTCCGATAGCAGAGATGTGATATCTCAATGTTTATACCAAACCTGAGACCCTTCCTATAACATGAGATGTGATATCCAACTCCTTCCCGTTCCAAACCTGAGACCCTTCCTTTAGCATGAGATGTGATATCCAGCTCCTTCCCATTCCAATCCTGAGAAACTTCCGATAGCATGAGATGTGATATCTCAATGCTTCTAATATCAAAACTGAGACCCTCCCTATAGCATGATATGTGATATCTAAGTCCTTCCCATTCCAATCCTGAGACCCTTCCTATAGCATGAGATGTGATATCTCAATGCTTCTACCAAACCTGAGACCCTTCCTTTAGCATGAGATGTGATATCCAACTCCTTCCCATTCCAATCCTGAGACCCTTCCTATAGCATGAGAGGTGATATCTCAATACTTCTAATACCAAACCTGAGATCCTTCCGATAACATGAGATGTGATATCTCAATACTTCTAATACCAAACCTGAGATCCATCCTATAACATGAGATGTGATATCCAAATCCTTCCCCTTCCAAACCTGAGACCCTCCCTTTAGCATGAGATGTGATATCCAAATCCTTCCCATTCCAATCCTGAGACCCTTCTGATAGCATAAGATATGATATCTCAATGCTTCTATACCAAACCTGAGATCCTTCCGATAGCATGAGATGTGATATCTCAATACTTCTAATACCAAACCTGAGATCCTTCCTATAACATGAGATGTGATATCCAAATCCTTATCTTCCAAACCTGAGACCCTCCCTTTAGCATGAGATGTGATATCCAACTCCTTCCCATTCCAATCCTGAGACTCTTCTGATAGCATAAGATATGATATCTCAATGCTTCTATACCAAACCTGAGATCCTTCTGATAGCATGAGATGTGATATCTCAATACGTCTAATACCAAACCTGAGATCCTACCTCTAACATGAAATGTGATATCCAACTCTTCCCCTTGCAAACCTGAGAGCCTTCCTATAGCATGAGATGTGATATCCAACTCCTTCCCATTCCAACCTGCGACCCTTCCTATAGCATGAGATGGGATATCCAACTCCTTCCCATTCCAACCTGAGACCCTTCCTATAGCATGAGATGGGATATCCAACTCCTTCCAAATCCAATCCCGATACCCCTCCGATAGCATGAGATCTGATATCCCAATGCTTCTACCAAACCTGAGACCCATACTATGGCATGAGATGTGATATCAAACTCCTTCCCATTCTAATCCTGAGACACTTCCTATAGCTTGAGATGTGATATCGAACTCCTTCCCATTCCAATTCTGAGACCCTTCCTATACCATGAGACTTGATATCTCAATGCTTCTAATACCAAACCTGAGACCCGTCCTATAACATGAGATGTGATATCCAAATCCTTCCCCTTCCAAACCTTAGACCCTTCCGATAGCAGAGATGTGATATCTCAATGCTTATACCAAACCTGAGATCCTTCCTATAACATGAGATGTGATATCCAACTCCTTCCCATTCCAATCCTGAGACACTTCCTATAGCATGAGATGTGATATCTCACTGCTTATACCAAACCTGAGACCCTTCCTATAGCATGAGATGTGATATCCAACTCCTTCCCATTCCAATCCTGAGACCCTTCCTATAGCATGAGATGTGATATCTCAATGCTTCTAATATCAAACTTGAGACCCTCCCTATAGCATGAGATGTGATACCCAAGTCCTTCCCATTCCAATCCTGAGACACTTCCTATAGCATGAGATGTGATATCTCAATGCTTCTAATACCAAACCTGAGACTCTTCCTATAACATGAGATGGGATATCCAACTCCTTTCCATTCCAATCCTGAGACCCTTTCGATAGCAGAGATGTGATATCTCAATGTTTATACCAAACCTGAGACCCTTCCTACGGCATGAGATGTCATATTCAATTCCTTCCCATTCCAATCCTGAGACCCTTCCTATAGCATGAGATGTGATATCCAACTCCTTCCCATTCCAATCCTGAGACCCTTCCTATAGCATGAGATGTGATGTCTCAATGCTTCTAATACCAAACTTGAGATCCTTCCTATAACATGAGATGTGATATCCAACTCCTTCCATTCCAATCCTGGACCCTTCCTATAGCATGAGATGTGATATCTCAATGCTTATACCAAACCTGAGACCCTTCCTATAGCATGAGATGTGATATCCAACTCCTTCCCATTCCAATCCTGAGACCCTTCCTATAGCCTGAGATGTGATATCTCAATGCCTCTAATACCAAACCTGAGATATTTCCTCTAACATGAAATGTGATATCCAACTCCTTCACTTTCCAAACCTGAGAGCCTATCTATAGCATGAGATGTGATATCCAAGTCCTTCCCATTCCAATCCTTAGACCCTTCCTACAGCATGCAATATGATATCTCAATGATTCTAATAAAAAACCTGAGACCCGTCCTATAACATGAGATGGGATATCCAACTCCTTCCCATTCCAATTCTGAGACACTTCCGATAGCAGAGATGTGATATCTCAATGTTTATACCAAACCTGAGACCCTTCCTATAACATGAGATGTGATATCCAACTCCTTCCCGTTCCAAACCTGAGACCCTTCCTTTAGCATGAGATGTGATATCCAGCTCCTTCCCATTCCAATCCTGAGACACTTCCGATAGCATGAGATGTGATATCTCAATGCTTCTAATATCAAAACTGAGACCCTCCCTATAGCATGATATGTGATATCTAAGTCCTTCCCATTCCAATCCTGAGACCCTTCCTATAGCATGAGATGTGATATCTCAATGCTTCTACCAAACCTGAGACCCTTCCTTTAGCATGAGATGTGATATCCAACTCCTTCCCATTCCAATCCTGAGACCCTTCCTATAGCATGAGAGGTGATATCTCAATACTTCTAATACCAAACCTGAGATCCTTCCGATAACATGAGATGTGATATCTCAATACTTCTAATACCAAACCTGAGATCCATCCTATAACATGAGATGTGATATCCAAATCCTTCCCCTTCCAAACCTGAGACCCTCCCTTTAGCATGAGATGTGATATCCAACTCCTTCCCATTCCAATCCTGAGACCCTTCTGATAGCATAAGATATGATATCTCAATGCTTCTATACCAAACCTGAGATCCTTCTGATAGCATGAGATGTGATATCTCAATACTTCTAATACCAAACCTGAGATCCTTCCTATAACATGAGATGTGATATCCAAATCCTTATCTTCCAAACCTGAGACCCTCCCTTTAGCATGAGATGTGATATCCAACTCCTTCCCATTCCAATCCTGAGACTCTTCTGATAGCATAAGATATGATATCTCAATGCTTCTATACCAAACCTGAGATCCTTCTGATAGCATGAGATGTGATATCTCAATACTTCTAATACCAAACCTGAGATCCTACCTCTAACATGAAATGTGATATCCAACTCTTTCCCCTTGCAAACCTGAGAGCCTTCCTATAGCATGAGATGTGATATCCAAGTCCTTCCCATTCCAATCCTGAGACCCTTCCTATAACATGAGATGTGATATCCAACTCCTTCCCATTCCAACCTGAGACCCTTCCTATAGCATGAGATGGGATATCCAACTCCTTCCAAATCCAATCCCGATACCCTTCCGATAGCATGAGATCTGATATCCCAATGCTTCTACCAAACCTGAGACCCATACTATGGCATGAGATGTGATATCAAACTCCTTCCCATTCTAATCCTGAGACCCTTCCTATAGCTTGAGATGTGATATCCAACTCCTTCCCATTCCAATTCTGAGACCCTTCCTATACCATGAGACTTGATATCTCAATGCTTCTAATACCAAACCTGAGACCCGTCCTATAACATGAGATGTGATATCCAAATCCTTCCCCTTCCAAACCTTAGACCCTTCCTTTATCATGAGATGTGATAGCCAACTCCTTCCCATTCCAATCTTGAGACCCTTCCGATATCATGAAATGTGATATCTCAATGCTTCTAATATCAAACTTGAGACCCTCCCTATAACATGAGATGGGAATATCCAACTCCTTCCCATTCCAATCCTGAGACCCTTCCGATAGCAGAGATGTGATATCTCAATGCTTATACCAAACCTGAGATCCTTCCTATAACATGAGATGTGATATCCAACTCCTTCCCATTCCAATCCTGAGACACTTCCTATAGCATGAGATGTGATATCTCACTGCTTATACCAAACCTGAGACCCTTCCTATAGCATGAGATGTGATATCCAACTCCTTCCCATTCCAATCCTGAGACCCTTCCTATAGCATGAGATGTGATATCTCAATGCTTCTAATATCAAACTTGAGACCCTCCCTATAGCATGAGATGTGATACCCAAGTCCTTCCCATTCCAATCCTGAGACACTTCCTATAGCATGAGATGTGATATCCAACTGCTTCCCATTCCAATCCTGAGACCCTTCCTATAGCATGAGATGTGATATCTCTATGCTTCTAATACCAAACCTGAGATCCTTCCTCTAACATGAAATGTGATATCCACTCCTTCCCTTTCCAAACCTAAGAGCCTATCTATAGCATGAGATGTGATATCCAAGTCCTTCACATACCAACCCTTAGACCCTTCCTACAGCATGCAATATGATATCTCAATGATTCTAATAACAAACCTGAGACCCGTCCTATAACATGAGATGGGATATTCAACTCCTTCCCATTCCAATCCTGAGACTCTTCCGATAGCAGAGATGTGATATCTCAATGCTTATACCAAACCTGAGACCCTTCCTATAACATGAGATGTGATATCCAAATCCTTCCCGTTCCAAACCTGAGACCCTTCCTTTAGCATGAGATGTGATATCCAGCTCCTTCCCATTCCAATCCTGAGACACTTCCAATAGCATGAGATGTGATATCTCAATGCTTCTAATATCAAAACTGAGACCCTCCCTATAGCATGATATGTGATATCTAAGTCCTTCCCATTCCAATCCTGAGACCCTCCCTATAGCATGAGATGTGATATCCAACTCCTTCCCATTCCAATCCTGAGACCCTTCCTATAGCATGAGATATGATATCTCAATACTTCTAATACCAAACGTGAGATCCTTCCGATAACATGAGATGTGATATCCAAATCCTTCCCCTTCCAAACCTGAGACCTTCCCTTTAGCATGAGATGTGATATCCAACTCCTTCCTATTCCAATCCTGAGACTCTTCTGATAGCATGAGATGTGATATCTCAATGCTTCTAATACCAAACCTGAGATCCTTCCGATAGCATGAGATGTGATATCTCAATGCTTCTAATACCAAACCTGAGATCCTTCCTATAACATGAGATGTGATATCCAAATCCTTCCCCTTCCAAACCTGAGACCCTCCCTTTAGCATGAGATGTGATATCCAACTCCTTCCCATTCCATTCCTGAGACCCTTCTGATAGCATGAGATGTGATATCTCAATGCCTCTAATACCAAACCTGAGATCCTACCTCTAACATGAAATGTGATATCCAACTCTTTCCCCTTCCAAACCTGAGAGCCTTCCTATAGCATGAGATGTGATATCTCAATGCTTCTAATACCAAACCTGAGATCCTTCCGATAGCATGAGATGTGATATCTCAATGCTTCTAATACCAAACCTGAGACCCTTCCTTTAGCATGAGATGTGATATCCAGCTCCTTCCCATTCCAATCCTGAGAAACTTCCGATAGCATGAGATGTGATATCTCAATGCTTCTAATATCAAAACTGAGACCCTCCCTATAGCATGATATGTGATATCTAAGTCCTTCCCATTCCAATCCTGAGACCCTTCCTATAGCATGAGATGTGATATCTCAATGCTTCTACCAAACCTGAGACCCTTCCTTTAGCATGAGATGTGATATCCAACTCCTTCCCATTCCAATCCTGAGACCCTTCCTATAGCATGAGAGGTGATATCTCAATACTTCTAATACCAAACCTGAGATCCTTCCGATAACATGAGATGTGATATCTCAATACTTCTAATACCAAACCTGAGACCCATCCTATAACATGAGATGTGATATCCAAATCCTTCCCCTTCCAAACCTGAGACCCTCCCTTTAGCATGAGATGTGATATCCAAATCCTTCCCATTCCAATCCTGAGACCCTTCTGATAGCATAAGATATGATATCTCAATGCTTCTATACCAAACCTGAGATCCTTCCGATAGCATGAGATGTGATATCTCAATACTTCTAATACCAAACCTGAGATCCTTCCTATAACATGAG
Organism: Ambystoma mexicanum; assembly: GCF_040938575.1. Taxonomy (NCBI): domain Eukaryota; kingdom Metazoa; phylum Chordata; class Amphibia; order Caudata; family Ambystomatidae; genus Ambystoma; species Ambystoma mexicanum. The sequence goes on along the minus strand of NW_027182477.1, from coordinate 12,292,704 downwards.
ATGTGATGTCCAAATCCTTATCTTCCAAACCTGAGACCCTCCCTTTAGCATGAGATGTGATATCCAACTCCTTCCCATTCCAATCCTGAGACTCTTCTGATAGCATAAGATATGATATCTCAATGCTTCTATACCAAACCTGAGATCCTTCTGATAGCATGAGATGTGATATCTCAATACTTCTAATACCAAACCTGAGATCCTACCTCTAACATGAAATGTGATATCCAACTCTTCCCCTTGCAAACCTGAGAGCCTTCCTATAGCATGAGATGTGATATCCAAGTCCTTCCCATTCCAATCCTGAGACCCTTCCTATAACATGAGATGTGATATCCAACTCCTTCCCATTCCAACCTGAGACCCTTCCTATAGCATGAGATGGGATATCCAACTCCTTCCAAATCCAATCCCGATACCCTTCCGATAGCATGAGATCTGATATCCCAATGCTTCTACCAAACCTGAGACCCATACTATGGCATGAGATGTGATATCAAACTCCTTCCCATTCTAATCCTGAGACCCTTCCTATAGCTTGAGATGTGATATCCAACTCCTTCCCATTCCAATTCTGAGACCCTTCCTATACCATGAGACTTGATATCTCAATGCTTCTAATACCAAACCTGAGACCCGTCCTATAACATGAGATGTGATATCCAAATCCTTCCCCTTCCAAACCTTAGACCCTTCCGATAGCAGAGATGTGATATCTCAATGCTTATACCAAACCTGAGATCCTTCCTATAACATGAGATGTGATATCCAACTCCTTCCCATTCCAATCCTGAGACACTTCCTATAGCATGAGATGTGATATCTCACTGCTTATACCAAACCTGAGACCCTTCCTATAGCATGAGATGTGATATCCAACTCCTTCCCATTCCAATCCTGAGACCCTTCCTATAGCATGAGATGTGATATCTCAATGCTTCTAATATCAAACTTGAGACCCTCCCTATAGCATGAGATGTGATACCCAAGTCCTTCCCATTCCAATCCTGAGACACTTCCTATAGCATGAGATGTGATATCTCAATGCTTCTAATACCAAACCTGAGACTCTTCCTATAACATGAGATGGGATATCCAACTCCTTTCCATTCCAATCCTGAGACCCTTTCGATAGCAGAGATGTGATATCTCAATGTTTATACCAAACCTGAGACCCTTCCTACGGCATGAGATGTCATATTCAACTCCTTCCCATTCCAATCCTGAGACCCTTCCTATAGCATGAGATGTGATATCCAACTCCTTCCCATTCCAATCCTGAGACCCTTCCTATAGCATGAGATGTGATGTCTCATTGCTTCTAATACCAAACCTGAGATCCTTCCTATAACATGAGATGTGATATCCAACTCCTTCCATTCCAATCCTGGACCCTTCCTATAGCATGAGATGTGATATCTCAATGCTTATACCAAACCTGAGACCCTTCCTATAGCATGAGATGTGATATCCAACTCCTTCCCATTCCAATCCTGAGACCCTTCCTATAGCCTGAGATGTGATATCTCAATGCCTCTAATACCAAACCTGAGATATTTCCTCTAACATGAAATGTGATATCCAACTCCTTCACTTTCCAAACCTGAGAGCCTATCTATAGCATGAGATGTGATATCCAAGTCCTTCCCATTCCAATACTTAGACCCTTCCTACAGCATGCAATATGATATCTCAATGATTCTAATAAAAAACCTGAGACCCGTCCTATAACATGAGATGGGATATCCAACTCCTTCCCATTCCAATTCTGAGACACTTCTGATAGCAGAGATGTGATATCTCAATGTTTATACCAAACCTGAGACCCTTCCTATAACATGAGATGTGATATCCAACTCCTTCCCGTTCCAAACCTGAGACCCTTCCTTTAGCATGAGATGTGATATCCAGCTCCTTCCCATTCCAATCCTGAGACACTTCCGATAGCATGAGATGTGATATCTCAATGCTTCTAATATCAAAACTGAGACCCTCCCTATAGCATGATATGTGATATCTAAGTCCTTCCCATTCCAATCCTGAGACCCTTCCTATAGCATGAGATGTGATATCTCAATGCTTCTACCAAACCTGAGACCCTTCCTTTAGCATGAGATGTGATATCCAACTCCTTCCCATTCCAATCCTGAGACCCTTCCTATAGCATGAGAGGTGATATCTCAATACTTCTAATACCAAACCTGAGATCCTTCAGATAACATGAGATGTGATATCTCAATACTTCTAATACCAAACCTGAGATCCATCCTATAACATGAGATGTGATATCCAAATCCTTCCCCTTCCAAACCTGAGACCCTCCCTTTAGCATGAGATGTGATATCCAAATCCTTCCCATTCCAATCCTGAGACCCTTCTGATAGCATAAGATATGATATCTCAATGCTTCTATACCAAACCTGAGATCCTTCCGATAGCATGAGATGTGATATCTCAATACTTCTAATACCAAACCTGAGATCCTTCCTATAACATGAGATGTGATATCCAAATCCTTATCTTCCAAACCTGAGACCCTCCCTTTAGCATGAGATGTGATATCCAACTCCTTCCTATTCCAATCCTGAGACTCTTCTGATAGCATAAGATATGATATCTCAATGCTTCTATACCAAACCTGAGATCCTTCTGATAGCATGAGATGTGATATCTCAATACTTCTAATACCAAACCTGAGATCCTACCTCTATCATGAAATGTGATATCCAACTCTTCCCCTTGCAAACCTGAGAGCCTTCCTATAGCATGAGATGTGATATCCAAGTCCTTCCCATTCCAATCCTGAGACCCTTCCTATAACATGAGATGTGATATCCAACTCCTTCCCATTCCAACCTGAGACCCTTCCTATAGCATGAGATGGGATATCCAACTCCTTCCAAATCCAATCCCGATACCCTTCCGATAGCATGAGATCTGATATCCCAATGCTTCTACCAAACCTGAGACCCATACTATGGCATGAGATGTGATATCAAACTCCTTCCCATTCTAATCCTGAGACCCTTCCTATAGCTTGAGATGTGATATCCAACTCCTTCCCATTCCAATTCTGAGACCCTTCCTATACCATGAGACTTGATATCTCAATGCTTCTAATACCAAACCTGAGACCCGTCCTATAACATGAGATGTGATATCCAAATCCTTCCCCTTCCAAACCTTAGACCCTTCCGATAGCAGAGATGTGATATCTCAATGCTTATACCAAACCTGAGATCCTTCCTATAACATGAGATGTGATATCCAACTCCTTCCCATTCCAATCCTGAGACACTTCCTATAGCATGAGATGTGATATCTCACTGCTTATACCAAACCTGAGACCCTTCCTATAGCATGAGATGTGATATCCAACTCCTTCCCATTCCAATCCTGAGACCCTTCCTATAGCATGAGATGTGATATCTCAATGCTTCTAATATCAAACTTGAGACCCTCCCTATAGCATGAGATGTGATACCCAAGTCCTTCCCATTCCAATCCTGAGACACTTCCTATAGCATGAGATGTGATATTTCAATGCTTCTAATACCAAACCTGAGACTCTTCCTATAACATGAGATGGGATATCCAACTCCTTTCCATTCCAATCCTGAGACCCTTTCGATAGCAGAGATGTGATATCTCAATGTTTATACCAAACCTGAGACCCTTCCTACGGCATGAGATGTCATATTCAACTCCTTCCCATTCCAATCCTGAGACCCTTCCTATAGCATGAGATGTGATATCCAACTCCTTCCCATTCCAATCCTGAGACCCTTCCTATAGCATGAGATGTGATGTCTCAATGCTTCTAATACCAAACCTGAGATCCTTCCTATAACATGAGATGTGATATCCAACTCCTTCCATTCCAATCCTGGACCCTTCCTATAGCATGAGATGTGATATCTCAATGCTTATACCAAACCTGAGTCCCTTCCATGAGATGTGATATCCAACTCCTTCCCATTCCAATCCTGAGACCCTTCCTATAGCCTGAGATGTGATATCTCAATGCCTCTAATACCAAACCTGAGATATTTCCTCTAACATGAAATGTGATATCCAACTCCTTCACTTTCCAAACCTGAGAGCCTATCTATAGCATGAGATGTGATATCCAAGTCCTTCCCATTCCAATCCTTAGACCCTTCCTACAGCATGCAATATGATATCTCAATGATTCTAATAAAAAACCTGAGACCCGTCCTATAACATGAGATGGGATATCCAACTCCTTCCCATTCCAATTCTGAGACACTTCCGATAGCAGAGATGTGATATCTCAATGTTTATACCAAACCTGAGACCCTTCCTATAACATGAGATGTGATATCCAACTCCTTCCCGTACCAAACCTGAGACCCTTCCTTTAGCATGAGATGTGATATCCAGCTCCTTCCCATTCCAATCCTGAGACACTTCCGATAGCATGAGATGTGATATCTCAATGCTTCTAATATCAAAACTGAGACCCTCCCTATAGCATGATATGTGATATCTAAGTCCTTCCCATTCCAATCCTGAGACCCTTCCTATAGCATGAGATGTGATATCTCAATGCTTCTACCAAACCTGAGACCCTTCCTTTAGCATGAGATGTGATATCCAACTCCTTCCCATTCCAATCCTGAGACCCTTCCTATAGCATGAGAGGTGATATCTCAATACTTCTAATACCAAACCTGAGATCCTTCCGATAACATGAGATGTGATATCTCAATACTTCTAATACCAAACCTGAGATCCATCCTATAACATGAGATGTGATATCCAAATCCTTCCCCTTCCAAACCTGAGACCCTCCCTTTAGCATGAGATGTGATATCCAACTCCTTCCCATTCCAATCCTGAGACCCTTCTGATAGCATAAGATATGATATCTCAATGCTTCTATACCAAACCTGAGATCCTTCCGATAGCATGAGATGTGATATCTCAATACTTCTAATACCAAACCTGAGATCCTTCCTATAACATGAGATGTGATATCCAAATCCTTATCTTCCAAACCTGAGACCCTCCCTTTAGCATGAGATGTGATATCCAACTCCTTCCCATTCCAATCCTGAGACTCTTCTGATAGCATAAGATATGATATCTCAATGCTTCTATACCAAACCTGAGATCCTTCTGATAGCATGAGATGTGATATCTCAATACTTCTAATACCAAACCTGAGATCCTACCTCTAACATGAAATGTGATATCCAACTCTTTCCCCTTGCAAACCTGAGAGCCTTCCTATAGCATGAGATGTGATATCCAAGTCCTTCCCATTCCAATCCTGAGACTCTTCCTATAACATGAGATGTGATATCCAACTCCTTCCCATTCCAACCTGAGACCCTTCCTATAGCATGAGATGGGATATCCAACTCCTTCCAAATCCAATCCCGATACCCTTCCGATAGCATGAGATCTGATATCCCAATGCTTCTACCAAACCTGAGACCCATACTATGGCATGAGATGTGATATCAAACTCCTTCCCATTCTAATCCTGAGACCCTTCCTATAGCTTGAGATGTGATATCCAACTCCTTCCCATTCCAATTCTGAGACCCTTCCTATACCATGAGACTTGATATCTCAATGCTTCTAATACCAAACCTGAGAACCGTCCTATAACATGAGATGTGATATCCAAATCCTTCCCCTTCCAAACCTTAGACCCTTCCTTTATCATGAGATGTGATAGCCAACTCCTTCCCATTCCAATCTTGAGACCCTTCCGATATCATGAAATGTGATATCTCAATGCTTCTAATATCAAACTTGAGACCCTCCCTATAACATGAGATGGGAATATCCAACTCCTTCCCATTCCAATCCTGAGACCCTTCCGATAGCAGAGATGTGATATCTCAATGCTTATACCAAACCTGAGATCCTTCCTTTAACATGAGATGTGATATCCAACTCCTTCCCATTCCAATCCTGAGACACTTCCTATAGCATGAGATGTGATATCTCACTGCTTATACCAAACCTGAGACCCTTCCTATAGCATGAGATGTGATACCCAAGTCCTTCCCATTCCAATCCTGAGACACTTCCTATAGCATGAGATGTGATATCCAACTGCTTCCCATTCCAATCCTGAGACCCTACCTATAGCATGAGATGTGATATCTCTATGCTTCTAATACCAAACCTGAGATCCTTCCTCTAACATGAAATGTGATATCCAACTCCTTCCCTTTCCAAACCTAAGAGCCTATCTATAGCATGAGATGTGATATCCAAGTCCTTCACATTCCAACCCTTAGACCCTTCCTACAGCATGCAATATGATATCTCAATGATTCTAATAACAAACCTGAGACCCGTCCTATAACATGAGATGGGATATTCAACTCCTTCCCATTCCAATCCTGAGACTCTTCCGATAGCAGAGATGTGATATCTCAATGCTTATACCAAACCTGAGACCCTTCCTATAACATGAGATGTGATATCCAAATCCTTCCCGTTCCAAACCTGAGACCCTTCCTTTAGCATGAGATGTGATATCCAGCTCCTTCCCATTCCAATCCTGAGACACTTCCAATAGCATGAAATGTGATATCTCAATGCTTCTAATATCAAAACTGAGACCCTCCCTATAGCATGATATGTGATATCTAAGTCCTTCCCATTCCAATCCTGAGACCCTCCCTATAGCATGAGATGTGATATCCAACTCCTTCCCATTCCAATCCTGAGACCCTTCCTATAGCATGAGATATGATATCTCAATACTTCTAATACCAAACGTGAGATCCTTCCGATAACATGAGATGTGATATCCAAATCCTTCCCCTTCCAAACCTGAGACCCTCCCTTTAGCATGAGATGTGATATCCAACTCCTTCCTATTCCAATCCTGAGACTCTTCTGATAGCATGAGATGTGATATCTCAATGCTTCTAATACCAAACCTGAGATCCTTCCGATAGCATGAGATGTGATATCTCAATGCTTCTAATACCAAACCTGAGATCCTTCCTATAACATGAGATGTTATATCCAAATCCTTCCCCTTCCAAACCTGAGACCCTCCCTTTAGCATGAGATGTGATATCCAACTCCTTCCCATTCCATTCCTGAGACCCTTCTGATAGCATGAGATGTGATATCTCAATGCCTCTAATACCAAACCTGAGATCCTACCTCTAACATGAAATGTGATATCCAACTCTTTCCCCTTCCAAACCTGAGAGCCTTCCTATAGCATGAGATGTGATATCCAAGTCCTTCCCATTCCAATCCTGAGACCCTTCCTATAGCTTGAGATGTGATATCCAACTCCTTCCCATTCCAATTCTGAGACCCTTCCTATACTATGAGACTTGATATCTCAATGCTTCTAATACCAAACCTGAGACCCGTAATATAACATGAGATGTGATATCCAAATCCTTCCCCTTCCAAACCTTAGACCCTTCCTTTATCATGAGATGTGATATCCAACTCCTTCCCATTCCAATCCTGAGACCCTTCCGATATCATGAGATGTGATATCTCAAAGCTTCTAATATCAAACTTGAGACCCTCCCTATAGCATGAGATGTGATATCCAAGTCCTTCCCATTCCAATCCTGAGACCCTTCCTATAGCATGAGATGTGATATCTCAATGCTTCTAATACCAAACCTGAGACCCTTCTTATAACATGAGATGGGAATATCCAACTCCTTCCCATTCCAATCCTGAGACCCTTCCGATAGCAGAGATGTGATATCTCAATACTTATACCAAACCTGAGATCCTTCCTATAACATGAGATGTGATATCCAACTCCTTCCCATTCCAATCCTGAGACACTTCCTATAGCATGAGATGTGATATCTCACTGCTTATACCAAACCTGAGACCCTTCCCATAGCATGAGATGTGATATCCAACTCCTTCCCATTCCAATCCTCAGACCCTTCCTATAGCATGAGATGTGATATCTCAATGCTTCTAATATCAAACTTGAGACCCTACCTATAGCATGAGATGTGATATCCAACTCCTTCCCATTCCAATCCTGAGACACTTCCTATAGCATGAGATGTGATATCTCAATGCTTCAAATACCAAACCTGAGACTCTTCCTATAACATGAGATGGGATATCCAACTCCTTCCCATTCCAATCCTGAGACCCTTTTGATAGCAGAGATGTGATATCTCAATGTTTATACTAAACCTGAGACCCTTCCTACGGCATGAGATGTCATATTCAACTCCTTCCCATTCCAATCCTGAGACCCTTCCTATAGCATGAGATGTGATATCCAACTCCTTCCCATTCCAATCCTGAGACCCTTCCTATAGCATGAGATGTGATGTCTCAATGCTTCTAATACCAAACCTGAGATCCTTCCTATAACATGAGATGTGATATCCAACTCCTTCCATTCCAATCCTGGACCCTTCCTATAGCATGAGATGTGATATCTCAATGCTTATACCAAACCTGAGACCCTTCCGATAGCATGAGATGTGATATCCAACTCCTTCCCATTCCAATCCTGAGACCCTTCCTATAGCCTGAGATGTGATATCTGAATGCCTCTAATGCCAAACCTGAGATCCTTCCTCTAACATGAAATGTGATATCCAACTCCTTCACTTTCCAAACCTGAGAGCCTATCTATAGCATGAGATGTGATATCCAAGTCCTTCCCATTCCAATCCTTAGACCCTTCCTACAGCATGCAATATGATATCTCAATGATTCTAATAAAAAACCTGAGACCCGTCCTATAACATGAGATGGGATATCCAACTCCTTCCCATTCCAATCCTGAGACACTTCCGATAGCAGAGATGTGATATCTCAATGTTTATACCAAACCTGAGACCCTTCCTATAACATGAGATGTGATATCCAACTCCTTCCCGTTCCAAACCTGAGACCCTTCCTTTAGCATGAGATGTGATATCCAGCTCCTTCCCATTCCAATCCTGAGACACTTCCGATAGCATGAGATGTGATATCTCAATGCTTCTAATATCAAAACTGAGACCCTCCCTATAGCATGATATGTGATATCTAAGTCCTTCCCATTCCAATCCTGAGACCCTTCCTATAGCATGAGATGTGATATCTCAATGCTTCTACCAAACCTGAGACCCTTCCTTTAGCATGAGATGTGATATCCAACTCCTTCCCATTCCAATCCTGAGACCCTTCCTATAGCATGAGAGGTGATATCTCAATACTTCTAATACCAAACCTGAGATCCTTCCGATAACATGAGATGTGATATCTCAATACTTCTAATACCAAACCTGAGATCCATCCTATAACATGAGATGTGATATCCAAATCCTTCCCCTTCCAAACCTGAGACCCTCCCTTTAGCATGAGATGTGATATCCAAATCCTTCCCATTCCAATCCTGAGACCCTTCTGATAGCATAAGATATGATATCTCAATGCTTCTATACCAAACCTGAGATCCTTCCGATAGCATGAGATGTGATATCTCAATACTTCTAATACCAAACCTGAGATCCTTCCTATAACATGAGATGTGATATCCAAATCCTTATCTTCCAAACCTGAGACCCTCCCTTTAGCATGAGATGTGATATCCAACTCCTTCCCATTCCAATCCTGAGACTCTTCTAATAGCATAAGATATGATATCTCAATGCTATCGGAAGGGTCTCAGGATTGGAATGGGAAGGAGTTGGATATTCCCATCTCATGTTATAAGAAGGGTCTCAGGTTTGGTATTAGAAGCATTGAGATATCACATCTCATGCTATAGGAAGGGTCTCAGGATTGGAATGGGAAGGACTTGGATATCACATCTCATGCTATAGGGAGGGTCTCAAGTTTGATATTAGAAGCTTTGAGATATCACATCTCATGATATCGGAAGGGTCTCAGGATTGGAATGGGAAGGAGTTGGATATCACATCTCATGATAAAGGAAGGGTCTAAGGTTTGGAAGGGGAAGGATTTGGATATCACATCTCATGTTATATTACGGGTCTCAGGTTTGGTATTAGAAGCATTGAGATATCAAGTCTCATAGTATAGGAAGGGTCTCAGAATTGGAATGGGAAGGAGTTGGATATCACATCTCAAGCTATAGGAAGGGTCTCAGGATTGGAATGGGAAGGACTTGGATATCACATCTCATGCTATAGGAAGGCTCTCAGGTTTGGAAGGGGAAAGAGTTGGATATCACATTTCATGTTAGAGGTAGGATCTCAGGTTTGGTATTAGAGGCATTGAGATATCACATCTCATGCTATCAGAAGGGTCTCAGGAATGGAATGGGAAGGAGTTGGATATCACATCTCATGCTAAAGGGAGGGTCTCAGGTTTGGAAGGGGAAGGATTTGGATATAACATCTCATGTTATAGGAAGGATCTCAGGTTTGGTATTAGAAGCATTGAGATATCACATCTCATGCTATCGGAAGGATCTCAGGTTTGGTATTAGAAGCATTGAGATATCACATCTCATGCTATCAGAAGAGTCTCAGGATTGGAATAGGAAGGAGTTGGATATCACATCTCATGCTAAAGGGAGGGTCTCAGGTTTGGAAGGGGAAGGATTTGGATATCACATCTCATGTTATCGGAAGGATCTCACGTTTGGTATTAGAAGTATTGAGATATCATATCTCATGCTATAGGAAGGGTCTCAGGATTGGAATGGGAAGGAGTTGGATATCACATCTCATGCTATAGGGAGGGTCTCAGGATTGGAATGGGAAGGACTTAGATATCACATATCATGCTATAGGGAGGGTCTCAGTTTTGATATTAGAAGCATTGAGATATCACATTTCATGCTATTGGAAGTGTCTCAGGATTGGAATGGGAAGGAGCTGGATATCACATCTCATGCTAAAGGAAGGGTCTCAGGTTTGGAACGGGAAGGATTTGGATATCACATCTCATGTTATAGGAAGGGTCTCAGGTTTGGTATAAGCATTGAGATATCACATCTCTGCTATCGGAAGAGTCTCAGGATTGGAATGGGAAGGAGTTGAATATCCCATCTCATGTTATAGGACGGGTCTCAGGTTTGTTATTAGAATCATTGAGATATCATATTGCATGCTGTAGGAAGGGTCTAAGGGTTGGAATGTGAAGGACTTGGATATCACATCTCATGCTATAGATAGGCTCTTAGGTTTGGAAAGGGAAGGAGTTGGATATCACATTTCATGTTAGAGGAAGGATCTCAGGTTTGGTATTAGAAGCATAGAGATATCACATCTCATGCTATAGGTAGGGTCTCAGGATTGGAATGGGAAGCAGTTGGATATCACATCTCATGCTATAGGAAGTGTCTCAGGATTGGAATGGGAAGGACTTGGGTATCACATCTCATGCTATAGGAAGGGTCTCAGGTTTGGTATAAGCAGTGAGATATCACATCTCATGCTATAGGAAGTGTCTCAGGATTGGAATGGGAAGGAGTTGGATATCACATCTCATGTTAAAGGAAGGATCTCAGGTTTGGTATAAGCATTGAGATATCACATCTCTGCTATCGGAAGGGTCTCAGGATTGGAATGGGAAGGAGTTGGATATTCCCATCTCATGTTATAGGGAGGGTCTCAAGTTTGATATTAGAAGCATTGAGATATCACATTTCATGATATCGGAAGGGTCTCAAGATTGGAATGGGAAGGAGTTGGCTATCACATCTCATGATAAAGGAAGGGTCTAAGGTTTGGAAGGGGAAGGATTTGGATATCACATCTCATGTTATAGGACGGGTCTCAGGTTTGGTATTAGAAGCATTGAGATATCAAGTCTCATGGTATAGGAAGGGTCTCAGAATTGGAATGGGAAGGAGTTGGATATCACATCTCAAGCTATAGGAAGGGTCTCAGGATTAGAATGGGAAGGAGTTTGATATCACATCTCATGCCATAGTATGGGTCTCAGGTTTGGTAGAAGCATTGGGATATCAGATCTCATGCTATCGGAAGGGTATCGGGATTGGATTTGGAAGGAGTTGGATATCCCATCTCATGCTATAGGAAGGGTCTCAGGTTGGAATGGGAAGGAGTTGGATATCACATCTCATGTTATAGGAAGAGTCTCAGGATTGGAATGGGAAGGACTTGGATATCACATCTCATGCTATAGGAAGGCTCTCAGGTTTGCAAGGGGAAAGAGTTGGATATCACATTTCATGTTAGAGGTAGGATCTCAGGTTTGGTATTAGAAGTATTGAGATATCACATCTCATGCTATCAGAAGGATCTCAGGTTTGGTATAGAAGCATTGAGATATCATATCTTATGCTATCAGAAGAGTCTCAGGATTGGAATGGGAAGGAGTTGGATATCACATCTCATGCTAAAGGGAGGGTCTCAGGTTTGGAAGATAAGGATTTGGATATCACATCTCATGTTATAGGAAGGATCTCAGGTTTGGTATTAGAAGTATTGAGATATCACATCTCATGCTATCGGAAGGATCTCAGGTTTGGTATAGAAGCATTGAGATATCATATCTTATGCTATCAGAAGGGTCTCAGGATTGGAATGGGAAGGAGTTGGATATCACATCTCATGCTAAAGGGAGGGTCTCAGGTTTGGAAGGGGAAGGATTTGGATATCACATCTCATGTTATAGGATGGATCTCAGGTTTGGTATTAGAAGTATTGAGATATCACATCTCATGTTATCGGAAGGATCTCAGGTTTGGTATTAGAAGTATTGAGATATCACCTCTCATGCTATAGGAAGGGTCTCAGGATTGGAATGGGAAGGAGTTGGATATCACATCTCATGCTAAAGGAAGGGTCTCAGGTTTGGTAGAAGCATTGAGATATCACATCTCATGCTATAGGAAGGGTCTCAGGATTGGAATGGGAAGGACTTAGATATCACATATCATGCTATAGGGAGGGTCTCAGTTTTGATATTAGAAGCATTGAGATATCACATCTCATGCTATCGGAAGTGTCTCAGGATTGGAATGGGAAGGAGCTGGATATCACATCTCATGCTAAAGGAAGGGTCTCAGGTTTGGTACGGGAAGGAGTTGGATATCACATCTCATGTTATAGGAAGGGTCTCAGGTTTGGTATAAACATTGAGATATCACATCTCTGCTATCGGAAGTGTCTCAGAATTGGAATGGGAAGGAGTTGGATATCCCATCTCATGTTATAGGACGGGTCTCAGGTTTTTTATTAGAATCATTGAGATATCATATTGCATGCTGTAGGAAGGGTCTAAGGATTGGAATGGGAAGGACTTGGATATCACATCTCATGCTATAGATAGGCTCTCAGGTTTGGAAAGTGAAGGAGTTGGATATCACATTTCATGTTAGAGGAAATATCTCAGGTTTGGTATTAGAGGCATTGAGATATCACATCTCAGGCTATAGGAAGGGTCTCAGGATTGGAATGGGAAGGAGTTGGATATCACATCTCATGGAAGGGACTCAGGTTTGGTATAAGCATTGAGATATCACATCTCATGCTATAGGAAGGGTCCAGGATTGGAATGGAAGGAGTTGGATATCACATCTCATGTTATAGGAAGGATCTCAGGTTTGGTATTAGAAGCATTGAGACATCACATCTCATGCTATAGGAAGGGTCTCAGGATTGGAATGGGAAGGAGTTGGATATCACATCTCATGCTATAGGAAGGGTCTCAGGATTGGAATGGGAAGGAGTTGAATATGACATCTCATGCCGTAGGAAGGGTCTCAGGTTTGGTATAAACATTGAGATATCACATCTCTGCTATCGAAAGGGTCTCAGGATTGGAATGGAAAGGAGTTGGATATCCCATCTCATGTTATAGGAAGAGTCTCAGGTTTGGTATTAGAAGCATTGAAATATCACATCTCATGCTATAGGAAGTGTCTCAGGATTGGAATGGGAAGGACTTGGGTATCACATCTCATGCTATAGGGAGGGTCTCAAGTTTGATATTAGAAGCATTGAGATATCACATCTCATGCTATAGGAAGGGTCTCAGGATTGGAATGGGAAGGAGTTGGATATCACATCTCATGCTATAGGAAGGGTCTCAGGTTTGGTATAAGCAGTGAGATATCACATCTCATGCTATAGGAAGTGTCTCAGGATTGGAATGGGAAGGAGTTGGATATCACATCTCATGTTATAGGAAGGATCTCAGGTTTGGTATAAGCATTGAGATATCACATCTCTGCTATCGGAAGGGTCTAAGGTTTGGAAGGGGAAGGATTTGGATATCACATCTCATGTTATAGGACGGGTCTCAGGTTTGGTATTAGAAGCATTGAGATATCAAGTCTCATGGTATAGGAAGGGTCTCAGAATTGGAATGGGAAGGAGTTGGATATCACATCTCAAGCTATAGGAAGGGTCTCAGGATTAGAATGGGAAGGAGTTTGATATCACATCTCATGCCATAGTATGGGTCTCAGGTTTGGTAGAAGCATTGGGATATCAGATCTCATGCTATCGGAAGGGTATCGGGATTGGATTTGGAAGGAGTTGGATATCCCATCTCATGCTATAGGAAGGGTCTCAGGTTGGAATGGGAAGGAGTTGGATATCACATCTCATGTTATAGGAAGGGTCTCAGGATTGGAATGGGAAGGACTTGGATATCACATCTCATGCTATAGGAAGGCTCTCAGGTTTGCAAGGGGAAGAGTTGGATATCACATTTCATGATAGAGGTAGGATCTCAGGTTTGGTATTAGAAGTATTGAGATATCACATCTCATGCTATCAGAAGGATCTCAGGTTTGGTATAGAAGCATTGAGATATCATATCTTATGCTATCAGAAGAGTCTCAGGATTGGAATAGGAAGGAGTTGGATATCACATCTCATGCTAAAGGGAGGGTCTCAGGTTTGGAAGATAAGGATTTGGATATCACATCTCATGTTATAGGAAGGATCTCAGGTTTGGTATTAGAAGTATTGAGATATCACATCTCATGCTATCGGAAGGATCTCAGGTTTGGTATAGAAGCATTGAGATATCATATCTTATGCTATCAGAAGGGTCTCAGGATTGGAATGGGAAGGATTTGGATATCACATCTCATGCTAAAGGGAGGGTCTCAGGTTTGGAAGGGGAAGGATTTGGATATCACATCTCATGTTATAGGATGGATCTCAGGTTTGGTATTAGAAGTATTGAGATATCACATCTAATGTTATCTGAAGGATCTCAGGTTTGGTATTAGAAGTATTGAGATATCACCTCTCATGCTATAGGAAGGGTCTCAGGATTGGAATGGGAAGGAGTTGGATATCACATCTCATGCTAAAGGAAGGGTCTCAGGTTTGGTAGAAGCATTGAGATATCACATCTCATGCTATAGGAAGGGTCTCAGGATTGGAATGGGAAGGACTTAGATATCACATATCATGCTATAGGGAGGGTCTCAGTTTTGATATTAGAAGCATTGAGATATCACATCTCATGCTATCGGAAGTGTCTCAGGATTGGAATGGGAAGGAGCTGGATATCACATCTCATGCTAAAGGAAGGGTCTCAGGTTTGGAACGGGAAGGAGTTGGATATCACATCTCATGTTATAGGAAGGGTCTCAGGTTTGGTATAAACATTGAGATATCACATCTCTGCTATCAGAAGTGTCTCAGAATTGGAATGGGAAGGAGTTGGATATCCCATCTCATGTTATAGGACGGGTCTCAGGTTTTTTATTAGAATCATTGAGATATCATATTGCATGCTGTAGGAAGGGTCTAAGTATTGGAATGGGAAGGACTTGGATATCACATCTCATGCTATAGATAGGCTCTCAGGTTTGGAAAGTGAAGGAGTTGGATATCACATTTCATGTTAGAGGAAATATCTCAGGTTTGGTATTAGAGGCATTGAGATATCACATCTCAGGCTATAGGAAGGGTCTCAGGATTGGAATGGGAAGGAGTTGGATATCACATCTCATGCTATAGGAAGGGTCTCAGGTTTGGTATAAGCATTGAGATATCACATCTCATGCTATAGGAAGGGTCCAGGATTGGAATGGAAGGAGTTGGATATCACATCTCATGTTATAGGAAGGATCTCAGGTTTGGTATTAGAAGCAATGAGACATCACATCTCATGCTATAGGAAGGGTCTCAGGATTGGAATGGGAAGGAGTTGGATATCACATCTCATGCTATAGGAAGGGTCTCAGGATTGGAATGGGAAGGAGTTGAATATGACATCTCATGCCGTAGGAAGGGTCTCAGGTTTGGTATAAACATTGAGATATCACATCTCTGCTATCGAAAGGGTCTCAGGATTGGAATGGAAAGGAGTTGGATATCCCATCTCATGTTATAGGAAGAGTCTCAGGTTTGGTATTAGAAGCATTGAGATATCACATCTCATGCTATAGGAAGTGTCTCAGGATTGGAATGGGAAGGACTTGGGTATCACATCTCATGCTATAGGGAGGGTCTCAAGTTTGATATTAGAAGCATTGAGATATCACATCTCATGCTATAGGAAGGGTCTCAGGATTGGAATGGGAAGGAGTTGGATATCACATCTCATGCTATAGGAAGGGTCTCAGGTTTGGTATAAGCAGTGAGATATCACATCTCATGCTATAGGAAGTGTCTCAGGATTGGAATGGGAAGGAGTTGGATATCACATCTCATGTTATAGGAAGGATCTCAGGTTTGGTATAAGCATTGAGATATCACATCTCTGCTATCGGAAGGGTCTAAGGTTTGGAAGGGGAAGGATTTGGATATCACATCTCATGTTATAGGACGGGTCTCAGGTTTGGTATTAGAAGCATTGAGATATCAAGTCTCATGGTATAGGAAGGGTCTCAGAATTGGAATGGGAAGGAGTTGGATATCACATCTCAAGCTATAGGAAGGGTCTCAGGATTAGAATGGGAAGGAGTTTGATATCACATCTCATGCCATAGTATGGGTCTCAGGTTTGGTAGAAGCATTGGGATATCAGATCTCATGCTATCGGAAGGGTATCGGGATTGGATTTGGAAGGAGTTGGATATCCCATCTCATGCTATAGGAAGGGTCTCAGGTTGGAATGGGAAGGAGTTGGATATCACATCTCATGTTATAGGAAGGGTCTCAGGATTGGAATGGGAAGGACTTGGATATCACATCTCATGCTATAGGAAGGCTCTCAGGTTTGCAAGGGGAAGAGTTGGATATCACATTTCATGTTAGAGGTAGGATCTCAGGTTTGGTATTAGAAGTATTGAGATATCACATCTCATGCTATCAGAAGGATCTCAGGTTTGGTATAGAAGCATTGAGATATCATATCTTATGCTATCAGAAGAGTCTCAGGATTGGAATGGGAAGGAGTTGGATATCACATCTCATGCTAAAGGGAGGGTCTCAGGTTTGGAAGATAAGGATTTGGACATCACATCTCATGTTATAGGAAGGATCTCAGGTTTGGTATTAGAAGTATTGAGATATCACATCTCATGCTATCGGAAGGATCTCAGGTTTGGTATAGAAGCATTGAGATATCATATCTTATGCTATCAGAAGGGTCTCAGGATTGGAATGGGAAGGATTTGGATATCACATCTCATGCTAAAGGGAGGGTCTCAGGTTTGGAAGGGGAAGGATTTGGATATCACATCTCATGTTATAGGATGGGTCTCAGGTTTGGTATTAGAAGTATTGAGATATCACATCTCATGTTATCGGAAGGATCTCAGGTTTGGTATTAGAAGTATTGAGATATCACCTCTCATGCTATAGGAAGGGTCTCAGGATTGGAATGGGAAGGAGTTGGATATCACATCTCATGCTAAAGGAAGGGTCTCAGGTTTGGTAGAAGCATTGAGATATCACATCTCATGCTATAGGAAGGGTCTCAGGATTGGAATGGGAAGGACTTAGATATCACATATCATGCTATAGGGAGGGTCTCAGTTTTGATATTAGAAGCATTGAGATATCACATCTCATGCTATCGGAAGTTTCTCAGGATTGGAATGGGAAGGAGCTGGATATCACATCTCATGCTAAAGGAAGGGTCTCAGGTTTGGTATTAGAAGCATTGAGATATCACATCTCATGCTATCGGAAGGATCTCAGGTTTGGTATTAGAAGCATTGAGATATCACATCTCATGCTATAGGAAGGCTCTCAGGTTTGGAAGGGGAAAGAGTTGGATATCACATTTCATGTTAGAGGTAGGATCTCAGGTTTGGTATTAGAGGCATTGAGATATCACATCTCATGCTATCAGAAGGGTCTCAGGAATGGAATGGGAAGGAGTTGGATATCACATCTCATGCTAAAGGGAGGGTCTCAGGTTTGGAAGGGGAAGGATTTGGATATCACATCTCATGTTATAGGAAGGATCTCAGGTTTGGTATTAGAAGCATTGAGATATCACATCTCATGCTATCGGAAGGATCTCAGGTTTGGTATTAGAAGCATTGAGATATCACATCTCATGCTATCAGAAGAGTCTCAGGATTGGAATAGGAAGGAGTTGGATATCACATCTCATGCTAAAGGGAAGGTCTCAGGTTTGGAAGGGGAAGGATTTGGATATCACATCTCATGTTATCGGAAGGATCTCACGTTTGGTATTAGAAGTATTGAGATATCATATCTCATGCTATAGGAAGGGTCTCAGGATTGGAATGGGAAGGAGTTGGATATCACATCTCATGCTATAGGGAGGGTCTCAGGATTGGAATGGGAAGGACTTAGATATCACATATCATGCTATAGGGAGGGTCTCAGTTTTGATATTAGAAGCATTGAGATATCACATCTCATGCTATTGGAAGTGTCTCAGGATTGGAATGGGAAGGAGCTGGATATCACATCTCATGCTAAAGGAAGGGTCTCAGGTTTGGAACGGGAAGGATTTGGATATCACATCTCATGTTATAGGAAGGGTCTCAGGTTTGGTATAAGCATTGAGATATCACATCTCTGCTATCGGAAGAGTCTCAGGATTGGAATGGGAAGGAGTTGAATATCCCATCTCATGTTATAGGACGGGTCTCAGGTTTGTTATTAGAATCATTGAGATATCATATTGCATGCTGTAGGAAGGGTCTAAGGGTTGGTATGTGAAGGACTTGGATATCACATCTCATGCTATAGATAGGCTCTTAGGTTTGGAAAGGGAAGGAGTGGATATCACATTTCATGTTAGAGGAAGGATCTCAGGTTTGGTATTAGAAGCATAGAGATATCACATCTCATGCTATAGGAAGGGTCTCAGGATTGGAATGGGAAGCAGTTGGATATCACATCTCATGCTATAGGAAGTGTCTCAGGATTGGAATGGGAAGGACTTGGGTATCACATCTCATGCTATAGGGAGGGTCTCAAGTTTGATATTAGAAGCATTGAGATATCACATCTCATGCTATAGGAAGGGTCTCAGGATTGGAATGGGAAGGAGTTGGATATCACATCTCATGCTATAGGAAGGGTCTCAGGTTTGGTATAAGCAGTGAGATATCACATCTCATGCTATAGGAAGTGTCTCAGGATTGGAATGGGAAGGAGTTGGATATCACATCTCATGTTATAGGAAGGATCTCAGGTTTGGTATAAGCATTGAGATATCACATCTCTGCTATCGGAAGGGTCTCAGGATTGGAATGGGAAGGAGTTGGATATTCCCATCTCATGTTATAGGGAGGGTCTCAAGTTTGATATTAGAAGCATTGAGATATCACATTTCATGATATCGGAAGGGTCTCAAGATTGGAATGGGAAGGAGTTGGCTATCACATCTCATGATAAAGGAAGGGTCTAAGGTTTGGAAGGGGAAGGATTTGGATATCACATCTCATGTTATAGGACGGGTCTCAGGTTTGGTATTAGAAGCATTGAGATATCAAGTCTCATGGTATAGGAAGGGTCTCAGAATTGGAATGGGAAGGAGTTGGATATCACATCTCAAGCTATAGGAAGGGTCTCAGGATTAGAATGGGAAGGAGTTTGATATCACATCTCATGCCATAGTATGGGTCTCAGGTTTGGTAGAAGCATTGGGATATCAGATCTCATGCTATCGGAAGGGTATCGGGATTGGATTTGGAAGGAGTTGGATATCCCATCTCATGCTATAGGAAGGGTCTCAGGTTGGAATGGGAAGGAGTTGGATATCACATCTCATGTTATAGGAAGGGTCTCAGGATTGGAATGGGAAGGACTTGGATATCACATCTCATGCTATAGGAAGGCTCTCAGGTTTGCAAGGGGAAAGAGTTGGATATCACATTTCATGTTAGAGGTAGGATCTCAGGTTTGGTATTAGAAGTATTGAGATATCACATCTCATGCTATCAGAAGGATCTCAGGTTTGGTATAGAAGCATTGAGATATCATATCTTATGCTATCAGAAGAGTCTCAGGATTGGAATGGGAAGGAGTTGGATATCACATCTCATGCTAAAGGGAGGGTCTCAGGTTTGGAAGATAAGGATTTGGATATCACATCTCATGTTATAGGAAGGATCTCAGGTTTGGTATTAGAAGTATTGAGATATCACATCTCATGCTATCAGAAGGATCTCAGGTTTGGTATAGAAGCATTGAGATATCATATCTTATGCTATCAGAAGGGTCTCAGGATTGGAATGGGAAGGAGTTGGATATCACATCTCATGCTAAAGGGAGGGTCTCAGGTTTGGAAGGGGAAGGATTTGGATATCACATCTCATGTTATAGGATGGATCTCAGGTTTGGTATTAGAAGTATTGAGATATCACATCTCATGTTATCGGAAGGATCTCAGGTTTGGTATTAGAAGTATTGAGATATCACCTCTCATGCTATAGGAAGGGTCTCAGGATTGGAATGGGAAGGAGTTGGATATCACATCTCATGCTAAAGGAAGGGTCTCAGGTTTGGTAGAAGCATTGAGATATCACATCTCATGCTATAGGAAGGGTCTCAGGATTGGAATGGGAAGGACTTAGATATCACATATCATGCTATAGGGAGGGTCTCAGTTTTGATATTAGAAGCATTGAGATATCACATCTCATGCTATCGGAAGTGTCTCAGGATTGGAATGGGAAGGAGCTGGATATCACATCTCATGCTAAAGGAAGGGTCTCAGGTTTGGAACGGGAAGGAGTTGGATATCACATCTCATGTTATAGGAAGGGTCTCAGGTTTGGTATAAACATTGAGATATCACATCTCTGCTATCGGAAGTGTCTCAGAATTGGAATGGGAAGGAGTTGGATATCCCATCTCATGTTATAGGACGGGTCTCAGGTTTTTTATTAGAATCATTGAGATATCATATTGCATGCTGTAGGAAGGGTCTAAGGATTGGAATGGGAAGGACTTGGATATCACATCTCATGCTATAGATAGGCTCTCAGGTTTGGAAAGTGAAGGAGTTGGATATCACATTTCATGTTAGAGGAAATATCTCAGGTTTGGTATTAGAGGCATTGGGATATCACATCTCAGGCTATAGGAAGGGTCTCAGGATTGGAATGGGAAGGAGTTGGATATCACATCTCATGCTATAGGAAGGGTCTCAGGTTTGGTATAAGCATTGAGATATCACATCTCATGCTATAGGAAGGGTCCAGGATTGGAATGGAAGGAGTTGGATATCACATCTCATGTTATAGGAAGGATCTCAAGTTTGGTATTAGAAGCATTGAGACATCACATCTCATGCTATAGGAAGGGTCTCAGGATTGGAATGGGAAGGAGTTGGATATCACATCTCATGCTATAGGAAGGGTCTCAGGATTGGAATGGGAAGGAATTGAATATGACATCTCATGCCGTAGGAAGGGTCTCAGGTTTGGTATAAACATTGAGATATCACATCTCTGCTATCGAAAGGGTCTCAGGATTGGAATGGAAAGGAGTTGGATATCCCATCTCATGTTATAGGAAGAGTCTCAGGTTTGGTATTAGAAGCATTGAGATATCACATCTCATGCTATAGGAAGTGTCTCAGGATTGGAATGGGAAGGACTTGGGTATCACATCTCATGCTATAGGGAGGGTCTCAAGTTTGATATTAGAAGCATTGAGATATCACATCTCATGCTATAGGAAGGGTCTCAGGATTGGAATGGGAAGGAGTTGGATATCACATCTCATGCTATAGGAAGGGTCTCAGGTTTGGTATAAGCAGTGAGATATCACATCTCATGCTATAGGAAGTGTCTCAGGATTGGAATGGGAAGGAGTTGGATATCACATCTCATGTTATAGGAAGGATCTCAGGTTTGGTATAAGCATTGAGATATCACATCTCTGCTATCGGAAGGGTCTAAGGTTTGGAAGGGGAAGGATTTGGATATCACATCTCATGTTATAGGACGGGTCTCAGGTTTGGTATTAGAAGCATTGAGATATCAAGTCTCATGGTATAGGAAGGGTCTCAGAATTGGAATGGGAAGGAGTTCGATATCACATCTCAAGCTATAGGAAGTGTCTCAGGATTAGAATGGGAAGGAGTTTGATATCACATCTCATGCCATAGTATGGGTCTCAGGTTTGGTAGAAGCATTGGGATATCAGATCTCATGCTATCGGAGGGGTATCGGGATTGGATTTGGAAGGAGTTGGATATCCCATCTCATGCTATAGGAAGGGTCTCAGGTTGGAATGGGAAGGAGTTGGATATCCCATCTCATGCTATAGGAAGGGTCTCAGGTTGGAATGGGAAGGAGTTGGATATCACATCTCATGCTATAGGAAGGCTCTCAGGTTTGCAAGGGGAAGAGTTGGATATCACATTTCATGTTAGAGGTAGGATCTCAGGTTTGGTATTAGACGTATTGAGATATCACATCTCATGCTATCAGAAGGATCTCAGGTTTGGTATAGAAGCATTGAGATATCATATCTTATGCTATCAGAAGAGTCTCAGGATTGGAATGGGAAGGAGTTGGATATCACATCTCATGCTAAAGGGAGGGTCTCAGGTTTGGAAGATAAGGATTTGGATATCACATCTCATGTTATAGGAAGGATCTCAGGTTTGGTATTAGAAGTATTGAGATATCACATCTCATGCTATCGGAAGGATCTCAGGTTTGGTATAGAAGCATTGAGATATCATATCTTATGCTATCAGAAGGGTCTCAGGATTGGAATGGGAAGGATTTGGATATCACATCTCATGCTAAAGGGAGGGTCTCAGGTTTGGAAGGGGAAGGATTTGGATATCACATCTCATGTTATAGGATGGATCTCAGGTTTGGTATTAGAAGTATTGAGATATCACATCTCATGTTATCGGAAGGATCTCAGGTTTGGTATTAGAAGTATTGAGATATCACCTCTCATGCTATAGGAAGGGTCTCAGGATTGGAATGGGAAGGAGTTGGATATCACATCTCATGCTAAAGGAAGGGTCTCAGGTTTGGTAGAAGCATTGAGATATCACATCTCATGCTATAGGAAGGGTCTCAGGATTGGAATGGGAAGGACTTAGATATCACATATCATGCTATAGGGAGGGTCTCAGTTTTGATATTAGAAGCATTGAGATATCACATCTCATGCTATCGGAAGTTTCTCAGGATTGGAATGGGAAGGAGCTGGATATCACATCTCATGCTAAAGGAAGGGTCTCAGGTTTGGAACGGGAAGGAGTTGGATATCACATCTCATGTTATAGGAAGGGTCTCAGGTTTGGTATAAACATTGAGATATCACATCTCTGCTATCGGAAGTGTCTCAGGATTGGAATGGGAAGGAGTTGGATATCCCATCTCATGTTATAGGACGGGTCTCAGGTTTTTTATTAGAATCATTGAGATATCATATTGCATGCTGTAGGAAGGGTCTAAGGATTGGAATGGGAAGGACTTGGATATCACATCTCATGCTATAGATAGGCTCTCAGGTTTGGAAAGCGAAGGAGTTGGATATCACATTTCATGTTAGAGGAAGGATCTCAGGTTTGGTATTAGAAGCATAGAGATATCACATCTCATGCTATAGGAAGGGTCTCAGGATTGGAATGGGAAGCAGTTGGATATCACAACTCATGCTATAGGAAGTGTCTCAGGATTGGAATGGGAAGGACTTGGGTATCACATCGCATGCTATAGGGAGGGTCTCAAGTTTGATATTAGAAGCATTGAGATATCACATCTCATGCTATAGGAAGGGTCTCAGGATTGAAATGGGAAGGAGTTGGATATCACATCTCATGCTATAGGAAGGGTCTCAGGTTTGGTATAAGCAGTGAGATATCACATCTCATGCTATATGAAGTGTCTCAGGATTGGAATGGGAAGGAGTTGGATATCACATCTCATGTTATAGGAAGGATCTCAGGTTTGGTATAAGCATTGAGATATCACATCTCTGCTATCGGAAGGGTCTCAGGATTGGAATGGGAAGGAGTTGGATATTCCCATCTCATGTTATAGGGAGGGTCTCAAGTTTGATATTAGAAGCATTGAGATATCACATTTCATGATATCGGAAGGGTCTCAAGATTGGAATGGGAAGGAGTTGGCTATCACATCTCATGATAAAGGAAGGGTCTAAGGTTTGGAAGGGGAAGGATTTGGATATCACATCTCATGTTATAGGACGGGTCTCAGGTTTGGTATTAGAAGCATTGAGATATCAAGTCTCATGGTATAGGAAGGGTCTCAGAATTGGAATGGGAAGGAGTTGGATATCACATCTCAAGCTATAGGAAGGGTCTCAGGATTAGAATGGGAAGGAGTTTGATATCACATCTCATGCCATAGTATGGGTCTCAGGTTTGGTAGAAGCATTGGGATATCAGATCTCATGCTATCGGAAGGGTATCGGGATTGGATTTGGAAGGAGTTGGATATCCCATCTCATGCTATAGGAAGGGTCTCAGGTTGGAATGGGAAGGAGTTGGATATCACATCTCATGTTATAGGAAGGGTCTCAGGATTGGAATGGGAAGGACTTGGATATCACATCTCATGCTATAGGAAGGCTCTCAGGTTTGCAAGGGGAAAGAGTTGGATATCACATTTCATGTTAGAGGTAGGATCTCAGGTTTGGTATTAGAAGTATTGAGATATCACATCTCATGCTATAGGAAGGCTCTCAGGTTTGCAAGGGGAAGAGTTGGATATCAC
This sequence comes from Ambystoma mexicanum, assembly GCF_040938575.1. NCBI lineage: Eukaryota > Metazoa > Chordata > Amphibia > Caudata > Ambystomatidae > Ambystoma > Ambystoma mexicanum. Next base: position 12,267,659 of record NW_027182477.1, on the reverse strand, counting down.
ATTTCATGTTAGAGGTAGGATCTCAGGTTTGGTATTAGACGTATTGAGATATCACATCTCATGCTATCGGAAGGATCTCAGGTTTGGTATAGAAGCATTGAGATATCATATCTTATGCTATCAGAAGGGTCTCAGGATTGGAATGGGAAGGATTTGGATATCACATCTCATGCTAAAGGGAGGGTCTCAGGTTTGGAAGGGGAAGGATTTGGATATCACATCTCATGTTATAGGATGGATCTCAGGTTTGGTATTAGAAGTATTGAGATATCACATCTCATGTTATCGGAAGGATCTCAGGTTTGGTATTAGAAGTATTGAGATATCACCTCTCATGCTATAGGAAGGGTCTCAGGATTGGAATGGGAAGGAGTTGGATATCACATCTCATGCTAAAGGAAGGGTCTCAGGTTTGGTAGAAGCATTGAGATATCACATCTCATGCTATCGGAAGTTTCTCAGGATTGGAATGGGAAGGAGCTGGATATCACATCTCATGCTAAAGGAAGGGTCTCAGGTTTGGAACGGGAAGGAGTTGGATATCACATCTCATGTTATAGGAAGGGTCTCAGGTTTGGTATAAACATTGAGATATCACATCTCTGCTATCGGAAGTGTCTCAGGATTGGAATGGGAAGGAGTTGGATATCCCATCTCATGTTATAGGACGGGTCTCAGGTTTTTTATTAGAATCATTGAGATATCATATTGCATGCTGTAGGAAGGGTCTAAGGATTGGAATGGGAAGGACTTGGATATCACATCTCATGCTATAGATAGGCTCTCAGGTTTGGAAAGTGAAGGAGTTGGATATCACATTTCATGTTAGAGGAAGGATCTCAGGTTTGGTATTAGAAGCATAGAGATATCACATCTCATGCTATAGGAAGGGTCTCAGGATTGGAATGGGAAGCAGTTGGATATCACATCTCATGCTATAGGAAGTGTCTCAGGATTGGAATGGGAAGGACTTGGGTATCACATCTCATGCTATAGGGAGGGTCTCAAGTTTGATATTAGAAGCATTGAGATATCACATCTCATGCTATAGGAAGGGTCTCAGGATTGGAATGGGAAGGAGTTGGATATCACATCTCATGCTATAGGAAGGGACTCAGGTTTGGTATAAGCAGTGAGATATCACATCTCATGCTATAGGAAGTGTCTCAGGATTGGAATGGGAAGGAGTTGGATATCACATCTCATGTTATAGGAAGGATCTCAGGATTGGTATAAGCATTGAGATATCACATCTCTGCTATCGGAAGGGTCTCAGGATTGGAATGGGAAGGAGTTGGATATTCCCATCTCATGTTATAGGGAGGGTCTCAAGTTTGATATTAGAAGCATTGAGATATCACATTTCATGATATCGGAAGGGTCTCAAGATTGGAATGGGAAGGAGTTGGCTATCACATCTCATGATAAAGGAAGGGTCTAAGGTTTGGAAGGGGAAGGATTTGGATATCACATCTCATGTTATAGGACGGGTCTCAGGTTTGGTATTAGAAGCATTGAGATATCAAGTCTCATGGTATAGGAAGGGTCTCAGAATTGGAATGGGAAGGAGTTGGATATCACATCTCAAGCTATAGGAAGGGTCTCAGGATTAGAATGGGAAGGAGTTTGATATCACATCTCATGCCATAGTATGGGTCTCAGGTTTGGTAGAAGCATTGGGATATCAGATCTCATGCTATCGGAAGGGTATCGGGATTGGATTTGGAAGGAGTTGGATATCCCATCTCATGCTATAGGAAGGGTCTCAGGTTGGAATGGGAAGGAGTTGGATATCACATCTCATGTTATAGGAAGGGTCTCAGGATTGGAATGGGAAGGACTTGGATATCACATCTCATGCTATAGGAAGGCTCTCAGGTTTGCAAGGGGAATGAGTTGGATATCACATTTCATGTTAGAGGTAGGATCTCAGGTTTGGTATTAGAAGTATTGAGATATCACATCTCATGCTATCAGAAGGATCTCAGGTTTGGTATAGAAGCATTGAGATATCATATCTTATGCTATCAGAAGGGTCTCAGGATTGGAATGGGAAGGAGTTGGATATCACATCTCATGCTAAAGGGAGGGTCTCAGGTTTGGAAGGGGAAGGATTTGGATATCACATCTCATGTTATAGGATGGATCTCAGGTTTGGTATTAGAAGTATTGAGATATCACATCTCATGTTATCGGAAGGATCTCAGGTTTGGTATTAGAAGTATTGAGATATCACCTCTCATGCTATAGGAAGGGTCTCAGGATTGGAATGGGAAGGAGTTGGATATCACATCTCATGCTAAAGGAAGGGTCTCAGGTTTGGTAGAAGCATTGAGATATCACATCTCATGCTATAGGAAGGGTCTCAGGATTGGAATGGGAAGGACTTAGATATCACATATCATGCTATAGGGAGGGTCTCAGTTTTGATATTAGAAGCATTGAGATATCACATCTCATGCTATCGGAAGTGTCTCAGGATTGGAATGGGAAGGAGCTGGATATCACATCTCATGCTAAAGGAAGGGTCTCAGGTTTGGAACTGGAAGGAGTTGGATATCACATCTCATGTTATAGGAAGGGTCTCAGGTTTGGTATAAACATTGAGATATCACATCTCTGCTATCGGAAGTGTCTCAGAATTGGAATGGGAAGGAGTTGGATATCCCATCTCATGTTATAGGACGGGTCTCAGGTTTTTTATTAGAATCATTGAGATATCATATTGCATGCTGTAGGAAGGGTCTAAGGATTGGAATGGGAAGGACTTGGATATCACATCTCATGCTATAGATAGGCTCTCAGGTTTGGAAAGTGAAGGAGTTGGATATCACATTTCATGTTAGAGGAAATATCTCAGGTTTGGTATTAGAGGCATTGAGATATCACATCTCAGGCTATAGGAAGGGTCTCAGGATTGGAATGGGAAGGAGTTGGATATCACATCTCATGCTATAGGAAGGGTCTCAGGTTTGGTATAAGCATTGAGATATCACATCTCATGCTATAGGAAGGGTCCAGGATTGGAATGGAAGGAGTTGGATATCACATCTCATGTTATAGGAAGGATCTCAGGTTTGGTATTAGAAGCATTGAGACATCACATCTCATGCTATAGGAAGGGTCTCAGGATTGGAATGGGAAGGAGTTGGATATCACATCTCATGCTATAGGAAGGGTCTCAGGATTGGAATGGGAAGGAATTGAATATGACATCTCATGCCGTAGGAAGGGTCTCAGGTTTGGTATAAACATTGAGATATCACATCTCTGCTATCGAAAGGGTCTCAGGATTGGAATGGAAAGGAGTTGGATATCCCATCTCATGTTATAGGAAGAGTCTCAGGTTTGGTATTAGAAGCATTGAGATATCACATCTCATGCTATAGGAAGTGTCTCAGGATTGGAATGGGAAGGACTTGGGTATCACATCTCATGCTATAGGGAGGGTCTCAAGTTTGATATTAGAAGCATTGAGATATCACATCTCATGCTATAGGAAGGGTCTCAGGATTGGAATGGGAAGGAGTTGGATATCACATCTCATGCTATAGGAACGGTCTCAGGTTTGGTATAAGCAGTGAGATATCACATCTCATGCTATAGGAAGTGTCTCAGGATTGGAATGGGAAGGAGTTGGATATCACATCTCATGTTATAGGAAGGATCTCAGGTTTGGTATAAGCATTGAGATATCACATCTCTGCTATCGGAAGGGTCTAAGGTTTGGAAGGGGAAGGATTTGGATATCACATCTCATGTTATAGGACGGGTCTCAGGTTTGGTATTAGAAGCATTGAGATATCAAGTCTCATGGTATAGGAAGGGTCTCAGAATTGGAATGGGAAGGAGTTGGATATCACATCTCAAGCTATAGGAAGGGTCTCAGGATTAGAATGGGAAGGAGTTTGATATCACATCTCATGCCATAGTATGGGTCTCAGGTTTGGTAGAAGCATTGGGATATCAGATCTCATGCTATCGGAAGGGTATCGGGATTGGATTTGGAAGGAGTTGGATATCCCATCTCATGCTATAGGAAGGGTCTCAGGTTGGAATGGGAAGGAGTTGGATATCACATCTCATGCTATAGGAAGGGTCTCAGGATTGGAATGGGAAGGACTTGGATATCACATCTCATGCTATAGGAAGGCTCTCAGGTTTGCAAGGGGAAGAGTTGGATATCACATTTCATGTTAGAGGTAGGATCTCAGGTTTGGTATTAGACGTATTGAGATATCACATCTCATGCTATCAGAAGGATCTCAGGTTTGGTATAGAAGCATTGAGATATCATATCTTATGCTATCAGAAGAGTCTCAGGATTGGAATGGGAAGGAGTTGGATATCACATCTCATGCTAAAGGGAGGGTCTCAGGTTTGGAAGATAAGGATTTGGATATCACATCTCATGTTATAGGAAGGATCTCAGGTTTGGTATTAGAAGTATTGAGATATCACATCTCATGCTATCGGAAGGATCTCAGGTTTGGTATAGAAGCATTGAGATATCATATCTTATGCTATCAGAAGGGTCTCAGGATTGGAATGGGAAGGATTTGGATATCACATCTCATGCTAAAGGGAGGGTCTCAGGTTTGGAAGGGGAAGGATTTGGATATCACATCTCATGTTATAGGATGGATCTCAGGTTTGGTATTAGAAGTATTGAGATATCACATCTCATGTTATCGGAAGGATCTCAGGTTTGGTATTAGAAGTATTGAGATATCACCTCTCATGCTATAGGAAGGGTCTCAGGATTGGAATGGGAAGGAGTTGGACATCACATCTCATGCTAAAGGAAGGGTCTCAGGTTTGGTAGAAGCATTGAGATATCACATCTCATGCTATAGGAAGGGTCTCAGGATTGGAATGGGAAGGACTTAGATATCACATATCATGCTATAGGGAGGGTCTCAGTTTTGATATTAGAAGCATTGAGATATCACATCTCATGCTATCGGAAGTTTCTCAGGATTGGAATGGGAAGGAGCTGGATATCACATCTCATGCTAAAGGAAGGGTCTCAGGTTTGGAACGGGAAGGAGTTGGATATCACATCTCATGTTATAGGAAGGGTCTCAGGTTTGGTATAAACATTGAGATATCACATCTCTGCTATCGGAAGTGTCTCAGGATTGGAATGGGAAGGAGTTGGATATCCCATCTCATGTTATAGGACGGGTCTCTGGTTTTTTATTAGAATCATTGAGCTATCATATTGCATGCTGTAGGAAGGGTCTAAGGATTGGAATGGGAAGGACTTGGATATCACATCTCATGCTATAGATAGGCTCTCAGGTTTGGAAAGTGAAGGAGTTGGATATCACATTTCATGTTAGAGGAAGGATCTCAGGTTTGGTATTAGAAGCATAGAGATATCACATCTCATGCTATAGGAAGGGTCTCAGGATTGGAATGGGAAGCAGTTGGATATCACATCTCATGCTATAGGAAGTGTCTCAGGATTGGAATGGGAAGGACTTGGGTATCACATCTCATGCTATAGGGAGGGTCTCAAGTTTGATATTAGAAGCATTGAGATATCACATCTCATGCTATAGGAAGGGTCTCAGGATTGGAATGGGAAGGAGTTGGATATCACATCTCATGCTATAGGAAGGGTCTCAGGTTTGGTATATGCAGTGAGATATCACATCTCATGCTATAGGAAGTGTCTCAGGATTGGAATGGGAAGGAGTTGGATATCACATCTCATGTTATAGGAAGGATCTCAGGTTTGGTATAAGCATTGAGATATCACATCTCTGCTATCGGAAGGGTCTCAGGATTGGAATGGGAAGGAGTTGGATATTCCCATCTCATGTTATAGGGAGGGTCTCAAGTTTGATATATTTGGATATCCCATCTCATGTTATAGGACGGGTCTCAGGTTTTTTATTAGAATCATTGAGATATCATATTGCATGCTGTAGGAAGGGTCTAAGGATTGGAATGGGAAGGACTTGGATATCACATCTCATGCTATAGATAGGCTCTCAGGTTTGGAAAGTGAAGGAGTTGGATATCACATTTCATGTTAGAGGAAGGATCTCAGGTTTGGTATTAGAGGCATTCAGATATCACATCTCAGGCTATAGGAAGGGTCTCAGGATTGGAATGGGAAGGAGTTGGATATCACATCTCATGCTATAGGAAGGGTCTCAGGTTTGGTATAAGCATTGAGATATCACATCTCATGCTATAGGAAGGGTCCAGGATTGGAATGGAAGGAGTTGGATATCACATCTCATGTTATAGGAAGGATCTCAGGTTTGGTATTAGAAGCATTGAGACATCACATCTCATGCTATAGGAAGGGTCTCAGAATTGGAATGGGAAGGAGTTGGATATCACATCTCATGCTATAGGAAGGGTCTCAGGATTGGAATGGGAAGGAGTTGAATATGACATCTCATGCCGTAGGAAGGGTCTCAGGTTTGGTATAAACATTGAGATATCACATCTCTGCTATCAAAAGGGTCTCAGGATTGGAATGGGAAGGAGTTGGATATCCCATCTCATGTTATAGGAAGAGTCTCAGGATTGGAATGGGAAGGACTTGGATATCACATCTCATGCTATAGGTAGGGTCTCAAGTTTGATATTAGAAGCATTGAGATATCACATCTCATGCTATAGGAAGTGTCTCAGGATTGGAATGGGAAGGACTTGGATATCACATCTCATGCTATAGGTAGGGTCTCAAGTTTGATATTAGAAGCATTGAGATATCACATCTCATGCTATAGGAAGGGTCTGAGGATTGGAATGGGAAGGAGTTGGATATCACATCTCATGCTATGGGAAGGGTCTCAGGTTTGGTATAAGCAGTGAGATATCACATCTCATGCTATAGGAAGTGTCTCAGGATTGGAATGGGAAGGAGTTGGATATCACATCTCATGTTATAGGAAGGATCTCAGGTTTGGTATAAGCATTGAGATATCACATCTCTGCTATCGGAAGGGTCTCAAGTTTGATATTAGAAGCATTGAGATATCACATCTCATGCTATAGGAAGTGTCTCAGGATTGGAATGGGAAGGACTTGGATATCACATCTCATGCTATAGGTAGGGTCTCAAGTTTGATATTAGAAGCATTGAGATATCACATCTCATGCTATAGGAAGGGTCTCAGGATTGGAATGGGAAGGAGTTGGATATTCCCATCTCATGTTATAAGAAGGGTCTCAGGTTTGGTATTAGAAGCATTGAGATATCACATCTCATGCTATAGGAAGGGTCTCAGGATTGGAATGGGAAGGACTTGGATATCACATCTCATGCTATAGGGAGGGTCTCAAGTTTGATATTAGAAGCTTTGAGATATCACATCTCATGATATCGGAAGGGTCTCAGGATTGGAATGGGAAGGAGTTGGATATCACATCTCATGATAAAGGAAGGGTCTAAGGTTTGGAAGGGGAAGGATTTGGATATCACATCTCATGTTATATTACGGGTCTCAGGTTTGGTATTAGAAGCATTGAGATATCAAGTCTCATAGTATAGGAAGGGTCTCAGAATTGGAATGGGAAGGAGTTGGATATCACATCTCAAGCTATAGGAAGGGTCTCAGGATTGGAATGGGAAGGACTTGGATATCACATCTCATGCTATAGGAAGGCTCTCAGGTTTGGAAGGGGAAAGAGTTGGATATCACATTTCATGTTAGAGGTAGGATCTCAGGTTTGGTATTAGAGGCATTGAGATATCACATCTCATGCTATCAGAAGGGTCTCAGGAATGGAATGGGAAGGAGTTGGATATCACATCTCATGCTAAAGGGAGGGTCTCAGGTTTGGAAGGGGAAGGATTTGTATATCACATCTCATGTTATAGGAAGGATCTCAGGTTTGGTATTAGAAGCATTGAGATATCACATCTCATGCTATCGGAAGGATCTCAGGTTTGGTATTAGAAGCATTGAGATATCACATCTCATGCTATCAGAAGAGTCTCAGGATTGGAATAGGAAGGAGTTGGATATCACATCTCATGCTAAAGGGAGGGTCTCAGGTTTGGAAGGGGAAGGATTTGGATATCACATCTCATGTTATCGGAAGGATCTCACGTTTGGTATTAGAAGTATTGAGATATCATATCTCATGCTATAGGAAGGGTCTCAGGATTGGAATGGGAAGGAGTTGGATATCACATCTCATGCTATAGGGAGGGTCTCAGGATTGGAATGGGAAGGACTTAGATATCACATATCATGCTATAGGGAGGGTCTCAGTTTTGATATTAGAAGCATTGAGATATCACATCTCTGCTATCGGAAGAGTCTCAGGATTGGAATGGGAAGGAGTTGAATATCCCATCTCATGTTATAGGACGGGTCTCAGGTTTGTTATTAGAATCATTGAGATATCATATTGCATGCTGTAGGAAGGGTCTAAGGGTTGGAATGTGAAGGACTTGGATATCACATCTCATGCTATAGATAGGCTCTTAGGTTTGGAAAGGGAAGGAGTTGGATATCACATTTCATGTTAGAGGAAGGATCTCAGGTTTGGTATTAGAAGCATAGAGATATCACATCTCATGCTATAGGAAGGGTCTCAGGATTGGAATGGGAAGCAGTTGGATATCACATCTCATGCTATAGGAAGGGTCTCAGGATTGGAATGGGAAGGACTTGGGTATCACATCTCATGCTATAGGGAGGGTCTCAAGTTTGATATTAGAAGCATTGAGATATCACATCTCATGCTATAGGAAGGGTCTCAGGATTGGAATGGGAAGGAGTTGGATATCACATCTCATGCTATAGGAAGGGTCTCAGGTTTGGTATAAGCAGTGAGATATCACATCTCATGCTATAGGAAGTGTCTCAGGATTGGAATGGGAAGGAGTTGGATATCACATCTCATGTTATAGGAAGGATCTCAGGTTTGGTATAAGCATTGAGATATCACATCTCTGCTATCGGAAGGGTCTCAGGATTGGAATGGGAAGGAGTTGGATATTCCCATCTCATGTTATAGGGAGGGTCTCAAGTTTGATATTAGAAGCATTGAGATATCACATTTCATGATATCGGAAGGGTCTCAAGATTGGAATGGGAAGGAGTTGGCTATCACATCTCATGATAAAGGAAGGGTCTAAGGTTTGGAAGGGGAAGGATTTGGATATCACATCTCATGTTATAGGACAGGTCTCAGGTTTGGTATTAGAAGCATTGAGATATCAAGTCTCATGGTATAGGAAGGGTCTCAGAATTGGAATGGGAAGGAGTTGGATATCACATCTCAAGCTATAGGAAGGGTCTCAGGATTAGAATGGGAAGGAGTTTGAGATCACATCTCATGCCATAGTATGGGTCTCAGGTTTGGTAGAAGCATTGGGATATCAGATCTCATGCTATCGGAAGGGTATCGGGATTGGATTTGGAAGGAGTTGGATATCCCATCTCATGCTATAGGAAGGGTCTCAGGTTGGAATGGGAAGGAGTTGGATATCACATCTCATGTTATAGGAAGGGTCTCAGGATTGGAATGGGAAGGACTTGGATATCACATCTCATGCTATAGGAAGGCTCTCTGGTTTGCAAGTGTAAAGAGTTGGATATCACATTTCATGTTAGAGGTAGGATCTCAGGTTTGGTATTAGAAGTATTGAGATATCACATCTAATGCTATCAGAAGGATCTCAGGTTTGGTATAGAAGCATTGAGATATCATATCTTATGCTATCAGAAGAGTCTCAGGATTGGAATGGGAAGGAGTTGGATATCACATCTCATGCTAAAGGGAGGGTCTCAGGTTTGGAAGATAAGGATTTGGATATCACATCTCATGTTATAGGAAGGATCTCAGGTTTGGTATTAGAAGTATTGAGATATCACATCTCATGCTATCGGAAGGATCTCAGGTTTGGTATAGAAGCATTGAGATATCATATCTTATGCTATCAGAAGGGTCTCAGGATTGGAATGGGAAGGAGTTGGATATCACATCTCATGCTAAAGGAAGGGTCTCAGGTTTGGTAGAAGCATTGAGATATCACATCTCATGCTATAGGAAGGGTCTCAGGATTGGAATGGGAAGGACTTAGATATCACATATCATGCTATAGGGAGGGTCTCAGTTTTGATATTAGAAGCATTGAGATATCACATCTCATGCTATCGGAAGTGTCTCAGGATTGGAATGGGAAGGAGCTGGATATCACATCTCATGCTAAAGGAAGGGTCTCAGGTTTGGAACGGGAAGGAGTTGGATATCACATCTCATGTTATAGGAAGGGTCTCAGGTTTGGTATAAACATTGAGATATCACATCTCTGCTATCGGAAGTGTCTCAGGATTGGAATGGGAAGGAGTTGGATATCCCATCTCATGTTATAGGACGGGTCTCAGGTTTTTTATTAGAATCATTGAGATATCATATTGCATGCTGTAGGAAGGGTCTAAGGATTGGAATGGGAAGGACTTGGATATCACATCTCATGCTATAGATAGGCTCTCAGGTTTGGAAAGTGAAGGAGTTGGATATCACATTTCATGTTAGAGGAAGGATCTCAGGTTTGGTATTAGAGGCATTGAGATATCACATCTCAGGCTATAGGAAGGGTCTCAGGATTGGAATGGGAAGGAGTTGGATATCACATCTCATGCTATAGGAAGGGTCTCAGGTTTGGTATAAGCATTGAGATATCACATCTCATGCTATAGGAAGGGTCCAGGATTGGAATGGAAGGAGTTGGATATCACATCTCATGTTATAGGAAGGATCTCAGGTTTGGTATTAGAAGCATTGCGACATCACATCTCATGCTATAGGAAGGGTCTCAGGATTGGAATGGGAAGGAGTTGGATATCACATCTCATGCTATAGGAAGGGTCTAAGGATTGGAATGGGAAGGAGTTGAATATGACATCTCATGCCGTAGGAAGGGTCTCAGGTTTGGTATAAACATTGAGATATCACATCTCTGCTATCAAAAGGGTCTCAGGATTGGAATGGGAAGGAGTTGGATATCCCATCTCATGTTATAGGAAGAGTCTCAGGTTTGGTATTAGAAGCATTGAGATATCACATCTCTGCTATCGGAAGGGTCTCAGGATTGGAATGGGAAGGAGTTGGATATCACATCTCATGCTATGGGAAGGGTCTCAGGTTTGGTATAAGCAGTGAGATATCACATCTCTGCTATAGGAAGGGTCTCAGGATTGGAATGGGAAGGACTTGGATATCACATCTCATGCTATAGGGAGGGTCTCAAGTTTGATATTAGAAGCTTTGAGATATCACATCTCATGATATCGGAAGGGTCTCAGGATTGGAATGGGAAGGAGTTGGATATCACATCTCATGATAAAGGAAGGGTCTAAGGTTTGGAAGGGGAAGGATTTGGATATCACATCTCATGTTATATTACGGGTCTCAGGTTTGGTATTAGAAGCATTGAGATATCAAGTCTCATAGTATAGGAAGGGTCTCAGAATTGGAATGGGAAGGAGTTGGATATCACATCTCAAGCTATAGGAAGGGTCTCAGGATTGGAATGGGAAGGACTTGGATATCACATCTCATGCTATAGGAAGGCTCTCAGGTTTGGAAGGGGAAAGAGTTGGATATCACATTTCATGTTAGAGGTAGGATCTCAGGTTTGGTATTAGAGTCATTGAGATATCACATCTCATGCTATCAGAAGGGTCTCAGGAATGGAATGGGAAGGAGTTGGATATCACATCTCATGCTAAAGGGAGGGTCTCAGGTTTGGAAGGGGAAGGATTTGGATATCACATCTCATGTTATAGGAAGGATCTCAGGTTTGGTATTAGAAGCATTGAGATATCACATCTCATGCTATCGGAAGGATCTCAGGTTTGGTATTAGAAGCATTGAGATATCACATCTCATGCTATCAGAAGAGTCTCAGGATTGGAATAGGAAGGAGTTGGATATCACATCTCATGCTAAAGGGAGGGTCTTAGGTTTGGAAGGGGAAGGATTTGGATATCACATCTCATGTTATCGGAAGGATCTCACGTTTGGTATTAGAAGTATTGAGATATCATATCTCATGCTATAGGAAGGGTCTCAGGATTGGAATGGGAAGGAGTTGGATATCACATCTCATGCTATAGGGAGGGTCTCAGGATTGGAATGGGAAGGACTCAGATATCACATATCATGCTATAGGGAGGGTCTCAGTTTTGATATTAGAAGCATTGAGATATCACATCTCATGCTATCGGAAGTGTCTCAGGATTGGAATGGGAAGGAGCTGGATATCACATCTCATGCTAAAGGAAGGGTCTCAGGTTTGGAACGGGAAGGATTTGGATATCACATCTCATGTTATAGGAAGGGTCTCAGGTTTGGTATAAGCATTGAGATATCACATCTCTGCTATCGGAAGAGTCTCAGGATTGGAATGGGAAGGAGTTGGATATCCCATCTCATGTTATAGGACGGGTCTCAGGTTTGTTATTAGAATCATTGAGATATCATATTGCATGCTGTAGGAAGGGTCTAAGGGTTGGAATGTGAAGGACTTGGATATCACATCTCATGCTATAGATAGGCTCTTAGGTTTGGAAAGGGAAGGAGTTGGATATCACATTTCATGTTAGAGGAAGGATCTCAGGTTTGGTATTAGAAGCATAGAGATATCACATCTCATGCTATAGGAAGGGTCTCAGGATTGGAATGGGAAGCAGTTGGATATCACATCTCATGCTATAGGAAGGGTCTCAGGTTTGGTATAAGCATTGAGATATCACATCTCATGCTATAGGAAGGGTCTCAGGATTGGAATGGGAAGGACTTGGATATCACATCTCATGCTATAGGGAGGGTCTCAAGTTTGATATTAGAAGCTTTGAGATATCACATCTCATGATATCGGAAATGTCTCAGGATTGGAATGGGAAGGAGTTGGATATCACATCTCATGATAAAGGAAGGGTCTAAGGTTTGGAAGGGGAAGGATTTGGATATCACATCTCATGTTATAGTACGGGTCTCAGGTTTGGTATTAGAAGCATTGAGATATCAAGTCTCATAGTATAGGAAGGGTCTCAGAATTGAAATGGAAAGGAGTTGGATATCACATCTCAAGCTATAGGAAGGGTCTCAGGATTGGAATGGGAAGGACTTGGATATCACATCTCATGCTATAGGAAGGCTCTCAGGTTTGGAAGGGGAAAGAGTTGGATATCACATTTCATGTTAGAGGTAGGATCTCAGGTTTGGTATTAGAGGCATTGAGATATCACATCTCATGCTATCAGAAGGGTCTCAGGAATGGAATGTGAAGGAGTTGGATATCACATCTCATGCTAAAGGGAGGGTCTCAGGTTTGGAAGGGGAAGGATTTGGATATCACATCTCATGTTATAGGAAGGATCTCAGGTTTGGTATTAGAAGCATTGAGATATCACATCTCATGCTATCGGAAGGATCTCAGGTTTGGTATTAGAAGCATTGAGATATCACATCTCATGCTATCAGAAGAGTCTCAGGATTGGAATAGGAAGGAGTTGGATATCACATCTCATGCTAAAGGGAGGGTCTCAGGTTTGGAAGGGGAAGGATTTGGATATCACATCTCATGTTATCGGAAGGATCTCACGTTTGGTATTAGAAGTATTGAGATATCATATCTCATGCTATAGGAAGGGTCTCAGGATTGGAATGGGAAGGAGTTGGATATCACATCTCATGCTATAGGGAGGGTCTCAGGATTGGAATGGGAAGGACTTAGATACCACATATCATGCTATAGGGAGGGTCTCAGTTTTGATATTAGAAGCATTGAGATATCACATCTCATGCTATCGGAAGTGTCTCAGGATTGGAATGGGAAGGAGCTGGATATCACATCTCATGCTAAAGGAAGGGTCTCAGGTTTGGAACGGGAAGGATTTGGATATCACATCTCATGTTATAGGAATGGTCTCAGGTTTGGTATAAGCATTGAGATATCACATCTCTGCTATCGGAAGAGTCTCAGGATTGGAATGGGAAGGAGTTGAATATCCCATCTCATGTTATAGGACGGGTCTCAGGTTTGTTATTAGAATCATTGAGATATCATATTGCATGCTGTAGGAAGGGTCTAAGGGTTGGAATGTGAAGGACTTGGATATCACATCTCATGCTATAGATAGGCTCTTAGGTTTGGAAAGAGAAGGAGTTGGATATCACATTTCATGTTAGAGGAAGGATCTCAGGTTTGGTATTAGAAGCATAGAGATATCACATCTCATGCTATAGGAAGGGTCTCAGGATTGGAATGGGAAGCAGTTGGATATCACATCTCATGCTATAGGAAGTGTCTCAGGATTGGAATGGGAAGGACTTGGGTATCACATCTCATGCTATAGGGAGGGTCTCAAGTTTGATATTAGAAGCATTGAGATATCACATCTCATGCTATAGGAAGGGTCTCAGGATTGGAATGGGAAGGAGTTGGATATCACATCTCATGCTATAGGAAGGGTCTCAGGTTTGGTATAAGCAGTGAGATATCACATCTCATGCTATAGGAAGTGTCTCAGGATTGGAATGGGAAGGAGTTGGATATCACATCTCATGTTATAGGAAGGATCTCAGGTTTGGTATAAGCATTGAGATATCACAACTCTGCTATCGGAAGGGTCTCAGGATTGGAATGGGAAGGAGTTGGATTTTCCCATCTCATGTTATAGGGAGGGTCTCAAGTTTGATATTAGAAGCATTGAGATATCACATTTCATGATATCGGAAGGGTCTCAAGATTGGAATGGGAAGGAGTTGGCTATCACATCTCATGATAAAGGAAGGGTCTAAGGTTTGGAAGGGGAAGCATTTGGATATCACATCTCATGTTATAGGACGGGTCTCAGGTTTGGTATTAGAAGCATTGAGATATCAAGTCTCATGGTATAGGAAGGGTCTCAGAATTGGAATGGGAAGGAGTTGGATATCACATCTCAAGCTATAGGAAGGGTCTCAGGATTAGAATGGGAAGGAGTTTGATATCACATCTCATGCCATAGTATGGGTCTCAGGTTTGGTAGAAGCATTGGGATATCAGATCTCATGCTATCGGAAGGGTATCGGGATTGGATTTGGAAGGAGTTGGATATCCCATCTCATGCTATAGGAAGGGTCTCAGGTTGGAATGGGAAGGATTTGGGTATCACATCTCATGTTATAGGAAGGGTCTCAGGATTGGAATGGGAAGGACTTGGATATCACATCTCATGCTATAGGAAGGCTCTCAGGTTTGCAAGGGGAAAGAGTTGGATATCACATTTCATGTTAGAGGTAGGATCTCAGGTTTGGTATTAGAAGTATTGAGATATCACATCTCATGCTATCAGAAGGATCTCAGGTTTGGTATAGAAGCATTGAGATATCATATCTTATGCTATCAGAAGAGTCTCAGGATTGGAATGGGAAGGAGTTGGATATCACATCTCATGCTAAAGGGAGGGTCTCAGGTTTGGAAGATAAGGATTTGGATATCACATCTCATGTTATAGGAAGGATCTCAGGTTTGGTATTAGAAGTATTGAGATATCACATCTCATGCTATCGGAAGGATCTCAGGTTTGGTATAGAAGCATTGAGATATCATATCTTATGCTATCAGAAGGGTCTCAGGATTGGAATGGGAAGGAGTTGGATATCACATCTCATGCTAAAGGAAGGGTCTCAGGTTTGGTAGAAGCATTGAGATATCACATCTCATGCTAAAGGAAGGGTCTCAGGATTGGAATGGGAAGGACTTAGATATCACATATCATGCTATAGGGAGGGTCTCAGTTTTGATATTAGAAGCATTGAGATATCACATCTCATGCTATCGGAAGTGTCTCAGGATTGGAATGGGAAGGAGCTGGATATCACATCTCATGCTAAAGGAAGGGTCTCAGGTTTGGAACGGGAAGGAGTTGGATATCACATCTCATGTTATAGGAAGGGTCTCAGGTTTGGTATAAACATTGAGATATCACATCTCTGCTATCGGAAGTGTCTCAGGATTGGAATGGGAAGGAGTTGGATATCCCATCTCATGTTATAGGACGGGTCTCAGGTTTTTTATTAGAATCATTGAGATATCATATTGCATGCTGTAGGAAGGGTCTAAGGATTGGAATGGGAAGGACTTGGATATCACATCTCATGCTATAGATAGGCTCTCAGGTTTGGAAAGTGAAGGAGTTGGATATCACATTTCATGTTAGAGGAAGGATCTCAGGTTTGGTATTAGAGGCATTGAGATATCACATCTCAGGCTATAGGAAGGGTCTCAGGATTGGAATGGGAAGGAGTAGGATATCACATCTCATGCTATAGGAAGGGTCTCAGGTTTGGTGTAAGCATTGAGATATCACATCTCATGCTATAGGAAGGGTCCAGGATTGGAATGGAAGGAGTTGGATATCACATCTCATGTTATAGGAAGGATCTCAGGTTTGGTATTAGAAGCATTGAGACATCACATCTCATGCTATAGGAAGGGTCTCAGGATTGGAATGGGAAGGAGTTGGATATCACATCTCATGCTATAGGAAGGGTCTCAGGATTGGAATGGGAAGGAGTTGAATATGACATCTCATGCCGTAGGAAGGGTCTCAGGTTTGGTATAAACATTGAGATATCACATCTCTGCTATCAAAAGGGTCTCAGGATTGGAATGGGAAGGAGTTGGATATCCCATCTCATGTTATAGGAAGAGTCTCAGGTTTGGTATTAGAAGCATTGAGATATCACATCTCTGCTATCGGAAGGGTCTCAGGATTGGAATGGGAAGGAGTTGGATATCACATCTCATGCTATGGGAAGGGTCTCAGGTTTGGTATAAGCAGTGAGATATCACATCTCATGCTATAGGAAGTGTCTCAGGATTGGAATGGGAAGGAGTTGGATATCACATCTCATGTTATAGGAAGGATCTCAGGTTTGGTATAAGCATTGAGATATCACATCTCTGCTATCGGAAGGGTCTCAGGATTGGAATGGGAAGGAGTTGGATATTCCCATCTCATGTTATAGGAAGGGTCTCAGGTTTGGTATTAGAAGCATTGAGATATCACATCTCATGCTATAGGAAGGGTCTCAGGATTGGAATGGGAAGGACTTGGATATCACATCTCATGCTATAGGGAGGGTCTCAAGTTTGATATTAGAAGCTTTGAGATATCACATCTCATGATATCGGAAGGGTCTCAGGATTGGAATGGGAAGGAGTTGGATATCACATCTCATGATAAAGGAAGGGTCTAAGGTTTGGAAGGGGAAGGATTTGGATATCACATCTCATGTTATATTACGGGTCTCAGGTTTGGTATTAGAAGCATTGAGATATCAAGTCTCATAGTATAGGAAGGGTCTCAGAATTGGAATGGGAAGGAGTTGGATATCACATCTCAAGCTATAGGAAGGGTCTCAGGATTGGAATGGGAAGGACTTGGATATCACATCTCATGCTATAGGAAGGCTCTCAGGTTTGGAAGGGGAAAGAGTTGGATATCACATTTCATGTTAGAGGTAGGATCTCAGGTTTGGTATTAGAGGCATTGAGATATCACATCTCATGCTATCAGAAGGGTCTCAGGAATGGAATGGGAAGGAGTTGGATATCACATCTCATGCTAAAGGGAGGGTCTCAGGTTTGGAAGGGGAAGGATTTGGATATCACATCTCATGTTATAGGAAGGATCTCAGGTTTGGTATTAGAAGCATTGAGATATCACATCTCATGCTATCGGAAGGATCTCAGGTTTGGTATTAGAAGCATTGAGATATCACATCTCATGCTATCAGAAGAGTCTCAGGATTGGAATAGGAAGGAGTTGGATATCACATCTCATGCTAAAGGGAGGGTCTCAGGTTTGGAAGGGGAAGGATTTGGATATCACATCTCATGTTATCGGAAGGATCTCACGTTTGGTATTAGAAGTATTGAGATATCATATCTCATGCTATAGGAAGGGTCTCAGGATTGGAATGGGAAGGAGTTGGATATCACATCTCATGCTATAGGGAGGGTCTCAGGATTGGAATGGGAAGGACTTAGATATCACATATCATGCTATAGGGAGGGTCTCAGTTTTGATATTAGAAGCATTGAGATATCACATCTCATGCTATCGGAAGTGTCTCAGGATTGGAATGGGAAGGAGCTGGATATCACATCTCATGCTAAAGGAAGGGTCTCAGGTTTGGAACGGGAAGGATTTGGATATCACATCTCATGTTATAGGAAGGGTCTCAGGTTTGGTATAAGCATTGAGATATCACATCTCTGCTATCGGAAGAGTCTCAGGATTGGAATGGGAAGGAGTTGAATATCCCATCTCATGTTATAGGACGGGTCTCAGGTTTGTTATTAGAATCATTGAGATATCATATTGCATGCTGTAGGAAGGGTCTAAGGGTTGGAATGTGAAGGACTTGGATATCACATCTCATGCTATAGATAGGCTCTTAGGTTTGGAAAGGGAAGGAGTTGGATATCCCATTTCATGTTAGAGGAAGGATCTCAGGTTTGGTATTAGAAGCATAGAGATATCACATCTCATGCTATAGGAAGGGTCTCAGGATTGGAATGGGAAGCAGTTGGATATCACATCTCATGCTATAGGAAGTGTCTCAGGATTGGAATGGGAAGGACTTGGGTATCACATCTCATGCTATAGGGAGGGTCTCAAGTTTGATATTAGAAGCATTGAGATATCACATCTCATGCTATAGGAAGGGTCTCAGGATTGGAATGGGAAGGAGTTGGATATCACATCTCATGTTATAGGAAGGATCTCAGGTTTGGTATAAGCATTGAGATATCACATCTCTTCTATCGGAAGGGTCTCAGGATCGGAATGGGAAGGAGTTGGATATTCCCATCTCATGTTATAGGGAGGGTCTCAAGTTTGATATTAGAAGCATTGAGATATCACATTTCATGATATCGGAAGGGTCTCAAGATTGGAATGGGAAGGAGTTGGCTATCACATCTCATGATAAAGGAAGGGTCTTAGGTTTGGAAGGGGAAGCATTTGGATATCACATCTCATGTTATAGGACGGGTCTCAGGTTTGGTATTAGAAGCATTGAGATATCAAGTCTCATGGTATAGGAAGGGTCTCAGAATTGGAATGGGAAGGAGTTGGATATCACATCTCAAGCTATAGGAAGGGTCTCAGGATTAGAATGGGAAGGAGTTTGATATCACATCTCATGCCATAGTATGGGTCTCAGGTTTGGTAGAAGCATTGGGATATCAGATCTCATGCTATCGGAAGGGTATCGGGATTGGATTTGGAAGGAGTTGGATATCCCATCTCATGCTATAGGAAGGGTCTCAGGTTGGAATGGGAAGGAGTTGGGTATCACATCTCATGTTATAGGAAGGGTCTCAGGATTGGAATGGGAAGGACTTGGATATCACATCTCATGCTATAGGAAGGCTCTCAGGTTTGCAAGGGGAAAGAGTTGGATATCACATTTCATGTTAGAGGTAGGATCTCAGGTTTGGTATTAGAAGTATTGAGATATCACATCTCATGCTATCAGAAGGATCTCAGGTTTGGTATAGAAGCATTGAGATATCATATCTTATGCTATCAGAAGAGTCTCAGGATTGGAATGTGAAGGAGTTGGATATCACATCTCATGCTAAAGGGAGGGTCTCAGGTTTGGAAGATAAGGATTTGGATATCACATCTCATGTTATAGGAAGGATCTCAGGTTTGGTATTAGAAGTATTGAGATATCACATCTCATGCTATCGGAAGGATTTCAGGTTTTGTATAGAAGCATTGAGATATCATATCTTATGCTATCAGAAGGGTCTCAGGATTGGAATGGGAAGGAGTTGGATATCACATCTCATGCTAAAGGGCGGGTCTCAGGTTTGGAAGGGGAAGGATTTGGATATCACATCTCATGTTATAGGACGGATCTCAGGTTTGGTATTAGAAGTATTGAGATATCACATCTCATGTTATCGGAAGGATCTCAGGTTTGGTATTAGAAGTATTGAGATATCACCTCTCATGCTATAGGAAGGGTCTCAGGATTGGAATGGGAAGGAGTTGGATATCACATCTCATGCTAAAGGAAGGGTCTCAGGTTTGGTAGAAGCATTGAGATATCACATCTCATGCTATAGGAAGGGTCTCAGGATTGGAATGGGAAGGACTTAGATATCACATATCATGCTATAGGGAGGGTCTCAGTTTTGATATTAGAAGCATTGAGATATCACATCTCATGCTATCGGAAGTGTCTCAGGATTGGAATGGGAAGGAGCTGGATATCACATCTCATGCTAAAGGAAGGGTCTCAGGTTTGGAACGGGAAGGAGTTGGATATCACATCTCATGTTATAGGAAGGGTCTCAGGTTTGGTATAAACATTGAGATATCACATCTCTGCTATCGGAAGTGTCTCAGGATTGGAATGGGAAGGAGTTGGATATCCCATCTCATGTTATAGGACGGGTCTCAGGTTTTTTATTAGAATCATTGAGATATCATATTGCATGCTGTAGGAAGGGTCTAAGGATTGGAATGGGAAGGACTTGGATATCACATCTCATGCTATAGATAGGCTCTCAGGTTTGGAAAGTGAAGGAGTTGGATATCACATTTCATGTTAGAGGAAGGATCTCAGGTTTGGTATTAGAGGCATTGAGATATCACATCTCAGGCTATAGGAAGGGTCTCAGGATTGGAATGGGAAGGAGTTGGATATCACATCTCATGCTATAGGAAGGGTCTCAGGTTTGGTATAAGCATTGAGATATCACATCTCATGCTATAGGAAGGGTCCAGGATTGGAATGGAAGGAGTTGGATATCACATCTCATGTTATAGGAAGGATCTCAGGTTTGGTATTAGAAGCATTGAGACATCACATCTCATGCTATAGGAAGGGTCTCAGGATTGGAATGGGAAGGAGTTGGATATCACATCTCATGCTATAGGAAGGGTCTCAGGATTGGAATGGGAAGGAGTTGAATATGACATCTCATGCCTTAGGAAGGGTCTCAGGTTTGGTATAAACATTGAGATATCACATCTCTGCTATCAAAAGGGTCTCAGGATTGGAATGGGAAGGAGTTGGATATCCCATCTCATGTTATAGGAAGAGTCTCAGGTTTGGTATTAGAAGCATTGAGATATCACATCTCATGCTATAGGAAGTGTCTCAGGATTGGAATGGGAAGGACTTGGATATCACATCTCATGCTATAGGTAGGGTCTCAAGTTTGATATTAGAAGCATTGAGATATCACATCTCATGCTATAGGAAGGGTCTGAGGATTGGAATGGGAAGGAGTTGGATATCACATCTCATGCTATGGGAAGGGTCTCAGGTTTGGTATAAGCAGTGAGATATCACATCTCATGCTATAGGAAGTGTCTCAGGATTGGAATGGGAAGGAGTTGGATATCACATCTCATGTTATAGGAAGGATCTCAGGTTTGGTATAAGCATTGAGATATCACATCTCTGCTATCGGAAGGGTCTCAGGATTGGAATGGGAAGGAGTTGGATATTCCCATCTCATGTTATAGGAAGGGTCTCAGGTTTGGTATTAGAAGCATTGAGATATCACATCTCATGCTATAGGAAGGGTCTCAGGATTGGAATGGGAAGGACTTGGATATCACATCTCATGCTATAGGGAGGCTCTCAAGTTTGATATTAGAAGCTTTGAGATATCACATCTCATGATATCGGAAGGGTCTCAGGATTGGAATGGGAAGGAGTTGGATATCACATCTCATGATAAAGGAAGGGTCTAAGGTTTGGAAGGGGAAGGATTTGGATATCACATCTCATGTTATATTACGGGTCTCAGGTTTGGTATTAGAAGCATTGAGATATCAAGTCTCATAGTATAAGAAGGGTCTCAGAATTGGAATGGGAAGGAGTTGGATATCACATCTCAAGCTATAGGAAGGGTCTCAGGATTGGAATGGGAAGGACTTGGATATCACATCTCATGCTATAGGAAGGCTCTCAGGTTTGGAAGGGGAAAGAGTTGGATATCACATTTCATGTTAGAGGTAGGATCTCAGGTTTGGTATTAGAGGCATTGAGATATCACATCTCATGCTATCAGAAGGGTCTCAGGAATGGAATGGGAAGGAGTTGGATATCACATCTCATGCTAAAGGGAGGGTCTCAGGTTTGGAAGGGGAAGGATTTGGATATCACATCTCATGTTATAGGAAGGATCTCAGGTTTGGTATTAGAAGCATTGAGATATCACATCTCATGCTATCGGAAGGATCTCAGGTTTGGTATTAGAAGCATTGAGATATCACATCTCATGCTATCAGAAGAGTCTCAGGATTGGAATAGGAAGGAGTTGGATATCACATCTCATGCTAAAGGGAGGGTCTCAGGTTTGGAAGGGGAAGGATTTGGATATCACATCTCATGTTATCGGAAGGATCTCACGTTTGGTATTAGAAGTATTGAGATATCATATCTCATGCTATAGGAAGGGTCTCAGGATTGGAATGGGAAGGAGTTGGATATCACATCTCATGCTATAGGGAGGGTCTCAGGATTGGAATGGGAAGGACTTAGATATCACATATCATGCTATAGGGAGGGTCTCAGTTTTGATATTAGAAGCATTGAGATATCACATCTCATGCTATCGGAAGTGTCTCAGGATTGGAATGGGAAGGAGCTGGATATCACATCTCATGCCAAAGGAAGGGTCTCAGGTTTGGAACGGGAAGGATTTGGATATCACATCTCATGTTATAGGAAGGGTCTCAGGTTTGGTATAAGCATTGAGATATCACATCTCTGCTATCGGAAGAGTCTCAGGATTGGAATGGGAAGGAGTTGGATATCCCATCTCATGTTATAGGACGGGTCTCAGGTTTGTTATTAGAATCATTGAGATATCATATTGCATGCTGTAGGAAGGGTCTAAGGGTTGGAATGTGAAGGACTTGGATATCACATCTCATGCTATAGATAGGCTCTTAGGTTTGGAAAGGGAAGGACTTGGATATCACATTTCATGTTAGAGGAAGGATCTCAGGTTTGGTATTAGAAGCATAGAGATATCACATCTCATGCTCTAGGAAGGGTCTCAGGATTGGAATGGGAAGCAGTTGGATATCACATCTCATGCTATAGGAAGGGTCTCAGGTTTGGTATAAGCATTGAGATATCACATCTCATGCTATAGGAAGGGTCTCAGGATTGGAATGGGAAGGACTTGGATATCACATCTCATGCTATAGGGAGGGTCTCAAGTTTGATATTAGAAGCTTTGAGATATCACATCTCATGATATCGGAAGGGTCTCAGGATTGGAATGGGAAGGAGTTGGATATCACATCTCATGATAAAGGAAGGGTCTAAGGTTTGGAAGGGGAAGGATTTGGATATCACATCTCATGTTATATTACGGGTCTCAGGTTTGGTATTAGAAGCATTGAGATATCAAGTCTCATAGTATAGGAAGGGTCTCAGAATTGGAATGGGAAGGAGTTGGATATCACATCTCAAGCTATAGGAAGGGTCTCAGGATTGGAATGGGAAGGACTTGGATATCACATCTCATGCTATAGGAAGGCTCTCAGGTTTGGAAGGGGAAAGAGTTGGATATCACATTTCATGTTAGAGGTAGGATCTCAGGTTTGGTATTAGAGGCATTGAGATATCACATCTCATGCTATCAGAAGGGTCTCAGGAATGGAATGGGAAGGAGTTGGATATCACATCTCATGCTAAAGGGAGGGTCTCAGGTTTGGAAGGAGAAGGATTTGGATATCACATCTCATGTTATAGGAAGGATCTCAGGTTTGGTATTAGAAGCATTGAGATATCACATCTCATGCTATAGGAAGGGTCTCAGGATTGGAATGGGAAGCAGTTGGATATCACATCTCATGCTATAGGAAGGGTCTCAGGTTTGGTATAAGCATTGAGATATCACATCTCATGCTATAGGACGGGTCTCAGGATTGGAATGGAAGGAGTTGGATATCACATCTCATGTTATAGGAAGGATCTCAGGTTTGGTATTAGAAGCATTGAGACATCACATCTCATGCTATAGGAAGGGTCTCAGGGTTGGAATGGGAAGGAGTTGGATATCACATCTCATCCAATAGGAAGGGTCTCAGGTTTGGAATAGGAAGGAATTGGATATCACATCTCATCTTATAGGAAGGATCTCAGGTTTGGTATTAGAAGCATTGAGATATCACATCTCATGCTATAGGAAGGGTCTCAGGATTGGAATGTGAAGGATTTGGATATCACATCTCATGCTAAAGGAAGGGTCTCAGGTTTGGTAGAAGCATTGAGATATCACGTCTCTGCTATCGGAAGGGTCTCAGGATTGGATTGGGAAGGAGTTGGATATCCCTTCTCATGCTATAGGAAGGGTCTCAGGATTTGAATGGCAAGGAGTTGGATATCACATCTCATGCCATAGGAAGGGTCTCAGGTTTGGTATAAGCATTGAGATATCACATCTCTGCTATCGGAAGGGTCTCAGGATTGGATTGGGAAGGAGTTGGATATCCCTTCTCATGCTATAGGAAGTGTCTCAGGTTGGAATGGGAAGGAGTTGGATATCACATCTCATGTTATAGGAAGGGTCTCAGGATTGGAATGGGAAGGATTTGGATATCACATCTCTTGCTATAGGAAGGGTCTCAGGATTGGAATGGGTAGGAGTTGGATATTACTTTCTTGCTATAGGAAGGGTCTCATGTTTGGAATGGGAAGGAGTTGGATATCACATATGCTACAGTTAGTGTCTCAGGTTTGGAACGGGAAGGAGTTGGATATCACATCTCATGTTATAGGAAGGATCTCAGGTTTGGTATTAGAAGCATTGAGATATCACATCTCATGCTATAGGAAGGGTCTCAGGATTGGAATGGAAGGAGTTGGATATCACATCTCATGCTATAGGAAGGATCTCAGGTTTGGTATTAGAAGCATTGAGACATCACATCTCATGCTATAGGAAGGGTCTCAGGGTTGGAATGGGAAGGAGTTGGATATCACATCTCATCCAATAGGAAGGGTCTCAGGTTTGGAATAGGAAGGAATTGGATATCACATCTCATGTTATAGGAAGGATCTCAGGTTTGGTATTAGAAGCATTGAGATATCACATCTCATGCTAGAGGAAGGGTCTCAGGATTGGAATGTGAAGGATTTGGATATCACATCTCATGCTAAAGGAAGGGTCTCAGGTTTGGTAGAAGCATTGAGATATCACGTCTCTGCTATCGGAAGGGTCTCAGGATTGGATTGGGAAGGAGTTGGATATCCCTTCTCATGCTATAGGAAGGGTCTCAGGATTTGAATGGCAAGGAGATGGATATCACATCTCATGCCAAAGGAAGGGTCTCAGGTTTGGTATAAGCATTGAGATATCACATCTCTGCTATCGGAAGGGTCTCAGGATTGGATTGGGAAGGAGTTGGATATCCCTTCTCATGCTATAGGAAGTGTCTCAGGTTGGAATGGGAAGGAGTTGGATATCACATCTCATGTTATAGGAAGGGTCTCAGGATTGGAATGGGAAGGATTTGGATATCACATCTCTTGCTATAGGAAGGGTCTCAGGATTGGAATGGGTAGGAGTTGGATATCCCTTCTCATGCTATAGGAAGTGTCTCAGGTTGGAATGGGAAGGAGTTGGATATCACATCTCATGTTATAGGAAGGGTCTCAGGATTGGAATGGGAAGGATTTGGATATCACATCTCTTGCTATAGGAAGGGTCTCAGGATTGGAATGGGAAGGAGTTGGATATCACATATGCTATAGTTAGTGTCTCAGGTTTGGAACGGGAAGGAGTTGGATATCACATCTCATGTTATAGGAAGGGTCTCAGGTTTGGTATAAGCATTGAGATATCACATCTCTGCTATCGGAAGCGGCTCAGGATTGGAATGGGAAGGAGTTGGATATCCCATCTCATGTTATAGGAAGAGTCTCTGGTTTGGTATTAGAATCATTGAGATATCACATCGCATGCTGTAGGAAGGGTCTAAGGATTGGAATGGGATGGACTTGGATATCACATCTCATGCTATAGGTAGGCTCTCAAGTTTGGTATAAGCATTGAGATATCACATCTCATGCTATAGGAAGGGTCTCAGGATTGGAATGGGAAGGAATTGGATATCACATGTCATGCTATAGGAAGGGTCTCAGATTTGGTATAAGCATTGAGATATCACATCTCATGCTGTAGGAAGGGTCTAAGGGTTGGAATGTGAAGGACTTGGATATCACATCTCATGCTATAGATAGGCTCTTAGGTTTGGAAAGGGAAGGAGTTGGATATCACATTTCATGTTAGAGGAAGGATCTCAGGTTTGGTATTAGAAGCATAGAGATATCACATCTCATGCTATAGGAAGGGTCTCAGGTTTGGAATGGGAAGCAGTTGGATATCTCATCTCATGCTATAGGAAGGGTCTCAGGTTTGGTATAAGCATTGAGATATCACATCTCATGCTATAGGAAGGGTCTCAGGATTGGAATGGGAAGGACTTGGATATCACATCTCATGATATAGGGAGGGTCTCAAGTTTGATATTAGAAGCTTTGAGATATCACATCTCATGATATCGGAAGGGTCTCAGGATTGGAATGGGAAGGAGTTGGATATCACATCTCATGATAAAGGAAGGGTCTAAGGTTTGGAAGGGGAAGGATTTGGATATCACATCTCATGTTATATTACGGGTCTCAGGTTTGGTATTAGAAGCATTGAGATATCAAGTCTCATAGTATAGGAAGGGTCTCAGAATTGGAATGGGAAGGAGTTGGATATCACATCTCAAGCTATAGGAAGGGTCTCAGGATTGGAATGGGAAGGACTTGGATATCACATCTCATGCTATAGGAAGGCTCTCAGGTTTGGAACGGGAAAGAGTTGGATATCACATTTCATGTTAGAGGTAGGATCTCAGGTTTGGTATTAGAGGCATTGAGATATCACATCTCATGCTATCAGAAGGGTCTCAGGAATGGAATGGGAAGGAGTTGGATATCACATCTCATGCTAAAGGGAGGGTCTCAGGTTTGGAAGGGGAAGGATTTGGATATCACATCTCATGTTATAGGAAGGATCTCAGGTTTGGTATTAGAAGCATTGAGATATCACATCTCATGCTATAGGAAGGGTCTCAGGATTGGAATGGGAAGGACTTGGATATCACATCTCATGATATCGGAAGGGTCTCAGGATTGGAATGGGAAGGAGTTGGATATCACATCTCATGATAAAGGAAGGGTCTAAGGTTTGGAAGGGGAAGGATTTGGATATCACATCTCATGTTATATTACGGGTCTCAGGTTTGGTATTAGAAGCATTGAGATATCAAGTCTCATAGTATAGGAAGGGTCTCAGAATTGGAATGGGAAGGAGTTGGATATCACATCTCATGCTATAGGAAGGGTCTCAGGTTTGGTATAAGCATTGAGATATCACATCTCATGCTATAGGAAGGGTCCAGGATTGGAATGGAAGGAGTTGGATATCACATCTCATGTTATAGGAAGGATCTCAGGTTTGGTATTAGAAGCATTGAGACATCACATCTCATGCTATAGGAAGGGTCTCAGGATTGGAATGGGAAGGAGTTGGATATCACATCTCATGCTATAGGAAGGGTCTCAGGATTGGAATGGGAAGGAGTTGAATATGACATCTCATGCCGTAGGAAGGGTCTCAGGTTTGGTATAAACATTGAGATATCACATCTCTGCTATCAAAAGGGTGTCAGGATTGGAATGGGAAGGAGTTGGATATCCCATCTCATGTTATAGGAAGAGTCTCAGGTTTGGTATTAGAAGCATTGAGATATCACATCTCTGCTATCGGAAGGGTCTCAGGATTGGAATGGGAAGGAGTTGGATATCACATCTCATGCTATGGGAAGGGTCTCAGGTTTGGTATAAGCAGTGAGATATCACATCTCATGCTATAGAAAGTGTCTCAGGATTGGAATGGGAAGGAGTTGGATATCACATCTCATGTTATAGGAAGGATCTCAGGTTTGGTATAAGCATTGAGATATCACATCTCTGCTATCGGAAGGGTCTCAGGATTGGAATGGGAAGGAGTTGGATATCACATCTCATGCTATGGGAAGGGTCTCAGGTTTGGTATAAGCAGTGAGATATCACATCTCATGCTATAGGAAGTGTCTCAGGATTGGAATGGGAAGGAGTTGGATATCACATCTCATGTTATAGGAAGGATCTCAGGTTTGGTATAAGCATTGAGATATCACATCTCTGCTATCGGAAGGGTCTCAGGATTGGAATGGGAAGGAGTTGGATATTCCCATCTCATGTTATAGGAAGGGTCTCAGGTTTGGTATTAGAAGCATTGAGATATCACATCTCACGCTATAGGAACGGACTCAGGATTGGAATGGGAAGGACTTGGATATCACATCTCATGCTATAGGGAGGGTCTCAAGTTTGATATTAGAAGCTTTGAGATATCACATCTCATGATATCGGAAGGGTCTCAGGATTGGAATGGGAAGGAGTTGGATATCACATCTCATGATAAAGGAAGGGTCTAAGGTTTGGAAGGGGAAGGATTTGGATATCACATCTCATGTTATATTACGGGTCTCAGGTTTGGTATTAGAAGCATTGAGATATCAAGTCTCATAGTATAGGAAGGGTCTCAGAATTGGAATGGGAAGGAGTTGGATATCACATCTCAAGCTATAGGAAGGGTCTCAGGATTGGAATGGGAAGGACTTGGATATCACATCTCATGCTATAGGAAGGCTCTCAGGTTTGGAAGGGGAAAGAGTTGGATATCACATTTCATGTTAGAGGTAGGATCTCAGGTTTGGTATTAGAGGCATTGAGATATCACATCTCATGCTATCAGAAGGGTCTCAGGAATGGAATGGGAAGGAGTTGGATATCACATCTCATGCTAAAGGGAGGGTCTCAGGTTTGGAAGGGGAAGGATTTGGATATCACATCTCATGTTATAGGAAGGATCTCAGGTTTGGTATTAGAAGCATTGAGATATCACATCTCATGCTATCGGAAGGATCTCAGGTTTGGTATTAGAAGCATTGAGATATCACATCTCATGCTATCAGAAGAGTCTCAGGATTGGAATAGGAAGGAGTTGGATATCACATCTCATGCTAAAGGGAGGGTCTTAGGTTTGGAAGGGGAAGGATTTGGATATCACATCTCATGTTATCGGAAGGATCTCACGTTTGGTATTAGAAGTATTGAGATATCATATCTCATGCTATAGGAAGGGTCTCAGGATTGGAATGGGAAGGAGTTGGATATCACATCTCATGCTATAGGGAGGGTCTCAGGATTGGAATGGGAAGGACTTAGATATCACATATCATGCTATAGGGAGGGTCTCAGTTTTGATATTAGAAGCATTGAGATATCACATCTCATGCTATCGGAAGTGTCTCAGGATTGGAATGGGAAGGAGCTGGATATCACATCTCATGCTAAAGGAAGGGTCTCTGGTTTGGAACGGGAAGGATTTGGATATCACATCTCATGTTATAGGAAGGGTCTCAGGTTTGGTATAAGCATTGAGATATCACATCTCTGCTATCGGAAGAGTCTCAGGATTGGAATGGGAAGGAGTTGGATATCCCATCTCATGTTATAGGACGGGTCTCAGGTTTGTTATTAGAATCATTGAGATATCATATTGCATGCTGTAGGAAGGGTCTAAGGGTTGGAATGTGAAGGACTTGGATATCACATCTCATGCTATAGATAGGCTCTTAGGTTTGGAAAGGGAAGGAGTTGGATATCACATTTCATGTTAGAGGAAGGATCTCAGGTTTGGTATTAGAAGCATAGAGATATCACATCTCATGCTATAGGAAGGGTCTCAGGATTGGAATGGGAAGCAGTTGGATATCACATCTCATGCTATAGGAAGGGTCTCAGGTTTGGTATAAGCATTGAGATATCACATCTCATGCTATAGGAAGGGTCTCAGGATTGGAATGGGAAGGACTTGGATATCACATCTCATGCTATAGGGAGGGTCTCAAGTTTGATATTAGAAGCTTTGAGATATCACATCTCATGATATCGGAAGGGTCTCAGGATTGGAATGGGAAGGAGTTGGATATCACATCTCATGATAAAGGAAGGGTCTAAGGTTTGGAAGGGGAAGGATTTGGATATCACATCTCATGTTATATTACGGGTCTCAGGTTTGGTATTAGAAGCATTGAGATATCAAGTCTCTTAGTATAGGAAGGGTCTCAGAATTGGAATGGAAAGGAGTTGGATATCACATCTCAAGCTATAGGAAGGGTCTCAGGATTGGAATGGGAAGGACTTGGATATCACATCTCATGCTATAGGAAGGCTCTCAGGTTTGGAAGGGGAAAGAGTTGGATATCACATTTCATGTTAGAGGTAGGATCTCAGGTTTGGTATTAGAGGCATTGAGAAATCACATCTCATGCTATCAGAAGGGTCTCAGGTTTGGTATAAGCATTGAGATATCACATCTCATGCTATAGGAAGGGTCTCAGGATTGGAATGGGAAGGACTTGGATATCACATCTCATGCTATAGGGAGGGTCTCAAGTTTGATATTAGAAGCTTTGAGATATCACATCTCATGATATCGGAAGGGTCTCAGGATTGGAATGGGAAGGAGTTGGATATCACATCTCATGATAAAGGAAGGGTCTAAGGTTTGGAAGGGGAAGGACTTGGATATCACATCTCATGCTATAGGAAGGATCTCAGGTTTGGTATTAGAAGCATTGAGATATCACATCTCATGCTATCGGAAGGATCTCAGGTTTGGTATTAGAAGCATTGAGATATCACATCTCATGCTATCAGAAGAGTCTCAGGATTGGAATAGGAAGGAGTTGGATATCACATCTCATGCTAAAGGGAGGGTCTCAGGTTTGGAAGGGGAAGGATTTGGATATCACATCTCATGTTATCGGAAGGATCTCACGTTTGGTATTAGAAGTATTGAGATATCATATCTCATGCTATAGGAAGGGTCTCAGGATTGGAATGGGAAGGACTTGGATATCACATCTCATGCTATAGGAAGGCTCTCAGGTTTGGAAGGGGAAAGAGTTGGATATCACATTTCATGTTAGAGGTAGGATCTCAGGTTTGGTATTAGAGGCATTGAGATATCACATCTCATGCTATCAGAAGGGTCTCAGGAATGGAATGGGAAGGAGTTGGATATCACATCTCATGCTAAAGGGAGGGTCTCAGGTTTGGAAGGGGAAGGATTTGGATATCACATCTCATGTTATAGGAAGGATCTCAGGTTTGGTATTAGAAGCATTGAGATATCACATCTCATGCTATCGGAAGGATCTCAGGTTTGGTATTAGAAGCATTGAGATATCACATCTCATGCTATCAGAAGAGTCTCAGGATTGGAATAGGAAGGAGTTGGATATCACATCTCATGCTAAAGGGAGGGTCTCAGGTTTGGAAGGGGAAGGATTTGGATATCACATCTCATGTTATCGGAAGGATCTCACGTTTGGTATTAGAAGTATTGAGATATCATATCTCATGCTATAGGAAGGGTCTCAGGATTGGAATGGGAAGGAGTTGGATATCACATCTCATGCTATAGGGAGGGTCTCAGGATTGGAATGGGAAGGACTTAGATATCACATATCATGCTATAGGGAGGGTCTCAGTTTTGATATTAGAAGCATTGAGATATCACATCTCATGCTATCGGAAGTGTCTCAGGATTGGAATGGGAAGGAGCTGGATATCACATCTCATGCTAAAGGAAGGGTCTCAGGTTTGGAACGGGAAGGATTTGGATATCACATCTCATGTTATAGGAAGGGTCTCAGGTTTGGTATAAGCATTGAGATATCACATCTCTGCTATCGGAAGAGTCTCAGGATTGGAATGGGAAGGAGTTGGATATCCCATCTCATGTTATAGGACGGGTCTCAGGTTTGTTATTAGAATCATTGAGATATCATATTGCATGCTGTAGGAAGGGTCTAAGGGTTGGAATGTGAAGGACTTGGATATCACATCTCATGCTATAGATAGGCTCTTAGGTTTGGAAAGGGAAGGAGTTGGATATCACATTTCATGTTAGAGGAAGGATCTCAGGTTTGGTATTAGAAGCATAGAGATATCACATCTCATGCTATAGGAAGGGTCTCAGGATTGGAATGGGAAGCAGTTGGATATCACATCTCATGCTATAGGAAGGGTCTCAGGTTTGGTATAAGCATTGAGATATCACATCTCATGCTATAGGAAGGGTCTCAGGATTGGAATGGGAAGGACTTGGATATCACATCTCATGCTATAGGGAGGGTCTCAAGTTTGATATTAGAAGCTTTGAGATATCACATCTCATGATATCGGAAGGGTCTCAGGATTGGAATGGGAAGGAGTTGGATATCACATCTCATGATAAAGGAAGGGTCTAAGGTTTGGAAGGGGAAGGATTTGGATATCACATCTCATGTTATATTACGGGTCTCAGGTTTGGTATTAGAAGCATTGAGATATCAAGTCTCATAGTATAGGAAGGGTCTCAGAATTGGAATGGAAAGGAGTTGGATATCACATCTCAAGCTATAGGAAGGGTCTCAGGATTGGAATGGGAAGGACTTGGATATCACATCTCATGCTATAGGAAGGCTCTCAGGTTTGGAAGGGGAAAGAGTTGGATATCACATTTCATGTTAGAGGTAGGATCTCAGGTTTGGTATTAGAGGCATTGAGATATCACATCTCATGCTATCAGAAGGGTCTCAGGAATGGAATGTGAAGGAGTTGGATATCACATCTCATGCTAAAGGGAGGGTCTCAGGTTTGGAAGGGGAAGGATTTGGATATCACATCTCATGTTATAGGAAGGATCACAGGTTTGGTATTAGAAGCATTGAGATATCACATCTCATGCTATCGGAAGGATCTCAGGTTTGGTATTAGAAGCATTGAGATATCACATCTCATGCTATCAGAAGAGTCTCAGGATTGGAATAGGAAGGAGTTGGATATCACATCTCATGCTAAAGGGAGGGTCTCAGGTTTGGAAGGGGAAGGATTTGGATATCACATCTCATGTTATCGGAAGGATCTCACGTTTGGTATTAGAAGTATTGAGATATCATATCTCATGCTATAGGAAGGGTCTCAGGATTGGAATGGGAAGGAGTTGGATATCACATCTCATGCTATAGGGAGGGTCTCAGGATTGGAATGGGAAGGACTTAGATATCACATATCATGCTATAGGGAGGGTCTCAGTTTTGATATTAGAAGCATTGAGATATCACATCTCATGCTATCGGAAGTGTCTCAGGATTGGAATGGGAAGGAGCTGGATATCACATCTCATGCTAAAGGAAGGGTCTCAGGTTTGGAACGGGAAGGATTTGGATATCACATCTCATGTTATAGGAAGGGTCTCAGGTTTGGTATAAGCATTGAGATATCACATCTCTGCTATCGGAAGAGTCTCAGGATTGGAATGGGAAGGAGTTGAATATCCCATCTCATGTTATAGGACGGGTCTCAGGTTTGTTATTAGAATCATTGAGATATCATATTGCATGCTGTAGGAAGGGTCTAAGGGTTGGAATGTGAAGGACTTGGATATCACATCTCATGCTATAGATAGGCTCTTAGGTTTGGAAAGGGAAGGAGTTGGATATCCCATTTCATGTTAGAGGAAGGATCTCAGGTTTGGTATTAGAAGCATAGAGATATCACATCTCATGCTATAGGAATGGTCTCAGGATTGGAATGGGAAGCAGTTGGATATCACATCTCATGCTATAGGAAGTGTCTCAGGATTGGAATGGGAAGGACTTGGGTATCACATCTCATGCTATAGGGAGGGTCTCAAGTTTGATATTAGAAGCATTGAGATATCACATCTCATGCTATAGGAAGGGTCTCAGGATTGGAATGGGAAGGAGTTGGATATCACATCTCATGTTATAGGAAGGATCTCAGGTTTGGTATAAGCATTGAGATATCACATCTCTGCTATCGGAAGGGTCTCAGGATTGGAATGGGAAGGAGTTGGATATTCCCATCTCATGTTATAGGGAGGGTCTCAAGTTTGATATTAGAAGCATTGAGATATCACATTTCATGATATCGGAAGGGTCTCAAGATTGGAATGGGAAGGAGTTGGCTATCACATCTCATGATAAAGGAAGGGTCTTAGGTTTGGAAGGGGAAGCATTTGGATATCACATCTCATGTTATAGGACGGGTCTCAGGTTTGGTATTAGAAGCATTGAGATATCAAGTCTCATGGTATAGGAAGGGTCTCAGAATTGGAATGGGAAGGAGTTGGATATCACATCTCAAGCTATAGGAAGGGTCTCAGGATTAGAATGGGAAGGAGTTTGATATCACATCTCATGCCATAGTATGGGTCTCAGGTTTGGTAGAAGCATTGGGATATCAGATCTCATGCTATCGGAAGGGTATCGGGATTGGATTTGGAAGGAGTTGGATATCCCATCTCATGCTATAGGAAGGGTCTCAGGTTGGAATGGGAAGGAGTTGGGTATCACATCTCATGTTATAGGAAGGGTCTCAGGATTGGAATGGGAAGGACTTGGATATCACATCTCATGCTATAGGAAGGCTCTCAGGTTTGCAAGGGGAAAGAGTTGGATATCACATTTCATGTTAGAGGTAGGATCTCAGGTTTGGTATTAGAAGTATTGAGATATCACATCTCATGCTATCAGAAGGATCTCAGGTTTGGTATAGAAGCATTGAGATATCATATCTTATGCTATCAGAAGAGTCTCAGGATTGGAATGTGAAGGAGTTGGATATCACATCTCATGCTAAAGGGAGGGTCTCAGGTTTGGAAGATAAGGATTTGGATATCACATCTCATGTTATAGGAAGGATCTCAGGTTTGGTATTAGAAGTATTGAGATATCACATCTCATGCTATCGGAAGGATTTCAGGTTTTGTATAGAAGCATTGAGATATCATATCTTATGCTATCAGAAGGGTCTCAGGATTGGAATGGGAAGGAGTTGGATATCACATCTCATGCTAAAGGGCGGGTCTCAGGTTTGGAAGGGGAAGGATTTGGATATCACATCTCATGTTATAGGACGGATCTCAGGTTTGGTATTAGAAGTATTGAGATATCACATCTCATGTTATCGGAAGGATCTCAGGTTTGGTATTAGAAGTATTGAGATATCACCTCTCATGCTATAGGAAGGGTCTCAGGATTGGAATGGGAAGGAGTTGGATATCACATCTCATGCTAAAGGAAGGGTCTCAGGTTTGGTAGAAGCATTGAGATATCACATCTCATGCTATAGGAAGGGTCTCAGGATTGGAATGGGAAGGACTTAGATATCACATATCATGCTATAGGGAGGGTCTCAGTTTTGATATTAGAAGCATTGAGATATCACATCTCATGCTATCGGAAGTGTCTCAGGATTGGAATGGGAAGGAGCTGGATATCACATCTCATGCTAAAGGAAGGGTCTCAGGTTTGGAACGGGAAGGAGTTGGATATCACATCTCATGTTATAGGAAGGGTCTCAGGTTTGGTATAAACATTGAGATATCACATCTCTGCTATCGGAAGTGTCTCAGGATTGGAATGGGAAGGAGTTGGATATCCCATCTCATGTTATAGGACGGGTCTCAGGTTTTTTATTAGAATCATTGAGATATCATATTGCATGCTGTAGGAAGGGTCTAAGGATTGGAATGGGAAGGACTTGGATATCACATCTCATGCTATAGATAGGCTCTCAGGTTTGGAAAGTGAAGGAGTTGGATATCACATTTCATGTTAGAGGAAGGATCTCAGGTTTGGTATTAGAGGCATTGAGATATCACATCTCAGGCTATAGGAAGGGTCTCAGGATTGGAATGGGAAGGAGTTGGATATCACATCTCATGCTATAGGAAGGGTCTCAGGTTTGGTATAAGCATTGAGATATCACATCTCATGCTATAGGAAGGGTCCAGGATTGGAATGGAAGGAGTTGGATATCACATCTCATGTTATAGGAAGGATCTCAGGTTTGGTATTAGAAGCATTGAGACATCACATCTCATGCTATAGGAAGGGTCTCAGGATTGGAATGGGAAGGAGTTGGATATCACATCTCATGCTATAGGAAGGGTCTCAGGATTGGAATGGGAAGGAGTTGAATATGACATCTCATGCCTTAGGAAGGGTCTCAGGTTTGGTATAAACATTGAGATATCACATCTCTGCTATCAAAAGGGTCTCAGGATTGGAATGGGAAGGAGTTGGATATCCCATCTCATGTTATAGGAAGAGTCTCAGGTTTGGTATTAGAAGCATTGAGATATCACATCTCATGCTATAGGAAGTGTCTCAGGATTGGAATGGGAAGGACTTGGATATCACATCTCATGCTATAGGTAGGGTCTCAAGTTTGATATTAGAAGCATTGAGATATCACATCTCATGCTATAGGAAGGGTCTGAGGATTGGAATGGGAAGGAGTTGGATATCACATCTCATGCTATGGGAAGGGTCTCAGGTTTGGTATAAGCAGTGAGATATCACATCTCATGCTATAGGAAGTGTCTCAGGATTGGAATGGGAAGGAGTTGGATATCACATCTCATGTTATAGGAAGGATCTCAGGTTTGGTATAAGCATTGAGATATCACATCTCTGCTATCGGAAGGGTCTCAGGATTGGAATGGGAAGGAGTTGGATATTCCCATCTCATGTTATAGGAAGGGTCTCAGGTTTGGTATTAGAAGCATTGAGATATCACATCTCATGCTATAGGAAGGGTCTCAGGATTGGAATGGGAAGGACTTGGATATCACATCTCATGCTATAGGGAGGCTCTCAAGTTTGATATTAGAAGCTTTGAGATATCACATCTCATGATATCGGAAGGGTCTCAGGATTGGAATGGGAAGGAGTTGGATATCACATCTCATGATAAAGGAAGGGTCTAAGGTTTGGAAGGGGAAGGATTTGGATATCACATCTCATGTTATATTACGGGTCTCAGGTTTGGTATTAGAAGCATTGAGATATCAAGTCTCATAGTATAAGAAGGGTCTCAGAATTGGAATGGGAAGGAGTTGGATATCACATCTCAAGCTATAGGAAGGGTCTCAGGATTGGAATGGGAAGGACTTGGATATCACATCTCATGCTATAGGAAGGCTCTCAGGTTTGGAAGGGGAAAGAGTTGGATATCACATTTCATGTTAGAGGTAGGATCTCAGGTTTGGTATTAGAGGCATTGAGATATCACATCTCATGCTATCAGAAGGGTCTCAGGAATGGAATGGGAAGGAGTTGGATATCACATCTCATGCTAAAGGGAGGGTCTCAGGTTTGGAAGGGGAAGGATTTGGATATCACATCTCATGTTATAGGAAGGATCTCAGGTTTGGTATTAGAAGCATTGAGATATCACATCTCATGCTATCGGAAGGATCTCAGGTTTGGTATTAGAAGCATTGAGATATCACATCTCATGCTATCAGAAGAGTCTCAGGATTGGAATAGGAAGGAGTTGGATATCACATCTCATGCTAAAGGGAGGGTCTCAGGTTTGGAAGGGGAAGGATTTGGATATCACATCTCATGTTATCGGAAGGATCTCACGTTTGGTATTAGAAGTATTGAGATATCATATCTCATGCTATAGGAAGGGTCTCAGGATTGGAATGGGAAGGAGTTGGATATCACATCTCATGCTATAGGGAGGGTCTCAGGATTGGAATGGGAAGGACTTAGATATCACATATCATGCTATAGGGAGGGTCTCAGTTTTGATATTAGAAGCATTGAGATATCACATCTCATGCTATCGGAAGTGTCTCAGGATTGGAATGGGAAGGAGCTGGATATCACATCTCATGCCAAAGGAAGGGTCTCAGGTTTGGAACGGGAAGGATTTGGATATCACATCTCATGTTATAGGAAGGGTCTCAGGTTTGGTATAAGCATTGAGATATCACATCTCTGCTATCGGAAGAGTCTCAGGATTGGAATGGGAAGGAGTTGGATATCCCATCTCATGTTATAGGACGGGTCTCAGGTTTGTTATTAGAATCATTGAGATATCATATTGCATGCTGTAGGAAGGGTCTAAGGGTTGGAATGTGAAGGACTTGGATATCACATCTCATGCTATAGATAGGCTCTTAGGTTTGGAAAGGGAAGGACTTGGATATCACATTTCATGTTAGAGGAAGGATCTCAGGTTTGGTATTAGAAGCATAGAGATATCACATCTCATGCTCTAGGAAGGGTCTCAGGATTGGAATGGGAAGCAGTTGGATATCACATCTCATGCTATAGGAAGGGTCTCAGGTTTGGTATAAGCATTGAGATATCACATCTCATGCTATAGGAAGGGTCTCAGGATTGGAATGGGAAGGACTTGGATATCACATCTCATGCTATAGGGAGGGTCTCAAGTTTGATATTAGAAGCTTTGAGATATCACATCTCATGATATCGGAAGGGTCTCAGGATTGGAATGGGAAGGAGTTGGATATCACATCTCATGATAAAGGAAGGGTCTAAGGTTTGGAAGGGGAAGGATTTGGATATCACATCTCATGTTATATTACGGGTCTCAGGTTTGGTATTAGAAGCATTGAGATATCAAGTCTCATAGTATAGGAAGGGTCTCAGAATTGGAATGGGAAGGAGTTGGATATCACATCTCAAGCTATAGGAAGGGTCTCAGGATTGGAATGGGAAGGACTTGGATATCACATCTCATGCTATAGGAAGGCTCTCAGGTTTGGAAGGGGAAAGAGTTGGATATCACATTTCATGTTAGAGGTAGGATCTCAGGTTTGGTATTAGAGGCATTGAGATATCACATCTCATGCTATCAGAAGGGTCTCAGGAATGGAATGGGAAGGAGTTGGATATCACATCTCATGCTAAAGGGAGGGTCTCAGGTTTGGAAGGAGAAGGATTTGGATATCACATCTCATGTTATAGGAAGGATCTCAGGTTTGGTATTAGAAGCATTGAGATATCACATCTCATGCTATAGGAAGGGTCTCAGGATTGGAATGGGAAGCAGTTGGATATCACATCTCATGCTATAGGAAGGGTCTCAGGTTTGGTATAAGCATTGAGATATCACATCTCATGCTATAGGACGGGTCTCAGGATTGGAATGGAAGGAGTTGGATATCACATCTCATGTTATAGGAAGGATCTCAGGTTTGGTATTAGAAGCATTGAGACATCACATCTCATGCTATAGGAAGGGTCTCAGGGTTGGAATGGGAAGGAGTTGGATATCACATCTCATCCAATAGGAAGGGTCTCAGGTTTGGAATAGGAAGGAATTGGATATCACATCTCATGTTATAGGAAGGATCTCAGGTTTGGTATTAGAAGCATTGAGATATCACATCTCATGCTATAGGAAGGGTCTCAGGATTGGAATGTGAAGGATTTGGATATCACATCTCATGCTAAAGGAAGGGTCTCAGGTTTGGTAGAAGCATTGAGATATCACGTCTCTGCTATCGGAAGGGTCTCAGGATTGGATTGGGAAGGAGTTGGATATCCCTTCTCATGCTATAGGAAGGGTCTCAGGATTTGAATGGCAAGGAGTTGGATATCACATCTCATGCCATAGGAAGGGTCTCAGGTTTGGTATAAGCATTGAGATATCACATCTCTGCTATCGGAAGGGTCTCAGGATTGGATTGGGAAGGAGTTGGATATCCCTTCTCATGCTATAGGAAGTGTCTCAGGTTGGAATGGGAAGGAGTTGGATATCACATCTCATGT
Source organism: Ambystoma mexicanum (assembly GCF_040938575.1). NCBI lineage: Eukaryota > Metazoa > Chordata > Amphibia > Caudata > Ambystomatidae > Ambystoma > Ambystoma mexicanum. Next base: position 12,227,850 of record NW_027182477.1, on the reverse strand, counting down.
TATAGGAAGGGTCTCAGGATTGGAATGGGAAGGATTTGGATATCACATCTCTTGCTATAGGAAGGGTCTCAGGATTGGAATGGGTAGGAGTTGGATATTACTTTCTTGCTATAGGAAGGGTCTCATGTTTGGAATGGGAAGGAGTTGGATATCACATATGCTACAGTTAGTGTCTCAGGTTTGGAACGGGAAGGAGTTGGATATCACATCTCATGTTATAGGAAGGATCTCAGGTTTGGTATTAGAAGCATTGAGATATCACATCTCATGCTATAGGAAGGGTCTCAGGATTGGAATGGAAGGAGTTGGATATCACATCTCATGCTATAGGAAGGATCTCAGGTTTGGTATTAGAAGCATTGAGACATCACATCTCATGCTATAGGAAGGGTCTCAGGGTTGGAATGGGAAGGAGTTGGATATCACATCTCATCCAATAGGAAGGGTCTCAGGTTTGGAATAGGAAGGAATTGGATATCACATCTCATGTTATAGGAAGGATCTCAGGTTTGGTATTAGAAGCATTGAGATATCACATCTCATGCTAGAGGAAGGGTCTCAGGATTGGAATGTGAAGGATTTGGATATCACATCTCATGCTAAAGGAAGGGTCTCAGGTTTGGTAGAAGCATTGAGATATCACGTCTCTGCTATCGGAAGGGTCTCAGGATTGGATTGGGAAGGAGTTGGATATCCCTTCTCATGCTATAGGAAGGGTCTCAGGATTTGAATGGCAAGGAGTTGGATATCACATCTCATGCCAAAGGAAGGGTCTCAGGTTTGGTATAAGCATTGAGATATCACATCTCTGCTATCGGAAGGGTCTCAGGATTGGATTGGGAAGGAGTTGGATATCCCTTCTCATGCTATAGGAAGTGTCTCAGGTTGGAATGGGAAGGAGTTGGATATCACATCTCATGTTATAGGAAGGGTCTCAGGATTGGAATGGGAAGGATTTGGATATCACATCTCTTGCTATAGGAAGGGTCTCAGGATTGGAATGGGTAGGAGTTGGATATCCCTTCTCATGCTATAGGAAGTGTCTCAGGTTGGAATGGGAAGGAGTTGGATATCACATCTCATGTTATAGGAAGGGTCTCAGGATTGGAATGGGAAGGATTTGGATATCACATCTCTTGCTATAGGAAGGGTCTCAGGATTGGAATGGGAAGGAGTTGGATATCACATATGCTATAGTTAGTGTCTCAGGTTTGGAACGGGAAGGAGTTGGATATCACATCTCATGTTATAGGAAGGGTCTCAGGTTTGGTATAAGCATTGAGATATCACATCTCTGCTATCGGAAGCGGCTCAGGATTGGAATGGGAAGGAGTTGGATATCCCATCTCATGTTATAGGAAGAGTCTCTGGTTTGGTATTAGAATCATTGAGATATCACATCGCATGCTGTAGGAAGGGTCTAAGGATTGGAATGGGATGGACTTGGATATCACATCTCATGCTATAGGTAGGCTCTCAAGTTTGGTATAAGCATTGAGATATCACATCTCATGCTATAGGAAGGGTCTCAGGATTGGAATGGGAAGGAATTGGATATCACATGTCATGCTATAGGAAGGGTCTCAGATTTGGTATAAGCATTGAGATATCACATCTCATGCTGTAGGAAGGGTCTAAGGGTTGGAATGTGAAGGACTTGGATATCACATCTCATGCTATAGATAGGCTCTTAGGTTTGGAAAGGGAAGGAGTTGGATATCACATTTCATGTTAGAGGAAGGATCTCAGGTTTGGTATTAGAAGCATAGAGATATCACATCTCATGCTATAGGAAGGGTCTCAGGTTTGGAATGGGAAGCAGTTGGATATCTCATCTCATGCTATAGGAAGGGTCTCAGGTTTGGTATAAGCATTGAGATATCACATCTCATGCTATAGGAAGGGTCTCAGGATTGGAATGGGAAGGACTTGGATATCACATCTCATGCTATAGGGAGGGTCTCAAGTTTGATATTAGAAGCTTTGAGATATCACATCTCATGATATCGGAAGGGTCTCAGGATTGGAATGGGAAGGAGTTGGATATCACATCTCATGATAAAGGAAGGGTCTAAGGTTTGGAAGGGGAAGGATTTGGATATCACATCTCATGTTATATTACGGGTCTCAGGTTTGGTATTAGAAGCATTGAGATATCAAGTCTCATAGTATAGGAAGGGTCTCAGAATTGGAATGGGAAGGAGTTGGATATCACATCTCAAGCTATAGGAAGGGTCTCAGGATTGGAATGGGAAGGACTTGGATATCACATCTCATGCTATAGGAAGGCTCTCAGGTTTGGAACGGGAAAGAGTTGGATATCACATTTCATGTTAGAGGTAGGATCTCAGGTTTGGTATTAGAGGCATTGAGATATCACATCTCATGCTATCAGAAGGGTCTCAGGAATGGAATGGGAAGGAGTTGGATATCACATCTCATGCTAAAGGGAGGGTCTCAGGTTTGGAAGGGGAAGGATTTGGATATCACATCTCATGTTATAGGAAGGATCTCAGGTTTGGTATTAGAAGCATTGAGATATCACATCTCATGCTATAGGAAGGGTCTCAGGATTGGAATGGGAAGGACTTGGATATCACATCTCATGCTATAGGGAGGGTCTCAAGTTTGATATTAGAAGCTTTGAGATATCACATCTCATGATATCGGAAGGGTCTCAGGATTGGAATGGGAAGGAGTTGGATATCACATCTCATGATAAAGGAAGGGTCTAAGGTTTGGAAGGGGAAGGATTTGGATATCACATCTCATGTTATATTACGGGTCTCAGGTTTGGTATTAGAAGCATTGAGATATCAAGTCTCATAGTATAGGAAGGGTCTCAGAATTGGAATGGGAAGGAGTTGGATATCACATCTCATGCTATAGGAAGGGTCTCAGGTTTGGTATAAGCATTGAGATATCACATCTCATGCTATAGGAAGGGTCCAGGATTGGAATGGAAGGAGTTGGATTTCACATCTCATGTTATAGGAAGGATCTCAGGTTTGGTATTAGAAGCATTGAGACATCACATCTCATGCTATAGGAAGGGTCTCAGGATTGGAATGGGAAGGAGTTGGATATCACATCTCATGCTATAGGAAGGGTCTCAGGATTGGAATGGGAAGGAGTTGAATATGACATCTCATGCCGTAGGAAGGGTCTCAGGTTTGGTATAAACATTGAGATATCACATCTCTGCTATCAAAAGGGTCTCAGGATTGGAATGGGAAGGAGTTGGATATCCCATCTCATGTTATAGGAAGAGTCTCAGGTTTGGTATTAGAAGCATTGAGATATCACATCTCTGCTATCGGAAGGGTCTCAGGATTGGAATGGGAAGGAGTTGGATATCACATCTCATGCTATGGGAAGGGTCTCAGGTTTGGTATAAGCAGTGAGATATCACATCTCATGCTATAGAAAGTGTCTCAGGATTGGAATGGGAAGGAGTTGGATATCACATCTCATGTTATAGGAAGGATCTCAGGTTTGGTATAAGCATTGAGATATCACATCTCTGCTATCGGAAGGGTCTCAGGATTGGAATGGGAAGGAGTTGGATATCACATCTCATGCTATGGGAAGGGTCTCAGGTTTGGTATAAGCAGTGAGATATCACATCTCATGCTATAGGAAGTGTCTCAGGATTGGAATGGGAAGGAGTTGGATATCACATCTCATGTTATAGGAAGGATCTCAGGTTTGGTATAAGCATTGAGATATCACATCTCTGCTATCGGAAGGGTCTCAGGATTGGAATGGGAAGGAGTTGGATATTCCCATCTCATGTTATAGGAAGGGTCTCAGGTTTGGTATTAGAAGCATTGAGATATCACATCTCATGCTATAGGAAGGGTCTCAGGATTGGAATGGGAAGGACTTGGATATCACATCTCATGCTATAGGGAGGGTCTCAAGTTTGATATTAGAAGCTTTGAGATATCACATCTCATGATATCGGAAGGGTCTCAGGATTGGAATGGGAAGGAGTTGGATATCACATCTCATGATAAAGGAAGGGTCTAAGGTTTGGAAGGGGAAGGATTTGGATATCACATCTCATGTTATATTACGGGTCTCAGGTTTGGTATTAGAAGCATTGAGATATCAAGTCTCATAGTATAGGAAGGGTCTCAGAATTGGAATGGGAAGGAGTTGGATATCACATCTCAAGCTATAGGAAGGGTCTCAGGATTGGAATGGGAAGGACTTGGATATCACATCTCATGCTATAGGAAGGCTCTCAGGTTTGGAAGGGGAAAGAGTTGGTGTTCACATTTCATGTTAGAGGTAGGATCTCAGGTTTGGTATTAGAGGCATTGAGATATCACATCTCATGCTATCAGAAGGGTCTCAGGAATGGAATGGGAAGGAGTTGGATATCACATCTCATGCTAAAGGGAGGGTCTCAGGTTTGGAAGGGGAAGGATTTGGATATCACATCTCATGTTATAGGAAGGATCTCAGGTTTGGTATTAGAAGCATTGAGATATCACATCTCATGCTATCGGAAGGATCTCAGGTTTGGTATTAGAAGCATTGAGATATCACATCTCATGCTATCAGAAGAGTCTCAGGATTGGAATAGGAAGGAGTTGGATATCACATCTCATGCTAAAGGGAGGGTCTTAGGTTTGGAAGGGGAAGGATTTGGATATCACATCTCATGTTATCGGAAGGATCTCACGTTTGGTATTAGAAGTATTGAGATATCATATCTCATGCTATAGGAAGGGTCTCAGGATTGGAATGGGAAGGAGTTGGATATCACATCTCATGCTATAGGGAGGGTCTCAGGATTGGAATGGGAAGGACTTAGATATCACATATCATGCTATAGGGAGGGTCTCAGTTTTGATATTAGAAGCATTGAGATATCACATCTCATGCTATCGGAAGTGTCTCAGGATTGGAATGGGAAGGAGCTGGATATCACATCTCATGCTAAAGGAAGGGTCTCTGGTTTGGAACGGGAAGGATTTGGATATCACATCTCATGTTATAGGAAGGGTCTCAGGTTTGGTATAAGCATTGAGATATCACATCTCTGCTATCGGAAGAGTCTCAGGATTGGAATGGGAAGGAGTTGGATATCCCATCTCATGTTATAGGACGGGTCTCAGGTTTGTTATTAGAATCATTGAGATATCATATTGCATGCTGTAGGAAGGGTCTAAGGGTTGGAATGTGAAGGACTTGGATATCACATCTCATGCTATAGATAGGCTCTTAGGTTTGGAAAGGGAAGGAGTTGGATATCACATTTCATGTTAGAGGAAGGATCTCAGGTTTGGTATTAGAAGCATAGAGATATCACATCTCATGCTATAGGAAGGGTCTCAGGATTGGAATGGGAAGCAGTTGGATATCACATCTCATGCTATAGGAAGGGTCTCAGGTTTGGTATAAGCATTGAGATATCACATCTCATGCTATAGGAAGGGTCTCAGGATTGGAATGGGAAGGACTTGGATATCACATCTCATGCTATAGGGAGGGTCTCAAGTTTGATATTAGAAGCTTTGAGATATCACATCTCATGATATCGGAAGGGTCTCAGGATTGGAATGGGAAGGAGTTGGATATCACATCTCATGATAAAGGAAGGGTCTAAGGTTTGGAAGGGGAAGGATTTGGATATCACATCTCATGTTATATTACGGGTCTCAGGTTTGGTATTAGAAGCATTGAGATATCAAGTCTCTTAGTATAGGAAGGGTCTCAGAATTGGAATGGAAAGGAGTTGGATATCACATCTCAAGCTATAGGAAGGGTCTCAGGATTGGAATGGGAAGGACTTGGATATCACATCTCATGCTATAGGAAGGCTCTCAGGTTTGGAAGGGGAAAGAGTTGGATATCACATTTCATGTTAGAGGTAGGATCTCAGGTTTGGTATTAGAGGCATTGAGAAATCACATCTCATGCTATCAGAAGGGTCTCAGGTTTGGTATAAGCATTGAGATATCACATCTCATGCTATAGGAAGGGTCTCAGGATTGGAATGGGAAGGACTTGGATATCACATCTCATGCTATAGGGAGGGTCTCAAGTTTGATATTAGAAGCTTTGAGATATCACATCTCATGATATCGGAAGGGTCTCAGGATTGGAATGGGAAGGAGTTGGATATCACATCTCATGATAAAGGAAGGGTCTAAGGTTTGGAAGGGGAAGGACTTGGATATCACATCTCATGCTATAGGAAGGATCTCAGGTTTGGTATTAGAAGCATTGAGATATCACATCTCATGCTATCGGAAGGATCTCAGGTTTGGTATTAGAAGCATTGAGATATCACATCTCATGCTATCAGAAGAGTCTCAGGATTGGAATAGGAAGGAGTTGGATATCACATCTCATGCTAAAGGGAGGGTCTCAGGTTTGGAAGGGGAAGGATTTGGATATCACATCTCATGTTATCGGAAGGATCTCACGTTTGGTATTAGAAGTATTGAGATATCATATCTCATGCTATAGGAAGGGTCTCAGGATTGGAATGGGAAGGAGTTGGATATCACATCTCATGCTATAGGGAGGGTCTCAGGATTGGAATGGGAAGGACTTAGATACCACATATCATGCTATAGGGAGGGTCTCAGTTTTGATATTAGAAGCATTGAGATATCACATCTCATGCTATCGGAAGTGTCTCAGGATTGGAATGGGAAGGAGCTGGATATCACATCTCATGCTAAAGGAAGGGTCTCAGGTTTGGAACGGGAAGGATTTGGATATCACATCTCATGTTATAGGAATGGTCTCAGGTTTGGTATAAGCATTGAGATATCACATCTCTGCTATCGGAAGAGTCTCAGGATTGGAATGGGAAGGAGTTGAATATCCCATCTCATGCTATAGGAAGTGTCTCAGGATTGGAATGGGAAGGACTTGGGTATCACATCTTATGCTATAGGGAGGGTCTCTAGTTTGATATTAGAAGCATTGAGATATCACATCTCATGCTATAGGAAGGGTCTCAGGATTGGAATGGGAAGCAGTTGGATATCACATCTCATGCTATAGGAAGTGTCTCAGGATTGGAATGGGAAGGACTTGGGTATCACATCTTATGCTATAGGGAGGGTCTCTAGTTTGATATTAGAAGCATTGAGATATCACATCTCATGCTATAGGAAGGGTCTCAGGATTGGAATGGGAAGGAGTTGGATATCACATCTCATGCTATAGGAAGGGTCTCAGGTTTGGTATAAGCAGTGAGATATCACATCTCATGCTATAGGAAGTGTCTCAGGATTGGAATGGGAAGGAGTTGGATATTCCCATCTCATGTTATAGGGAGGGTCTCAAGTTTGATATTAGAAGCATTGAGATATCACATTTCATGATATCGGAAGGGTCTCAAGATTGGAATGGGAAGGAGTTGGCTATCACATCTCATGATAAAGGAAGGGTCTAAGGTTTGGAAGGGGAAGCATTTGGATATCACATCTCATGTTATAGGACGGGTCTCAGGTTTGGTATTAGAAGCATTGAGATATCAAGTCTCATGGTATAGGAAGGGTCTCAGAATTGGAATGGGAAGGAGTTGGATATCACATCTCAAGCTATAGGAAGGGTCTCAGGATTAGAATGGGAAGGAGTTTGATATCACATCTCATGCCATAGTATGGGTCTCAGGTTTGGTAGAAGCATTGGGATATCAGATCTCATGCTATCGGAAGGGTATCGGGATTGGATTTGGAAGGAGTTGGATATCCCATCTCATGCTATAGGAAGGGTCTCAGGTTGGAATGGGAAGGATTTGGGTATCACATCTCATGTTATAGGAAGGGTCTCAGGATTGGAATGGGAAGGACTTGGATATCACATCTCATGCTATAGGAAGGCTCTCAGGTTTGCAAGGGGAAAGAGTTGGATATCACATTTCATGTTAGAGGTAGGATCTCAGGTTTGGTATTAGAAGTATTGAGATATCACATCTCATGCTATCAGAAGGATCTCAGGTTTGGTATAGAAGCATTGAGATATCATATCTTATGCTATCAGAAGAGTCTCAGGATTGGAATGGGAAGGAGTTGGATATCACATCTCATGCTAAAGGGAGGGTCTCAGGTTTGGAAGATAAGGATTTGGATATCACATCTCATGTTATAGGAAGGATCTCAGGTTTGGTATTAGAAGTATTGAGATATCACATCTCATGCTATCGGAAGGATCTCTGGTTTGGTATAGAAGCATTGAGATATCATATCTTATGCTATCAGAAGGGTCTCAGGATTGGAATGGGAAGGAGTTGGATATCACATCTCATGCTAAAGGAAGGGTCTCAGGTTTGGTAGAAGCATTGAGATATCACATCTCATGCTATAGGAAGGGTCTCAGGATTGGAATGGGAAGGACTTAGATATCACATATCATGCTATAGGGAGGGTCTCAGTTTTGATATTAGAAGCATTGAGATATCACATCTCATGCTATCGGAAGTGTCTCAGGATTGGAATGGGAAGGAGCTGGATATCACATCTCATGCTAAAGGAAGGGTCTCAGGTTTGGAACGGGAAGGAGTTGGATATCACATCTCATGTTATAGGAAGGGTCTCAGGTTTGGTATAAACATTGAGATATCACATCTCTGCTATCGGAAGTGTCTCAGGATTGGAATGGGAAGGAGTTGGATATCCCATCTCATGTTATAGGACGGGTCTCAGGTTTTTTATTAGAATCATTGAGATATCATATTGCATGCTGTAGGAAGGGTCTAAGGATTGGAATGGGAAGGACTTGGATATCACATCTCATGCTATAGATAGGCTCTCAGGTTTGGAAAGTGAAGGAGTTGGATATCACATTTCATGTTAGAGGAAGGATCTCAGGTTTGGTATTAGAGGCATTGAGATATCACATCTCAGGCTATAGGAAGGGTCTCAGGATTGGAATGGGAAGGAGTTGGATATCACATCTCATGCTATAGGAAGGGTCTCAGGTTTGGTATAAGCATTGAGATATCACATCTCATGCTATAGGAAGGGTCCAGGATTGGAATGGAAGGAGTTGGATATCACATCTCATGTTATAGGAAGGATCTCAGGTTTGGTATTAGAAGCATTGAGACATCACATCTCATGCTATAGGAAGGGTCTCAGGATTGGAATGGGAAGGAGTTGGATATCACATCTCATGCTATAGGAAGGGTCTCAGGATTGGAATGGGAAGGAGTTGAATATGACATCTCATGCCGTAGGAAGGGTCTCAGGTTTGGTATAAACATTGAGATATCACATCTCTGCTATCAAAAGGGTCTCAGGATTGGAATGGGAAGGAGTTGGATATCCCATCTCATGTTATAGGAAGAGTCTCAGGTTTGGTATTAGAAGCATTGAGATATCACATCTCATGCTATAGGAAGTGTCTCAGGATTGAAATGGGAAGGAGTTGGATATCACATCTCATGTTATAGGAAGGATCTCAGGTTTGGTATAAGCATTGAGATATCACATCTCTGCTATCGGAAGGGTCTCAGGATTGGAATGGGAAGGAGTTGGATATTCCCATCTCATGTTATGGGAAGGGTCTCAGGTTTGGTATTAGAAGCATTGAGATATCACATCTCATGCTATAGGAAGGGTCTCAGGATTGGAATGGGAAGGACTTGGATATCACATCTCATGCTATAGGGAGGGTCTCAAGTTTGATATTAGAAGCTTTGAGATATCACATCTCATGATATCGGAAGGGTCTCAGGATTGGAATGGGAAGGAGTTGGATATCACATCTCATGATAAAGGAAGGGTCTAAGGTTTGGAAGGGGAAGGATTTGGATATCACATCTCATGTTATATTACGGGTCTCAGGTTTGGTATTAGAAGCATTGAGATATCAAGTCTCATAGTATAGGAAGGGTCTCAGAATTGGAATGGGAAGAAGTTGGATATCACATCTCAAGCTATAGGAAGGGTCTCAGGATTGGAATGGGAAGGACTTGGATATCACATCTCATGCTATAGGAAGGCTCTCAGGTTTGGAAGGGGAAAGAGTTGGATATCACATTTCATGTTAGAGGTAGTATCTCAGGTTTGGTATTAGAGGCATTGAGATATCACATCTCATGCTATCAGAAGGGTCTCAGGAATGGAATGGGAAGGAGTTGGATATCACATCTCATGCTAAAGGGAGGGTCTCAGGTTTGGAAGGGGAAGGATTTGGATATCACATCTCATGTTATAGGAAGGATCTCAGGTTTGGTATTAGAAGCATTGAGATATCACATCTCATGCTATCGGAAGGATCTCAGGTTTGGTATTAGAAGCATTGAGATATCACATCTCATGCTATCAGAAGAGTCTCAGGATTGGAATAGGAAGGAGTTGGATATCACATCTCATGCTAAAGGGAGGGTCTCAGGTTTGGAAGGGGAAGGATTTGGATATCACATCTCATGTTATCGGAAGGATCTCACGTTTGGTATTAGAAGTATTGAGATATCATATCTCATGCTATAGGAAGGGTCTCAGGATTGGAATGGGAAGGAGTTGGATATCACATCTCATGCTATAGGGAGGGTCTCAGGATTTGAATGGGAAGGACTTAGATATCACATATCATGCTATAGGGAGGGTCTCAGTTTTGATATTAGAAGCATTGAGATATCACATCTCATGCTATCGGAAGTGTCTCAGGATTGGAATGGGAAGGAGCTGGATATCACATCTCATGCTAAAGGAAGGGTCTCAGGTTTGGAACGGGAAGGATTTGGATATCACATCTCATGTTATAGGAAGGGTCTCAGGTTTGGTATAAGCATTGAGATATCACATCTCTGCTATCGGAAGAGTCTCAGGATTGGAATGGGAAGGAGTTGGATATCCCATCTCATGTTATAGGACGGGTCTCAGGTTTGTTATTAGAATCATTGAGATATCATATTGCATGCTGTAGGAAGGGTCTAAGGGTTGGAATGTGAAGGACTTGGATATCACATCTCATGCTATAGATAGGCTCTTAGGTTTGGAAAGGGAAGGAGTTGGATATCACATTTCATGTTAGAGGAAGGATCTCAGGTTTGGTATTAGAAGCATAGAGATATCACATCTCATGCTATAGGAAGGGTCTCAGGATTGGAATGGGAAGCAGTTGGATATCACATCTCATGCTATAGGAAGGGTCTCAGGTTTGGTATAAGCATTGAGATATCACATCTCATGCTATAGGAAGGGTCTCAGGATTGGAATGGGAAGGACTTGGATATCACATCTCATGCTATAGGGAGGGTCTCAAGTTTGATATTAGAAGCTTTGAGATATCACATCTCATGATATCGGAAGGGTCTCAGGATTGGAATGGGAAGGAGTTGGATATCACATCTCATGATAAAGGAAGGGTCTAAGGTTTGGAAGGGGAAGGATTTGGATATCACATCTCATGTTATATTACGGGTCTCAGGTTTGGTATTAGAAGCATTGAGATATCAAGTCTCATAGTATAGGAAGGGTCTCAGAATTGGAATGGAAAGGAGTTGGATATCACATATCAAGCTATAGGAAGGGTCTCAGGATTGGAATGGGAAGGACTTGGATATCACATCTCATGCTATAGGAAGGCTCTCAGGTTTGGAAGGGGAAAGAGTTGGATATCACATTTCATGTTAGAGGTAGTATCTCAGGTTTGGTATTAGAGGCATTGAGATATCACATCTCATGCTATCAGAAGGGTCTCAGGAATGGAATGGGAAGGAGTTGGATATCACATCTCATGTTATAGGAAGGATCTCAGGTTTGGTATTAGAAGCATTGAGATATCACATCTCATGCTATCGGAAGGATCTCAGGTTTGGTATTAGAAGCATTGAGATATCACATCTCATGCTATCAGAAGAGTCTCAGGATTGGAATAGGAAGGAGTTGGATATCACATCTCATGCTAAAGGGAGGGTCTCAGGTTTGGAAGGGGAAGGATTTGGATATCACATCTCATGTTATCGGAAGGATCTCACGTTTGGTATTAGAAGTATTGAGATATCATATCTCATGCTATAGGAAGGGTCTCAGGATTGGAATGGGAAGGAGTTGGATATCACATCTCATGCTATAGGGAGGGTCTCAGGATTGGAATGGGAAGGACTTAGATATCACATATCATGCTATAGGGAGGGTCTCAGTTTTGATATTAGAAGCATTGAGATATCACATCTCATGCTATCGGAAGTGTCTCAGGATTGGAATGGGAAGGAGCTGGATATCACATCTCATGCTAAAGGAAGGGTCTCAGGTTTGGAACGGGAAGGATTTGGATATCACATCTCATGTTATAGGAAGGGTCTCAGGTTTGGTATAAGCATTGAGATATCACATCTCTGCTATCGGAAGAGTCTCAGGATTGGAATGGGAAGGAGTTGAATATCCCATCTCATGTTATAGGACGGGTCTCAGGTTTGTTATTAGAATCATTGAGATATCATATTGCATGCTGTAGGAAGGGTCTAAGGGTTGGAATGTGAAGGACTTGGATATCACATCTCATGCTATAGATAGGCTCTTAGGTTTGGAAAGGGAAGGAGTTGGATATCACATTTCATGTTAGAGGAAGGATCTCAGGTTTGGTATTAGAAGCATAGAGATATCACATCTCATGCTATAGGAATGGTCTCAGGATTGGAATGGGAAGCAGTTGGATATCACATCTCATGCTATAGGAAGTGTCTCAGGATTGGAATGGGAAGGACTTGGGTATCACATCTCATGCTATAGGGAGGGTCTCAAGTTTGATATTAGAAGCATTGAGATATCACATCTCATGCTATAGGAAGGGTCTCAGGATTGGAATGGGAAGGAGTTGGATATCACATCTCATGTTATAGGAAGGATCTCAGGTTTGGTATAAGCATTGAGATATCACATCTCTGCTATCGGAAGGGTCTCAGGATTGGAATGGGAAGGAGTTGGATATCCCATCTCATGTTATAGGACGGGTCTCAGGTTTGTTATTAGAATCATTGAGATATCATATTGCATGCTGTAGGAAGGGTCTAAGGGTTGGAATGTGAAGGACTTGGATATCACATCTCATGCTATAGATAGGCTCTTAGGTTTGGAAAGGGAAGGAGTTGGATATCACATTTCATGTTAGAGGAAGGATCTCAGGTTTGGTATTAGAAGCATAGAGATATCACATCTCATGCTATAGGAAGGGTCTCAGGATTGGAATGGGAAGCAGTTGGATATCACATCTCATGCTATAGGAAGGGTCTCAGGTTTGGTATAAGCATTGAGATATCACATCTCATGCTATAGGAAGGGTCTCAGGATTGGAATGGGAAGGACTTGGATATCACATCTCATGCTATAGGGAGGGTCTCAAGTTTGATATTAGAAGCTTTGAGATATCACATCTCATGATATCGGAAGGGTCTCAGGATTGGAATGGGAAGGAGTTGGATATCACATCTCATGATAAAGGAAGGGTCTAAGGTTTGGAAGGGGAAGGATTTGGATATCACATCTCATGTTATATTACGGGTCTCAGGTTTGGTATTAGAAGCATTGAGATATCAAGTCTCTTAGTATAGGAAGGGTCTCAGAATTGGAATGGAAAGGAGTTGGATATCACATCTCAAGCTATAGGAAGGGTCTCAGGATTGGAATGGGAAGGACTTGGATATCACATCTCATGCTATAGGAAGGCTCTCAGGTTTGGAAGGGGAAAGAGTTGGATATCACATTTCATGTTAGAGGTAGGATCTCAGGTTTGGTATTAGAGGCATTGAGAAATCACATCTCATGCTATCAGAAGGGTCTCAGGTTTGGTATAAGCATTGAGATATCACATCTCATGCTATAGGAAGGGTCTCAGGATTGGAATGGGAAGGACTTGGATATCACATCTCATGCTATAGGGAGGGTCTCAAGTTTGATATTAGAAGCTTTGAGATATCACATCTCATGATATCGGAAGGGTCTCAGGATTGGAATGGGAAGGAGTTGGATATCACATCTCATGATAAAGGAAGGGTCTAAGGTTTGGAAGGGGAAGGACTTGGATATCACATCTCATGCTATAGGAAGGATCTCAGGTTTGGTATTAGAAGCATTGAGATATCACATCTCATGCTATCGGAAGGATCTCAGGTTTGGTATTAGAAGCATTGAGATATCACATCTCATGCTATCAGAAGAGTCTCAGGATTGGAATAGGAAGGAGTTGGATATCACATCTCATGCTAAAGGGAGGGTCTCAGGTTTGGAAGGGGAAGGATTTGGATATCACATCTCATGTTATCGGAAGGATCTCACGTTTGGTATTAGAAGTATTGAGATATCATATCTCATGCTATAGGAAGGGTCTAAGGATTGGAATGGGATGGACTTGGATATCACATCTCATGCTATAGGTAGGCTCTCAAGTTTGGTATAAGCATTGAGATATCACATCTCATGCTATAGGAAGGGTCTCAGGATTGGAATGGGAAGGAATTGGATATCACATGTCATGCTATAGGAAGGGTCTCAGATTTGGTATAAGCATTGAGATATCACATCTCATGCTGTAGGAAGGGTCTAAGGGTTGGAATGTGAAGGACTTGGATATCACATCTCATGCTATAGATAGGCTCTTAGGTTTGGAAAGGGAAGGAGTTGGATATCACATTTCATGTTAGAGGAAGGATCTCAGGTTTGGTATTAGAAGCATAGAGATATCACATCTCATGCTATAGGAAGGGTCTCAGGTTTGGAATGGGAAGCAGTTGGATATCTCATCTCATGCTATAGGAAGGGTCTCAGGTTTGGTATAAGCATTGAGATATCACATCTCATGCTATAGGAAGGGTCTCAGGATTGGAATGGGAAGGACTTGGATATCACATCTCATGCTATAGGGAGGGTCTCAAGTTTGATATTAGAAGCTTTGAGATATCACATCTCATGATATCGGAAGGGTCTCAGGATTGGAATGGGAAGGAGTTGGATATCACATCTCATGATAAAGGAAGGGTCTAAGGTTTGGAAGGGGAAGGATTTGGATATCACATCTCATGTTATATTACGGGTCTCAGGTTTGGTATTAGAAGCATTGAGATATCAAGTCTCATAGTATAGGAAGGGTCTCAGAATTGGAATGGGAAGGAGTTGGATATCACATCTCAAGCTATAGGAAGGGTCTCAGGATTGGAATGGGAAGGACTTGGATATCACATCTCATGCTATAGGAAGGCTCTCAGGTTTGGAACGGGAAAGAGTTGGATATCACATTTCATGTTAGAGGTAGGATCTCAGGTTTGGTATTAGAGGCATTGAGATATCACATCTCATGCTATCAGAAGGGTCTCAGGAATGGAATGGGAAGGAGTTGGATATCACATCTCATGCTAAAGGGAGGGTCTCAGGTTTGGAAGGGGAAGGATTTGGATATCACATCTCATGTTATAGGAAGGATCTCAGGTTTGGTATTAGAAGCATTGAGATATCACATCTCATGCTATAGGAAGGGTCTCAGGATTGGAATGGGAAGGACTTGGATATCACATCTCATGCTATAGGGAGGGTCTCAAGTTTGATATTAGAAGCTTTGAGATATCACATCTCATGATATCGGAAGGGTCTCAGGATTGGAATGGGAAGGAGTTGGATATCACATCTCATGATAAAGGAAGGGTCTAAGGTTTGGAAGGGGAAGGATTTGGATATCACATCTCATGTTATATTACGGGTCTCAGGTTTGGTATTAGAAGCATTGAGATATCAAGTCTCATAGTATAGGAAGGGTCTCAGAATTGGAATGGGAAGGAGTTGGATATCACATCTCATGCTATAGGAAGGGTCTCAGGTTTGGTATAAGCATTGAGATATCACATCTCATGCTATAGGAAGGGTCCAGGATTGGAATGGAAGGAGTTGGATTTCACATCTCATGTTATAGGAAGGATCTCAGGTTTGGTATTAGAAGCATTGAGACATCACATCTCATGCTATAGGAAGGGTCTCAGGATTGGAATGGGAAGGAGTTGGATATCACATCTCATGCTATAGGAAGGGTCTCAGGATTGGAATGGGAAGGAGTTGAATATGACATCTCATGCCGTAGGAAGGGTCTCAGGTTTGGTATAAACATTGAGATATCACATCTCTGCTATCAAAAGGGTCTCAGGATTGGAATGGGAAGGAGTTGGATATCCCATCTCATGTTATAGGAAGAGTCTCAGGTTTGGTATTAGAAGCATTGAGATATCACATCTCTGCTATCGGAAGGGTCTCAGGATTGGAATGGGAAGGAGTTGGATATCACATCTCATGCTATGGGAAGGGTCTCAGGTTTGGTATAAGCAGTGAGATATCACATCTCATGCTATAGAAAGTGTCTCAGGATTGGAATGGGAAGGAGTTGGATATCACATCTCATGTTATAGGAAGGATCTCAGGTTTGGTATAAGCATTGAGATATCACATCTCTGCTATCGGAAGGGTCTCAGGATTGGAATGGGAAGGAGTTGGATATCACATCTCATGCTATGGGAAGGGTCTCAGGTTTGGTATAAGCAGTGAGATATCACATCTCATGCTATAGGAAGTGTCTCAGGATTGGAATGGGAAGGAGTTGGATATCACATCTCATGTTATAGGAAGGATCTCAGGTTTGGTATAAGCATTGAGATATCACATCTCTGCTATCGGAAGGGTCTCAGGATTGGAATGGGAAGGAGTTGGATATTCCCATCTCATGTTATAGGAAGGGTCTCAGGTTTGGTATTAGAAGCATTGAGATATCACATCTCATGCTATAGGAAGGGTCTCAGGATTGGAATGGGAAGGACTTGGATATCACATCTCATGCTATAGGGAGGGTCTCAAGTTTGATATTAGAAGCTTTGAGATATCACATCTCATGATATCGGAAGGGTCTCAGGATTGGAATGGGAAGGAGTTGGATATCACATCTCATGATAAAGGAAGGGTCTAAGGTTTGGAAGGGGAAGGATTTGGATATCACATCTCATGTTATATTACGGGTCTCAGGTTTGGTATTAGAAGCATTGAGATATCAAGTCTCATAGTATAGGAAGGGTCTCAGAATTGGAATGGGAAGGAGTTGGATATCACATCTCAAGCTATAGGAAGGGTCTCAGGATTGGAATGGGAAGGACTTGGATATCACATCTCATGCTATAGGAAGGCTCTCAGGTTTGGAAGGGGAAAGAGTTGGTGTTCACATTTCATGTTAGAGGTAGGATCTCAGGTTTGGTATTAGAGGCATTGAGATATCACATCTCATGCTATCAGAAGGGTCTCAGGAATGGAATGGGAAGGAGTTGGATATCACATCTCATGCTAAAGGGAGGGTCTCAGGTTTGGAAGGGGAAGGATTTGGATATCACATCTCATGTTATAGGAAGGATCTCAGGTTTGGTATTAGAAGCATTGAGATATCACATCTCATGCTATCGGAAGGATCTCAGGTTTGGTATTAGAAGCATTGAGATATCACATCTCATGCTATCAGAAGAGTCTCAGGATTGGAATAGGAAGGAGTTGGATATCACATCTCATGCTAAAGGGAGGGTCTTAGGTTTGGAAGGGGAAGGATTTGGATATCACATCTCATGTTATCGGAAGGATCTCACGTTTGGTATTAGAAGTATTGAGATATCATATCTCATGCTATAGGAAGGGTCTCAGGATTGGAATGGGAAGGAGTTGGATATCACATCTCATGCTATAGGGAGGGTCTCAGGATTGGAATGGGAAGGACTTAGATATCACATATCATGCTATAGGGAGGGTCTCAGTTTTGATATTAGAAGCATTGAGATATCACATCTCATGCTATCGGAAGTGTCTCAGGATTGGAATGGGAAGGAGCTGGATATCACATCTCATGCTAAAGGAAGGGTCTCTGGTTTGGAACGGGAAGGATTTGGATATCACATCTCATGTTATAGGAAGGGTCTCAGGTTTGGTATAAGCATTGAGATATCACATCTCTGCTATCGGAAGAGTCTCAGGATTGGAATGGGAAGGAGTTGGATATCCCATCTCATGTTATAGGACGGGTCTCAGGTTTGTTATTAGAATCATTGAGATATCATATTGCATGCTGTAGGAAGGGTCTAAGGGTTGGAATGTGAAGGACTTGGATATCACATCTCATGCTATAGATAGGCTCTTAGGTTTGGAAAGGGAAGGAGTTGGATATCACATTTCATGTTAGAGGAAGGATCTCAGGTTTGGTATTAGAAGCATAGAGATATCACATCTCATGCTATAGGAAGGGTCTCAGGATTGGAATGGGAAGCAGTTGGATATCACATCTCATGCTATAGGAAGGGTCTCAGGTTTGGTATAAGCATTGAGATATCACATCTCATGCTATAGGAAGGGTCTCAGGATTGGAATGGGAAGGACTTGGATATCACATCTCATGCTATAGGGAGGGTCTCAAGTTTGATATTAGAAGCTTTGAGATATCACATCTCATGATATCGGAAGGGTCTCAGGATTGGAATGGGAAGGAGTTGGATATCACATCTCATGATAAAGGAAGGGTCTAAGGTTTGGAAGGGGAAGGATTTGGATATCACATCTCATGTTATATTACGGGTCTCAGGTTTGGTATTAGAAGCATTGAGATATCAAGTCTCTTAGTATAGGAAGGGTCTCAGAATTGGAATGGAAAGGAGTTGGATATCACATCTCAAGCTATAGGAAGGGTCTCAGGATTGGAATGGGAAGGACTTGGATATCACATCTCATGCTATAGGAAGGCTCTCAGGTTTGGAAGGGGAAAGAGTTGGATATCACATTTCATGTTAGAGGTAGGATCTCAGGTTTGGTATTAGAGGCATTGAGAAATCACATCTCATGCTATCAGAAGGGTCTCAGGTTTGGTATAAGCATTGAGATATCACATCTCATGCTATAGGAAGGGTCTCAGGATTGGAATGGGAAGGACTTGGATATCACATCTCATGCTATAGGGAGGGTCTCAAGTTTGATATTAGAAGCTTTGAGATATCACATCTCATGATATCGGAAGGGTCTCAGGATTGGAATGGGAAGGAGTTGGATATCACATCTCATGATAAAGGAAGGGTCTAAGGTTTGGAAGGGGAAGGACTTGGATATCACATCTCATGCTATAGGAAGGATCTCAGGTTTGGTATTAGAAGCATTGAGATATCACATCTCATGCTATCGGAAGGATCTCAGGTTTGGTATTAGAAGCATTGAGATATCACATCTCATGCTATCAGAAGAGTCTCAGGATTGGAATAGGAAGGAGTTGGATATCACATCTCATGCTAAAGGGAGGGTCTCAGGTTTGGAAGGGGAAGGATTTGGATATCACATCTCATGTTATCGGAAGGATCTCACGTTTGGTATTAGAAGTATTGAGATATCATATCTCATGCTATAGGAAGGGTCTCAGGATTGGAATGGGAAGGAGTTGGATATCACATCTCATGCTATAGGGAGGGTCTCAGGATTGGAATGGGAAGGACTTAGATACCACATATCATGCTATAGGGAGGGTCTCAGTTTTGATATTAGAAGCTTTGAGATATCACATCTCATGCTATCGGAAGTGTCTCAGGATTGGAATGGGAAGGAGCTGGATATCACATCTCATGCTAAAGGAAGGGTCTCAGGTTTGGAACGGGAAGGATTTGGATATCACATCTCATGTTATAGGAATGGTCTCAGGTTTGGTATAAGCATTGAGATATCACATCTCTGCTATCGGAAGAGTCTCAGGATTGGAATGGGAAGGAGTTGAATATCCCATCTCATGCTATAGGAAGTGTCTCAGGATTGGAATGGGAAGGACTTGGGTATCACATCTTATGCTATAGGGAGGGTCTCTAGTTTGATATTAGAAGCATTGAGATATCACATCTCATGCTATAGGAAGGGTCTCAGGATTGGAATGGGAAGCAGTTGGATATCACATCTCATGCTATAGGAAGTGTCTCAGGATTGGAATGGGAAGGACTTGGGTATCACATCTTATGCTATAGGGAGGGTCTCTAGTTTGATATTAGAAGCATTGAGATATCACATCTCATGCTATAGGAAGGGTCTCAGGATTGGAATGGGAAGGAGTTGGATATCACATCTCATGCTATAGGAAGGGTCTCAGGTTTGGTATAAGCAGTGAGATATCACATCTCATGCTATAGGAAGTGTCTCAGGATTGGAATGGGAAGGAGTTGGATATTCCCATCTCATGTTATAGGGAGGGTCTCAAGTTTGATATTAGAAGCATTGAGATATCACATTTCATGATATCGGAAGGGTCTCAAGATTGGAATGGGAAGGAGTTGGCTATCACATCTCATGATAAAGGAAGGGTCTAAGGTTTGGAAGGGGAAGCATTTGGATATCACATCTCATGTTATAGGACGGGTCTCAGGTTTGGTATTAGAAGCATTGAGATATCAAGTCTCATGGTATAGGAAGGGTCTCAGAATTGGAATGGGAAGGAGTTGGATATCACATCTCAAGCTATAGGAAGGGTCTCAGGATTAGAATGGGAAGGAGTTTGATATCACATCTCATGCCATAGTATGGGTCTCAGGTTTGGTAGAAGCATTGGGATATCAGATCTCATGCTATCGGAAGGGTATCGGGATTGGATTTGGAAGGAGTTGGATATCCCATCTCATGCTATAGGAAGGGTCTCAGGTTGGAATGGGAAGGATTTGGGTATCACATCTCATGTTATAGGAAGGGTCTCAGGATTGGAATGGGAAGGACTTGGATATCACATCTCATGCTATAGGAAGGCTCTCAGGTTTGCAAGGGGAAAGAGTTGGATATCACATTTCATGTTAGAGGTAGGATCTCAGGTTTGGTATTAGAAGTATTGAGATATCACATCTCATGCTATCAGAAGGATCTCAGGTTTGGTATAGAAGCATTGAGATATCATATCTTATGCTATCAGAAGAGTCTCAGGATTGGAATGGGAAGGAGTTGGATATCACATCTCATGCTAAAGGGAGGGTCTCAGGTTTGGAAGATAAGGATTTGGATATCACATCTCATGTTATAGGAAGGATCTCAGGTTTGGTATTAGAAGTATTGAGATATCACATCTCATGCTATCGGAAGGATCTCTGGTTTGGTATAGAAGCATTGAGATATCATATCTTATGCTATCAGAAGGGTCTCAGGATTGGAATGGGAAGGAGTTGGATATCACATCTCATGCTAAAGGAAGGGTCTCAGGTTTGGTAGAAGCATTGAGATATCACATCTCATGCTATAGGAAGGGTCTCAGGATTGGAATGGGAAGGACTTAGATATCACATATCATGCTATAGGGAGGGTCTCAGTTTTGATATTAGAAGCATTGAGATATCACATCTCATGCTATCGGAAGTGTCTCAGGATTGGAATGGGAAGGAGCTGGATATCACATCTCATGCTAAAGGAAGGGTCTCAGGTTTGGAACGGGAAGGAGTTGGATATCACATCTCATGTTATAGGAAGGGTCTCAGGTTTGGTATAAACATTGAGATATCACATCTCTGCTATCGGAAGTGTCTCAGGATTGGAATGGGAAGGAGTTGGATATCCCATCTCATGTTATAGGACGGGTCTCAGGTTTTTTATTAGAATCATTGAGATATCATATTGCATGCTGTAGGAAGGGTCTAAGGATTGGAATGGGAAGGACTTGGATATCACATCTCATGCTATAGATAGGCTCTCAGGTTTGGAAAGTGAAGGAGTTGGATATCACATTTCATGTTAGAGGAAGGATCTCAGGTTTGGTATTAGAGGCATTGAGATATCACATCTCAGGCTATAGGAAGGGTCTCAGGATTGGAATGGGAAGGAGTTGGATATCACATCTCATGCTATAGGAAGGGTCTCAGGTTTGGTATAAGCATTGAGATATCACATCTCATGCTATAGGAAGGGTCCAGGATTGGAATGGAAGGAGTTGGATATCACATCTCATGTTATAGGAAGGATCTCAGGTTTGGTATTAGAAGCATTGAGACATCACATCTCATGCTATAGGAAGGGTCTCAGGATTGGAATGGGAAGGAGTTGGATATCACATCTCATGCTATAGGAAGGGTCTCAGGATTGGAATGGGAAGGAGTTGAATATGACATCTCATGCCGTAGGAAGGGTCTCAGGTTTGGTATAAACATTGAGATATCACATCTCTGCTATCAAAAGGGTCTCAGGATTGGAATGGGAAGGAGTTGGATATCCCATCTCATGTTATAGGAAGAGTCTCAGGTTTGGTATTAGAAGCATTGAGATATCACATCTCATGCTATAGGAAGTGTCTCAGGATTGAAATGGGAAGGAGTTGGATATCACATCTCATGTTATAGGAAGGATCTCAGGTTTGGTATAAGCATTGAGATATCACATCTCTGCTATCGGAAGGGTCTCAGGATTGGAATGGGAAGGAGTTGGATATTCCCATCTCATGTTATGGGAAGGGTCTCAGGTTTGGTATTAGAAGCATTGAGATATCACATCTCATGCTATAGGAAGGGTCTCAGGATTGGAATGGGAAGGACTTGGATATCACATCTCATGCTATAGGGAGGGTCTCAAGTTTGATATTAGAAGCTTTGAGATATCACATCTCATGATATCGGAAGGGTCTCAGGATTGGAATGGGAAGGAGTTGGATATCACATCTCATGATAAAGGAAGGGTCTAAGGTTTGGAAGGGGAAGGATTTGGATATCACATCTCATGTTATATTACGGGTCTCAGGTTTGGTATTAGAAGCATTGAGATATCAAGTCTCATAGTATAGGAAGGGTCTCAGAATTGGAATGGGAAGAAGTTGGATATCACATCTCAAGCTATAGGAAGGGTCTCAGGATTGGAATGGGAAGGACTTGGATATCACATCTCATGCTATAGGAAGGCTCTCAGGTTTGGAAGGGGAAAGAGTTGGATATCACATTTCATGTTAGAGGTAGTATCTCAGGTTTGGTATTAGAGGCATTGAGATATCACATCTCATGCTATCAGAAGGGTCTCAGGAATGGAATGGGAAGGAGTTGGATATCACATCTCATGCTAAAGGGAGGGTCTCAGGTTTGGAAGGGGAAGGATTTGGATATCACATCTCATGTTATAGGAAGGATCTCAGGTTTGGTATTAGAAGCATTGAGATATCACATCTCATGCTATCGGAAGGATCTCAGGTTTGGTATTAGAAGCATTGAGATATCACATCTCATGCTATCAGAAGAGTCTCAGGATTGGAATAGGAAGGAGTTGGATATCACATCTCATGCTAAAGGGAGGGTCTCAGGTTTGGAAGGGGAAGGATTTGGATATCACATCTCATGTTATCGGAAGGATCTCACGTTTGGTATTAGAAGTATTGAGATATCATATCTCATGCTATAGGAAGGGTCTCAGGATTGGAATGGGAAGGAGTTGGATATCACATCTCATGCTATAGGGAGGGTCTCAGGATTTGAATGGGAAGGACTTAGATATCACATATCATGCTATAGGGAGGGTCTCAGTTTTGATATTAGAAGCATTGAGATATCACATCTCATGCTATCGGAAGTGTCTCAGGATTGGAATGGGAAGGAGCTGGATATCACATCTCATGCTAAAGGAAGGGTCTCAGGTTTGGAACGGGAAGGATTTGGATATCACATCTCATGTTATAGGAAGGGTCTCAGGTTTGGTATAAGCATTGAGATATCACATCTCTGCTATCGGAAGAGTCTCAGGATTGGAATGGGAAGGAGTTGGATATCCCATCTCATGTTATAGGACGGGTCTCAGGTTTGTTATTAGAATCATTGAGATATCATATTGCATGCTGTAGGAAGGGTCTAAGGGTTGGAATGTGAAGGACTTGGATATCACATCTCATGCTATAGATAGGCTCTTAGGTTTGGAAAGGGAAGGAGTTGGATATCACATTTCATGTTAGAGGAAGGATCTCAGGTTTGGTATTAGAAGCATAGAGATATCACATCTCATGCTATAGGAAGGGTCTCAGGATTGGAATGGGAAGCAGTTGGATATCACATCTCATGCTATAGGAAGGGTCTCAGGTTTGGTATAAGCATTGAGATATCACATCTCATGCTATAGGAAGGGTCTCAGGATTGGAATGGGAAGGACTTGGATATCACATCTCATGCTATAGGGAGGGTCTCAAGTTTGATATTAGAAGCTTTGAGATATCACATCTCATGATATCGGAAGGGTCTCAGGATTGGAATGGGAAGGAGTTGGATATCACATCTCATGATAAAGGAAGGGTCTAAGGTTTGGAAGGGGAAGGATTTGGATATCACATCTCATGTTATATTACGGGTCTCAGGTTTGGTATTAGAAGCATTGAGATATCAAGTCTCATAGTATAGGAAGGGTCTCAGAATTGGAATGGAAAGGAGTTGGATATCACATATCAAGCTATAGGAAGGGTCTCAGGATTGGAATGGGAAGGACTTGGATATCACATCTCATGCTATAGGAAGGCTCTCAGGTTTGGAAGGGGAAAGAGTTGGATATCACATTTCATGTTAGAGGTAGTATCTCAGGTTTGGTATTAGAGGCATTGAGATATCACATCTCATGCTATCAGAAGGGTCTCAGGAATGGAATGGGAAGGAGTTGGATATCACATCTCATGTTATAGGAAGGATCTCAGGTTTGGTATTAGAAGCATTGAGATATCACATCTCATGCTATCGGAAGGATCTCAGGTTTGGTATTAGAAGCATTGAGATATCACATCTCATGCTATCAGAAGAGTCTCAGGATTGGAATAGGAAGGAGTTGGATATCACATCTCATGCTAAAGGGAGGGTCTCAGGTTTGGAAGGGGAAGGATTTGGATATCACATCTCATGTTATCGGAAGGATCTCACGTTTGGTATTAGAAGTATTGAGATATCATATCTCATGCTATAGGAAGGGTCTCAGGATTGGAATGGGAAGGAGTTGGATATCACATCTCATGCTATAGGGAGGGTCTCAGGATTGGAATGGGAAGGACTTAGATATCACATATCATGCTATAGGGAGGGTCTCAGTTTTGATATTAGAAGCATTGAGATATCACATCTCATGCTATCGGAAGTGTCTCAGGATTGGAATGGGAAGGAGCTGGATATCACATCTCATGCTAAAGGAAGGGTCTCAGGTTTGGAACGGGAAGGATTTGGATATCACATCTCATGTTATAGGAAGGGTCTCAGGTTTGGTATAAGCATTGAGATATCACATCTCTGCTATCGGAAGAGTCTCAGGATTGGAATGGGAAGGAGTTGAATATCCCATCTCATGTTATAGGACGGGTCTCAGGTTTGTTATTAGAATCATTGAGATATCATATTGCATGCTGTAGGAAGGGTCTAAGGGTTGGAATGTGAAGGACTTGGATATCACATCTCATGCTATAGATAGGCTCTTAGGTTTGGAAAGGGAAGGAGTTGGATATCACATTTCATGTTAGAGGAAGGATCTCAGGTTTGGTATTAGAAGCATAGAGATATCACATCTCATGCTATAGGAATGGTCTCAGGATTGGAATGGGAAGCAGTTGGATATCACATCTCATGCTATAGGAAGTGTCTCAGGATTGGAATGGGAAGGACTTGGGTATCACATCTCATGCTATAGGGAGGGTCTCAAGTTTGATATTAGAAGCATTGAGATATCACATCTCATGCTATAGGAAGGGTCTCAGGATTGGAATGGGAAGGAGTTGGATATCACATCTCATGTTATAGGAAGGATCTCAGGTTTGGTATAAGCATTGAGATATCACATCTCTGCTATCGGAAGGGTCTCAGGATTGGAATGGGAAGGAGTTGGATATCCCATCTCATGTTATAGGACGGGTCTCAGGTTTGTTATTAGAATCATTGAGATATCATATTGCATGCTGTAGGAAGGGTCTAAGGGTTGGAATGTGAAGGACTTGGATATCACATCTCATGCTATAGATAGGCTCTTAGGTTTGGAAAGGGAAGGAGTTGGATATCACATTTCATGTTAGAGGAAGGATCTCAGGTTTGGTATTAGAAGCATAGAGATATCACATCTCATGCTATAGGAAGGGTCTCAGGATTGGAATGGGAAGCAGTTGGATATCACATCTCATGCTATAGGAAGGGTCTCAGGTTTGGTATAAGCATTGAGATATCACATCTCATGCTATAGGAAGGGTCTCAGGATTGGAATGGGAAGGACTTGGATATCACATCTCATGCTATAGGGAGGGTCTCAAGTTTGATATTAGAAGCTTTGAGATATCACATCTCATGATATCGGAAGGGTCTCAGGATTGGAATGGGAAGGAGTTGGATATCACATCTCATGATAAAGGAAGGGTCTAAGGTTTGGAAGGGGAAGGATTTGGATATCACATCTCATGTTATATTACGGGTCTCAGGTTTGGTATTAGAAGCATTGAGATATCAAGTCTCTTAGTATAGGAAGGGTCTCAGAATTGGAATGGAAAGGAGTTGGATATCACATCTCAAGCTATAGGAAGGGTCTCAGGATTGGAATGGGAAGGACTTGGATATCACATCTCATGCTATAGGAAGGCTCTCAGGTTTGGAAGGGGAAAGAGTTGGATATCACATTTCATGTTAGAGGTAGGATCTCAGGTTTGGTATTAGAGGCATTGAGAAATCACATCTCATGCTATCAGAAGGGTCTCAGGTTTGGTATAAGCATTGAGATATCACATCTCATGCTATAGGAAGGGTCTCAGGATTGGAATGGGAAGGACTTGGATATCACATCTCATGCTATAGGGAGGGTCTCAAGTTTGATATTAGAAGCTTTGAGATATCACATCTCATGATATCGGAAGGGTCTCAGGATTGGAATGGGAAGGAGTTGGATATCACATCTCATGATAAAGGAAGGGTCTAAGGTTTGGAAGGGGAAGGACTTGGATATCACATCTCATGCTATAGGAAGGATCTCAGGTTTGGTATTAGAAGCATTGAGATATCACATCTCATGCTATCGGAAGGATCTCAGGTTTGGTATTAGAAGCATTGAGATATCACATCTCATGCTATCAGAAGAGTCTCAGGATTGGAATAGGAAGGAGTTGGATATCACATCTCATGCTAAAGGGAGGGTCTCAGGTTTGGAAGGGGAAGGATTTGGATATCACATCTCATGTTATCGGAAGGATCTCACGTTTGGTATTAGAAGTATTGAGATATCATATCTCATGCTATAGGAAGGGTCTCAGGATTGGAATGGGAAGGAGTTGGATATCACATCTCATGCTATAGGGAGGGTCTCAGGATTGGAATGGGAAGGACTTAGATACCACATATCATGCTATAGGGAGGGTCTCAGTTTTGATATTAGAAGCATTGAGATATCACATCTCATGCTATCGGAAGTGTCTCAGGATTGGAATGGGAAGGAGCTGGATATCACATCTCATGCTAAAGGAAGGGTCTCAGGTTTGGAACGGGAAGGATTTGGATATCACATCTCATGTTATAGGAATGGTCTCAGGTTTGGTATAAGCATTGAGATATCACATCTCTGCTATCGGAAGAGTCTCAGGATTGGAATGGGAAGGAGTTGAATATCCCATCTCATGCTATAGGAAGTGTCTCAGGATTGGAATGGGAAGGACTTGGGTATCACATCTTATGCTATAGGGAGGGTCTCTAGTTTGATATTAGAAGCATTGAGATATCACATCTCATGCTATAGGAAGGGTCTCAGGATTGGAATGGGAAGCAGTTGGATATCACATCTCATGCTATAGGAAGTGTCTCAGGATTGGAATGGGAAGGACTTGGGTATCACATCTTATGCTATAGGGAGGGTCTCTAGTTTGATATTAGAAGCATTGAGATATCACATCTCATGCTATAGGAAGGGTCTCAGGATTGGAATGGGAAGGAGTTGGATATCACATCTCATGCTATAGGAAGGGTCTCAGGTTTGGTATAAGCAGTGAGATATCACATCTCATGCTATAGGAAGTGTCTCAGGATTGGAATGGGAAGGAGTTGGATATTCCCATCTCATGTTATAGGGAGGGTCTCAAGTTTGATATTAGAAGCATTGAGATATCACATTTCATGATATCGGAAGGGTCTCAAGATTGGAATGGGAAGGAGTTGGCTATCACATCTCATGATAAAGGAAGGGTCTAAGGTTTGGAAGGGGAAGCATTTGGATATCACATCTCATGTTATAGGACGGGTCTCAGGTTTGGTATTAGAAGCATTGAGATATCAAGTCTCATGGTATAGGAAGGGTCTCAGAATTGGAATGGGAAGGAGTTGGATATCACATCTCAAGCTATAGGAAGGGTCTCAGGATTAGAATGGGAAGGAGTTTGATATCACATCTCATGCCATAGTATGGGTCTCAGGTTTGGTAGAAGCATTGGGATATCAGATCTCATGCTATCGGAAGGGTATCGGGATTGGATTTGGAAGGAGTTGGATATCCCATCTCATGCTATAGGAAGGGTCTCAGGTTGGAATGGGAAGGATTTGGGTATCACATCTCATGTTATAGGAAGGGTCTCAGGATTGGAATGGGAAGGACTTGGATATCACATCTCATGCTATAGGAAGGCTCTCAGGTTTGCAAGGGGAAAGAGTTGGATATCACATTTCATGTTAGAGGTAGGATCTCAGGTTTGGTATTAGAAGTATTGAGATATCACATCTCATGCTATCAGAAGGATCTCAGGTTTGGTATAGAAGCATTGAGATATCATATCTTATGCTATCAGAAGAGTCTCAGGATTGGAATGGGAAGGAGTTGGATATCACATCTCATGCTAAAGGGAGGGTCTCAGGTTTGGAAGATAAGGATTTGGATATCACATCTCATGTTATAGGAAGGATCTCAGGTTTGGTATTAGAAGTATTGAGATATCACATCTCATGCTATCGGAAGGATCTCAGGTTTGGTATAGAAGCATTGAGATATCATATCTTATGCTATCAGAAGGGTCTCAGGATTGGAATGGGAAGGAGTTGGATATCACATCTCATGCTAAAGGAAGGGTCTCAGGTTTGGTAGAAGCATTGAGATATCACATCTCATGCTATAGGAAGGGTCTCAGGATTGGAATGGGAAGGACTTAGATATCACATATCATGCTATAGGGAGGGTCTCAGTTTTGATATTAGAAGCATTGAGATATCACATCTCATGCTATCGGAAGTGTCTCAGGATTGGAATGGGAAGGAGCTGGATATCACATCTCATGCTAAAGGAAGGGTCTCAGGTTTGGAACGGGAAGGAGTTGGATATCACATCTCATGTTATAGGAAGGGTCTCAGGTTTGGTATAAACATTGAGATATCACATCTCTGCTATCGGAAGTGTCTCAGGATTGGAATGGGAAGGAGTTGGATATCCCATCTCATGTTATAGGACGGGTCTCAGGTTTTTTATTAGAATCATTGAGATATCATATTGCATGCTGTAGGAAGGGTCTAAGGATTGGAATGGGAAGGACTTGGATATCACATCTCATGCTATAGATAGGCTCTCAGGTTTGGAAAGTGAAGGAGTTGGATATCACATTTCATGTTAGAGGAAGGATCTCAGGTTTGGTATTAGAGGCATTGAGATATCACATCTCAGGCTATAGGAAGGGTCTCAGGATTGGAATGGGAAGGAGTTGGATATCACATCTCATGCTATAGGAAGGGTCTCAGGTTTGGTATAAGCATTGAGATATCACATCTCATGCTATAGGAAGGGTCCAGGATTGGAATGGAAGGAGTTGGATATCACATCTCATGTTATAGGAAGGATCTCAGGTTTGGTATTAGAAGCATTGAGACATCACATCTCATGCTATAGGAAGGGTCTCAGGATTGGAATGGGAAGGAGTTGGATATCACATCTCATGCTATAGGAAGGGTCTCAGGATTGGAATGGGAAGGAGTTGAATATGACATCTCATGCCGTAGGAAGGGTCTCAGGTTTGGTATAAACATTGAGATATCACATCTCTGCTATCAAAAGGGTCTCAGGATTGGAATGGGAAGGAGTTGGATATCCCATCTCATGTTATAGGAAGAGTCTCAGGTTTGGTATTAGAAGCATTGAGATATCACATCTCATGCTATAGGAAGTGTCTCAGGATTGAAATGGGAAGGAGTTGGATATCACATCTCATGTTATAGGAAGGATCTCAGGTTTGGTATAAGCATTGAGATATCACATCTCTGCTATCGGAAGGGTCTCAGGATTGGAATGGGAAGGAGTTGGATATTCCCATCTCATGTTATGGGAAGGGTCTCAGGTTTGGTATTAGAAGCATTGAGATATCACATCTCATGCTATAGGAAGGGTCTCAGGATTGGAATGGGAAGGACTTGGATATCACATCTCATGCTATAGGGAGGGTCTCAAGTTTGATATTAGAAGCTTTGAGATATCACATCTCATGATATCGGAAGGGTCTCAGGATTGGAATGGGAAGGAGTTGGATATCACATCTCATGATAAAGGAAGGGTCTAAGGTTTGGAAGGGGAAGGATTTGGATATCACATCTCATGTTATATTACGGGTCTCAGGTTTGGTATTAGAAGCATTGAGATATCAAGTCTCATAGTATAGGAAGGGTCTCAGAATTGGAATGGGAAGAAGTTGGATATCACATCTCAAGCTATAGGAAGGGTCTCAGGATTGGAATGGGAAGGACTTGGATATCACATCTCATGCTATAGGAAGGCTCTCAGGTTTGGAAGGGGAAAGAGTTGGATATCACATTTCATGTTAGAGGTAGGATCTCAGGTTTGGTATTAGAGGCATTGAGATATCACATCTCATGCTATCAGAAGGGTCTCAGGAATGGAATGGGAAGGAGTTGGATATCACATCTCATGCTAAAGGGAGGGTCTCAGGTTTGGAAGGGGAAGGATTTGGATATCACATCTCATGTTATAGGAAGGATCTCAGGTTTGGTATTAGAAGCATTGAGATATCACATCTCATGCTATCGGAAGGATCTCAGGTTTGGTATTAGAAGCATTGAGATATCACATCTCATGCTATCAGAAGAGTCTCAGGATTGGAATAGGAAGGAGTTGGATATCACATCTCATGCTAAAGGGAGGGTCTCAGGTTTGGAAGGGGAAGGATTTGGATATCACATCTCATGTTATCGGAAGGATCTCACGTTTGGTATTAGAAGTATTGAGATATCATATCTCATGCTATAGGAAGGGTCTCAGGATTGGAATGGGAAGGAGTTGGATATCACATCTCATGCTATAGGGAGGGTCTCAGGATTTGAATGGGAAGGACTTAGATATCACATATCATGCTATAGGGAGGGTCTCAGTTTTGATATTAGAAGCATTGAGATATCACATCTCATGCTATCGGAAGTGTCTCAGGATTGGAATGGGAAGGAGCTGGATATCACATCTCATGCTAAAGGAAGGGTCTCAGGTTTGGAACGGGAAGGATTTGGATATCACATCTCATGTTATAGGAAGGGTCTCAGGTTTGGTATAAGCATTGAGATATCACATCTCTGCTATCGGAAGAGTCTCAGGATTGGAATGGGAAGGAGTTGGATATCCCATCTCATGTTATAGGACGGGTCTCAGGTTTGTTATTAGAATCATTGAGATATCATATTGCATGCTGTAGGAAGGGTCTAAGGGTTGGAATGTGAAGGACTTGGATATCACATCTCATGCTATAGATAGGCTCTTAGGTTTGGAAAGGGAAGGAGTTGGATATCACATTTCATGTTAGAGGAAGGATCTCAGGTTTGGTATTAGAAGCATAGAGATATCACATCTCATGCTATAGGAAGGGTCTCAGGATTGGAATGGGAAGCAGTTGGATATCACATCTCATGCTATAGGAAGGGTCTCAGGTTTGGTATAAGCATTGAGATATCACATCTCATGCTATAGGAAGGGTCTCAGGATTGGAATGGGAAGGACTTGGATATCACATCTCATGCTATAGGGAGGGTCTCAAGTTTGATATTAGAAGCTTTGAGATATCACATCTCATGATATCGGAAGGGTCTCAGGATTGGAATGGGAAGGAGTTGGATATCACATCTCATGATAAAGGAAGGGTCTAAGGTTTGGAAGGGGAAGGATTTGGATATCACATCTCATGTTATATTACGGGTCTCAGGTTTGGTATTAGAAGCATTGAGATATCAAGTCTCATAGTATAGGAAGGGTCTCAGAATTGGAATGGAAAGGAGTTGGATATCACATATCAAGCTATAGGAAGGGTCTCAGGATTGGAATGGGAAGGACTTGGATATCACATCTCATGCTATAGGAAGGCTCTCAGGTTTGGAAGGGGAAAGAGTTGGATATCACATTTCATGTTAGAGGTAGTATCTCAGGTTTGGTATTAGAGGCATTGAGATATCACATCTCATGCTATCAGAAGGGTCTCAGGAATGGAATGGGAAGGAGTTGGATATCACATCTCATGCTAAAGGGAGGGTCTCAGGTTTGGAAGGGGAAGGATTTGGATATCACATCTCATGTTATAGGAAGGATCTCAGGTTTGGTATTAGAAGCATTGAGATATCACATCTCATGCTATCGGAAGGATCTCAGGTTTGGTATTAGAAGCATTGAGATATCACATCTCATGCTATCAGAAGAGTCTCAGGATTGGAATAGGAAGGAGTTGGATATCACATCTCATGCTAAAGGGAGGGTCTCAGGTTTGGAAGGGGAAGGATTTGGATATCACATCTCATGTTATCGGAAGGATCTCACGTTTGGTATTAGAAGTATTGAGATATCATATCTCATGCTATAGGAAGGGTCTCAGGATTGGAATGGGAAGGAGTTGGATATCACATCTCATGCTATAGGGAGGGTCTCAGGATTGGAATGGGAAGGACTTAGATATCACATATCATGCTATAGGGAGGGTCTCAGTTTTGATATTAGAAGCATTGAGATATCACATCTCATGCTATCGGAAGTGTCTCAGGATTGGAATGGGAAGGAGCTGGATATCACATCTCATGCTAAAGGAAGGGTCTCAGGTTTGGAACGGGAAGGATTTGGATATCACATCTCATGTTATAGGAAGGGTCTCAGGTTTGGTATAAGCATTGAGATATCACATCTCTGCTATCGGAAGAGTCTCAGGATTGGAATGGGAAGGAGTTGAATATCCCATCTCATGTTATAGGACGGGTCTCAGGTTTGTTATTAGAATCATTGAGATATCATATTGCATGCTGTAGGAAGGGTCTAAGGGTTGGAATGTGAAGGACTTGGATATCACATCTCATGCTATAGATAGGCTCTTAGGTTTGGAAAGGGAAGGAGTTGGATATCACATTTCATGTTAGAGGAAGGATCTCAGGTTTGGTATTAGAAGCATAGAGATATCACATCTCATGCTATAGGAATGGTCTCAGGATTGGAATGGGAAGCAGTTGGATATCACATCTCATGCTATAGGAAGTGTCTCAGGATTGGAATGGGAAGGACTTGGGTATCACATCTCATGCTATAGGGAGGGTCTCAAGTTTGATATTAGAAGCATTGAGATATCACATCTCATGCTATAGGAAGGGTCTCAGGATTGGAATGGGAAGGAGTTGGATATCACATCTCATGTTATAGGAAGGATCTCAGGTTTGGTATAAGCATTGAGATATCACATCTCTGCTATCGGAAGGGTCTCAGGATTGGAATGGGAAGGAGTTGGATATTCCCATCTCATGTTATAGGGAGGGTCTCAAGTTTGATATTAGAAGCATTGAGATATCACATTTCATGATATCGGAAGGGTCTCAAGATTGGAATGGGAAGGAGTTGGCTATCACATCTCATGATAAAGGAAGGGTCTTAGGTTTGGAAGGGGAAGCATTTGGATATCACATCTCATGTTATAGGACGGGTCTCAGGTTTGGTATTAGAAGCATTGAGATATCAAGTCTCATGGTATAGGAAGGGTCTCAGAATTGGAATGGGAAGGAGTTGGATATCACATCTCAAGCTATAGGAAGGGTCTCAGGATTAGAATGGGAAGGAGTTTGATATCACATCTCATGCCATAGTATGGGTCTCAGGTTTGGTAGAAGCATTGGGATATCAGATCTCATGCTATCGGAAGGGTATCGGGATTGGATTTGGAAGGAGTTGGATATCCCATCTCATGCTATAGGAAGGGTCTCAGGTTGGAATGGGAAGGAGTTGGGTATCACATCTCATGTTATAGGAAGGGTCTCAGGATTGGAATGGGAAGGACTTGGATATCACATCTCATGCTATAGGAAGGCTCTCAGGTTTGCAAGGGGAAAGAGTTGGATATCACATTTCATGTTAGAGGTAGGATCTCAGGTTTGGTATTAGAAGTATTGAGATATCACATCTCATGCTATCAGAAGGATCTCAGGTTTGGTATAGAAGCATTGAGATATCATATCTTATGCTATCAGAAGAGTCTCAGGATTGGAATGGGAAGGAGTTGGATATCACATCTCATGCTAAAGGGAGGGTCTCAGGTTTGGAAGATAAGGATTTGGATATCACATCTCATGTTATAGGAAGGATCTCAGGTTTGGTATTAGAAGTATTGAGATATCACATCTCATGCTATCGGAAGGATTTCAGGTTTCGTATAGAAGCATTGAGATATCATATCTTATGCTATCAGAAGGGTCTCAGGATTGGAATGGGAAGGAGTTGGATATCACATCTCATGCTAAAGGGCGGGTCTCAGGTTTGGAAGGGGAAGGATTTGGATATCACATCTCATGTTATAGGACAGATCTCAGGTTTGGTATTAGAAGTATTGAGATATCACATCTCATGTTATCGGAAGGATCTCAGGTTTGGTATTAGAAGTATTGAGATATCACCTCTCATGCTATAGGAAGGGTCTCAGGATTGGAATGGGAAGGAGTTGGATATCACATCTCATGCTAAAGGAAGGGTCTCAGGTTTGGTAGAAGCATTGAGATATCACATCTCATGCTATAGGAAGGGTCTCAGGATTGGAATGGGAAGGACTTAGATATCACATATCATGCTATAGGGAGGGTCTCAGTTTTGATATTAGAAGCATTGAGATATCACATCTCATGCTATCGGAAGTGTCTCAGGATTGGAATGGGAAGGAGCTGGATATCACATCTCATGCTAAAGGAAGGGTCTCAGGTTTGGAACGGGAAGGAGTTGGATATCACATCTCATGTTATAGGAAGGGTCTCAGGTTTGGTATAAACATTGAGATATCACATCTCTGCTATCGGAAGTGTCTCAGGATTGGAATGGGAAGGAGTTGGATATCCCATCTCATGTTATAGGACGGGTCTCAGGTTTTTTATTAGAATCATTGAGATATCATACTGCATGCTGTAGGAAGGGTCTAAGGATTGGAATGGGAAGGACTTGGATATCACATCTCATGCTATAGATAGGCTCTCAGGTTTGGAAAGTGAAGGAGTTGGATATCACATTTCATGTTAGAGGAAGGATCTCAGGTTTGGTATTAGAGGCATTGAGATATCACATCTCAGGCTATAGGAAGGGTCTCAGGATTGGAATGGGAAGGAGTTGGATATCACATCTCATGCTATAGGAAGGGTCTCAGGTTTGGTATAAGCATTGAGATATCACATCTCATGCTATAGGAAGGGTCCAGGATTGGAATGGAAGGAGTTGGATATCACATCTCATGTTATAGGAAGGATCTCAGGTTTGGTATTAGAAGCATTGAGACATCACATCTCATGCTATAGGAAGGGTCTCAGGATTGGAATGGGAAGGAGTTGGATATCACATCTCATGCTATAGGAAGGGTCTCAGGATTGGAATGGGAAGGAGTTGAATATGACATCTCATGCCTTAGGAAGGGTCTCAGATTTGGTATAAACATTGAGATATCACATCTCTGCTATCAAAAGGGTCTCAGGATTGGAATGGGAAGGAGTTGGATATCCCATCTCATGTTATAGGAAGAGTCTCAGGTTTGGTATTAGAAGCATTGAGATATCACATCTCATGCTATAGGAAGTGTCTCAGGATTGGAATGGGAAGGACTTGGATATCACATCTCATGCTATAGGTAGGGTCTCAAGTTTGATATTAGAAGCATTGAGATATCACATCTCATGCTATAGGAAGGGTCTGAGGATTGGAATGGGAAGGAGTTGGATATCACATCTCATGCTATGGGAAGGGTCTCAGGTTTGGTATAAGCAGTGAGATATCACATCTCATGCTATAGGAAGTGTCTCAGGATTGGAATGGGAAGGGGTTGGATATCACATCTCATGTTATAGGAAGGATCTCAGGTTTGGTATAAGCATTGAG
The DNA here is from genome assembly GCF_040938575.1 of Ambystoma mexicanum. Lineage (NCBI taxonomy): Eukaryota > Metazoa > Chordata > Amphibia > Caudata > Ambystomatidae > Ambystoma > Ambystoma mexicanum. Next base: position 12,191,578 of record NW_027182477.1, on the reverse strand, counting down.
ATATCACATCTCTGCTATCGGAAGGGTCTCAGGATTGGAATGGGAAGGAGTTGGATATTCCCATCTCATGTTATAGGAAGGGTCTCAGGTTTGGTATTAGAAGCATTGAGATATCACATCTCATGCTATAGGAAGGGTCTCAGGATTGGAATGGGAAGGACTTGGATATCACATCTCATGCTATAGGGAGGGTCTCAAGTTTGATATTAGAAGCTTTGAGATATCACATCTCATGATATCGGAAGGGTCTCAGGATTGGAATGGGAAGGAGTTGGATATCACATCTCATGATAAAGGAAGGGTCTAAGGTTTGGAAGGGGAAGGATTTGGATATCACATCTCATGTTATATTACGGGTCTCAGGTTTGGTATTAGAAGCATTGAGATATCAAGTCTCATAGTATAGGAAGGGTCTCAGAATTGGAATGGGAAGGAGTTGGATATCACATCTCAAGCTATAGGAAGGGTCTCAGGATTGGAATGGGAAGGACTTGGATATCACATCTCATGCTATAGGAAGGCTCTCAGGTTTGGAAGGGGAAAGAGTTGGATATCACATTTCATGTTAGAGGTAGGATCTCAGGTTTGGTATTAGAGGCATTGAGATATCACATCTCATGCTATCAGAAGGGTCTCAGGAATGGAATGGGAAGGAGTTGGATATCACATCTCATGCTAAAGGGAGGGTCTCAGGTTTGGAAGGGGAAGGATTTGGATATCACATCTCATGTTATAGGAAGGATCTCAGGTTTGGTATTAGAAGCATTGAGATATCACGTCTCATGCTATCGGAAGGATCTCAGGTTTGGTATTAGAAGCATTGAGATATCACATCTCATGCTATCAGAAGAGTCTCAGGATTGGAATAGGAAGGAGTTGGATATCACATCTCATGCTAAAGGGAGGGTCTCAGGTTTGGAAGGGGAAGGATTTGGATATCACATCTCATGTTATCGGAAGGATCTCACGTTTGGTATTAGAAGTATTGAGATATCATATCTCATGCTATAGGAAGGGTCTCAGGATTGGAATGGGAAGGAGTTGGATATCACATCTCATGCTATAGGGAGGGTCTCAGGATTGGAATGGGAAGGACTTAGATATCACATATCATGCTATAGGGAGGGTCTCAGTTTTGATATTAGAAGCATTGAGATATCACATCTCATGCTATCGGAAGTGTCTCAGGATTGGAATGGGAAGGAGCTGGATATCACATCTCATGCCAAAGGAAGGGTCTCAGGTTTGGAACGGGAAGGATTTGGATATCACATCTCATGTTATAGGAAGGGTCTCAGGTTTGGTATAAGCATTGAGATATCACATCTCTGCTATCGGAAGAGTCTCAGGATTGGAATGGGAAGGAGTTGGATATCCCATCTCATGTTATAGGACGGGTCTCAGGTTTGTTATTAGAATCATTGAGATATCATATTGCATGCTGTAGGAAGGGTCTAAGGGTTGGAATGTGAAGGACTTGGATATCACATCTCATGCTATAGATAGGCTCTTAGGTTTGGAAAGGGAAGGAGTTGGATATCACATTTCATGTTAGAGGAAGGATCTCAGGTTTGGTATTAGAAGCATAGAGATATCACATCTCATGCTCTAGGAAGGGTCTCAGGATTGGAATGGGAAGCAGTTGGATATCACATCTCATGCTATAGGAAGGGTCTCAGGTTTGGTATAAGCATTGAGATATCACATCTCATGCTATAGGAAGGGTTTCAGGATTGGAATGGGAAGGACTTGGATATCACATCTCATGCTATAGGGAGGGTCTCAAGTTTGATATTAGAAGCTTTGAGATATCACATCTCATGATATCGGAAGGGTCTCAGGATTGGAATGGGAAGGAGTTGGATATCACATCTCATGATAAAGGAAGGGTCTAAGGTTTGGAAGGGGAAGGATTTGGATATCACATCTCATGTTATATTACGGGTCTCAGGTTTGGTATTAGAAGCATTGAGATATCAAGTCTCATAGTATAGGAAGGGTCTCAGAATTGGAATGGGAAGGAGTTGGATATCACATCTCAAGCTATAGGAAGGGTCTCAGGATTGGAATGGGAAGGACTTGGATATCACATCTCATGCTATAGGAAGGCTCTCAGGTTTGGAAGGGGAAAGAGTTGGATATCACATTTCATGTTAGAGGTAGGATCTCAGGTTTGGTATTAGAGGCATTGAGATATCACATCTCATGCTATCAGAAGGGTCTCAGGAATGGAATGGGAAGGAGTTGGATATCACATCTCATGCTAAAGGGAGGGTCTCAGGTTTGGAAGGGGAAGGATTTGGATATCACATCTCATGTTATAGGAAGGATCTCAGGTTTGGTATTAGAAGCATTGAGATATCACATCTCATGCTATAGGAAGGGTCTCAGGATTGGAATGGGAAGCAGTTGGATATCACATCTCATGCTATAGGAAGGGTCTCAGGTTTGGTATAAGCATTGAGATATCACATCTCATGCTATAGGACGGGTCTCAGGATTGGAATGGAAGGAGTTGGATATCACATCTCATGTTATAGGAAGGATCTCAGGTTTGGTATTAGAAGCATTGAGACATCACATCTCATGCTATAGGAAGGGTCTCAGGGTTGGAATGGGAAGGAGTTGGATATCACATCTCATCCAATAGGAAGGGTCTCAGGTTTGGAATAGGAAGGAATTGGATATCACATCTCATGTTATAGGAAGGATCTCAGGTTTGGTATTAGAAGCATTGAGATATCACATCTCATGCTATAGGAAGGGTTTCAGGATTGGAATGTGAAGGATTTGGATATCACATCTCATGCTAAAGGAAGGGTCTCAGGTTTGGTAGAAGCATTGAGATATCACGTCTCTGCTATCGGAAGGGTCTCAGGATTGGATTGGGAAGGAGTTGGATATCCCTTCTCATGCTATAGGAAGGGTCTCAGGATTTGAATGGCAAGGAGTTGGATATCACATCTCATGCCATAGGAAGGGTCTCAGGTTTGGTATAAGCATTGAGATATCACATCTCTGCTATCGGAAGGGTCTCAGGATTGGATTGGGAAGGAGTTGGATATCCCTTCTCATGCTATAGGAAGTGTCTCAGGTTGGAATGGGAAGGAGTTGGATATCACATCTCATGTTATAGGAAGGGTCTCAGGATTGGAATGGGAAGGATTTGGATATCACATCTCTTGCTATAGGAAGGGTCTCAGGATTGGAATGGGTAGGAGTTGGATATTACTTTCTTGCTATAGGAAGGGTCTCATGTTTGGAATGGGAAGGAGTTGGATATCACATATGCTATAGTTAGTGTCTCAGGTTTGGAACGGGAAGGAGTTGGATATCACATCTCATGTTATAGGAAGGATCTCAGGTTTGGTATTAGAGGCATTGAGATATCACATCTCATGCTATCAGAAGGGTCTCAGGAATGGAATGGGAAGGAGTTGGATATCACATCTCATGCTAAAGGGAGGGTCTCAGGTTTGGAAGGGGAAGGATTTGGATATCACATCTCATGTTATAGGAAGGATCTCAGGTTTGGTTTTAGAAGCATTGAGATATCACATCTCATGCTATCGGAAGGATCTCAGGTTTGGTATTAGAAGCATTGAGATATCACATCTCATGCTATCAGAAGAGTCTCAGGATTGGAATAGGAAGGAGTTGGATATCACATCTCATGCTAAAGGGAGGGTCTCAGGTTTGGAAGGGGAAGGATTTGGATATCACATCTCATGTTATCGGAAGGATCTCACGTTTGGTATTAGAAGTATTGAGATATCATATCTCATGCTATAGGAAGGGTCTCAGGATTGGAATGGGAAGGAGTTGGATATCACATCTCATGCTATAGGGAGGGTCTCAGGATTTGAATGGGAAGGACTTAGATATCACATATCATGCTATAGGGAGGGTCTCAGTTTTGATATTAGAAGCATTGAGATATCACATCTCATGCTATCGGAAGTGTCTCAGGATTGGAATGGGAAGGAGCTGGATATCACATCTCATGCTAAAGGAAGGGTCTCAGGTTTGGAACGGGAAGGATTTGGATATCACATCTCATGTTATAGGAAGGGTCTCAGGTTTGGTATAAGCATTGAGATATCACATCTCTGCTATCGGAAGAGTCTCAGGATTGGAATGGGAAGGAGTTGGATATCCCATCTCATGTTATAGGACGGGTCTCAGGTTTGTTATTAGAATCATTGAGATATCATATTGCATGCTGTAGGAAGGGTCTAAGGGTTGGAATGTGAAGGACTTGGATATCACATCTCATGCTATAGATAGGCTCTTAGGTTTGGAAAGGGAAGGAGTTGGATATCACATTTCATGTTAGAGGAAGGATCTCAGGTTTGGTATTAGAAGCATAGAGATATCACATCTCATGCTATAGGAAGGGTCTCAGGATTGGAATGGGAAGCAGTTGGATATCACATCTCATGCTATAGGAAGGGTCTCAGGTTTGGTATAAGCATTGAGATATCACATCTCATGCTATAGGAAGGGTCTCAGGATTGGAATGGGAAGGACTTGGATATCACATCTCATGCTATAGGGAGGGTCTCAAGTTTGATATTAGAAGCTTTGAGATATCACATCTCATGATATCGGAAGGGTCTCAGGATTGGAATGGGAAGGAGTTGGATATCACATCTCATGATAAAGGAAGGGTCTAAGGTTTGGAAGGGGAAGGATTTGGATATCACATCTCATGTTATATTACGGGTCTCAGGTTTGGTATTAGAAGCATTGAGATATCAAGTCTCATAGTATAGGAAGGGTCTCAGAATTGGAATGGAAAGGAGTTGGATATCACATATCAAGCTATAGGAAGGGTCTCAGGATTGGAATGGGAAGGACTTGGATATCACATCTCATGCTATAGGAAGGCTCTCAGGTTTGGAAGGGGAAAGAGTTGGATATCACATTTCATGTTAGAGGTAGTATCTCAGGTTTGGTATTAGAGGCATTGAGATATCACATCTCATGCTATCAGAAGGGTCTCAGGAATGGAATGGGAAGGAGTTGGATATCACATCTCATGCTAAAGGGAGGGTCTCAGGTTTGGAAGGGGAAGGATTTGGATATCACATCTCATGTTATAGGAAGGATCTCAGGTTTGGTATTAGAAGCATTGAGATATCACATCTCATGCTATCGGAAGGATCTCAGGTTTGGTATTAGAAGCATTGAGATATCACATCTCATGCTATCAGAAGAGTCTCAGGATTGGAATAGGAAGGAGTTGGATATCACATCTCATGCTAAAGGGAGGGTCTCAGGTTTGGAAGGGGAAGGATTTGGATATCACATCTCATGTTATCGGAAGGATCTCACGTTTGGTATTAGAAGTATTGAGATATCATATCTCATGCTATAGGAAGGGTCTCAGGATTGGAATGGGAAGGAGTTGGATATCACATCTCATGCTATAGGGAGGGTCTCAGGATTGGAATGGGAAGGACTTAGATATCACATATCATGCTATAGGGAGGGTCTCAGTTTTGATATTAGAAGCATTGAGATATCACATCTCATGCTATCGGAAGTGTCTCAGGATTGGAATGGGAAGGAGCTGGATATCACATCTCATGCTAAAGGAAGGGTCTCAGGTTTGGAACGGGAAGGATTTGGATATCACATCTCATGTTATAGGAAGGGTCTCAGGTTTGGTATAAGCATTGAGATATCACATCTCTGCTATCGGAAGAGTCTCAGGATTGGAATGGGAAGGAGTTGAATATCCCATCTCATGTTATAGGACGGGTCTCAGGTTTGTTATTAGAATCATTGAGATATCATATTGCATGCTGTAGGAAGGGTCTAAGGGTTGGAATGTGAAGGACTTGGATATCACATCTCATGCTATAGATAGGCTCTTAGGTTTGGAAAGGGAAGGAGTTGGATATCACATTTCATGTTAGAGGAAGGATCTCAGGTTTGGTATTAGAAGCATAGAGATATCACATCTCATGCTATAGGAATGGTCTCAGGATTGGAATGGGAAGCAGTTGGATATCACATCTCATGCTATAGGAAGTGTCTCAGGATTGGAATGGGAAGGACTTGGGTATCACATCTCATGCTATAGGGAGGGTCTCAAGTTTGATATTAGAAGCATTGAGATATCACATCTCATGCTATAGGAAGGGTCTCAGGATTGGAATGGGAAGGAGTTGGATATCACATCTCATGTTATAGGAAGGATCTCAGGTTTGGTATAAGCATTGAGATATCACATCTCTGCTATCGGAAGGGTCTCAGGATTGGAATGGGAAGGAGTTGGATATTCCCATCTCATGTTATAGGGAGGGTCTCAAGTTTGATATTAGAAGCATTGAGATATCACATTTCATGATATCGGAAGGGTCTCAAGATTGGAATGGGAAGGAGTTGGCTATCACATCTCATGATAAAGGAAGGGTCTTAGGTTTGGAAGGGGAAGCATTTGGATATCACATCTCATGTTATAGGACGGGTCTCAGGTTTGGTATTAGAAGCATTGAGATATCAAGTCTCATGGTATAGGAAGGGTCTCAGAATTGGAATGGGAAGGAGTTGGATATCACATCTCAAGCTATAGGAAGGGTCTCAGGATTAGAATGGGAAGGAGTTTGATATCACATCTCATGCCATAGTATGGGTCTCAGGTTTGGTAGAAGCATTGGGATATCAGATCTCATGCTATCGGAAGGGTATCGGGATTGGATTTGGAAGGAGTTGGATATCCCATCTCATGCTATAGGAAGGGTCTCAGGTTGGAATGGGAAGGAGTTGGGTATCACATCTCATGTTATAGGAAGGGTCTCAGGATTGGAATGGGAAGGACTTGGATATCACATCTCATGCTATAGGAAGGCTCTCAGGTTTGCAAGGGGAAAGAGTTGGATATCACATTTCATGTTAGAGGTAGGATCTCAGGTTTGGTATTAGAAGTATTGAGATATCACATCTCATGCTATCAGAAGGATCTCAGGTTTGGTATAGAAGCATTGAGATATCATATCTTATGCTATCAGAAGAGTCTCAGGATTGGAATGGGAAGGAGTTGGATATCACATCTCATGCTAAAGGGAGGGTCTCAGGTTTGGAAGATAAGGATTTGGATATCACATCTCATGTTATAGGAAGGATCTCAGGTTTGGTATTAGAAGTATTGAGATATCACATCTCATGCTATCGGAAGGATTTCAGGTTTCGTATAGAAGCATTGAGATATCATATCTTATGCTATCAGAAGGGTCTCAGGATTGGAATGGGAAGGAGTTGGATATCACATCTCATGCTAAAGGGCGGGTCTCAGGTTTGGAAGGGGAAGGATTTGGATATCACATCTCATGTTATAGGACAGATCTCAGGTTTGGTATTAGAAGTATTGAGATATCACATCTCATGTTATCGGAAGGATCTCAGGTTTGGTATTAGAAGTATTGAGATATCACCTCTCATGCTATAGGAAGGGTCTCAGGATTGGAATGGGAAGGAGTTGGATATCACATCTCATGCTAAAGGAAGGGTCTCAGGTTTGGTAGAAGCATTGAGATATCACATCTCATGCTATAGGAAGGGTCTCAGGATTGGAATGGGAAGGACTTAGATATCACATATCATGCTATAGGGAGGGTCTCAGTTTTGATATTAGAAGCATTGAGATATCACATCTCATGCTATCGGAAGTGTCTCAGGATTGGAATGGGAAGGAGCTGGATATCACATCTCATGCTAAAGGAAGGGTCTCAGGTTTGGAACGGGAAGGAGTTGGATATCACATCTCATGTTATAGGAAGGGTCTCAGGTTTGGTATAAACATTGAGATATCACATCTCTGCTATCGGAAGTGTCTCAGGATTGGAATGGGAAGGAGTTGGATATCCCATCTCATGTTATAGGACGGGTCTCAGGTTTTTTATTAGAATCATTGAGATATCATACTGCATGCTGTAGGAAGGGTCTAAGGATTGGAATGGGAAGGACTTGGATATCACATCTCATGCTATAGATAGGCTCTCAGGTTTGGAAAGTGAAGGAGTTGGATATCACATTTCATGTTAGAGGAAGGATCTCAGGTTTGGTATTAGAGGCATTGAGATATCACATCTCAGGCTATAGGAAGGGTCTCAGGATTGGAATGGGAAGGAGTTGGATATCACATCTCATGCTATAGGAAGGGTCTCAGGTTTGGTATAAGCATTGAGATATCACATCTCATGCTATAGGAAGGGTCCAGGATTGGAATGGAAGGAGTTGGATATCACATCTCATGTTATAGGAAGGATCTCAGGTTTGGTATTAGAAGCATTGAGACATCACATCTCATGCTATAGGAAGGGTCTCAGGATTGGAATGGGAAGGAGTTGGATATCACATCTCATGCTATAGGAAGGGTCTCAGGATTGGAATGGGAAGGAGTTGAATATGACATCTCATGCCTTAGGAAGGGTCTCAGATTTGGTATAAACATTGAGATATCACATCTCTGCTATCAAAAGGGTCTCAGGATTGGAATGGGAAGGAGTTGGATATCCCATCTCATGTTATAGGAAGAGTCTCAGGTTTGGTATTAGAAGCATTGAGATATCACATCTCATGCTATAGGAAGTGTCTCAGGATTGGAATGGGAAGGACTTGGATATCACATCTCATGCTATAGGTAGGGTCTCAAGTTTGATATTAGAAGCATTGAGATATCACATCTCATGCTATAGGAAGGGTCTGAGGATTGGAATGGGAAGGAGTTGGATATCACATCTCATGCTATGGGAAGGGTCTCAGGTTTGGTATAAGCAGTGAGATATCACATCTCATGCTATAGGAAGTGTCTCAGGATTGGAATGGGAAGGGGTTGGATATCACATCTCATGTTATAGGAAGGATCTCAGGTTTGGTATAAGCATTGAGATATCACATCTCTGCTATCGGAAGGGTCTCAGGATTGGAATGGGAAGGAGTTGGATATTCCCATCTCATGTTATAGGAAGGGTCTCAGGTTTGGTATTAGAAGCATTGAGATATCACATCTCATGCTATAGGAAGGGTCTCAGGATTGGAATGGGAAGGACTTGGATATCACATCTCATGCTATAGGGAGGGTCTCAAGTTTGATATTAGAAGCTTTGAGATATCACATCTCATGATATCGGAAGGGTCTCAGGATTGGAATGGGAAGGAGTTGGATATCACATCTCATGATAAAGGAAGGGTCTAAGGTTTGGAAGGGGAAGGATTTGGATATCACATCTCATGTTATATTACGGGTCTCAGGTTTGGTATTAGAAGCATTGAGATATCAAGTCTCATAGTATAGGAAGGGTCTCAGAATTGGAATGGGAAGGAGTTGGATATCACATCTCAAGCTATAGGAAGGGTCTCAGGATTGGAATGGGAAGGACTTGGATATCACATCTCATGCTATAGGAAGGCTCTCAGGTTTGGAAGGGGAAAGAGTTGGATATCACATTTCATGTTAGAGGTAGGATCTCAGGTTTGGTATTAGAGGCATTGAGATATCACATCTCATGCTATCAGAAGGGTCTCAGGAATGGAATGGGAAGGAGTTGGATATCACATCTCATGCTAAAGGGAGGGTCTCAGGTTTGGAAGGGGAAGGATTTGGATATCACATCTCATGTTATAGGAAGGATCTCAGGTTTGGTATTAGAAGCATTGAGATATCACGTCTCATGCTATCGGAAGGATCTCAGGTTTGGTATTAGAAGCATTGAGATATCACATCTCATGCTATCAGAAGAGTCTCAGGATTGGAATAGGAAGGAGTTGGATATCACATCTCATGCTAAAGGGAGGGTCTCAGGTTTGGAAGGGGAAGGATTTGGATATCACATCTCATGTTATCGGAAGGATCTCACGTTTGGTATTAGAAGTATTGAGATATCATATCTCATGCTATAGGAAGGGTCTCAGGATTGGAATGGGAAGGAGTTGGATATCACATCTCATGCTATAGGGAGGGTCTCAGGATTGGAATGGGAAGGACTTAGATATCACATATCATGCTATAGGGAGGGTCTCAGTTTTGATATTAGAAGCATTGAGATATCACATCTCATGCTATCGGAAGTGTCTCAGGATTGGAATGGGAAGGAGCTGGATATCACATCTCATGCCAAAGGAAGGGTCTCAGGTTTGGAACGGGAAGGATTTGGATATCACATCTCATGTTATAGGAAGGGTCTCAGGTTTGGTATAAGCATTGAGATATCACATCTCTGCTATCGGAAGAGTCTCAGGATTGGAATGGGAAGGAGTTGGATATCCCATCTCATGTTATAGGACGGGTCTCAGGTTTGTTATTAGAATCATTGAGATATCATATTGCATGCTGTAGGAAGGGTCTAAGGGTTGGAATGTGAAGGACTTGGATATCACATCTCATGCTATAGATAGGCTCTTAGGTTTGGAAAGGGAAGGAGTTGGATATCACATTTCATGTTAGAGGAAGGATCTCAGGTTTGGTATTAGAAGCATAGAGATATCACATCTCATGCTCTAGGAAGGGTCTCAGGATTGGAATGGGAAGCAGTTGGATATCACATCTCATGCTATAGGAAGGGTCTCAGGTTTGGTATAAGCATTGAGATATCACATCTCATGCTATAGGAAGGGTTTCAGGATTGGAATGGGAAGGACTTGGATATCACATCTCATGCTATAGGGAGGGTCTCAAGTTTGATATTAGAAGCTTTGAGATATCACATCTCATGATATCGGAAGGGTCTCAGGATTGGAATGGGAAGGAGTTGGATATCACATCTCATGATAAAGGAAGGGTCTAAGGTTTGGAAGGGGAAGGATTTGGATATCACATCTCATGTTATATTACGGGTCTCAGGTTTGGTATTAGAAGCATTGAGATATCAAGTCTCATAGTATAGGAAGGGTCTCAGAATTGGAATGGGAAGGAGTTGGATATCACATCTCAAGCTATAGGAAGGGTCTCAGGATTGGAATGGGAAGGACTTGGATATCACATCTCATGCTATAGGAAGGCTCTCAGGTTTGGAAGGGGAAAGAGTTGGATATCACATTTCATGTTAGAGGTAGGATCTCAGGTTTGGTATTAGAGGCATTGAGATATCACATCTCATGCTATCAGAAGGGTCTCAGGAATGGAATGGGAAGGAGTTGGATATCACATCTCATGCTAAAGGGAGGGTCTCAGGTTTGGAAGGGGAAGGATTTGGATATCACATCTCATGTTATAGGAAGGATCTCAGGTTTGGTATTAGAAGCATTGAGATATCACATCTCATGCTATAGGAAGGGTCTCAGGATTGGAATGGGAAGCAGTTGGATATCACATCTCATGCTATAGGAAGGGTCTCAGGTTTGGTATAAGCATTGAGATATCACATCTCATGCTATAGGACGGGTCTCAGGATTGGAATGGAAGGAGTTGGATATCACATCTCATGTTATAGGAAGGATCTCAGGTTTGGTATTAGAAGCATTGAGACATCACATCTCATGCTATAGGAAGGGTCTCAGGGTTGGAATGGGAAGGAGTTGGATATCACATCTCATCCAATAGGAAGGGTCTCAGGTTTGGAATAGGAAGGAATTGGATATCACATCTCATGTTATAGGAAGGATCTCAGGTTTGGTATTAGAAGCATTGAGATATCACATCTCATGCTATAGGAAGGGTTTCAGGATTGGAATGTGAAGGATTTGGATATCACATCTCATGCTAAAGGAAGGGTCTCAGGTTTGGTAGAAGCATTGAGATATCACGTCTCTGCTATCGGAAGGGTCTCAGGATTGGATTGGGAAGGAGTTGGATATCCCTTCTCATGCTATAGGAAGGGTCTCAGGATTTGAATGGCAAGGAGTTGGATATCACATCTCATGCCATAGGAAGGGTCTCAGGTTTGGTATAAGCATTGAGATATCACATCTCTGCTATCGGAAGGGTCTCAGGATTGGATTGGGAAGGAGTTGGATATCCCTTCTCATGCTATAGGAAGTGTCTCAGGTTGGAATGGGAAGGAGTTGGATATCACATCTCATGTTATAGGAAGGGTCTCAGGATTGGAATGGGAAGGATTTGGATATCACATCTCTTGCTATAGGAAGGGTCTCAGGATTGGAATGGGTAGGAGTTGGATATTACTTTCTTGCTATAGGAAGGGTCTCATGTTTGGAATGGGAAGGAGTTGGATATCACATATGCTATAGTTAGTGTCTCAGGTTTGGAACGGGAAGGAGTTGGATATCACATCTCATGTTATAGGAAGGATCTCAGGTTTGGTATTAGAAGTATTGAGATATCACATCTCATGCTATAGGAAGTGTCTCAGGATTGGAATGGGAAGGACTTGGATATCACATCTCATGCTATAGGAAGGGTCTCAGGATTGGAATGGGAAGGAGTTGAATATGACATCTCATGCCTTAGGAAGGGTCTCAGATTTGGTATAAACATTGAGATATCACATCTCTGCTATCAAAAGGGTCTCAGGATTGGAATGGGAAGGAGTTGGATATCCCATCTCATGTTATAGGAAGAGTCTCAGGTTTGGTATTAGAAGCATTGAGATATCACATCTCATGCTATAGGAAGTGTCTCAGGATTGGAATGGGAAGGACTTGGATATCACATCTCATGCTATAGGTAGGGTCTCAAGTTTGATATTAGAAGCATTGAGATATCACATCTCATGCTATAGGAAGGGTCTGAGGATTGGAATGGGAAGGAGTTGGATATCACATCTCATGCTATGGGAAGGGTCTCAGGTTTGGTATAAGCAGTGAGATATCACATCTCATGCTATAGGAAGTGTCTCAGGATTGGAATGGGAAGGGGTTGGATATCACATCTCATGTTATAGGAAGGATCTCAGGTTTGGTATAAGCATTGAGATATCACATCTCTGCTATCGGAAGGGTCTCAGGATTGGAATGGGAAGGAGTTGGATATTCCCATCTCATGTTATAGGAAGGGTCTCAGGTTTGGTATTAGAAGCATTGAGATATCACATCTCATGCTATAGGAAGGGTCTCAGGATTGGAATGGGAAGGACTTGGATATCACATCTCATGCTATAGGGAGGGTCTCAAGTTTGATATTAGAAGCTTTGAGATATCACATCTCATGATATCGGAAGGGTCTCAGGATTGGAATGGGAAGGAGTTGGATATCACATCTCATGATAAAGGAAGGGTCTAAGGTTTGGAAGGGGAAGGATTTGGATATCACATCTCATGTTATATTACGGGTCTCAGGTTTGGTATTAGAAGCATTGAGATATCAAGTCTCATAGTATAGGAAGGGTCTCAGAATTGGAATGGGAAGGAGTTGGATATCACATCTCAAGCTATAGGAAGGGTCTCAGGATTGGAATGGGAAGGACTTGGATATCACATCTCATGCTATAGGAAGGCTCTCAGGTTTGGAAGGGGAAAGAGTTGGATATCACATTTCATGTTAGAGGTAGGATCTCAGGTTTGGTATTAGAGGCATTGAGATATCACATCTCATGCTATCAGAAGGGTCTCAGGAATGGAATGGGAAGGAGTTGGATATCACATCTCATGCTAAAGGGAGGGTCTCAGGTTTGGAAGGGGAAGGATTTGGATATCACATCTCATGTTATAGGAAGGATCTCAGGTTTGGTATTAGAAGCATTGAGATATCACGTCTCATGCTATCGGAAGGATCTCAGGTTTGGTATTAGAAGCATTGAGATATCACATCTCATGCTATCAGAAGAGTCTCAGGATTGGAATAGGAAGGAGTTGGATATCACATCTCATGCTAAAGGGAGGGTCTCAGGTTTGGAAGGGGAAGGATTTGGATATCACATCTCATGTTATCGGAAGGATCTCACGTTTGGTATTAGAAGTATTGAGATATCATATCTCATGCTATAGGAAGGGTCTCAGGATTGGAATGGGAAGGAGTTGGATATCACATCTCATGCTATAGGGAGGGTCTCAGGATTGGAATGGGAAGGACTTAGATATCACATATCATGCTATAGGGAGGGTCTCAGTTTTGATATTAGAAGCATTGAGATATCACATCTCATGCTATCGGAAGTGTCTCAGGATTGGAATGGGAAGGAGCTGGATATCACATCTCATGCCAAAGGAAGGGTCTCAGGTTTGGAACGGGAAGGATTTGGATATCACATCTCATGTTATAGGAAGGGTCTCAGGTTTGGTATAAGCATTGAGATATCACATCTCTGCTATCGGAAGAGTCTCAGGATTGGAATGGGAAGGAGTTGGATATCCCATCTCATGTTATAGGACGGGTCTCAGGTTTGTTATTAGAATCATTGAGATATCATATTGCATGCTGTAGGAAGGGTCTAAGGGTTGGAATGTGAAGGACTTGGATATCACATCTCATGCTATAGATAGGCTCTTAGGTTTGGAAAGGGAAGGAGTTGGATATCACATTTCATGTTAGAGGAAGGATCTCAGGTTTGGTATTAGAAGCATAGAGATATCACATCTCATGCTCTAGGAAGGGTCTCAGGATTGGAATGGGAAGCAGTTGGATATCACATCTCATGCTATAGGAAGGGTCTCAGGTTTGGTATAAGCATTGAGATATCACATCTCATGCTATAGGAAGGGTTTCAGGATTGGAATGGGAAGGACTTGGATATCACATCTCATGCTATAGGGAGGGTCTCAAGTTTGATATTAGAAGCTTTGAGATATCACATCTCATGATATCGGAAGGGTCTCAGGATTGGAATGGGAAGGAGTTGGATATCACATCTCATGATAAAGGAAGGGTCTAAGGTTTGGAAGGGGAAGGATTTGGATATCACATCTCATGTTATATTACGGGTCTCAGGTTTGGTATTAGAAGCATTGAGATATCAAGTCTCATAGTATAGGAAGGGTCTCAGAATTGGAATGGGAAGGAGTTGGATATCACATCTCAAGCTATAGGAAGGGTCTCAGGATTGGAATGGGAAGGACTTGGATATCACATCTCATGCTATAGGAAGGCTCTCAGGTTTGGAAGGGGAAAGAGTTGGATATCACATTTCATGTTAGAGGTAGGATCTCAGGTTTGGTATTAGAGGCATTGAGATATCACATCTCATGCTATCAGAAGGGTCTCAGGAATGGAATGGGAAGGAGTTGGATATCACATCTCATGCTAAAGGGAGGGTCTCAGGTTTGGAAGGGGAAGGATTTGGATATCACATCTCATGTTATAGGAAGGATCTCAGGTTTGGTATTAGAAGCATTGAGATATCACATCTCATGCTATAGGAAGGGTCTCAGGATTGGAATGGGAAGCAGTTGGATATCACATCTCATGCTATAGGAAGGGTCTCAGGTTTGGTATAAGCATTGAGATATCACATCTCATGCTATAGGACGGGTCTCAGGATTGGAATGGAAGGAGTTGGATATCACATCTCATGTTATAGGAAGGATCTCAGGTTTGGTATTAGAAGCATTGAGACATCACATCTCATGCTATAGGAAGGGTCTCAGGGTTGGAATGGGAAGGAGTTGGATATCACATCTCATCCAATAGGAAGGGTCTCAGGTTTGGAATAGGAAGGAATTGGATATCACATCTCATGTTATAGGAAGGATCTCAGGTTTGGTATTAGAAGCATTGAGATATCACATCTCATGCTATAGGAAGGGTTTCAGGATTGGAATGTGAAGGATTTGGATATCACATCTCATGCTAAAGGAAGGGTCTCAGGTTTGGTAGAAGCATTGAGATATCACGTCTCTGCTATCGGAAGGGTCTCAGGATTGGATTGGGAAGGAGTTGGATATCCCTTCTCATGCTATAGGAAGGGTCTCAGGATTTGAATGGCAAGGAGTTGGATATCACATCTCATGCCATAGGAAGGGTCTCAGGTTTGGTATAAGCATTGAGATATCACATCTCTGCTATCGGAAGGGTCTCAGGATTGGATTGGGAAGGAGTTGGATATCCCTTCTCATGCTATAGGAAGTGTCTCAGGTTGGAATGGGAAGGAGTTGGATATCACATCTCATGTTATAGGAAGGGTCTCAGGATTGGAATGGGAAGGATTTGGATATCACATCTCTTGCTATAGGAAGGGTCTCAGGATTGGAATGGGTAGGAGTTGGATATTACTTTCTTGCTATAGGAAGGGTCTCATGTTTGGAATGGGAAGGAGTTGGATATCACATATGCTATAGTTAGTGTCTCAGGTTTGGAACGGGAAGGAGTTGGATATCACATCTCATGTTATAGGAAGGATCTCAGGTTTGGTATTAGAAGTATTGAGATATCACA
This sequence comes from Ambystoma mexicanum, assembly GCF_040938575.1. Classification (NCBI taxonomy): domain Eukaryota; kingdom Metazoa; phylum Chordata; class Amphibia; order Caudata; family Ambystomatidae; genus Ambystoma; species Ambystoma mexicanum. The sequence goes on along the minus strand of NW_027182477.1, from coordinate 12,175,305 downwards.
TCTCATGCTATAGGAAGGGTCTCAGGATTGGAATGGAAGGAGTTGGATATCACATCTCATGCTATAGGAAGGATCTCAGGTTTGGTATTAGAAGCATTGAGACATCACATCTCATGCTATAGGAAGGGTCTCAGGGTTGGAATGGAAAGGAGTTGGATATCACATCTCATCCAATAGGAAGGGTCTCAGGTTTGGAATAGGAAGGAATTGGATATCACATCTCATGTTATAGGAAGGATCTCAGGTTTGGTATTAGAAGCATTGAGATATCACATCTCATGCTAGAGGAAGGGTCTCAGGATTGGAATGTGAAGGATTTGGATATCACATCTCATGCTAAAGGAAGGGTCTCAGGTTTGGTAGAAGCATTGAGATATCACGTCTCTGCTATCGGAAGGGTCTCAGGATTGGATTGGGAAGGAGTTGGATATCCCTTCTCATGCTATAGGAAGGGTCTCAGGATTTGAATGGCAAGGAGTTGGATATCACATCTCATGCCAAAGGAAGGGTCTCAGGTTTGGTATAAGCATTGAGATATCACATCTCTGCTATCGGAAGGGTCTCAGGATTGGATTGGGAAGGAGCTGGTTATCCCTTCTCATGCTATAGGAAGTGTCTCAGGTTGGAATGGGAAGGAGTTGGATATCACATCTCATGTTATAGGAAGGGTCTCAGGATTGGAATGGGAAGGATTTGGATATCACATCTCTTGCTATAGGAAGGGTCTCAGGATTGGAATGGGTAGGAGTTGGATATCCCTTCTCATGCTATAGGAAGTGTCTCAGGTTGGAATGGGAAGGAGTTGGATATCACATCTCATGTTATAGGAAGGGTCTCAGGATTGGAATGGGAAGGATTTGGATATCACATCTCTTGCTATAGGAAGGGTCTCTGGATTGGAATGGGAAGGAGTTGGATATCACATATGCTATAGTTAGTGTCTCAGGTTTGGAACGGGAAGGAGTTGGATATCACATCTCATGTTATAGGAAGGGTCTCAGGTTTGGTATAAGCATTGAGATATCACATCTCTGCTATCGGAAGCGGCTCAGGATTGGAATGGGAAGGAGTTGGATATCCCATCTCATGTTATAGGAAGAGTCTCTGGTTTGGTATTAGAATCATTGAGATATCACATCGCATGCTGTAGGAAGGGTCTAAGGATTGGAATGGGATGGACTTGGATATCACATCTCATGCTATAGGTAGGCTCTCAAGTTTGGTATAAGCATTGAGATATCACATCTCATGCTATAGGAAGTGTCTCAGGATTGGAATGGGAAGGACTTGGATATCACATCTCATGCTATAGGTAGGGTCTCAAGTTTGATATTAGAAGCATTGAGATATCACATCTCATGCTATAGGAAGGGTCTGAGGATTGGAATGGGAAGGAGTTGGATATCACATCTCATGCTATGGGAAGGGTCTCAGGTTTGGTATAAGCAGTGAGATATCACATCTCATGCTATAGGAAGTGTCTCAGGATTGGAATGGGAAGGGGTTGGATATCACATCTCATGTTATAGGAAGGATCTCAGGTTTGGTATAAGCATTGAGATATCACATCTCTGCTATCGGAAGGGTCTCAGGATTGGAATGGGAAGGAGTTGGATATTCCCATCTCATGTTATAGGAAGGGTCTCAGGTTTGGTATTAGAAGCATTGAGATATCACATCTCATGCTATAGGAAGGGTCTCAGGATTGGAATGGGAAGGACTTGGATATCACATCTCATGCTATAGGGAGGGTCTCAAGTTTGATATTAGAAGCTTTGAGATATCACATCTCATGATATCGGAAGGGTCTCAGGATTGGAATGGGAAGGAGTTGGATATCACATCTCATGATAAAGGAAGGGTCTAAGGTTTGGAAGGGGAAGGATTTGGATATCACATCTCATGTTATATTACGGGTCTCAGGTTTGGTATTAGAAGCATTGAGATATCAAGTCTCATAGTATAGGAAGGGTCTCAGAATTGGAATGGGAAGGAGTTGGATATCACATCTCAAGCTATAGGAAGGGTCTCAGGATTGGAATGGGAAGGACTTGGATATCACATCTCATGCTATAGGAAGGCTCTCAGGTTTGGAAGGGGAAAGAGTTGGATATCACATTTCATGTTAGAGGTAGGATCTCAGGTTTGGTATTAGAGGCATTGAGATATCACATCTCATGCTATCAGAAGGGTCTCAGGAATGGAATGGGAAGGAGTTGGATATCACATCTCATGCTAAAGGGAGGGTCTCAGGTTTGGAAGGGGAAGGATTTGGATATCACATCTCATGTTATAGGAAGGATCTCAGGTTTGGTATTAGAAGCATTGAGATATCACGTCTCATGCTATCGGAAGGATCTCAGGTTTGGTATTAGAAGCATTGAGATATCACATCTCATGCTATCAGAAGAGTCTCAGGATTGGAATAGGAAGGAGTTGGATATCACATCTCATGCTAAAGGGAGGGTCTCAGGTTTGGAAGGGGAAGGATTTGGATATCACATCTCATGTTATCGGAAGGATCTCACGTTTGGTATTAGAAGTATTGAGATATCATATCTCATGCTATAGGAAGGGTCTCAGGATTGGAATGGGAAGGAGTTGGATATCACATCTCATGCTATAGGGAGGGTCTCAGGATTGGAATGGGAAGGACTTAGATATCACATATCATGCTATAGGGAGGGTCTCAGTTTTGATATTAGAAGCATTGAGATATCACATCTCATGCTATCGGAAGTGTCTCAGGATTGGAATGGGAAGGAGCTGGATATCACATCTCATGCCAAAGGAAGGGTCTCAGGTTTGGAACGGGAAGGATTTGGATATCACATCTCATGTTATAGGAAGGGTCTCAGGTTTGGTATAAGCATTGAGATATCACATCTCTGCTATCGGAAGAGTCTCAGGATTGGAATGGGAAGGAGTTGGATATCCCATCTCATGTTATAGGACGGGTCTCAGGTTTGTTATTAGAATCATTGAGATATCATATTGCATGCTGTAGGAAGGGTCTAAGGGTTGGAATGTGAAGGACTTGGATATCACATCTCATGCTATAGATAGGCTCTTAGGTTTGGAAAGGGAAGGAGTTGGATATCACATTTCATGTTAGAGGAAGGATCTCAGGTTTGGTATTAGAAGCATAGAGATATCACATCTCATGCTCTAGGAAGGGTCTCAGGATTGGAATGGGAAGCAGTTGGATATCACATCTCATGCTATAGGAAGGGTCTCAGGTTTGGTATAAGCATTGAGATATCACATCTCATGCTATAGGAAGGGTTTCAGGATTGGAATGGGAAGGACTTGGATATCACATCTCATGCTATAGGGAGGTTCTCAAGTTTGATATTAGAAGCTTTGAGATATCACATCTCATGATATCGGAAGGGTCTCAGGATTGGAATGGGAAGGAGTTGGATATCACATCTCATGATAAAGGAAGGGTCTAAGGTTTGGAAGGGGAAGGATTTGGATATCACATCTCATGTTATATTACGGGTCTCAGGTTTGGTATTAGAAGCATTGAGATATCAAGTCTCATAGTATAGGAAGGGTCTCAGAATTGGAATGGGAAGGAGTTGGATATCACATCTCAAGCTATAGGAAGGGTCTCAGGATTGGAATGGGAAGGACTTGGATATCACATCTCATGCTATAGGAAGGCTCTCAGGTTTGGAAGGGGAAAGAGTTGGATATCACATTTCATGTTAGAGGTAGGATCTCAGGTTTGGTATTAGAGGCATTGAGATATCACATCTCATGCTATCAGAAGGGTCTCAGGAATGGAATGGGAAGGAGTTGGATATCACATCTCATGCTAAAGGGAGGGTCTCAGGTTTGGAAGGGGAAGGATTTGGATATCACATCTCATGTTATAGGAAGGATCTCAGGTTTGGTATTAGAAGCATTGAGATATCACATCTCATGCTATAGGAAGGGTCTCAGGATTGGAATGGGAAGCAGTTGGATATCACATCTCATGCTATAGGAAGGGTCTCAGGTTTGGTATAAGCATTGAGATATCACATCTCATGCTATAGGACGGGTCTCAGGATTGGAATGGAAGGAGTTGGATATCACATCTCATGTTATAGGAAGGATCTCAGGTTTGGTATTAGAAGCATTGAGACATCACATCTCATGCTATAGGAAGGGTCTCAGGGTTGGAATGGGAAGGAGTTGGATATCACATCTCATCCAATAGGAAGGGTCTCAGGTTTGGAATAGGAAGGAATTGGATATCACATCTCATGTTATAGGAAGGATCTCAGGTTTGGTATTAGAAGCATTGAGATATCACATCTCATGCTATAGGAAGGGTTTCAGGATTGGAATGTGAAGGATTTGGATATCACATCTCATGCTAAAGGAAGGGTCTCAGGTTTGGTAGAAGCATTGAGATATCACGTCTCTGCTATCGGAAGGGTCTCAGGATTGGATTGGGAAGGAGTTGGATATCCCTTCTCATGCTATAGGAAGGGTCTCAGGATTTGAATGGCAAGGAGTTGGATATCACATCTCATGCCATAGGAAGGGTCTCAGGTTTGGTATAAGCATTGAGATATCACATCTCTGCTATCGGAAGGGTCTCAGGATTGGATTGGGAAGGAGTTGGATATCCCTTCTCATGCTATAGGAAGTGTCTCAGGTTGGAATGGGAAGGAGTTGGATATCACATCTCATGTTATAGGAAGGGTCTCAGGATTGGAATGGGAAGGATTTGGATATCACATCTCTTGCTATAGGAAGGGTCTCAGGATTGGAATGGGTAGGAGTTGGATATTACTTTCTTGCTATAGGAAGGGTCTCATGTTTGGAATGGGAAGGAGTTGGATATCACATATGCTATAGTTAGTGTCTCAGGTTTGGAACGGGAAGGAGTTGGATATCACATCTCATGTTATAGGAAGGATCTCAGGTTTGGTATTAGAAGTATTGAGATATCACATCTCATGCTATAGGAAGGGTCTCAGGATTGGAATGGAAGGAGTTGGATATCACATCTCATGCTATAGGAAGGATCTCAGGTTTGGTATTAGAAGCATTGAGACATCACATCTCATGCTATAGGAAGGGTCTCAGGGTTGGAATGGAAAGGAGTTGGATATCACATCTCATCCAATAGGAAGGGTCTCAGGTTTGGAATAGGAAGGAATTGGATATCACATCTCATGTTATAGGAAGGATCTCAGGTTTGGTATTAGAAGCATTGAGATATCACATCTCATGCTAGAGGAAGGGTCTCAGGATTGGAATGTGAAGGATTTGGATATCACATCTCATGCTAAAGGAAGGGTCTCAGGTTTGGTAGAAGCATTGAGATATCACGTCTCTGCTATCGGAAGGGTCTCAGGATTGGATTGGGAAGGAGTTGGATATCCCTTCTCATGCTATAGGAAGGGTCTCAGGATTTGAATGGCAAGGAGTTGGATATCACATCTCATGCCAAAGGAAGGGTCTCAGGTTTGGTATAAGCATTGAGATATCACATCTCTGCTATCGGAAGGGTCTCAGGATTAGATTGGGAAGGAGCTGGATATCCCTTCTCATGCTATAGGAAGTGTCTCAGGTTGGAATGGGAAGGAGTTGGATATCACATCTCATGTTATAGGAAGGGTCTCAGGATTGGAATGGGAAGGATTTGGATATCACATCTCTTGCTATAGGAAGGGTCTCAGGATTGGAATGGGTAGGAGTTGGATATCCCTTCTCATGCTATAGGAAGTGTCTCAGGTTGGAATGGGAAGGAGTTGGATATCACATCTCATGTTATAGGAAGGGTCTCAGGATTGGAATGGGAAGGATTTGGATATCACATCTCTTGCTATAGGAAGGGTCTCTGGATTGGAATGGGAAGGAGTTGGATATCACATATGCTATAGTTAGTGTCTCAGGTTTGGAACGGGAAGGAGTTGGATATCACATCTCATGTTATAGGAAGGGTCTCAGGTTTGGTATAAGCATTGAGATATCACATCTCTGCTATCGGAAGCGGCTCAGGATTGGAATGGGAAGGAGTTGGATATCCCATCTCATGTTATAGGAAGAGTCTCTGGTTTGGTATTAGAATCATTGAGATATCACATCGCATGCTGTAGGAAGGGTCTAAGGATTGGAATGGGATGGACTTGGATATCACATCTCATGCTATAGGTAGGCTCTCAAGTTTGGTATAAGCATTGAGATATCACATCTCATGCTATAGGAAGGGTCTCAGGATTGGAATGGGAAGGAATTGGATATCACATCTCATGCTATAGGAAGGGTCTCAGATTTGGTATAAGCATTGAGATATCACATCTCATGCTGTAGGAAGGGTCTAAGGGTTGGAATGTGAAGGACTTGGATATCACATCTCATGCTATAGATAGGCTCTTAGGTTTGGAAAGGGAAGGAGTTGGATATCACATTTCATGTTAGAGGAAGGATCTCAGGTTTGGTATTAGAAGCATAGAGATATCACATCTCATGCTATAGGAAGGGTCTCAGGTTTGGAATGGGAAGCAATTGGATATCACATCTCATGCTATAGGAAGGGTCTCAGGTTTGGTATAAGCATTGAGATATCACATCTCATGCTATAGGAAGGGTCTCAGGATTGGAATGGGAAGGACTTGGATATCACATCTCATGCTATAGGGAGGTTCTCAAGTTTGATATTAGAAGCTTTGAGATATCACATCTCATGATATCGGAAGGGTCTCAGGATTGGAATGGGAAGGAGTTGGATATCACATCTCATGATAAAGGAAGGGTCTAAGGTTTGGAAGGGGAAGGATTTGGATATCACATCTCATGTTATATTACGGGTCTCAGGTTTGGTATTAGAAGCATTGAGATATCAAGTCTCATAGTATAGGAAGGGTCTCAGAATTGGAATGGGAAGGAGTTGGATATCACATCTCAAGCTATAGGAAGGGTCTCAGGATTGGAATGGGAAGGACTTGGATATCACATCTCATGCTATAGGAAGGCTCTCAGGTTTGGAAGGGGAAAGAGTTGGATATCACATTTCATGTTAGAGGTAGGATCTCAGGTTTGGTATTAGAGGCATTGAGATATCACATCTCATGCTATCAGAAGGGTATCAGGAATGGAATGGGAAGGAGTTGGATATCACATCTCATGCTAAAGGGAGGGTCTCAGGTTTGGAAGGGGAAGGATTTGGATATCACATCTCATGTTATAGGAAGGATCTCAGGTTTGGTATTAGAAGCATTGAGATATCACATCTCATGCTATAGGAAGGGTCTCAGGATTGGAATGGGAAGCAGTTGGATATCACATCTCATGCTATAGGAAGGGTCTCAGGTTTGGTATAAGCATTGAGATATCACATCTCATGCTATAGGACGGGTCTCAGGATTGGAATGGAAGGAGTTGGATATCACATCTCATGTTATAGGAAGGATCTCAGGTTTGGTATTAGAAGCATTGAGACATCACATCTCATGCTATAGGAAGGGTCTCAGGGTTGGAATGGGAAGGAGTTGGATATCACATCTCATCCAATAGGAAGGGTCTCAGGTTTGGAATAGGAAGGAATTGGATATCAAATCTCATGTTATAGGAAGGATCTCAGGTTTGGTATTAGAAGCATTGAGATATCACATCTCATGCTATAGGAAGGGTCTCAGGATTGGAATGTGAAGGATTTGGATATCACATCTCATGCTAAAGGAAGGGTCTCAGGTTTGGTAGAAGCATTGAGATATCACGTCTCTGCTATCGGAAGGGTCTCAGGATTGGATTGGGAAGGAGTTCGATATCCCTTCTCATGCTATAGGAAGGGTCTCAGGATTTGAATGGCAAGGAGTTGGATATCACATCTCATGCCATAGGAAGGGTCTCAGGTTTGGTATAAGCATTGAGATATCACATCTCTGCTATCGGAAGGGTCTCAGGATTGGATTGGGAAGGAGTTGGATATCCCTTCTCATGCTATAGGAAGTGTCTCAGGTTGGAATGGGAAGGAGTTGGATATCACATCTCATGTTATAGGAAGGGTCTCAGGATTGGAATGGGAAGGATTTGGATATCACATCTCTTGCTATAGGAAGGGTCTCAGGATTGGAATGGGTAGGAGTTGGATATTACTTTCTTGCTATAGGAAGGGTCTCATGTTTGGAATGGGAAGGAGTTGGATATCACATATGCTATAGTTAGTGTCTCAGGTTTGGAACGGGAAGGAGTTGGATATCACATCTCATGTTATAGGAAGGATCTCAGGTTTGGTATTAGAAGCATTGAGATATCACATCTCATGCTATAGGAAGGGTCTCAGGATTGGAATGGAAGGAGTTGGATATCACATCTCATGCTATAGGAAGGATCTCAGGTTTGGTATTAGAAGCATTGAGACATCACATCTCATGCTATAGGAAGGGTCTCAGGGTTGGAATGGGAAGGAGTTGGATATCACATCTCATCCAATAGGAAGGGTCTCAGGTTTGGAATAGGAAGGAATTGGATATCACATCTCATGTTATAGGAAGGATCTCAGGTTTGGTATTAGAAGCATTGAGATATCACATCTCATGCTATAGGAAGGGTCTCAGGATTGGAATGTGAAGGATTTGGATATCACATCTCATGCTAAAGGAAGGGTCTCAGGTTTGGTAGAAGCATTGAGATATCACGTCTCTGCTATCGGAAGGGTCTCAGGATTGGATTGGGAAGGAGTTGGATATCCCTTCTCATGCTATAGGAAGGGTCTCAGGATTTGAATGGCAAGGAGTTGGATATCACATCTCATGCCAAAGGAAGGGTCTCAGGTTTGGTATAAGCATTGAGATATCACATCTCTGCTATCGGAAGGGTCTCAGGATTGGATTGGGAAGGAGTTGGATATCCCTTCTCATGCTATAGGAAGTGTCTCAGGTTGGAATGGGAAGGAGTTGGATATCACATCTCATGTTATAGGAAGGGTCTCAGGATTGGAATGGGAAGGATTTGGATATCACATCTCTTGCTATAGGAAGGGTCTCAGGATTGGAATGGGTAGGAGTTGGATATCCCTTCTCATGCTATAGGAAGTGTCTCAGGTTGGAATGGGAAGGAGTTGGATATCACATCTCATGTTACAGGAAGGGTCTCAGGATTGGAATGGGAAGGATTTGGATATCACATCTCTTGCTATAGGAAGGGTCTCAGGATTGGAATGGGAAGGAGTTGGATATCACATATGCTATAGTTAGTGTCTCAGGTTTGGAACGGGAAGGAGTTGGATATCACATCTCATGTTATAGGAAGGGTCTCAGGTTTGGTATAAGCATTGAGATATCACATCTCTGCTATCGGAAGCGGCTCAGGATTGGAATGGGAAGGAGTTGGATATCCCATCTCATGTTATAGGAAGAGTCTCTGGTTTGGTATTAGAATCATTGAGATATCACATCGCATGCTGTAGGAAGGGTCTAAGGATTGGAATGGGATGGACTTGGATATCACATCTCATGCTATAGGTAGGCTCTCAAGTTTGGTATAAGCATTGAGATATCACATCTCATGCTATAGGAAGGGTCTCAGGATTGGAATGGGAAGGAATTGGATATCACATCTCATGCTATAGGAAGGGTCTCAGATTTGGTATAAGCATTGAGATATCACATCTCATGCTAAAGGAAGGGTCTCAGGATTGGAATGGGAAGGAGTTGTATATCACATCTCAGGCCATAGGAAGGTTCTCAGGTTTGGTATAAGCATTGAGATATCACATCTCTGCTATCGGAAAGGTCTCAGGATTGAAATGGGAAGGAGTTGGATATCCCATCTCATGTTATAGGAAGGGTCTCAGGTTTGGAATGTGAAGGATTTGGATATCACATCTCATGCTAAAGGAAGGGTCTCAGGTTTGGTAGAAGCATTGAGATATCACGTCTCTGCTATCGGAAGGGTCTCAGGATTGGATTGGGAAGGAGTTGGATATCCCTTCTCATGCTATAGGAAGGGTCTCAGGATTTGAATGGCAAGGAGTTGGATATCACATCTCATGCCATAGGAAGGGTCTCAGGTTTGGTATAAGCATTGAGATATCACATCTCTGCAATCGGAAGGGTCTCAGGATTGGAATGGGAAGGAGTTGGATATTCCCATCTCATGTTATAGGAAGGGTCTCAGGTTTGGTATTAGAAGCATTGAGATATCACATCTCATGCTATAGGAAGGGTCTCAGGATTGGAATGGGAAGGACTTGGATATCACATCTCATGCTATAGGGAGGGTCTCAAGTTTGATATTAGAAGCTTTGAGATATCACATCTCATGATATCGGAAGGGTCTCAGGATTGGAATGGGAAGGAGTTGGATATCACATCTCATGATAAAGGAAGGGTCTAAGTTTTGGAAGGGGAAGGATTTGGATATCACATCTCATGTTATATTACGGGTCTCAGGTTTGGTATTAGAAGCATTGAGATATCAAGTCTCAGAGTATAGGAAGGGTCTCAGAATTGGAATGGGAAGGAGTTGGATATCACATCTCAAGCTATAGGAAGGGTCTCAGGATTGGAATGGGAAGGACTTGGATATCACATCTCATGCTATAGGAAGGCTCTCAGGTTTGGAAGGGGAAAGAGTTGGATATCACATTTCATGTTAGAGGTAGGATCTCAGGTTTGGCATTAGAGGCATTGAGATATCACATCTCATGCTATCAGAAGGGTCTCAGGAATGGAATGGGAAGGAGCTGGATATCACATCTCATGCTAAAGAGAGGGTCTCAGGTTTGGTTGGATATCACATCTCATGTTATAGGAAGGATCTCAGGTTTGGTATTAGAAGCATTGAGATATCACATCTCATGCTATCGGAAGGATCTCAGGTTTGGTATTAGAAGCATTGAGATATCACATCTCATGCTATCAGAAGGGTCTCAGGATTGGAATGGGAAGGATTTGGATATCACATCTCATGTTATCGGAAGGATCTCACGTTTGGTATTAGAAGTATTGAGATATCATATCTCATGCTATAGGAAGGGTCTCAGGATTGGAATGGGAAGGAGTTGGATATTCCCATCTCATGTTATAGGGAGGGTCTCAAGTTTGATATTAGAAGCATTGAGATATCACATTTCATGATATCGGAAGGGTCTCAAGATTGGAATGGGAAGGAGTTGGCTATCACATCTCATGATAAAGGAAGGGTCTAAGGTTTGGAAGGGGAAGGATTTGGATATCACATCTCATGTTATAGGACGGGTCTCAGGTTTGGTATTAGAAGCATTGAGATATCAAGTCTCATGGTATAGGAAGGGTCTCAGAATTGGAATGGGAAGGAGTTGGATATCACATCTCAAGCTATAGGAAGGGTCTCAGGATTAGAATGTGAAGGAGTTTGATATCACATCTCATGCCATAGTATGGGTCTCAGGTTTGGTAGACGCATTGGGATATCAGATCTCATGCTATCGGAAGGGTATCGGGATTGGATTTGGAAGGAGTTGGATATCCCATCTCATGCTATAGGAAGGGTCTCAGGTTGGAATTGGAAGGAGTTGGATATCACATCTCATGTTATAGGAAGGGTCTCAGGATTGGAATGGGAAGGAGTTGGATATCACATCTCATGCTATAGGAAGGCTCTCAGGTTTGCAAGGGGAAAGAGTTGGATATCACATTTCATGTTAGAGGTAGGATCTCAGGTTTGGTATTAGAAGTATTGAGATATCACATCTCATGCTATCAGAAGGATCTCAGGTTTGGTATAGAAGCATTGAGATATCATATCTTATGCTATCAGAAGAGTCTCAGGATTGGAATGGGAAGGAGTTGGATATCACATCTCATGCTAAAGGGAGGGTCTCAGGTTTGGAAGATAAGGATTTGGATATCACATCTCATGTTATAGGAAGGATCTCAGGTTTGGTATTAGAAGTATTGAGATATCACATCTCATGCTATCGGAAGGATCTCAGGTTTGGTATAGAAGCATTGAGATATCATATCTTATGCTATCAGAAGGGTCTCAGGATTGGAATGGGAAGGAGTTGGATATCACATCTCATGCTAAAGGGAGACTCTCAGGTTTGGAAGGGGAAGGATTTGGATATCACATCTCATGTTATAGGATGGATCTCAGGTTTGGTATTAGAAGTATTGAAATATCACATCTCATGTTATCGGAAGGATCTCAGGTTTGGTATTAGAAGTATTGAGATATCACCTCTCATGCTATAGGAAGGGTCTCAGGATTGGAATGGGAAGGAGTTGGATATCACATCCCATGCTAAAGGAAGGGTCTCAGGTTTGGTAGAAGCATTGAGATATCACATCTCATGCTATAGGAAGGGTCTCAGGATTGGAATGGGAAGGACTTAGATATCACATATCATGCTATAGAGAGGGTCTCAGTTTTGATATTAGAAGCATTGAGATATCACATCTCATGCTATCGGAAGTGTCTCAGGATTGGAATGGGAAGGAGCTGGATATCACATCTCATGCTAAAGGAAGGGTCTCAGGTTTCGAACGGGAAGGAGTTGGATATCACATCTCATGTTATAGGAAGGGTCTCAGGTTTGGTATAAACATTGAGATATCACATCTCTGCTATCGGAAGTGTCTCAGGATTGGAATGGGAAGGAGTTGGATATCCCATCTCATGTTATAGGACGGGTCTCAGGTTTTTTATTAGAATCATTGAGATATCATATTGCATGCTGTAGGAAGGGTCTAAGGATTGGAATGGGAAGGACTTGGATATCACATCTCATGCTATAGATAGGCTCTCAGGTTTGGAAAGTGAAGGAGTTGGATATCACATTTCATGTTAGAGGAAGGATCTCAGGTTTGGTATTAGAGGCATTGAGATATCACATCTCAGGCTATAGGAAGGGTCTCAGGATTGGAATGGGAAGGAGTTGGATATCACATCTCATGCTATAGGAAGGGTCTCAGGTTTGGTATAAGCATTGAGATATCACATCTCATGCTATAGGAAGGGTCCAGGATTGGAATGGAAGGAGTTGGATATCACATCTCATGTTATAGGAAGGATCTCAGGGTTGGTATTAGAAGCATTGAGACATCACATCTCATGCTATAGGAAGGGTCTCAGGATTGGAATGGGAAGGAGTTGGATATCACATCTCATGTTATAGGAAGAGTCTCAGGTTTGGTATTAGAAGCATTGAGATATCACATCTCATGCTATAGGAAGTGTCTCAGGATTGGAATGGGAAGGACTTGGATATCACATCTCATGCTATAGGTAGGGTCTCAAGTTTGATATTAGAAGCATTGAGATATCACATCTCATGCTATAGGAAGGGTCTGAGGATTGGAATGGGAAGGAGTTGGATATCACATCTCATGCTATGGGAAGGGTCTCAGGTTTGGTATAAGCAGTGAGATATCACATCTCATGCTATAGGAAGTGTCTCAGGATTGGAATGGGAAGGAGTTGGATATCACATCTCATGTTATAGGAAGGATCTCAGGTTTGGTATAAGCATTGAGATATCACATCTCTGCTATCGGAAGGGTCTCAGGATTGGAATGGGAAGGAGTTGGATATTCACATCTCATGTTATAGGAAGGGTCTCAGGTTTGGTATTAGAAGCATTGAGATATCACATCTCATGCTATAGGAAGGGTCTCAGGATTGGAATGGGAAGGACTTGGATATCACATCTCATGCTATAGGGAGGGTCTCAAGTTTGATATTAGAAGCTTTGAGATATCACATCTCATGATATCGGAAGGGTCTCAGGATTGGAATGGGAAGGAGTTGGATATCACATCTCATGATAAAGGAAGGGTCTAAGGTTTGGAAGGGGAAGGATTTGGATATCACATCTCATGTTATATTACGGGTCTCAGGTTTGGTATTAGAAGCATTGAGATATCAAGTCTCATAGTATAGGAAAGGTCTCAGAATTGGAATGGGAAGGAGTTGGATATCACATCTCAAGCTATAGGAAGGTTCTCAGGATTGGAATGGGAAGGACTTGGATATCACATCTCATGTTATATTACGGGTCTCAGGTTTGGTATTAGAAGCATTGAGATATCAAGTCTCATAGTATAGGAAAGGTCTCAGAATTGGAATGGGAAGGAGTTGGATATCACATCTCAAGCTATAGGAAGGCTCTCAGGTTTGGAATCGGAAAGAGTTGGATATCACATTTCATGTTAGAGGTAGGATCTCACGTTTGGTATTAGAGGCATTGAGATATCACATCTCATGCTATCAGAAGGGTCTCAGGAATGGAATGGGAAGGAGTTGGATATCACATCTCATGCTAAAGGGAGGGTCTCAGGTTTGGAAGGGGAAGGATTTGGATATCACATCTCATGTTATAGGAAGGATCTCAGGTTTGGTATTAGAAGCATTGAGATATCACATCTCATGCTATCGGAAGGATCTCAGGTTTGGTATTAGAAGCATTGAGATATCACATCTCATGCTATCAGAAGAGTCTCAGGATTGGAATAGGAAGGAGTTGGATATCACATCTCATGCTAAAGGGAGGGTCTCAGGTTTGGAAGGGGAAGGATTTGGATATCACATCTCATGTTATCGGAAGGATCTCACGTTTGGTATTAGAAGTATTGAGATATCATATCTCATGCTATAGGAAGGGTCTCAGGATTGGAATGGGAAGGAGTTGGATATCACATCTCATGCTATAGGGAGGGTCTCAGGATTGGAATGGGAAGGACTTAGATATCACATATCATGCTATAGGGAGGGTCTCAGTTTTGATATTAGAAGCATTGAGATATCACATCTCATGCTATCGGAAGTGTCTCAGGATTGGAATGGGAAGGAGCTGGATATCACATCTCAAGCTAAAGGAAGGGTCTCAGGTTTGGAACGGGAAGGATTTGGATATCACATCTCATGTTATAGGAAGGGTCTCAGGTTTGGTATAAGCATTGAGATATCACATCTCTGCTATCGGAAGAGTCTCAGGATTGGAATGGGAAGGAGTTGGATATCCCATCTCATGTTATAGGACGGGTCTCAGGTTTGTTATTAGAATCATTGAGATATCATATTGCATGCTGTAGGAAGGGTCTAAGGGTTGGAATGTGAAGGACTTGGATATCACATCTCATGCTATAGATAGGCTCTTAGGTTTGGAAAGGGAAGGAGTTGGATATCACATTTCATGTTAGAGGAAGGATCTCAGGTTTGGTATTAGAAGCATAGAGATATCACATCTCATGCTATAGGAAGGGTCTCAGGATTGGAATGGGAAGCAGTTGGATATCACATCTCATGCTATAGGAAGGGTCTCAGGTTTGGTATAAGCATTGAGATATCACATCTCATGCTATAGGAAGGGTCTCAGGATTGGAATGGGAAGGACTTGGATATCACATCTCATGCTATAGGGAGGGTCTCAAGTTTGATATTAGAAGCTTTGAGATATCACATCTCATGATATCGGAAGGGTCTCAGGATTGGAATGGGAAGGAGTTGGATATCACATCTCATGATAAAGGAAGGGTCTAAGGTTTGGAAGGGGAAGGATTTGGATATCACATCTCATGTTATATTACGGGTCTCAGGTTTGGTATTAGAAGCATTGAGATATCAAGTCTCATAGTATAGGAAGGGTCTCAGGATTGGAATGGGAAGAACTTGGATATCACATCTCATGCTATAGGAAGTGTCTCAGGATTGGAATGGGAAGGACTTGGGTATCACATCTCATGCTATAGGGAGGGTCTCAAGTTTGATATTAGAAGCATTGAGATATCACATCTCATGCTATAGGAAGGGTCTCAGGATTGGAATGGGAAGGAGTTGGATATCACATCTCATGCTATAGGAAGGGTCTCAGGTTTGGTATAAGCAGTGAGATATCACATCTCATGCTATAGGAAGTGTCTCAGGATTGGAATGGGAAGGAGTTGGATATCACATCTCATGTTATAGGAAGGATCTCAGGTTTGGTATAAGCATTGAGATATCACATCTCTGCTATCGGAAGGGTCTCAGGATTGGAATGGGAAGGAGTTGGATATTCCCATCTCATGTTATAGGGAGGGTCTCAAGTTTGATATTAGAAGCATTGAGATATCACATTTCATGATATCGGAAGGGTCTCAATATTGGAATGGGAAGGAGTTGGCTATCACATCTCATGATAAAGGAAGGGTCTAAGGTTTGGTATTAGAAGCATTGAGATATCACATCTCATGCTATAGGAAGGGTCTCAGGATTGGAATGGGAAGGACTTGGATATCACATCTCATGCTATAGGGAGGGTCTCAAGTTTGATATTAGAAGCTTTGAGATATCACATCTCATGATATCGGAAGGGTCTCAGGATTGGAATGGGAAGGAGTTGGATATCACATCTCATGATAAAGGAAGGGTCTAAGGTTTGGAAGGGGAAGGATTTGGATATCACATCTCATGTTATATTACGGGTCTCAGGTTTGGTATTAGAAGCATTGAGATATCAAGTCTCATAGTATAGGAAGGGTCTCAGAATTGGAATGGGAAGGAGTTGGATATCACATCTCAAGCTATAGGAAGGTTCTCAGGATTGGAATGGGAAGGACTTGGATATCACATCTCATGCTATAGGAAGGCTCTCAGGTTTGGAATCGGAAAGAGTTGGATATCACATTTCATGTTAGAGGTAGGATCTCACGTTTGGTATTAGAGGCATTGAGATATCACATCTCATGCTATCAGAAGGGTCTCAGGAATGGAATGGGAAGGAGTTGGATATCACATCTCATGCTAAAGGGAGGGTCTCAGGTTTGGAAGGGGAAGGATTTGGATATCACATCTCATGTTATAGGAAGGATCTCAGGTTTGGTATTAGAAGCATTGAGATATCACATCTCATGCTATCGGAAGGATCTCAGGTTTGGTATTAGAAGCATTGAGATATCACATCTCATGCTATCAGAAGAGTCTCAGGATTGGAATAGGAAGGAGTTGGATATCACATCTCATGCTAAAGAGAGGGTCTCAGGTTTGGAAGGGGAAGGATTTGGATATCACATCTCATGTTATCGGAAGGATCTCACGTTTGGTATTAGAAGTATTGAGATATCATATCTCATGCTATAGGAAGGGTCTCAGGATTGGAATGGGAAGGAGTTGGATATCACATCTCATGCTATAGGGAGGGTCTCAGGATTGGAATGGGAAGGACTTAGATATCACATATCATGCTATAGGGAGGGTCTCAGTTTTGATATTAGAAGCATTGAGATATCACATCTCATGCTATCGGAAGTGTCTCAGGATTGGAATGGGAAGGAGCTGGATATCACATCTCATGCTAAAGGAAGGGTCTCAGGTTTGGAACGGGAAGGATTTGGATATCACATCTCATGTTATAGGAAGGGTCTCAGGTTTGGTATAAGCATTGAGATATCACATCTCTGCTATCGGAAGAGTCTCAGGATTGGAATGGGAAGGAGTTGGATATCCCATCTCATGTTATAGGACGGGTCTCAGGTTTGTTATTAGAATCATTGAGATATCATATTGCATGCTGTAGGAAGGGTCTAAGGGTTGGAATGTGAAGGACTTGGATATCACATCTCATGCTATAGATAGGCTCTTAGGTTTGGAAAGGGAAGGAGTTGGATATCACATTTCATGTTAGAGGAAGGATCTCAGGTTTGGTATTAGAAGCATAGAGATATCACATCTCATGCTATAGGAAGGGTCTCAGGATTGGAATGGGAAGCAGTTGGATATCACATCTCATGCTATAGGAAGGGTCTCAGGTTTGGTATAAGCATTGAGATATCACATCTCATGCTATAGGAAGGGTCTCAGGATTGGAATGGGAAGGACTTGGATATCACATCTCATGCTATGGGGAGGGTCTCAAGTTTGATATTAGAAGCTTTGAGATATCACATCTCATGATATCGGAAGGGTCTCAGGATTGGAATGGGAAGGAGTTGGATATCACATCTCATGATAAAGGAAGGGTCTAAGGTTTGGAAGGGGAAGGATTTGGATATCACATCTCATGTTATATTACGGGTCTCAGGTTTGGTATTAGAAGCATTGAGATATCAAGTCTCATAGTATAGGAAGGGTCTCAGGATTGGAATGGGAAGGACTTGGATATCACATCTCATGCTATAGGAAGTGTCTCAGGATTGGAATGGGAAGGACTTGGGTATCACATCTCATGCTATAGGGAGGGTCTCAAGTTTGATATTAGAAGCATTGAGATATCACATCTCATGCTATAGGAAGGGTCTCAGGATTGGAATGGGAAGGAGTTGGATATCACATCTCATGCTATAGGAAGGGTCTCAGGTTTGGTATAAGCAGTGAGATATCACATCTCATGCTATAGGAAGTGTCTCAGGATTGGAATGGGAAGGAGTTGGATATCACATCTCATGTTATAGGAAGGATCTCAGGTTTGGTATAAGCATTGAGATATCACATCTGTGCTATCGGAAGGGTCTCAGGATTGGAATATGAAGGAGTTGGATATTCCCATCTCATGTTATAGGGAGGGTCTCAAGTTTGATATTAGAAGCATTGAGATATCACATTTCATGATATCGGAAGGGTCTCAAGATTGGAATGGGAAGGAGTTGGCTATCACATCTCATGATAAAGGAAGGGTCTAAGGTTTGGAAGGGGAAGCATTTGGATATCACATCTCATGTTATAGGACGGGTCTCAGGTTTGGTATTAGAAGCATTGAGATATCAAGTCTCATGGTATAGGAAGGGTCTCAGAATTGGAATGGGAAGGAGTTGGATATCACATCTCAAGCTATAGGAAGGGTCTCAGGATTGGAATGGGAAGGAGTTGGATATCCCATCTCATGTTATAGGACGGGTCTCAGGTTTGTTATTAGAATCATTGAGATATCATATTGCATGCTGTAGGAAGGGTCTAAGGGTTGGAATGTGAAGGACTTGGATATCACATCTCATGCTATAGATAGGCTCTTAGGTTTGGAAAGGGAAGGAGTTGGATATCACATTTCATGTTAGAGGAAGGATCTCAGGTTTGGTATTAGAAGCATAGAGATATCACATCTCATGCTATAGGAAGGGTCTCAGGATTGGAATGGGAAGCAGTTGGATATCACATCTCATGCTATAGGAAGGGTCTCAGGTTTGGTATAAGCATTGAGATATCACATCTCATGCTATAGGAAGGGTCTCAGGATTGGAATGGGAAGGACTTGGATATCACATCTCATGCTATGGGGAGGGTCTCAAGTTTGATATTAGAAGCTTTGAGATATCACATCTCATGATATCGGAAGGGTCTCAGGATTGGAATGGGAAGGAGTTGGATATCACATCTCATGATAAAGGAAGGGTCTAAGGTTTGGAAGGGGAAGGATTTGGATATCACATCTCATGTTATATTACGGGTCTCAGGTTTGGTATTAGAAGCATTGAGATATCAAGTCTCATAGTATAGGAAGGGTCTCAGGATTGGAATGGGAAGGACTTGGATATCACATCTCATGCTATAGGAAGTGTCTCAGGATTGGAATGGGAAGGACTTGGGTATCACATCTCATGCTATAGGGAGGGTCTCAAGTTTGATATTAGAAGCATTGAGATATCACATCTCATGCTATAGGAAGGGTCTCAGGATTGGAATGGGAAGGAGTTGGATATCACATCTCATGCTATAGGAAGGGTCTCAGGTTTGGTATAAGCAGTGAGATATCACATCTCATGCTATAGGAAGTGTCTCAGGATTGGAATGGGAAGGAGTTGGATATCACATCTCATGTTATAGGAAGGATCTCAGGTTTGGTATAAGCATTGAGATATCACATCTGTGCTATCGGAAGGGTCTCAGGATTGGAATATGAAGGAGTTGGATATTCCCATCTCATGTTATAGGGAGGGTCTCAAGTTTGATATTAGAAGCATTGAGATATCACATTTCATGATATCGGAAGGGTCTCAAGATTGGAATGGGAAGGAGTTGGCTATCACATCTCATGATAAAGGAAGGGTCTAAGGTTTGGAAGGGGAAGCATTTGGATATCACATCTCATGTTATAGGACGGGTCTCAGGTTTGGTATTAGAAGCATTGAGATATCAAGTCTCATGGTATAGGAAGGGTCTCAGAATTGGAATGGGAAGGAGTTGGATATCACATCTCAAGCTATAGGAAGGGTCTCAGGATTAGAATGGGAAGGAGTTTGATATCACATCTCATGCCATAGTATGGGTCTCAGGTTTGGTAGAAGCATTGGGATATCAGATCTCATGCTATCGGAAGGGTATCGGGATTGGATTTGGAAGGAGTTGGATATCCCATCTCATGCTATAGGAAGGGTCTCAGGTTGGAATGGGAAGGAGTTGGGTATCACATCTCATGTTATAGGAAGGGTCTCAGGATTGGAATGGGAAGGACTTGGATATCACATCTCATGCTATAGGAAGGCTCTCAGGTTTGCAAGGGGAAAGAGTTGAATATCACATTTCATGTTAGAGGTAGGATCTCAGGTTTGGTATTAGAAGTATTGAGATATCACATCTCATGCTATCAGAAGGATCTCAGGTTTGGTATAGAAGCATTGAGATATCATATCTTATGCTATCAGAAGAGTCTCAGGATTGGAATGGGAAGGAGTTGGATATCACATCTCATGCTAAAGGGAGGGTCTCAGGTTTGGAAGATAAGGATTTGGATATCACATCTCATGTTATAGGAAGGATCCCAGGTTTGGTATTAGAAGTATTGAGATATCACATCTCATGCTATCGGAAGGATCTCAGGTTTGGTATAGAAGCATTGAGATATCATATCTTATGCTATCAGAAGGGTCTCAGGATTGGAATGGGAAGGAGTTGGATATCACATCTCATGCTAAAGGGCGGGTCTCAGGTTTGGAAGGGGAAGGATTTGGATATCACATCTCATGTTATAGGATGGATCTCAGGTTTGGTATTAGAAGTATTGAGATATCAAATCTCATGTTATCGGAAGGATCTCAGGTTTGGTATTAGAAGTATTGAGATATCACCTCTCATGCTATAGGAAGGGTCTCAGGATTGGAATGGGAAGGAGTTGGATATCACATCTCATGCTAAAGGAAGGGTCTCAGGTTTGGTAGAAGCATTGAGATATCACATCTCATGCTATAGGAAGGGTCTCAGGATTGGAATGGGAAGGACTTAGATATCACATATCATGCTATAGGGAGGGTCTCAGTTTTGATATTAGAAGCATTGAGATATCACATCTCATGCTATCGGAAGTGTCTCAGTATTGGAATGGGAAGCAGCTGGATATCACATCTCATGCTAAAGGAAGGGTCTCAGGTTTGCAACGGGAAGGAGTTGGATATCACATCTCATGTTATAGGAAGGGTCTCAGGTTTGGTATAAACATTGAGATATCACATCTCTGCTATCGGAAGTGTCTCAGGATTGGAATGGGAAGGAGTTGGATATCCCATCTCATGTTATAGGACGGGTCTCAGGTTTTTTATTAGAATCATTGAGATATCATATTGCATGCTGTAGGAAGGGTCTAAGGATTGGAATGGGAAGGACTTGGATATCACATCTCATGCTATAGATAGGCTCTCAGGTTTGGAAAGTGAAGGAGTTGGATATCACATTTCATGTTAGAGGAAGGATCTCAGGTTTGGTATTAGAGGCATTGAGATATCACATCTCAGGCTATAGGAAGGGTCTCAGGATTGGAATGGGAAGGAGTTGGATATCACATCTCATGCTATAGGAAGGGTCTCAGGTTTGGTATAAGCATTGAGATATCACATCTCATGCTATAGGAAGGGTCCAGGATTGGAATGGAAGGAGTTGGATATCACATCTCATGTTATAGGAAGGATCTCAGGTTTGGTATTAGAAGCATTGAGACATCACATCTCATGCTATAGGAAGGGTCTCAGGATTGGAATGGGAAGGAGTTGGATATCACATCTCATGCTATAGGAAGGGTCTCAGGATTGGAATGGGAAGGAGTTGAATATGACATCTCATGCCGTAGGAAGGGTCTCAGGTTTGGTATAAACATTGAGATATCACATCTCTGCTATCAAAAGGGTCTCAGGATTGGAATGGGAAGGAGTTGGATATCCCATCTCATGTTATAGGAAGAGTCTCAGGTTTGGTATTAGAAGCATTGAGATATCACATCTCATGCTATAGGAAGTGTCTCAGGATTGGAATGGGAAGGACTTGGATATCACATCTCATGCTATAGGTAGGGTCTCAAGTTTGATATTAGAAGCATTGAGATATCACATCTCATGCTATAGGAAGGGTCTGAGGATTGGAATGGGAAGGAGTTGGATATAACATCTCATGCTATGGGAAGGGTCTCAGGTTTGGTATAAGCAGTGAGATATCACATCTCATGCTATAGGAAGTGTCTCAGGATTGGAATGGGAAGGAGTTGGATATCACATCTCATGTTATAGGAAGGATCTCAGGTTTGGTATAAGCATTGAGATATCACATCTCTGCTATCGGAAGGGTCTCAGGATTGGAATGGGAAGGAGTTGGATATTCCCATCTCATGTTATAGGAAGGGTCTCAGGTTTGGTATTAGAAGCATTGAGATATCACATCTCATGCTATAGGAAGGGTCTCAGGATTGGAATGGGAAGGACTTGGATATCACATCTCATGCTATAGGGAGGGTCTCAAGTTTGATATTAGAAGCTTTGAGATATCACATCTCATGATATCGGAAGGGTCTCAGGATTGGAATGGGAAGGAGTTGGATATCACATCTCATGATAAAGGAAGGGTCTAAGGTTTGGAAGGGGAAGGATTTGGATATCACATCTCATGTTATATTACGGGTCCCAGGTTTGGTATTAGAAGCATTGAGATATCAAGTCTCATAGTATAGGAAGGGTCTCAGAATTGGAATGGGAAGGAGTTGGATATCACATCTCAAGCTATAGGAAGGGTCTCAGGATTGGAATGGGAAGGACTTGGATATCACATCTCATGCTATAGGAAGGCTCTCAGGTTTGGAAGGGGAAAGAGTTGGATATCACATTTCATGTTAGAGGTAGGATCTCAGGTTTGGTATTAGAGGCATTGAGATATCACAACTCATGCTATCAGAAGGGTCTCAGGAATGGAATGGGAAGGAGTTGGATATCACATCTCATGCTAAAGGGAGGGTCAATGGTTTGGAAGGGGAAGGATTTGGATATCACATCTCATGTTATAGGAAGGATCTCAGGTTTGGTATTAGAAGCATTGAGATATCACATCTCATGCTATCGGAAGGATCTCAGGTTTGGTATTAGAAGCATTGAGATATCACATCTCATGCTATCAGAAGAGTCTCAGGATTGGAATAGGAAGGAGTTGGATATCACATCTCATGCTAAAGGGAGGGTCTCAGGTTTGGAAGGGGAAGGATTTGGATATCACATCTCATGTTATCGGAAGGATCTCACGTTTGGTATTAGAAGTATTGAGATATCATATCTCATGCTATAGGAAGGGTCTCAGGATTGGAATGGGAAGGAGTTGGATATCACATCTCATGCTATAGGGAGGGTCTCAGGATTGGAATGGGAAGGACTTAGATATCACATATCATGCTATAGGGAGGGTCTCAGTTTTGATATTAGAAGCATTGAGATATCACATCTCATGCTATCGGAAGTGTCTCAGGATTGGAATGGGAAGGAGCTGGATATCACATCTCATGCTAAAGGAAGGGTCTCAGGTTTGGAACGGGAAGGATTTGGATATCACATCTCATGTTATAGGAAGGGTCTCAGGTTTGGTATAAGCATTGAGATATCACATCTCTGCTATCGGAAGAGTCTCAGGATTGGAATGGGAAGGAGTTGGATATCCCATCTCATGTTATAGGAGGGGTCTCAGGTTTGTTATTAGAATCATTGAGATATCATATTGCATGCTGTAGGAAGGGTCTAAGGGTTGGAATGTGAAGGACTTGGATATCACATCTCATGCTATAGATAGGCTCTTAGGTTTGGAAAGGGAAGGAGTTGGATATCACATTTCATGTTAGAGGAAGGATCTCAGGTTTGGTATTAGAAGCATAGAGATATCACATCTCATGCTATAGGAAGGGTCTCAGGATTGGAATGGGAAGCAGTTGGATATCACATCTCATGCTATAGGAAGGGTCTCAGGATTGGAATGGGAAGGACTTGGATATCACATCTCATGCTATAGGGAGGGTCTCAAGTTTGATATTAGAAGCTTTGAGATATCACATCTCATGATATCGGAAGGGTCTCAGGATTGGAATGGGAAGGAGTTGGATATCACATCTCATGATAAAGGAAGGGTCTAAGGTTTGGAAGGGGAAGGATTTGGATATCACATCTCATGTTATATTACGGGTCTCAGGTTTGGTATTAGAAGCATTGAGATATCAAGTCTCATAGTATAGGAAGGGTCTCAGAATTGGAATGGGAAGGAGTTGGATATCACATCTCAAGCTATAGGAAGGGTCTCAGGAATGGAATGGGAAGGAGTTGGATATCACATCTCATGCTAAAGGGAGGGTCTCAGGTTTGGAAGGGGAAGGATTTGGATATCACATCTCATGTTATAGGAAGGATCTCAGGTTTGGTATTAGAAGCATTGAGATATCACATCTCATGCTATCGGAAGGATCTCAAGTTTGGTAATAGAAGCATTGAGATATCACATCTCATGCTATCAGAAGAGTCTCAGGATTGGAATAGGAAGGAGTTGGATATGACATCTCATGCTAAAGGGAGGGTCTCAGGTTTGGAAGGGGAAGGATTTGGATATCACATCTCATGTTATCGGAAGGATCTCACGTTTGGTATTAGAAGTATTGAGATATCATATCTCATGCTATAGGAAGGGTCTCAGGATTGGAATGAGAAGGAGTTGGATATCACATCTCATGCTATAGGGAGGGTCTCAGGATTGGAATGGGAAGGACTTAGATATCACATATCATGCTATAGGGAGGGTCTCAGTTTTGATATTAGAAGCATTGAGATATCACATCTCATGCTATCGGAAGTGTCTCAGGATTGGAATGGGAAGGAGCTGGATATCACATCTCATGCTAAAGGAAGGGTCTCAGGTTTGGAACGGGAAGGATTTGGATATCACATCTCATGTTATAGGAAGGGTCTCAGGTTTGGTATAAGCATTGAGATATCACATCTCTGCTATCGGAAGAGTCTCAGGATTGGAATGGGAAGGAGTTGAATATCCCATCTCATGTTATAGGACGGGTCTCAGGTTTGTTATTAGAATCATTGAGATATCATATTGCATGCTGTAGGAAGGGTCTAAGGGTTGGAATGTGAAGGACTTGGATATCACATCTCATGCTATAGATAGGCTCTTAGGTTTGGAAAGGGAAGGAGTTGGATATCACATTTCATGTTAGAGGAAGGATCTCAGGTTTGGTATTAGAAGCATAGAGATATCACATCTCATGCTATAGGAAGGGTCTCAGGATTGGAATGGGAAGCAGTTGGATATCACATCTCATGCTATAGGAAGTGTCTCAGGATTGGAATGGGAAGGACTTGGGTATCACATCTCATGCTATAGGGAGGGTCTCAAGTTTGATATTAGAAGCATTGAGATATCACATCTCATGCTATAGGAAGGGTCTCAGGATTGGAATGGGAAGGAGTTGGATATCACATCTCATGCTATAGGAAGGGTCTCAGGTTTGGTATAAGCAGCGAGATATCACATCTCATGCTATAGGAAGTGTCTCAGGATTGGAATGGGAAGGAGTTGGATATCACATCTCATGTTATAGGAAGGATCTCAGGTTTGGTATAAGCATTGAGATATCACATCTCTGCTATCGGAAGGGTCTCAGGATTGGAATGGGAAGGAGTTGGATATTCCCATCTCATGTTATAGGGAGGGTCTCAAGTTTGATATTAGAAGCATTGAGATATCACATTTCATGATATCCGAAGGGTCTCAAGATTGGAATGGGAAGGAGTTGGCTATCACATCTCATGATAAAGGAAGGGTCTAAGGTTTGGAAGGGGAAGGATTTGGATATCACATCTCATGTTATAGGACGGGTCTCAGGTTTGGTATTAGAAGCATTGAGATATCAAGTCTCATGGTATAGGAAGGGTCTCAGAATTGGAATGGGAAGGAGTTGGATATCACATCTCAAGCTATAGGAAGGGTCTCAGGATTAGAATGGGAAGGAGTTTGATATCACATCTCATGCCATAGTATGGGTCTCAGGTTTGGTAGAAGCATTGGGATATCAGATCTCATGCTATCGGAAGGGTATCGGGATTGGATTTGGAAGGAGTTGGATATCCCATCTCATGCTATAGGAAGGGTCTCAGGTTGGAATGGGAAGGAGTTGGATATCACATCTCATGCTATCGGAAGTGTCTCAGGATTGGAATGGGAAGGAGCTGGATATCACATCTCATGCTAAAGGAAGGGTCTCAGGTTTGGAACGGGAAGGATTTGGATATCACATCTCATGTTATAGGAAGGGTCTCAGGTTTGGTATAAGCATTGAGATATCACATCTCTGCTATCGGAAGAGTCTCAGGATTGGAATGGGAAGGAGTTGGATATCCCATCTCATGTTATAGGAGGGGTCTCAGGTTTGTTATTAGAATCATTGAGATATCATATTGCATGCTGTAGGAAGGGTCTAAGGGTTGGAATGTGAAGGACTTGGATATCACATCTCATGCTATAGATAGGCTCTTAGGTTTGGAAAGGGAAGGAGTTGGATATCACATTTCATGTTAGAGGAAGGATCTCAGGTTTGGTATTAGAAGCATAGAGATATCACATCTCATGCTATAGGAAGGGTCTCAGGATTGGAATGGGAAGCAGTTGGATATCACATCTCATGCTATAGGAAGGGTCTCAGGATTGGAATGGGAAGGACTTGGATATCACATCTCATGCTATAGGGAGGGTCTCAAGTTTGATATTAGAAGCTTTGAGATATCACATCTCATGATATCGGAAGGGTCTCAGGATTGGAATGGGAAGGAGTTGGATATCACATCTCATGATAAAGGAAGGGTCTAAGGTTTGGAAGGGGAAGGATTTGGATATCACATCTCATGTTATATTACGGGTCTCAGGTTTGGTATTAGAAGCATTGAGATATCAAGTCTCATAGTATAGGAAGGGTCTCAGAATTGGAATGGGAAGGAGTTGGATATCACATCTCAAGCTATAGGAAGGGTCTCAGGAATGGAATGGGAAGGAGTTGGATATCACATCTCATGCTAAAGGGAGGGTCTCAGGTATGGAAGGGGAAGGATTTGGATATCACATCTCATGTTATAGGAAGGATCTCAGGTTTGGTATTAGAAGCATTGAGATATCACATCTCATGCTATCGGAAGGATCTCAAGTTTGGTAATAGAAGCATTGAGATATCACATCTCATGCTATCAGAAGAGTCTCAGGATTGGAATAGGAAGGAGTTGGATATGACATCTCATGCTAAAGGGAGGGTCTCAGGTTTGGAAGGGGAAGGATTTGGATATCACATCTCATGTTATCGGAAGGATCTCACGTTTGGTATTAGAAGTATTGAGATATCATATCTCATGCTATAGGAAGGGTCTCAGGATTGGAATGAGAAGGAGTTGGATATCACATCTCATGCTATAGGGAGGGTCTCAGGATTGGAATGGGAAGGACTTAGATATCACATATCATGCTATAGGGAGGGTCTCAGTTTTGATATTAGAAGCATTGAGATATCACATCTCATGCTATCGGAAGTGTCTCAGGATTGGAATGGGAAGGAGCTGGATATCACATCTCATGCTAAAGGAAGGGTCTCAGGTTTGGAACGGGAAGGATTTGGATATCACATCTCATGTTATAGGAAGGGTCTCAGGTTTGGTATAAGCATTGAGATATCACATCTCTGCTATCGGAAGAGTCTCAGGATTGGAATGGGAAGGAGTTGAATATCCCATCTCATGTTATAGGACGGGTCTCAGGTTTGTTATTAGAATCATTGAGATATCATATTGCATGCTGTAGGAAGGGTCTAAGGGTTGGAATGTGAAGGACTTGGATATCACATCTCATGCTATAGATAGGCTCTTAGGTTTGGAAAGGGAAGGAGTTGGATATCACATTTCATGTTAGAGGAAGGATCTCAGGTTTGGTATTAGAAGCATAGAGATATCACATCTCATGCTATAGGAAGGGTCTCAGGATTGGAATGGGAAGCAGTTGGATATCACATCTCATGCTATAGGAAGTGTCTCAGGATTGGAATGGGAAGGACTTGGGTATCACATCTCATGCTATAGGGAGGGTCTCAAGTTTGATATTAGAAGCATTGAGATATCACATCTCATGCTATAGGAAGGGTCTCAGGATTGGAATGGGAAGGAGTTGGATATCACATCTCATGCTATAGGAAGGGTCTCAGGTTTGGTATAAGCAGCGAGATATCACATCTCATGCTATAGGAAGTGTCTCAGGATTGGAATGGGAAGGAGTTGGATATCACATCTCATGTTATAGGAAGGATCTCAGGTTTGGTATAAGCATTGAGATATCACATCTCTGCTATCGGAAGGGTCTCAGGATTGGAATGGGAAGGAGTTGGATATTCCCATCTCATGTTATAGGGAGGGTCTCAAGTTTGATATTAGAAGCATTGAGATATCACATTTCATGATATCCGAAGGGTCTCAAGATTGGAATGGGAAGGAGTTGGCTATCACATCTCATGATAAAGGAAGGGTCTAAGGTTTGGAAGGGGAAGGATTTGGATATCACATCTCATGTTATAGGACGGGTCTCAGGTTTGGTATTAGAAGCATTGAGATATCAAGTCTCATGGTATAGGAAGGGTCTCAGAATTGGAATGGGAAGGAGTTGGATATCACATCTCAAGCTATAGGAAGGGTCTCAGGATTAGAATGGGAAGGAGTTTGATATCACATCTCATGCCATAGTATGGGTCTCAGGTTTGGTAGAAGCATTGGGATATCAGATCTCATGCTATCGGAAGGGTATCGGGATTGGATTTGGAAGGAGTTGGATATCCCATCTCATGCTATAGGAAGGGTCTCAGGTTGGAATGGGAAGGAGTTGGATATCACATCTCATGTTATAGGAAGGGTCTCAGGATTGGAATGGGAAGGACTTGGATATCACATCTCATGCTATAGGAAGGCTCTCAGGTTTGCAAGGGGAAAGAGTTGGATATCACATTTCATGTTAGAGGTAGGATCTCAGGTTTGGTATCAGAAGTATTGAGATATCACATCTCATGCTATCAGAAGGATCTCAGGTTTGGTATAGAAGCATTGAGATATCATATCTTATGCTATCAGAAGAGTCTCAGGATTGGAATGGGAAGGAGTTGGATATCACATCTCATGCTAAAGGAAGGGTCTCAGGTTTGGAAGATAAGGATTTGAATTTCACATCTCATGTTATAGGAAGGATCTCAGGTTTGGTATTAGATGTATTGAGATATCACATCTCATGCTATCGGAAGGATCTCAGGTTTGGTATAGAAGCATTGAGATATCATATCTTATGCTATCAGAAGGGTCTCAGGATTGGAATGGGAAGGAGTTGGATATCACATCTCATGCTAAAGGGAGGGTCTCAGGTTTGGAAGGGGAAGGATTTGGATATCACATCTCATGTTATAGGATGGATCTCAGGTTTGGTATTAGAAGTATTGAGATATCACATCTCATGTTATCGGAAGGATCTCAGGTTTGGTATTAGAAGTATTGAGATATCACCTCTCATGCTATAGGAAGGGTCTCAGGATTGGAATGGGAAGGAGTTGGATATCACATCTCATGCTAAAGGAAGGGTCTCAGGTTTGGTAGAAGCATTGAGATATCACATCTCATGCTATAGGAAGGGTCTCAGGATTGGAATGGGAAGGACTTAGATATCACATATCATGCTATAGGGAGGGTCTCAGTTTTGATATTAGAAGCATTGAGATATCACATCTCATGCTATCGGAAGTGTCTCAGGATTGGAATGGGAAGAAGCTGGATATCACATCTCATGCTAAAGGAAGGGTCTCAGGTTTGGAACGGGAAGGAGTTGGATATCACATCTCATGTTATAGGAAGGGTCTCAGATTTGGTATAAACATTGAGATATCACATCTCTGCTATCGGAAGTGTCTCAGGATTGGAATGGGAAGGAGTTGGATATCCCATCTCATGTTATAGGACGGGTCTCAGGTTTTTTATTAGAATCATTGAGATATCATATTGCATGCTGTAGGAAGGGTCTAAGGATTGGAATGGGAAGGACTTGGATATCACATCTCATGCTATAGATAGGCTCTCAGGTTTGGAAAGTGAAGGAGTTGGATATCACATTTCATGTTAGAGGAAGGATCTCAGGTTTGGTATTAGAGGCATTGAGATATCACATCTCAGGCTATAGGAAGGGTCTCAGGATTGGAATGGGAAGGAGTTGGATATCACATCTCATGCTATAGGAAGGGTCTCAGGTTTGGTATAAGCATTGAGATATCTCATGCTAAAGGAAGGGTCTCAGGTTTGGAAGGGGAAGGAGTTGGATATCACATCTCATGCTAAAGGGAGGGTCTCAGGTTTGGAATGGGAAGGATTTGGATATCACATCTCATGTTATAGGAAGGACCTTAGGTTTGGTATTAGAAGCATTGAGATATCACATCTCATGCTATAGGAAGGGTCTCGGGATTGGAATGGGAAGGAGTTGGATATCACATCTCATGTTATTGGAAGGATCTCAGGTTTGGTATTAGAAGCATTGAGATATCACATCTCATGCTATCGGAAGGGTCTTAGGTTTGGTATAAGCATTGAGATATCACATCTCTGCTATCGGAAGGGTCTCAGGATTGGAATGGGAAGGATTTGGATATCATAATTCATGTTATAGGAAGGGTCTCAGGTTTGGTATTAGAAGCATTGAGATATCACATCTCATGCTATAGGAAGGGTCTCAGGATTGGAATGGGAAGGACTTGGATATCACATCTCATGTTATAGGAAGGGTCTCAGGTTTGGTATTAGAAGCATTGAGATATCACATCTCATGCTATAGGAAGGGTCTCAGGAATGGAATGGGAAGGACTTGGATATCACATCTCATGATAAAGGAAGGGTCTAAGGTTTGGAAGGGGAAGGATTTGGATATCACATCTCATGTTATTGGACCGGTCTCAGGTTTGGTATTAGAAGCATTGAGATATCAAGTCTCATGGTATAGGACGGGAGTTTGATATCACATCTCATGCCATGGTATGGGTCTCAGGTTTTGTAGAAGCATTGGTATATCACATCTCATGCTATCGGAAGGGTATCAGGATTGGATTTGGAAGGAGTTGGATATCCCATCTCATGCTATAGGAAGGGTCTCAGGTTGGAATAGAAGGAGTTGGATATCACATCTCATGTTATAGGAAGGGTCTCAGGATTGGAATGGGAAGGACTTGGATATCACATCTCATGCTGTAGGCAGGGTCTCAGGTTTGGAAAGGGAAGGAGATGGATATCACATTTCATGTTAGAGGTAGGATCTCAGGTTTGGTATTAGAGGCATTGAGATATTACATCTCATGCTATCAGAAGGGTCTCAGGATTGGAATGGGAAGGAGTTGGATATCACATTTCATGCTAAAGGGAGGGTCTCAGGTTTGGAAGGGGAAGGATTTGGAAATCACATCTCATATTATAGGAAGGATCTCAGGTTTGGTATTAGAAGCATTGAGATATCACATCTCATGCTATCGGAAGGATCTCAGGTTTGGTATAAGAGGCATTGAGATATCACATCTCATGCTATCATAAGGGTCTCAGGATTGGAATGGGAAGGAGTTGGATATCACATCTCATGTTATAGGAAGGATCTCAGGTTTGGTATTAGAAGCATTGAGACATCACATCTCATGCTATAGGAAGGGTCTCAGGGTTGGAATGGGAAGGAGTTGGATATCACATCTCATGCTATAGGAAGGGTCTCAGGTTTGGTATAAGCATTGAGATATCACATCTCATGCTATAGGAAGGGTCTCAGGATTGGAAAGGGAAGGATTTGGATATCACATCTTATGCTATAGGAAGGGTCTCAGGTTTGGTATAAGCATGGAGATATCACTTCTCATGCTATAGGAAGGGTCTCAGGATTGGAATGGGAAGGAGTTGGATATCACATCTCATGCTATAGGAAGGGGCTCAGATTTGGTATAAACATTGAGATATCACATCTCATGCTATAGGAAGGGTCTCAGGATTGGAATGGGAAGGAGTTGTATATGACATCTCAGGCCATAGGAAGGGTCTCAGATTTGGTATAAGCATTGAGATATCACATCTCATGATATCGGAAGGGTCTCAGGATTGGAATGGGAAGGAGTTGGATATCACATTTCATGATAAAGGAAGGGTCTAAGGTTTGGAAGGGGAAGGATTTGGATATCACATCTCATGTTATAGGACGGGTCTCAGGTTTGGTATTAGAAGCATTGAGATATCAAGTCTCATGGTATAAGAAGGGTCTCAGGATTGGAATGGGAAGGAGTTTGATATCACATCTTATGCCATAGTATGGGTCTCAGGTTTGGTAGAAGCATTGGGATATCACATCTCATGCTATCGGAAGGGTATCAGTATTGGATTTGGAAGGAGTTGGATATCCCATTTCATGCTATAGGAAGGGTCTCAGGTTGGAATGGGAAGGAGTTGGATATCACATTTCATGTTATAGGAAGGGTCTCAGGATTGGAATGGGAAGGACTTGGATATCATATCTCATGCTATAGGAAGGCTCTCAGGTTTGGAAGGGGAAGGAGTTGGATATCACATTTCATGTTAGAGGAAGGATCTCAGGTTTGGTATTAGAGGCCTTGAGATATCACATCTCATGCTATAGGAAGGGTCTCAGGATTGGAATGGGAAGGAGTTGGATATCACATCTCAAGCTATAGGAAGGGTCTCAGGTTTGGTATAAACATTGAGATAGCACATCTCATGCTATAGGAAGGGTCTCCTGATTGGAATGGGAAGAAGTTGGATATCACATCTCATGCTATAGGAAGGGTCTCAGGTTTGGTATAAGCATTGAGATATCACATCTCATGCTATAGGAAGGGTCTCAGGATTGGAATGGGAAGGAGTTGTATATGCCATCTCATGCCATAGGAAGGGTCTCAGGTTTGGTATAAGCATTGAGATATCACATCACATGCTATAGGAAGGGTCTCAGGATTGGAATGGGAAGGACTTGGATATCACATATCATGCTATAGGCAGGGTCTCAGGTTTGGAAAGGGAAGGAGATGGATATCACATTTCATGTTAGAGGTAGGATCTCAGGTTTGGTATTAGAGGCATTGAGAAATCACATCTCATGCTATCAGAAGGGTCTCAGGATTGGAATGGGAAGGAGTTGGATATCACATCTCATGCTAAAGGGAGGGTCTCAGGTTTGGAAGGGGAAGGATTTGGAAATCACATCTCATATTATAGGAAGGATCTCAGGTTTGGTATTAGAAGCATTGAGATATCACATCTCATGCTATCGGAAGGATCTCAGGTTTGGTATAAGAGGCATTGAGATATCACATCTCATGCTATCATAAGGGTCTCAGGATTGGAATGGGAAGGAGTTGGATATCACATCTCATGTTATAGGAAGGATCTCAGGTTTGGTATTGGAAGCATTGAGACATCACATCTCATGCTATAGGAATGGTCTCAGGATTAGAATGGGTAGGAGTTGGATATCACATATGCTATAGGAAGTGTCTTTGGTTTGGAACGGGAAGGAGTTGGATATCACATCTCATGTTATAGGAAGGGTCTCAGGTTTGGTATAAGCATTGAGATATCACATCTCTGCTATCAGGAGTGGCTCAGGATTGGAATGGGAAGGAGTTGGATATCCCATCTCATGTTAAAGGACGGGTCTCTGGTTTGGTATTAGAATCATTGAGATATCACATCGCATGCTGTAGGAAGGGTCTAAGGATTGGAATGGGATGGACTTGGATATCACATCTCATGCTATAGGTAGGCTCTCAGGTTTGGTATAAGCATTGAGATATCACATCTCATGCTATAGGAAGGGTCTCAGGATTGGAATGGGAAGGATTTGGATATCACATCTCATGCTATAGGAAGGGTCTCAGGTTTGGTATAAGCATGGAGATATCACTTCTCATGCTATAGGAAGGGTCTCAGGATTGGAATGGGAAGGTGTTGGATATCACATCTCATGCTATAGGAAGGGTCTCAGATTTGGTATAAGCATTGAGATATCACATCTCATGCTCTAGGAAGGGTCTCAGGATTGCAATGGGAAGGAGTTGTATATGACATCTCAGGCCTTAGGAAGGGTCTCAGGTTTGGTATAAGCATTGAGATATCACATCTCTGCTATCGGAAGGGTCTCAGGATTGGAATGGGAGGAGTTGGATATCCCATCTCATGTTATAGGAAGGGTCTCAGGTTTGGTATTAGAAGCATTGAGATATCACATCTCATGCTATAGGAAGGGTCTCAGGATTGGAATGGGAAGGACTTGGATGTCACATCTCATGCTATAGGGAGGGTCTCAAGTTTGATATTAGAAGCATTGAGATAACAAATCTCATGATATCGGAAGGGTCTCAGGATTGGAATGGGAAGGAGTTGGATATCACATCTCATTATAAAGGAAGGGTCTAAGGTTTGGAATGGGATGGATTTGGATATCACATCTCATGTTATAGGACGGGTCTCAGGTTTGGTATTAGAAACATTGAGATATCAAGTGTCATGGTATAAGAAGGGTCTCAGAATTGGAATGGGAAGGAGTTGGATATCACATCTCAAGCTATAGGAAGCGTCTGAGGATTGGAATGGGAAGGAGTTTGATATCACATCTCATGCCATAGTATGGGTCTCAGGTTTGGTAGAAGCATTGGGATATCACATCTCATGCTATCGGAAGGGTATCAGTATTGGATTTGGAAGGAGTTGGATATCCCATCTCATGCTATAGGAAGGGTCTCAGGTTAGAATGGTAAGGAGTTGGATATCACATTTCATGTTATAGGAAGGGTCTCAGGATTGGAATGGGAAGGACTTGGATATCATATCTCATGCTATAGGAAGGCTCTCAGGTTTGGAAGGGGAAGGAGTTGGATATCACATCTCAAGCTATAGGAAGGGTCTCAGGTTTGGTATAAGCATTGAGATATCACATCTCATGCTATAGGAAGGGTCTCAGGATTGGAATGGGAAGAAGTTGGATATCACATCTCATGCTATAGGAAGGGTCTCAGGTTTGGTATAAGCATTGAGATATCACATCTCATGCTATAGGAAGGGTCTCAGGATTGGAATGGGAAGAAGTTGGATATCACATCTCATGCTATAGGAAGGGTCTCAGGTTTGGTATAAGCATTGAGATATCACATCTCATGCTATAGGAAGGGTCTCAGGGTTGGAATGGGAAGGAGTTGTATATGACATCTCATGCCATAGGAAGGGTCTCAGGTTTGGTATAAGCATTGAGATATCACATCACATGCTATAGGAAGGGTCTCAGGATTGGAATGGGAAGGACTTGGATATCACATCTCATGCTATAGGCAGGGTCTCAGGTTTGGAAAGGGAAGGAGATGGATATCACATTTCATGTTAGAGGTAGGATCTCAGGTTTGGTATTAGAGGCATTGAGATCTCACATCTCATGCTATCAGAAGGGTCTCAGGATTGGAATGGGAAGGAGTTGGATATCAAATCTCATGCTAAAGGGATGGTCTAAGGTTTGGAAGGGGAGGGATTTGGACATCATATCTCATGTTATTGGAAGGATCTCAGGTTTGGTATTAGAAGCATTGAGATATCACATCTCATGCTATCGGAAGGGTCTTAGGTTTGGTATAAGCATTGAGATATCACATCTCTGCTATCGGAAGGGTCTCAGGATTGGAATGGGAAGGATTTGGATATCACAATTCATGTTATAGGAAGGGTCTCAGGTTTGGTATTAGATGCATTGAGATATCACATCTCATGCTATAGGAAGGGTCTCAGGATTGGAATGGGAAGGACTTGGATATCACATCTCATGTTATAGGAAGGGTCTCAGGTTTGGTATTAGAAGCATTGAGATATCACATCTCATGCTATAGGAAGGGTCTCAGGAATGGAATGGGAAGGACTTGGATATCACATCTCATGATAAAGGAAGGGTCTAAGGTTTGGAAGGGGAAGGATTTGGATATCACATCTCATGTTATTGGACCGGTCTCAGGTTTGGTATTAGAAGCATTGAGATATCAAGTCTCATGGTATAGGACGGGAGTTTGATATCACATCTCATGCCATGGTATGGGTCTCAGGTTTTGTAGAAGCATTGGGATATCACATCTCATGCTATCGGAAGGGTATCAGGATTGGATTTGGAAGGAGTTGGATATCCCATCTCATGCTATAGGAAGGGTCTCAGGTTGGAATAGAAGGAGTTGGATATCACATCTCATGTTATAGGAAGGGTCTCAGGATTGGAATGGGAAGGACTTGGATATCACATCTCATGCTGTAGGAAGGGTCTCAGGTTTGGAAAAGGAAGGAGTTGGATATCACATTTCATGTTAGAGGTAGGATCTCAGGTTTGGTATTAGAGGCATTGAGATATCACATCTCATGCTATCAGAAGGGTATCAGGATTGGAATGGGAAGGAGTTGGATATCACATCTCATGCTAAAGGGAGGGTCTCAGGTTTGGAATGGGAAGGATTTGGATATCACATCTCATGTTATAGGAAGGACCTAGGTTTGGTATTAGAAGCATTGAGATATCACATCTCATGCTATAGGAAGGGTCTCGGGATTGGAATGGGAAGGAGTTGGATATCACATCTCATGTTATAGGAAGGATCTCAGGTTTGGTATTAGAAGCATTGAGATATCACATCTCATGCTATAGGAAGGGTCTCAGGATTGGAATGGGAAGGAGTTGGATATCACATCTCATGCTATGGGAAGGGTCTCAGGTTTGGTATAAGCATTGAAATATCACATCTCTGCTATCGGAAGGGTCTCAGGATTGGAATGGGAGGAGCTGGATATCACATCTCATGCTATGGGAAGGGTCTCAGGTTTGGTATAAGCATTGAAATATCACATCTCTGCTATCGGAAGGGTCGCAGGATTGGAATGGGAGGAGCTGGATATCACATCTCATGCTAAAGGAAGGGTCTCAGGTTTGGAAGGGGAAGGAGTTGGATATCACATCTCATGCTAAAGGGAGGGTCTCAGGTTTGGAATGGGAAGGATTTGGATATCACATCTCATGTTATAGGAAGGACCTTAGGTTTGGTGTTAGAAGCATTGAGATATCACATCTCATGCTATAGGAAGGGTCTCGGGATTGGAATGGGAAGGAGTTGGATATCACATCTCATGTTATTGGAAGGATCTCAGGTTTGGTATTAGAAGCATTGAGATATCACATCTCATGCTATCGGAAGGGTCTTAGGTTTGGTATAAGCATTGAGATATCACATCTCTGCTATCGGAAGGGTCTCAGGATTGGAATGGGAAGGATTTGGATATCATAATTCATGTTATAGGAAGGGTCTCAGGTTTGGTATTAGAAGCATTGAGATATCACATCTCATGCTATAGGAAGGGTCTCAGGATTGGAATGGGAAGGACTTGGATATCACATCTCATGTTATAGGAAGGGTCTCAGGTTTGGTATTAGAAGCATTGAGATATCACATCTCATGCTATAGGAAGGGTCTCAGGAATGGAATGGGAAGGACTTGGATATCACATCTCATGATAAAGGAAGGGTCTAAGGTTTGGAAGGGGAAGGATTTGGATATCACATCTCATGTTATTGGACCGGTCTCAGGTTTGGTATTAGAAGCATTGAGATATCAAGTCTCATGGTATAGGACGGGAGTTTGATATCACATCTCATGCCATGGTATGGGTCTCAGGTTTTGTAGAAGCATTGGTATATCACATCTCATGCTATCGGAAGGGTATCAGGATTGGATTTGGAAGGAGTTGGATATCCCATCTCATGCTATAGGAAGGGTCTCAGGTTGGAATAGAAGGAGTTGGATATCACATCTCATGTTATAGGAAGGGTCTCAGGATTGGAATGGGAAGGACTTGGATATCACATCTCATGTTATAGGAAGGGTCTCAGGTTTGGTATTAGAAGCATTGAGATATCACATCTCATGCTATAGGAAGGGTCTCAGGATTGGAATGGGAAGGACTTGGATGTCACATCTCATGCTATAGGGAGGGTCTCAAATTTGATATTAGAAGCATTGAGATAACAAATCTCATGATATCGGAAGGGTCTCAGGATTGGAATGGGAAGGAGTTGGATATCACATCTCATTATAAAGGAAGGGTCTAAGGTTTGGAAGGGGAAGGATTTGGATATCACATCTCATGTTATAGGACGGGTCTCAGGTTTGGTATTAGAAGCATTGAGATATCAAGTCTCATGGTATAAGAAGGGTCTCAGAATTGGAATGGGAAGGAGTTGGATATCACATCTCAAGCTATAGGAAGCGTCTCAGGATTGGAATGGGAAGGAGTTTGATATCACATCTTATGCCATAGTATGGGTCTCAGGTTTGGTAGAAGCATTGGGATATCACATCTCATGCTATAGGAAGGGTCTCAGGATTGGAATGGGAAGAAGTTGGATATCACATCTCAAGCTATAGGAAGGGTCTCAGGTTTGGTATAAGCATTGAGATATCACATCTCATGCTATAGGAAGGGTCTCAGGGTTGGAATGGGAAGGAGTTGTATATGACATCTCATGCCATAGGAAGGGTCTCAGGTTTGGTATAAGCATTGAGATTTCACATTACATGCTATAGGAAGGGTCTCAGGATTGGAATGGGAAGGACTTGGATATCACATCACATGCTATAGGAAGGGTCTCAGGATTGGAATGGGAAGGACTTGGATATCACATCTCATGCTATAGGCAGGGTCTCAGGTTTGGAAAGGGAAGGAGATGGATATCACATTTCATGTTAGAGGTAGGATCTCAGGTTTGGTATTAGAGGCAATGAGATATCACATCTCATGCTATCAGAAGGGTCTCAGGATTGGAATGGGAAGGAGTTGGATATCACATTTCATGCTAAAGGGAGGGTCTCAGGTTTGGAAGGGGAAGGATTTGGAAATCACATCTCATATTATAGGAAGGATCTCAGGTTTGGTATTAGAAGCATTGAGATATCACATCTCATGCTATCGGAAGGATCTCAGGTTTGGTATAAGAGGCATTGAGATATCACATCTCATGCTATCATAAGGGTCTCAGGATTGGAATGGGAAGGAGTTGGATATCACATCTCATGTTATAGGAAGGATCTCAGGTTTGGTATTAGAAGCATTGAGACATCACATCTCATGCTATAGGAAGGGTCTCAGGATTGGAATGGGAAGGAGTTGGATATCACATCTCATGCTATAGGAAGGGTCTCACGTTTGGTATAAGCATTGAGATATCACATCTCATGCTATAGGAAGTGTCTCAGGATTGGAATGGGAAGGATTTGGATATCACATCTTATGCTATAGGAAGGGTCTCAGGTTTGGTATAAGCATTGAGATATCACATCTCATGCTATAGGAAGGGTCTCAGGATTGGAATGGGAAGAAGTTGGATATCACATCTCATGCTATAGGAAGGGTCTCAGGTTTGGTATAAGCATTGAGATATCACATCTCATGCTATAGGAAGGGTCTTAGGGTTGGAATGGGAAGGAGTTGTATATGACATCTCATGCCATAGGAAGGGTCTCAGGTTTGGTATAAGCATTGAGATATCACATCACATGCTATAGGAAGGGTCTCAGGATTGGAATGCGAAGGACTTGGATATCACTTCTCATGCTATAGGCAGGGTCTCAGGTTTGGAAAGGGAAGGAGATGGATATCACATTTCATGTTAGAGGTAGGATCTCAGGTTTGGTATTAGAGGCATTGAGATATCACATCTCATGCTATCAGAAGGGTCTCAGGATTGGAATGGGAAGGAGTTGGATATCACATTTCATGCTAAAGGGAGGGTCTCAGGTTTGGAAGGGGAAGGATTTGGAAATCACATCTCATATTATAGGAAGGATCTCAGGTTTGGTATTAGAAGCATTGAGATATCACATCTCATGCTATCGGAAGGATCTCAGGTTTGGTATAAGAGGCATTGAGATATCACATCTCATGCTATCATAAGGGTCTCAGGATTGGAATGGGAAGGAGTTGGATATCACATCTCATGTTATAGGAAGGATCTCAGGTTTGGTATTAGAAGCATTGAGACATCACATCTCATGCTATAGGAAGGGTCTCAGGATTGGAATGGGAAGGAGTTGGATATCACATCTCATGCTATAGGAAGGGTCTCAGGTTTGGTATAAGCATTGAGATATCACATCTCATGCTATAGGAAGGGTCTCAGGATTGGAATGGGAAGGATTTGGATATCACATCTTATGCTATAGGAAGGGTCTCAGGTTTGGTATAAGCATGGAGATATCACTTCTCATGCTATAGGAAGGGTCTCAGGATGGGAATGGGAAGGAGTTGGATATCACATCTCATGCTATAGGAAGGGTCTCAGATTTGGTATAAGCATTAAGATATCACATCTCATGCTATAGGAAGGGTCTCAGGATTGGAATGGGAAGGAGTTGTATATGACATCTCAGGCCATAGGAAGGGTCTCAGATTTGGTATAAGCATTGAGATATCACATCTCATGATATCGGAAGGGTCTCAGGATTGGAATGGGAAGGAGTTGGATATCACATTTCATGATAAAGGAAGGGTCTAAGGTTTGGAAGGGGAAGGATTTGGATATCACATCTCATGTTATAGGACGGGTCTCAGGTTTGGTATTAGAAGCATTGAGATATCAAGTCTCATGGTATAAGAAGGGTCTCAGGATTGGAATGGGAAGGAGTTTGATATCACATCTCATGCCATAGTATGGGTCTCAGGTTTGGTAGAAGCATTGGGATATCACATCTCATGCTATCGGAAGGGTATCAGTATTGGATTTCGAAGGAGTTGGATATCCCATCTCATGCTATAGGAAGGGTCTCAGGTTGGAATTGGAAGGAGTTGGATATCACATTTCATTTTATAGGAAGGGTCTCAGGATTGGAATGGGAAGGACTTGGATATCATATCTCATGCTATAGGAAGGCTCTCAGGTTTGGAAGGGGAAGGAGTTGGATCTCACATTTCATGTTAGAGGAAGGATCTCAGGTTTGGTATTAGAGGCCTTGAGATATCACATCTCATGCTGTAGGAAGGATCTCAGGATTGGAATGGGAAGGAGTTGGATATCACATCTCAAGCTATAGGAAGGGTCTCAGGTTTGGTATAAGCATTGAGATATCACATCTCATGCTATAGGAAGGGTCTCAGGATTGGAATGGGAAGAAGTTGGATATCACATCTCATGCTATAGGAAGGGTCTCAGGTTTGGTATAAGCATTGAGATATCACATCTCATGCTATAGGAAGGGTCTCAGGATTGGAATGGGAAGGAGTTGTATATGCCATCTCATGCCATAGGAAGGGTCTCAGGTTTGGTATAAGCATTGAGATATCACATCACATGCTATAGGAAGGGTCTCAGGATTGGAATGGGAAGGACTTGGATATCACATATCATGCTATAGGCAGGGTCTCAGGTTTGGAAAGGGAAGGAGATGGATATCACATTTCATGTTAGAGGTAGGATCTCAGGTTTGGTATTAGAGGCATTGAGAAATCACATCTCATGCTATCAGAAGGGTCTCAGGATTGGAATGGGAAGGAGTTGGATATCACATCTCATGCTAAAGGGAGGGTCTCAGGTTTGGAAGGGGAAGGATTTGGAAATCACATCTCATATTATAGGAAGGATCTCAGGTTTGGTATTAGAAGCATTGAGATATCACATCTCATGCTATCGGAAGGATCTCAGGTTTGGTATAATAGGCATTGAGATATCACATCTCATGCTATCATAAGGGTCTCAGGATTGGAATGGGAAGGAGTTGGATATCACATCTCATGTTATAGGAAGGATCTCAGGTTTGGTATTGGAAGCATTGAGACATCACATCTCATGCTATAGGAATGGTCTCAGGATTGGAATGGGTAGGAGTTGGATATTACATTCTTGCTATAGGAAGGGTCTCATGTTTGGAATGGGAAGGAGTTGGATATCACATATGCTATAGGAAGTGTCTTAGGTTTGGAACGGGAAGGAGTTGGATATCACATCACATGTTATAGGAAGGGTTTCAGGTTTGGTATAAGCATTGAGATATCACATCTCTGCTATCAGGAGTGGCTCAGGATTGGAATGGGAAGGAGTTGGATATCCCATCTCATGTTAACGGACGGGTCTCTGGTTTGGTATTAGAATCATTGAGATATCACATCGCTGTTAGGAAAGATTTCGTAATTGTAGGGAATTTTCCTTCCATGTGGCAACCCCTAAACTTTTTGCTATTGTTTTTAACCTTGTTCTTGACTTTGCCAGAGAAGTACAGCCTTCTGCCGCACTTCTCTGGGCTTTCGCTCCTTTCTTACGGGGAAACTGACATGCCCTTAAGACAGTCAGTACCGGGGAACGCTGTTTCCCGTAGTTTCTTTTATCATGTTGCGGCTTTAGTGCAACATGACACAAGAGGGCACTGTAAGCTAAGTTACAGCTCTCTTGGGTCTCTAGCCTTCTACAGGCCCTAGATACTCTTTTAGGATGGTATTTGATCGGTGCAAGTCATTCAGGGACTGGAATGGTGGCAGCGATTGTTTTGTTTATTTTGAGCTCCTTTTGGCGTTCTGAGCACGTTTTTCGCACTGAACCCAAAATGGTGGCCTGGCTCCCAAAATGGCCAGACCACGAGGCTCCTTTGTCCTGTCCACTGACCGTCTTGCTCCCTTCACCTTCCCCAGGTCGGGCGACCCGGGGCCTTCCTTATTTGGGCATGTACTTTCCCGCGAAACGTGGTTGCTTTCGCGGGCTTCTACATGTCGTTTGTGTGCCTCCAGGGTGGGGGCTGGGATGTCTGGTCCCAATACACATCCTGGGTGCCAGAGAGTCTAGGGTGGTGTGAATGCCTGGGACCACCGTGGTCCGTGATTGGTCCACGTATGGTATGTGTGTTGATGAGCGGATCTCCCATTGGCTCCCCTCCGTTTTGGCGCAAAGGGAACCGTGGATAAGAGGGAGCTGGAAACACCACTACCAGGTCGATCTCCTGAGTTCTCACGAACGAAGGAATACAGGAGCCAAGTATCCTGCAACCAAGAGGCTGGACCGAGGAATCGCTGGTGATCCGCTGAAGGAATCCTCCTTTGCACTGCTGTCGTCCTGTGAAACCCTTTCCTCCTTGGATCGAACCAGAAGGCCTGTACTGGTGCTTCGACCTTTGGAATAGCAGGAACAGCTATTCCCGGCGACTTCATCCTCTCCTGCCAAGTAAGCCTTCGGAAGTGTCTCTGGGCCATCCAGTTGACTGACCAGCTTACAAGGGAGTCCTGCTCTGTAACCGCCGCCAGGTTGCGTTGTATTCCGAGTCCTTGTCACTCTCCCACGCTTCGTACACTTGGCGTTCCCAAGTCTGAAGGGAGGAGTGTACATTTGGCTCGAATACACACGGCTGCTCCGTTGTCCTGCTGCGGCAACAAACTGTGCTGGTTTCGTCGATTGGGACGTCTTTTTGCTCTACACGACTACGAGGCGTTCCCTGCTCTTCTGAACCTGCCAGCTGCTGAAACGAACGTGGAGAAGCCTGGGTCTGCTTGCTTCGGGGACCGGTGAGTAGTTTAGCTAGGATCTGGTCGCCCTCCTGCAGTATCCCATTGCTTTTCCCTGCTGTGTAAAAACAGCACCCTTTTGGCCGTACTCGTGCTCTGCTTCTGCCCGCTGTGGAGGCTGCGCTTGAGTTACGGAACCTGTTCTCCTTCTGCTGTGCACTAACGTGAACTGCCTGACTTCCTCCGAAGAGCTTCCCCTTTTGCCCGTTGGCACCGGCGTGGCAGGTACTTTGAGCACAAGGCTCCACTCTTCGCAGGGCTCGGACTTCCATCTAGTAGGTGCCTCTGAAGGCGAACTGAGTCTAAAGCGGTATCGCACTGCCTGTTTTCCTTCCCTGGCAGGTGGACTACATATTTCGTGATTTAAACGCTTGCGACTGTGTATTTGTATATATATTGTGTTGATATGGTATATGTTGGTTTAATATTGTGATATTGTGATTTTCTCGCTACGGTCATTATTTTAAAGGCCTTAAAATAAATGTGTATCTATTTTTGATATAACAACTGTTTGGAGTAGTTTGTAAGCGCTCTTGCTTTGTGTGCTCATTGCGGGCTTTCAGTCACCCTCACCCCTCTTGAGACCTAGTCTTGACCGCCGCGATCGCTACCTTGATTGGTCTGGCTTGTCCAGAGGTTACCCTGTTCCAAGTAATTAGGTTGGCCTTCTGAACTTCTGCGCCACCAGGACAGAGTTCAGAAATCCGTCTTAACAATCGCATGCTGTAGGAAGGGTCTAAGGATTGGAATGGGATGGACTTGGATATCACATCTCATGCTATAGGTAGGCTCTCAGGTTTGGTATAAGCATTGAGATATCACATCTCATGCTATAGGAAGGGTCTCATGATTGGAATGGGAAGGATTTGGATATCACATCTCATGCTATAGGAAGGGTCTCAGGTTTGGTATAAGCATGGAGATATCACTTCTCATGCTATAGGAAGGGTCTCAGGATTGGAATGGGAAGGTGTTGGATATCACATCTCATGCTATAGGAAGGGTCTCAGATTTGGTATAAGCATTGAGATATCACATCTCATGCTATAGGAAGGGTCTCAGGATTGCAATGGGAAGGAGATGTATATGAC
The DNA here is from genome assembly GCF_040938575.1 of Ambystoma mexicanum. Lineage (NCBI taxonomy): Eukaryota > Metazoa > Chordata > Amphibia > Caudata > Ambystomatidae > Ambystoma > Ambystoma mexicanum. The sequence continues at coordinate 12,130,436 of NW_027182477.1, read as the reverse complement.
ATCTCAGGCCTTAAGAAGGGTCTCAGGTTTGGTATAAGCATTGAGATATCACATCTCTGCTATCGGAAGGGTCTCAGGATTGGAATGGGAAGGAGTTGGATATCCCATCTCATGTTATAGGAAGGGTCTCAGGTTTGGTATTAGAAGCATTGAGATATCACATCTCATGCTATAGGAAGGGTCTCAGGATTGGAATGGGAAGGACTTGGATGTCACATCTCATGCTATAGGGAGGGTCTCAAGTTTGATATTAGAAGCATTGAGATAACAAATCTCATGATATCGGAAAGGTCTCAGGATTGGAATGGAAAGGAGTTGGATATCACATCTCATTATAAAGGAAGGGTCTAAGGTTTGGAAGGGGAAGGACTTGGATGTCACATCTCATGTTATAGGACGGGTCTCAGGTTTGGTATTAGAAGCATTGAGATATCAAGTGTCATGGTATAAGAAGGGTCTCAGAATTGGAATGGGAAGGAGTTGGATATCACATCTCAAGCTATAGGAAGCGTCTCAGGATTGGAATGGGAAGGAGTTTGATATCACATCTCATGCCATAGTATGGGTCTCAGGTTTGGTAGAAGCATTGGGATATCACATCTCATGCTATCGGAAGGGTATCAGTATTGGATTTGGAAGGAGTTGGATATCCCATCTCATGCTATAGGAAGGGTCTCAGGTTAGAATGGGAAGGAGTTGGATATCACATTTCATGTTATAGGAAGGGTCTCAGGATTGGAATGGGAAGGACTTGGATATCATATCTCATGCTATAGGAAGGCTCTCAGGTTTGGAAGGGGAAGGAGTTGGATATCACATTTCATGTTAGAGGAAGGATCTCAGGTTTGGTATTAGAGGCCTTGAGATATCACATCTCATGCTATAGGAAGGGTCTCAGGATTGGAATGGGAAGGAGTTGGATATCACATCTCAAGCTATAGGAAGGGTCTCAGGTTTGGTATAAGCATTGAGATATCACATCTCATGCTATAGGAAGGGTCTCAGGATTGGAATGGGAAGAAGTTGGATATCACATCTCATGCTATAGGAAGGGTCTCAGGTTTGGTATAAGCATTGAGATATCACATCTCATGCTATAGGAAGGGTCTCAGGGTTGGATTGGGAAGGAGTTGTATATGACATCTCATGCCATAGGAAGGGTCTCAGGTTTGGTATAAGCATTGAGATATCACATCACATGCTATAGGAAGGGTCTCAGGATTGGAATGGGAAGGACTTGGATATCACATCTCATGCTATAGGCAGGGTCTCAGGTTTGGAAAGGGAAGGAGATGGATATCACATTTCATGTTAGAGGTAGGATCTCAGGTTTGGTATTAGAGGCATTGAGATATCACATCTCATGCTATCAGAAGGGTCTCAGGATTGGAATGGGAAGGAGTTGGATATCACATTTCATGCTAAAGGGAGGGTCTCAGGTTTGGAAGGGGAAGGATTTGGAAATCACATCTCATATTATAGGAAGGATCTCAGGTTTGGTATTAGAAGCATTGAGATATCACATCTCATGCTATCGGAAGGATCTCAGGTTTGGTATAAGAGGCATTGAGATATCACATCTCATGCTATCATAAGGGTCTCAGGATTGGAATGGGAAGGAGTTGGATATCACATCTCATGTTATATGAAGGATCTCAGGTTTGGTATTAGAAGCATTGAGACATCACATCTCATGCTATAGGAAGGGTCTCAGGATTGGAATGGGAAGGAGTTGGATATCACATCTCATGCTATAGGAAGGGTCTCAGGTTTGCTATAAGCATTGAGATATCACATCTCATGCTATAGGAAGGGTCTCAGGATTGGAATGGGAAGGATTTGGATATCACATCTTATGCTATAGGAAGGGTCTCAGGTTTGGTATAAGCATTGAGATATCACATCTCATGCTATAGGAAGGGTCTCAGGATTGGAATGGGAAGAAGTTGGATATCACATCTCATGCTATAGGAAGGGTCTCAGGTTTGGTATAAGCATTGAGATATCACATCTCATGCTATAGGAAGGGTCTCAGGGTTGGAATGGGAAGGAGTTGTATATGACATCTCATGCCATAGGAAGGGTCTCAGGTTTGGTATAAGCATTGAGATATCACATCACATGCTATAGGAAGGGTCTCAGGATTGGAATGGGAAGGACTTGGATATCACATCTCATGCTATAGGCAGGGTCTCAGGTTTGGAAAGGGAAGGAGATGGATATCACATTTCATGTTAGAGGTAGGATCTCAGGTTTGGTATTAGAGGCATTGAGATATCACATCTCATGCTATCAGAAGGGTCTCAGGATTGGAATGGGAAGGAGTTGGTGTTAGGAAAGATTTCGTAATACTAGGTAATTTTCCTTCCATGTGGCAACCCCTAAACTTTTTGCTGTTGTTTTTCACCTTGTTCTTGACTTTGCCAGAGAAGTGCAGCCTTCTGCCGCACTCCTCTGGGCTTTCGCTCCTTTCTTACGGGGAAACTGACATGCCCTTAAGACAGTCAGTACCGGGGAACGCTGTTTCCCGTAGTTTCTTTTATCATGTTGCAGCTTTAGTGCAACATGACACAAGAGGGCACTGTAAGCTAAGTTACAGCTCTCTTGGGTCTCTAGCCTTCTACAGGCCCTAGATACTCTTTTAGGATGGTATTTTGATCGGTGCAAGTCATTCAGGGACTGGAATGGTGGCAGCGATCGTTTTGTTTATTTTGAGCTCCTTTTGGCGTTCTGAGCGCGTTTTTCGCACTGAACCCAAAATGGTGGCCTGGCTCCCAAAATGGCCAGACCACGATGCTCTTTTGTCCTGTCCAATGACCGTCTTGCTCCCTTCACCTTCCCCAGGTCGAGCGACCCGGGGCCTTCCTTATTTGGGCATGTACTTTCCCGCGAAACGTGGTTGCTTTCGCGGGCTTCTACATGTCTTTTGTGTGCCTCCAGGGTGTGGGCTGGGATGTCTGGTCCCAATTCACATCCTGGGTGCCAGAGAGTCTAGGGTGGTGTAAATGCCTGGGACCACTGTGGTCCGTGATTGGTCCACGTATGGTATTTGTGTTGATGAGCGGATCTCCCATTGGCTCCCCTCCGTTTTGGCGCGAAGGGAACCGTGGATAAGAGGGGGTTGGAAACACCACTACCATGTCGATCTCCTGAGTTCTCACGAACAAAGGAATACAGGAGCCAAGTATCCTGCAACCAAGAGGCTGGACCGAGGAATCGCTGGTGACCCGCTGAAGGAATCCTCCTTTGCACTGCTGTCGTCCTGTGAAACCCTTTCCTCCTTTGATCGAACCAGAAGGCCTGTACTGGTGCTTCGACCTTTGGAATAGCAGGAACAGCTATTCCCGGCGACTTCATCATCTCCTGCCAAGTAAGCCTTCGGAAGTGTCTCTGGGCCATCCAGTTGACTGACCAGTTTACAAGGGAGTCCTGCTCTGTAACCGCCGCCAGGTTGTGTTGTATTTCGAGTCCTTGTCACTCTCCCACGCTTCGTACACTTGGCGTTCCCAAGTCTGAAGGGAGGAGTGTACATTTGGCTCGAATACACACGACCGCTCCGTTGTCCTGCTGCGGCAACAAACTGTGCCGGTTTCGTCGATTGGGACGTCTTTTTGCTCTACACGACTACGAGGCGTTCCCTGCTCTTCTGAGCCTGCCAGCTGCTGAAACTAACGTGGAGAAGCCTGGGTCTGCTTGCTTCGGGGACCGGTGAGTAGTATAGCTAGGATCTGGTCGCCCTCCTGCAGTATCCCATTGCTTTTCCCTGCTGTGTAAAAACAGCACCCTTTTGCCGTACTCGCGCTCTGCTTCTGCTCGCTGTGGAGGCTGCGCTTGAGTTGCGGAACCTGTTCTCCTTCTGCTGTGCACTAACCCGAACTGCCTGACTTCCTCCGAAGAGCTTCTCCTTTTGCCTGTTGGCACCGGCGTGGCAGGTACTTTGAGCACAAGGCTCCACTCTTCGCAGTGCTCGGACTTCCATCTAGTTAGGTGCCTCTGAAGGCGAACTGAGTCTAAAGCGTTATCGCACTGCCTGTTTTCCTTCCCTGGCAGGTGGACTACACATTTCGTGCCTCTAATGCTTAAGACTGTCGTATTTGTATATATATTGTGTTGATATGGTATGTGTTGGTTTAGTATTGTGATATTGTGATTTTCTCGCTACGGTCATTATTTTAAAGGCCTTAAAATAAATGTGTATCTATTTTTGATATAACAACTGTTTGGAGTAGTTTGTAAGCGCTCTTGCTTTGTGTGCTCATTGCGGGCTTTCAGTCACCCTCACCCCTCTTGAGACCTAGTCTTGACCGCCGCGATCGCTACCTTGATTGGTCTGGCTTGTCCAGAGGTTACCCTGTTCCAAGTAATTAGGTTGGCCTTCTGAACTTCTGCGCCACCAGGACAGAGTTCAGAAATCCGTCTTAACAGTTGGATATCACATTTCATGCTAAAGGGAGGGTCTCAGGTTTGGAAGGGGAAGGATTTGGAAATCACATCTCATATTATAGGAAGGATCTCAGGTTTGGTATTAGAAGCATTGAGATATCACATCTCATGCTATCGGAAGGATCTCAGGTTTGGTATAAGAGGCATTGAGATATCACATCTCATGCTATCATAAGGGTCTCAGGATTGGAATGGGAAGGAGTTGGATATCACATCTCATGTTATAGGAAGGATCTCAGGTTTTGTATTAGAAGCATTGAGACATCACATCTCTTGCTATAGGAAGGGTCTCAGGATTGGAATGGGAAGGAGTTGGATATCACATCTCATGCTATAGGAAGGGTCTCAGGTTTGGTATAAGCATTGAGATATCACATCTCATGCTATAGGAAGGGTCTCAGGATTGGAATGGGAAGGATTTGGATATCACATTTTATGCTATAGGAAGGGTCTCAGGTTTGGTATAAGCATGGAGATATCACTTCTCATGCTATAGGAAGGGTCTCAGGATTGGAATGGGAAGGAGTTGGATATCACATCTCATGCTATAGGAAGGGTCTCAGATTTGGTATAAGCATTGAGATATCACATATCATGCTATAGGAAGGGTCTCAGGATTGGAATGGGAAGGAGTTGTATATGACATCTCAGGCCATAGGAAGGGTCTCCGATTTGGCATAAGCATTGAGATATCACATCTCATGATATCGGAAGGGTCTCAGGATTGGAATGGGAAGGAGTTGGATTACACATCTCATGATAAAGGAAGGGTCTAAGGTTTGGAAGGGGAAGGATTTGGATATCACATCTCATGTTATAGGACGGGTCTCAGGTTTGGTATTAGAAGCATTGAGATATCAAGTCTCATGGTATAAGAAGGGTCTCAGGATTGGAATGGGAAGGAGTTTGATATCACATCTCATGCCATAGTATGGGTCTCAGGTTTGGTAGAAGCATTGGGATATCACATCTCATGCTATCGGAGGGTATCAGTATTGGATTTGGAAGGAGTTGGATATCCCATCTCATGCTATAGGAAGGGTCTCAGGTTGGAATGGGAAGGAGTTGGATATCACATTTCATGTTATAGGAAGGGTCTCAGGATTGGAATGGGAAGGACTTGGATATCATATCTCATGCTATAGGAAGGCTCTCAGGTTTGGAAGGGGAAGGAGTTGGATATCACATTTCATGTTAGAGGAAGGATCTCAGGTTTGGTAGTAGAGGCCTTGAGATATCACATCTCATGCTATAGAAAGGGTCTCAGGATTGGAATGGGAAGGAGTTCGATATCACATCTCAAGCTATAGGAAGGGTCTCAGGTTTGGTATAAGCATTGAGATATCACATCTCATGCTATAGGAAGGGTCTCAGGATTGGAATGGGAAGAAGTTGGATATCACATCTCATGCTATAGGAAGGGTCTCAGGTTTGGTATAAGCATTGAGATATCACATCTCATGCTATAGGAAGGGTCTCAGGATTGGAATGGGAAGGAGTTGTATATGCCATCTCATGCCATAGGAAGGGTCTCAGGTTTGGTATAAGCATTAAGATATCACAGCACATGCTATAGGAAGGGTCTCAGGATTGGAATGGGAAGGACTTGGATATCACATATCATGCTATAGGCAGGGTCTCAGGTTTGGAAATTGAAGGAGATGGATATCACATTTCATGTTAGAGGTAGGATCTCAGGTTTGGTATTAGAGGCATTGAGATATCACATCTCATGCTATCAGAAGGGTCTCAGGATTGGAATGGGAAGGAGTTGGATATCACATCTCATGCTAAAGGGAGGGTCTCAGGTTTGGAAGGGGAAGGATTTGGAAATCACATCTCATATTATAGGAAGGATCTCAGGTTTGGTATTAGAAGCATTGAGATATCACATCTCATGCTATCGGAAGGATCTCAGGTTTGGTATAAGAGGCATTGAGATATCACATCTCATGCTATCATAAGGGTCTCAGGATTGGAATGGGAAGGAGTTGGATATCAAATCTCATGTTATAGGAAGGATCTCAGGTTTGGTATTGGAAGCATTGAGACATCACATCTCATGCTATAGGAAGGGTCTCAGGATTGGAATGGGAAGGAGTTGGATATCACATCTCATGTTATAGGAAAGATCTCAGGTTTGGTATTAGAAGCATTGAGACATCACATCTCATGTTATAGGAAGGGTCTCAGGGTTGGAATGGGAAGAAGTTGGATATCACATCTCATGCTATAGGAAGGGTCTCAGGTTTGGAAGGGGAAGGAGTTGGATATCCAATCTCATGTTATAGGACTGGTCTCAGGTTTGGTATTAGAAGCATTGAGATATCACATTGCATGCTGTAGGAAGGATCTCAGGTTTGGAGGGTCTCAGGTTTGGTATAAGCATTGAGATATCACATCTCTGCTATCAGAAGTGTCTCAGGATTGGAATGGGAAGGAGTTGGATATCCCATCTCATGTTATAGGACGGGTCTCAGGTTTGTTATTAGAATCATTGAGATATCATATTGCACGCTGCAGGAAGGGTCTAAGGATTGGAATGGGAAGGACTTGGATATCACATCTCATGCTATAGATAGGCTCTCAGATTTGGAAAGGGAAGGAGTTGGATATCACATTTCATGTTAGAGGAAGGATCTCAGGTTTGGTATTAGAGGCATTGAGATATCACATCTCATGCTATAGGAAGCGTCTCAGGTTTGGAATGGGAAGGAGTTGGGTATCACATCTCATGCTATAGGAAGGGTCTCAGGATTGGTATAAGTATTGAGATATAACATCTCATGCTTTAGGAAGGGTCTCAGGATTGGAATGGAAGGAGTTGGATATCACATCTCATGTTATAGGAAGGGTCTCAGGTTTCGTATAAGCATTGAGATATCACATCTCATGCTATAGGAAGGGTCTCAGGATTGGAATGGGAAGGAGTTGTATATGACATCTCATGCCGTAGGAAGGGTCTCAGGTTTCGTATAAGCATTGAGATATCACATCTCTGCTATCGGAAGGGTCTCAGGATTGGAATGGGAAGGAGTTGGATATCCCATCTCATGTTATAGGAAGAGTCTCAGGTTTGGTATTAGAAGCATTGGATATCACATATCATGCTATAGGAAGTGTCTCAGGATTGGAATGGGAAGGACTTGGATATCACATCTCATGGTATAGGGAGGGTCTCAAGTTTGATATTAGAAGCATTGAGATATCACATCTCATGCTATAGGAAGGGTCTCAGGATTGGAATGGGAAGGAGTTGGATATCACATCTCATGCTATAGGAAGGGTCTCAGGTTTGGTATAAGCAGTGAGATATCACATCTCATGCTATAGGAAGGGTCTCAGGATTGGAATGGGAAGGAGTTGGATATCACATCTCATGTTATAGGAAGGATCTCAGGTTCGGTATAAGCATTGAGATATCACATCTCTGCTATTGGAAGGGTCTCAGGATTGGAATGGGAAGGAGTTGGATATTCCCATCTCATGTTATAGGAAGGGTCTCAGGTTTGGTATTAGAAGCATTGAGATATCACATCTCATGCTGTAGGAAGGGTCTCAGGATTGGAATTGGAAGGAGTTGGATATCACATCTCATGCTATAGGAAGGATCACAGGTTTGGTATTAGAAGCATTGAGATATCACATCTCATGCTATCAGAAGGGTCTCAGGATTGGAATGGGAAGGAGTTGGATATCACATCTCATGCTATAGGAAGGGTCTCAGGTTTGGAACGGGAAGGAGTTGGATATCATATCTCATGTTATAGGAAGAGTCTCAGGTTTGGTATATGCATTGAGATATCACATCTCTGCTATTGGAGGTGTCTCAGGATTGGGATGGGAAGGAGTTGGATATCACATCTCATGCTATAGGAAGGGTATCAGGTTTGGAACGGGAAGGAGTTGGATATCCCATCTCATGTTATAGGACGGGTCTCAGGTTTGTTATTAGAAGCATTGAGATATCACATCGCATGCTGTAGGAAGGATCTCAGGTTTGGAATGGGAAGGAATTGGATATCACATCTCATGTCATAGGAAGTATCTCAGGTTTGGTATTAGAAGCATTGAGATATCACATCTCATGCTATAGGAATGGTCTCAGGATTGGAATGGGTAGGAGTTGGATATTACATTCTTGCTATAGGAAGGGTCTCATGTTTGGAATGGGAAGGAGTTGGATATCACATATGCTATAGGAAGGGTCTCAGGTTTGGAACGGGAAGGAGTTGGATATCACATCTCATGCTATAGGTAGGCTCTCAGGTTTGGTATAAGCATTGAGATATCACATCTTATGCTATAGGAAGGGTCTCAGGATTGGAATGGGAAGGATTTGGATATCACATCTCATGCTATAGGAATGGTCTCAGGTTTGGTATAGGCATGGAGATATCACTTCTCATGCTATAGGAAGTGTCTCAGGATTGGAATGGGAAGGAGTTGGATATCACATCTCATGTTATAGGAAGGATCTCAGGTTTGGTATTAGAAGCATTGAGACATCACATCTCATGCTATAGGAAGGGTCTCAGGATTGGAATGGGAAGTAGTTGGATATCACATCTCATGCTAAAGGGTGGGTCTCAGGTTTGGAAGGGGAAGGATTTGGATATTACATCTCGTGTTATAGGAATGATCTCAGGTTTGGTATTAGAAGCATTCAGATATCACATCTCATGCTATCGGAAGGATCTCAGGTTTGGTATTAGAAGCATTGAGATATCAAATCTCATGCTATAGGAAGGGTCGCAGGATTGGAATGGGAAGGAGTTCGATATCACATCTCATGCTATGGGAAGGGTCTCAGGATTGGAATGGGAAGGAGTTTTATATGACATCTCATGCCATAGGAAGGATCTCAGGTTTGGTATTAGAAGCATTGAGACATAACATCTCATGTTATAGGAAGGGTCTCAGGATTGGAATGGGAAGGAGTTGGATATCACATCTCATGCTATAGGAAGGGTCTCAGGTTTGGTATAAGTATTGAGATATCACATCTCATGCTATAGGAAGGGTCTCAGGATTGGAATGGGGAGGAGTTGTATATGACATCTCATGCCACAGGAAGGGTCTCAGGTTTGGTATAAGCATTGAGATATCACATCTCTGCTATCGGAAGGGTCTCAGGATTGGAATGGGAAGGAGTTGGATATCCCATCTTACGTTATAGGAAGGGTCTCAGGTTTGGTATTAGAAGCATTGAGATATCACATCTCATGCTATAGGAAGGGTCTCAGGATTGGAATGGGAAGGACTTGGATATCACATCTCATTCTATAGGGAGGGTCTCACGTTTGAAAAGGGAAGGAGTTGGATATCACATTTCATGTTAGATGTAGGATCTCAGGTTTGGTATTAGAGGCATTGAGATATCACATCTCATGCTATCAGAAGGGTCTCAGGAGTGGAATGGGAAGGAATTGGATATCACATCTCATCCTAAAGGGAGGGTCTCAGGAATGGAAGGGGAAGGATTTGGATATCACATCTCATGTTATAGGAAGGATCTCAGGTTTGGTATTAGAGGCATTGAGATATCACATCTCATGCTAAAGGGAGGGTCTCAGATTTCGAAGGGGAAGGATTTGGATATCACATCTCTTGTTATAGGAAGGATCACAGGTTTGGTATTAGAAGCATTGAGATATCACATCTCATGCTATGGGAAGGGTCTCAGGATTGGAATGGGAAGGAGTTGGATATCGCATCTCATGCTATAGGAAGGGTCTCAGGTTTGGAACGATAAGGAGTTAGATATCACATCTCATGTTATAGTAAGAGTCTCAGGTTTGGTATAAGCATTGAGATTTCACATCTCTGCTATCGGAGGTGTCTCAGGATTGGGATGGGAAGGAATTGGATATCACATCTCATGCTATAGGAAGGGTATCAGGTTTGGAACGGGAAGGAGTTGGATATCCCATCTCATGTTATAGGACGGGTTTCAGTTTTGATATTAGAAGCATTGAGATATCACATCACATGCTGTAGGAAGGGTCTCAGGTTTGGAATGAGAAGGATTTAGATATCACATCTCATGTCATAGGAAGGATCTCAGGTTTGGTATAAGCATTGAGATATCACATCTCTGCTATTGGAAAGGTCTCAAGATTGGAATGGGAAGGACTTGGATATCACAATTCATGTTATAGGAAGGGTCTCAGGTTTGGTATTAGAAGCATTGAGATATGACATCTCATGCTATAGGAAGGGTCTCAGGATTGGAATGGGAAGGACTTGGATATCACATCTCATGTTATAGGAAGGGTCTCAGGTTTGGTATTAGAAGCATTGAGATATAACATCTCATGCTATAGGAAGGGTCTCAGGAGTGGAATGGGAAGGAGTTGGATATCACATCTCATGATAAAGGAAGGGTCTAAGGTTTGGAAGGGGAAGGATTTGGATATCACATCTCATGTTATTGGACTGGTCTCAGGTTTGGTATTAGAAGCATTGAGATATCAAGTGTCATGGTATAGGACGGGAGTTTGATATCACATCTCATGCCATGGTATGGGTCTCAGGTTTTGTAGAAGCATTGGGATATCACATCTCATGCTATTGGAAGGATATCAGGATTAGATTTGGAAGGAGTTGGATATCCCATCTCATGCTATAGGAAGGGTCTCAGGTTGGAATGGGAAGGAGTTGGATATCACATCTCATGTTATAGGAAGGGTCTCAGGATTGGACTTGGAAGGACTTGGATATCACATCTCATGCTGTAGGAAGGCTCTCAGGTTTGGAATGGGAAGGAATTGGATATCACATCTCATGCTAAAGGGAGGGTCTCAGGTTTGGTATTAGAAGCATTGAGATATCACATCTCATGCTATCGGAAGGATCTCAGGTTTGGTATTAGAAGCATTGAGATATCACATCTCATGCTATAGGAAGGGTCTCAGGATTGGAATGGGAAGGAGTTGGATATCACATCTCATGTTATAGGAAGGATCTCAGGTTTGGTATTAGAAGCATTGAGATATCACATCTCATGCTATAGGAAGGGTCTCAGGATTGGAATGGGAAGGAGTTAGATATCACATCTCATGCTAAAGGAAGGGTCTCAGTTTTGGTAGAAGCATTGAGATATCACATCTCATGCTATAGGAAGGGTCTCAGGATTGGAATGGGAAGGAGTTGGATATCACATCTCGTGCTATAGGAAGGGTCTCAGGTTTGGTATAAGCATTGAGATATCACATCTCTGCTATCGGAAGGGTCTCAGGATTGGAATGGGAAGGACTTAGATATCACATCTAATGCTATAGGGAGGGTCTCAGTATTGATATTAGAAGCATTGAGATATCACATCTCATGCTATCGGAAGGGTCTCAGGATTGGAATGGAAGGAGCTGGATATCACATCTCATGCTAAGACCTGATATACCCTTCCTATAAAATGAGATGGGAATATCCAACTCCTTCCCATTCCAATCCTAAGACCCTTCCGATAGCAGAGATGTGATATCTCAATGCTTATACCAAACCTGAGATCCTTCCTATAACATGAGGTGTGATATCCAACTCCTTCCCATTCCAATCCTGAGACACTTCCTATAGCATGAGATGTGATATCTCACTGCTTATACCAAACCTGATACCCTTCCTATAGCATGAGATGTGATATCCAACTCCTTCACATTCCAATCCTGAGACACTTCCTATAGCATGAGATGTGATATCTCAATGCTTCTAATACCAAACCTGAGACTCTTCCTATAACATGAGATGGGATATCCAACTCCTTCCCATTCCAATCCTGAGACCCTTCCAAAAGCAGAGATGTGATATCTCAATGCTTATACCAAACCTGAGACCCTTCCTATGGCATGAGATGTCATATACATATCCTTCCCATTCCAATCCTGAGACCCTTCCTATAGCATGAGATGTGATATCTCAATGCTTATACCAAACCTGAGACCCTTCCTATAGCATGAGATGTGATATCCAACTCCTTCCCATTCCAATCCTGAGACCCTTCCTATAGCCTGAGATGTGATATCTCAATGCCTCTAATACCAAACCGGAGATCCTTCCTCTAACATGAAATGTGATATCCAACACCTTCCCTTTCCAAACCTGAGAGCCTACCTATAGCTTGAGATGTGATATCCAAGTCCTTCCCATTCCAATCCTTAGACCCTTCCTACAGCATGCAATATGATATATCAATGATTCTAATAACAAACCTGAGACCCGTCCTATAACATGAGATGGGATATCCAACTCCTTCCCATTCCAATCCTGAGACACTTCCGATAGCAGAGATGTGATATCTCACTGCTTATACCAAACCTGATACCCTTCCTATAGCATGAGATGTGATATCCAACTCCTTCACATTCCAATCCTGAGACACTTCCTATAGCATGAGATGTGATATCTCAATGCTTCTAATACCAAACCTGAGACTCTTCCTATAACATGAGATGGGATATCCAACTCCTTCCCATTCCAATCCTGAGACCCTTCCAAAAGCAGAGATGTGATATCTCAATGCTTATACCAAACCTGAGACCCTTCCTATGGCATGAGATGTCATATACATATCCTTCCCATTCCAATCCTGAGACCCTTCCTATAGCATGAGATGTGATATCTCAATGCTTATACCAAACCTGAGACCCTTCCTATAGCATGAGATGTGATATCCAACTCCTTCCCATTCCAATCCTGAGACCCTTCCTATAGCCTGAGATGTGATATCTCAATGCCTCTAATACCAAACCGGAGATCCTTCCTCTAACATGAAATGTGATATCCAACACCTTCCCTTTCCAAACCTGAGAGCCTACCTATAGCTTGAGATGTGATATCCAAGTCCTTCCCATTCCAATCCTTAGACCCTTCCTACAGCATGCAATATGATATCTCAATGATTCTAATAACAAACCTGAGACCCGTCCTATAACATGAGATGGGATATCCAACTCCTTCCCATTCCAATCCTGAGACACTTCCGATAGCAGAGATGTGATATCTCAATGCTTATACCAAACCTGAGACCCTTCCTATAACATGAGATGTGATATCCAACTCCTTCCAAATCCAATCCTGATACCCTTCCGATAGCATGAGATGTGATATCCCAATGCTTCTACCAAACCTGAGACCCATACTATGGCATGAGATGTGATATCAAACTCCTTCCCATTCCAATCCTGAGACCCTTCCTATAGCTTGAGATGTGATATCCAACTCCTTCCCATTCCAATTCTGAGACCCTTCCTATACCATGAGACTTGATATCTCAATGCTACTAATACCAAACCTGAGACCCGTCCTATAACATGAGATGTGATATCCAAATCCTTCCCCTTCCAAACCTTAGACCCTTCCTTTATCATGAGATGTGATATCCAACTCCTTCCCATTCCAATCCTGAGACCCTTCCGATATCATGAGATGTGATATCTCAATGCTTCTAATATCAAACTTGAGACCCTCCCTATAGCATGAGATGTGATATCCAAGTCCTTCCCATTCCAATCCTGAGACCCTTCCTATAACATGAGATGGGAATATCCAACTCCTTCCCATTCCAATCCTGAGACCCTTCCGATAACAGAGATGTGATATCTCAATGCTTATACCAAACCTGAGATCCTTCCTATAACATGACATGTAATATCCAACTTCTTCCCATTCCAATCCTGAGACACTTCCTATAGCATGAGATGTGATATCTCACTGCTTATACCAAACCTGAGACCCTTCCTATAGCATGAGATGTGATATCCAACTCCTTCCCATTCCAATCCTGAGACCCTTCCTATAGCATGAGATGAGATATCTCAATGCTTCTAATACCAAACCTGAGACTCTTCCTATAACATGAGATGGGGTATCCAACTCCTTCCCATTCCAATCCTGAGACCCTTCCGATAGTAGAGATGTGATATCTCACTGCTTATACCAAACCTGAGACCCTTCCTATAGCATGAGATATGATATCCAACTCCTTCCCGTTCCAATCCTGAGACCCTTCCTATAGCATGAGATGTGATATCTCAATGCTTATACCAAACCTGAGACCCTTCATATAGCATGAGATGTGAAATCCAACTCCTTCCCATTACAATCCTGAGACCCTTCCTATAGCATGAGATGTGATGTCTCAATGCTTCTAATACCAAACCTGAGATCCTTCCTATAACATGAGATGTGATATCCAACTCCTTCCATTCCAATCCTGAGACCCTTCCTATAGCATGAGATGTGATATCTCAATGCTTCTAATATCAAACTTGAGACCCTCCCTATAGCATGAGATGTGATATCCAAGTCCTTCCCATTCCAATCCTGAGACACTTCCTATAGCATGAGATGTGATATCTCAATGCTTCTAATACCAAACCTGAGACTCTTCCTATAACATGAGATGGGATATCCAACTCCTTCCCATTCCAATCCTGAGACCCTTCCAAAAGCAGAGATGTGATATCTCAATGCTTATACCAAACCTGAGACCCTTCCTATGGCATGAGATGTCATATACATATCCTTCCCATTCCAATCCTGAGACCCTTCCTATAGCATGAGATGTGATATCTCAATGCTTATACCAAACCTGAGACCCTTCCTATAGCATGAGATGTGATATCCAAGTCCTTCCCATTCCAATCCTTAGACCCTTCCTATAGCATGCAATATGATATCTCAATGAATCTAATACCAAACCTGAGACTCTTCCTATAACATGAGATGGGATATCCAACTCCTTCCCATTCCAATCCTGAGACCCTTCCAAAAGCAGAGATGTGATATCTCAATGCTTATACCAAACCTGAGACCCTTCCTATGGCATGAGATGTCATATACATATCCTTCCCATTCCAATCCTGAGACCCTTCCTATAGCATGAGATGTGATATCTCAATGCTTATACCAGACCTGAGACCCTTCCTATAGCATGAGATGTGATATCCAAGTCCTTCCCATTCCAATCCTTAGACCCTTCCTATAGCATGCAATATGATATCTCAATGATTCTAATAACAAACCTGAGACCCGTCCTATAACATGAGATGGGATATCCAACTCCTTCCCATTCCAATCCTGAGACCCTTCCGATAGCAGAGATGTGATATCTCAATGCTTATACCAAACCTGAGACCCTTCCTACGGCATGAGATGTCATATACAACTCCTTCCCATTCCAATCCTGAGACCCTTCCCATAGCATGAGATGTGATATCTCAATGCTTATACCAAACCTGAGACCCTTCATATAGCATGAGATGTGATATCCAACTCCTTCCCATTCCAATCCTGAGTCGCTTCCTATAGCATGAGATGTGATGTCTCAATGCTTCTAATACCAAACCTGAGATCCTTCCTATAACATGAGATGTGATATCCAACTCCTTCCATTCCAATCCTGAGACCCTTCCTATAGCATGAGATGTGATATCTCAATGCTTCTAATATCAAACTTGAGACCCTCCCTATAGCATGAGATGTGATATCCAATTCCTTCCCATTCCAATCCTGAGACACTTCCTATAGCATGAGATGTGATATCTCAATGCTTCTAATACCAAACCTGAGACTCTTCCTATAACATGAGATGGGATATCCAACTCCTTCCCATTCCAATCCTGAGACCCTTCCAAAAGCAGAGATGTGATATCTCAATGCTTATACCAAACCTGAGACCCTTCTTATGTCATGAGATGTCATATACATATCCTTCCCATTCCAATCCTGGAACCCTTCCTATAGCATGAGATGTGATATCTCAATGCTTATACCAAACCTGAGACCCTTCCTATAGCATGAGATGTGATATCCAACTCCTTCCCATTCCAATCCTGAGACCCTTCCTATAGCATGAGATGTGATATCTCAATGTCTCTAATACCAAACCTGAGATCCTTCCTCTAACATGAAATGTGATATCCAACTGCTTCCCTTTCCAAACCTGAGAGCCTACCTATAGCATGAGTTGTGATATCCAAGTCCTTCCCATTCCAATCCTTAGACCCTTCCTATAGCATGCAATATGATATCTCAATGATTCTAATAACAAACCTGAGACCCGTCCTATAACATGAGATGGGATATCCAACTCCTTCCCATTCCAATCCTGAGACACTTCCGATAGCAGAGATGTGATATCTCAATGCTTATACCAAACCTGAGACCCTTCCTATAACATGAGATTTGATATCCAACTCCTTCCCATTCCAAACCTGAGACCCTTCCTATAGCATATGTGATATCCAACTCCTTCCAATTCCAAACATGAGACCCTTCCCATAGCAAGAATGTAATATCCAACTCCTTCCCATTCCAATCCTGAGACCATTCCTATAGCATGAGATGTGATATCTCAATGCTTCTAATACCAAACCTGAGATCCTTCCTATGACATGAGATGTGATATCCAATTCCTTCCCATTCCAAACCTGAGACCCTTCCTACAGCATGCGATGTGATATCTCAATTCTTCTAATACCAAAGCTGAGACCAGTCCTATAACATGAGATGGGATATCCAACTCCTTCCCGTTCCAATCCTGAGACACTTCCGATTGCAGAGATGTGATATCTCAATGCTTATACCAAACCTGAGACTCTTCCTATAACATGAGATGCGATATCCAACTCCTTCCCGTTCCAATCCTGAGACCCTTCCGATAGCATGAGATGTGATATCTCAATGCTTATACCAAACCTGAGACCCTTCCTATAGCATGAGATGTGATATCCAACTCCTTCCCATTCCAATCCTGAGACCCTTCCGATAGCATGAGATGTGATATCTCAATGCCTCTAATACCAAACCTGAGATCCTTCCTATAACATGTGATGTGATATTCAATTCCTTCCCCTTCCAAACCTGAGACCCTCCCTTTAGCATGAGATGTGATATCCAACTCCTTCCCATTCCAATCCTGAGACCCTTATGATAGTATGAGATGTGATATCTCAATGCCTCTAATACCAAACCTGAGATACTTCCTATAGCATGAGATGTGATATCTCAATGCTTCTAATACCAAACCTGAGATCCTTCCTATAACATGAGATGTGATATCCAACTCCTTCCCATTCCAATCCTGAGACCCTTCTGATAGCATGAGATGTGATATCTCAATGCCTCTAATACCAAACCTGAGATCCTACCTCTAGCATGAAATGTGATATCCAACTCCTTCCCTTTCCAAACCTGAGAGCCTACCTATAGCATGAGATGTGATATCCAAGTCCTTCCCATTCCAATCCTTAGACCCTTCCTATAGCATGCAATATGATATCTCAATGATTCTAATAACAAACCTGAGACCCGTCCTATAACATGAGATGGGATATCCAACTCCTTCCCATTCCAATCCTGAGACACTTCCGATAGCAGAGATGTGATATCTCAATGCTTATACCAAACCTGAGACCCTTCCTATAACATGAGATGTGATATCCAACTCCTTCCAATTCCAAACATGAGACCCTTCCCATAGCAAGAATGTAATATCCAACTCCTTCCCATTCCAATCCTGAGACCATTCCTATAGCATGAGATGTGGTATCTCAATGCTTCTAATACCAAACCTGAGATCCTTCCTATGACATGAGATGTGATATCCAATTCCTTCCCATTCCAAACCTGAGACCCTTCCTACAGCATGCGATGTGATATCTCAATGCTTCTAATACCAAACCTGAGACCAGTCCTATAACATGAGATGGGATATCCAACTCCTTCCCGTTCCAATACTGAGACACTTCCGATTGTAGAGATGTGATATCTCAATGCTTATACCAAACCTGAGACTCTTCCTATAACATGAGATGTGATATACAACTCCTTCCCGTTCCAAACCTGAGACCCTTCCTATAGCATGAGATGTGATATCCAACTCCTTCCCATTCCAATCCTGAGACCCTTCCGATAGCATGAGATGTGATATCTCAATGCCTCTAATACCAAACCTGAGATCCTTCCTATAACATGTGATGTGATATTCAATTCCTTCCCCTTCCAAACCTGAGACCCTCCCTTTAGCATGAGATGTGATATCCAACTCCTTCCCATTCCAATCCTGAGACCCTTATGATAGCATGAGATGTGATATCTCAATGCCTCTAATACCAAACCTGAGATACTTCCGATAGCATGAGATGTGATATCTCAATGCTTCTAATACCAAACCTGAGATCCTTCCTATAACATGAGATGTGATATCCAACTCCTTCCCATTCCAATCCTGAGACCCTTCTGATAGCATGAGATGTGATATCTCAATGCCTCTAATACCAAACCTGAGATCCTACCTCTAAAATGAAATGTGATATCCAACTCCTTCCCTTTCCAAACCTGAGACCCTGCCTATAGCATGAGATGTGATATCCAAGTCCTTCCCATTCCAATCCTGAGACCCTTCCTATAGCATGAGATGTGATATCTCAATGTCTCGTCGTCGTGTTGAGTCTGCAGCAGCAGAGTTGAGTAAAAGACGTCCCAAACGAAGGAACCCGCACAGTTTGTTACCACAGCAGGGCAACGGAGCAGCGGTGTGTATCTGAGCCAAATGTACACTACTCACTTCAGACCTGGGAACGCCAAGTGTACGAATCATGTGAGAGTGACAAGGACTCGATATACTACACAACCTGGCGGCGGTTACAGAGCAAGACTCCTGTGTAGGCTGGTCAGTCTGCTGGATGGCCCAGAGACGCTTCCGAAGGCTTACTAGCAGGAGATGGTGAAGATGCCGAGAATAGCTGTCCCCGCTATTCCAAGGGTTGAAGTACCAGTACAGGCCCTCTGGTTCGATCAAATGTGAAAAGGGTTTCACAAGGCGACAGCAGTGCAGAGGAGCAGTCCTTCAGCGGGTCACCAGCGATTCCTCGGTTCATCCTCTTGGTTGCAGGATACTTGGCTCCTGTATTCCTTCATTCGTGAGAACTCAGGAGATCGACATGGTAGTGGTGTTTCCAGCCCCCTCTTATCCACGGTTCCCTTCGCGCCAAAACGGAGGGGACCCAATGGGAGATCCGCTCATCAACACTCACACCATTCGTGGACCTATCACGGACCACGGTGGTCCCAGGCATTCACACCACCCTAGACTCTCTGGCACCCAGGATGTGTATTGGGACCAGACATCCCAGCCCACATCCTGGAGGCACACACAAGACATGTAGAAGCCCGCGAAAGCATCTGTGTTTCGCGGGAAAGTACATGCCCAAATAAGGAAGGCCCCAGGTCGGCTCGACCTGGGGAAGGTGAAGGTAGCAAGATGGTCAGAGGACAGGACAAAGGAGCCTCGTGGTCTGGCCATTTTGGGCTCTAGGCCACCATTTTGGGTTAAGCGCGAGAAACGCGCTTAGAACGCCAAAAGGAGCTCAAAACACAATAAACGATCGCTGCCACCATTCCCGTCCGTGAATCACTTGCACCGATCAGTTACAATCCTGGAAGAGTATCTAGGGCCTGTAGAAGGCTAGAGACCCAAGAGAGCAGTAACTTATCTTACAGTGCCCTCTTGTGTCATGTTGCACGAAAGCCGCAACATGATAAAAGAAACTACGGAAACGAGCGTTTCCTGGTACTGACTGTCTTAAGGGCATGACAGTTTCCCCGTAAGAAAGGAGCGAAAGCCCAGAGGAGTGCGGCAGAAGGCTGCACTTCTCTGGCAAAGTCGAGAACAAGGTGAAAAACAACAGCAAAAAGTTTAGGGGTTGCCACATGGAAGGAAAATTACCTACAATTACGAAATCTTTCCTAACACTCGCCCCTCCCAGACTATGGACAGGGGGAACTAATCCACCCCTGGATGAGTCTCTTGTTCAGGTCAGTTAAACATTGTGCACAACCCATCAGCATTGCTATGTTGGACACCTGGCCTATGCTCAATAGTGAAGTCGAAGCCTTGTAGACTTATGGACCACCTAAGCAACTTTGGATTCTCCCCCTTCATGTTTATTAGCCACTTTAAGGGCTTATGGTCAGTTTGCACAGTGAAGTGGGTCCCATAGAGGTAGGGCCTCAGCTTCCTTAGGGCCCACACAACAGAGAAACATTCTTTCTCTACCGTGGACCATCTGAGCTCTCTGTCCTTAAACTGGCGACTAATAAAACCAATAGGGTGTTCCTTACCCTTCTCATCTACTTGCGATAGTACAGCTCCTATCCCAGTGTCAGAGGCGTCCGTCTGCACGATAAAAGGTCTTTGATAATCAGGGGCCCTGAGGACAGGGGCCTGGCACAAGGAGTCTTTTAAGCCATTGAAGGCCTTCTCACACTCGTCGGTCCAAGTTACCTTCTTGGGTTTCTTCAGAGTTGTGAGGGCAGTCAGAGGGGCAGCTATGGTGCCATAGTCTGCCACAAAATTGCGGTAATACCCCGTGAGTCCTAAGAAGGCTCTCACTTGGGTTTGTGTAGTGGGGGTAGGCCAGTCTTGTACTGCTTGTACTTTATTGGGTACAGGCTGTATCCTCCCTCCACCTACTTCATGTCCAAGGTAAAACACTGAGCCTTGTCCAATCTGGCATTTACTAGCCTTTATGGTCAAGTGTGCTTTCTGAAGAGCCTGGAGCACAATCCCGAGGTGTTTCACATGGTCTTCCCAGGTGGCACTGAAAACTGCTATATCGTCCAGATATGCAAGACAGAATTCGTCCAACCCATTCAAAACATGATGCACAAGCCTCTGGAAAGTGGCAGGTGCATTCTTCAACCCGAACGGCATTACCCGGAATTGGTAAAGGCCGTCTGGAGTAGAAAACGCTGTCTTCTCCTTGGCATGTTGTGCTAAAGCTATTTGCCAATAGCCAGCAGTGAGGTCAAACGTGCTGAGGTACTTGGAGGCACCCAAAGTATCCACCAGCTCATCTGTTCGAGGCAAGGGGTGTGCATCTGTCTTGGTGACAGCATTCAGAGCCCTGTAATCCACGCAGAACCTCAATTCAGAAGTGCCTGCCTTTGGAACGAAAACCACAGGGCTGGACCAAGGACTACTAGAGGGTTCAATCACCCCAAGGTCTAACATCTTGTTGACCTCGGTCTTAATATAAGACCGTACTTTGTCTGACATCCTGTATCCCCTACTTTTGGTAGGTACACTGTCTCCTGTGTCTATGTTATGTTTGCACCAAGCTGTCAAACCAGGCGACTGTGAAAACAGGGGGGAAAACTGCCTAAGCAAACTTTTCACCTCAGCCTGCTGATCAGAAGTCAGGTGAGGGGCCCCTCGGACACCCTCAAAGGAGCTATCTGAAGGACCGCTTTGGAACAGGTCGGGGAGAGGTTCAGACTCCTCTTCCTCAACATCTGAAGCCAGTAACAGTGCTGCGATTTTGACTCTTGGGACGAAAGCCTTCAGCCTATTCACGTGAAACACTTTTGGAGCCTGTCCAGGCCTTCCAAGGTCCACTAAATAGTTAACCTCACCCAGGGGCTCCACCACTGTGTAAGGGCCTGACCATTTGTCCTGTAAAGCTCAAGGCCTTATGGGATTCATGATCAGGACTTGCTGACCAGGTGTAAAGTTGATGAGGGAAGCTTTCTGGTCGTACCAATGTTTCACCAGTGCTTGTCCTGCCTTCAATTTATCACTAGCCAAGCCCATCAGAAGTACCATCCGTTTTCTGAGCCCTAGCACATAATCAACTACGTTGGTAGTAACAGGGGGAGTGGGCATCTCCCATCCCTCTTTGACTATGGCTAAGGGTCCCCGTACAGGATGACCAAACAGAAGTTTGAAGGGGCTGAAGCCAACACCCTCCTGTGGTACATCTCGGTAGGCAAACAGTAAGCATGGTAAAAGAAGATCCCATTGTCTTCTCTGAAGCTTCTCCAGAGCCCCAATCATGCTTTTTAACGTTCTGTTGAAACGTTCCACCAGACCATTGGTCTGGGGGTGGTATGCAGAAGAGAACTTGTAGGTGACCCCACATTCTTTCCACATAGCCTGCATATACTTCGACATAAAGTTGCTGCCACGATCTGACACAACTTCTTTAGGGAAGCCAACCCTAGTAGATATGCCAAGTAAAGCTTTTGCAACTGACTTGGCAGTTACAGTTTTCAATGGGATGGCCTCAGGATATCTGGTTGCATGGTCGACCAGCACCAGGATAAACCTATTGCCCGAGGATGTTTGCGGGTCAAGGGGACCAACGATGTCGATCCCTACCCTTTCAAATGGTACCCCCACAACTGGGAGCGGTACCAACGGAGCTTGGATTGTCGAGCCAACCTTACCAGATAACTGGCAGGAGGCACAACTCCTGCAGTGACTTTCTACTTGCAGCCCCATCTTGGGCCAGTAGAAGTGCATGGATAACCTTTGCTTGCTCCTCTTAATACCAAGGTGACCAGCAAGGAGCACTTCATGCGCCAACTGCAGGAGGAAGGGCCTAACAGCAAGGGGAACCACCAACCTCCTATGGTCTCCTTCTGTAGACTCTGTGGGCTCACTATACAGGAGTCCACCTTCCCAATACATCCTATGCGTCCCAGGAGGTTCACCCTCAAGCTGGGAGCAGGCCTGTCTCCTTAGGCCTTCCAGAGATGGGCACTCACGTTGGCCTTTACTGAATTGGTCCCTGTCAGGACCTCCTTCAACTTACAAGTCTTTTAGTTCAGGATGGTCGTTGGGGACAAATACTTCAGGCATCGCCACCTCCTCGTCAGGCCCGGGCGATTGACCAACTTCCTCCACCGCAGTGGTAGGCGAGCTCGGGGGAATATTCTCTTTCCCTCGTCTTGACTTGTTGACTCCTTTCGCCTTGGGTTTCCCCTTCGGCTGGGGCGGCGTATTGGTCTTGGCCAATGCTGCCCGTGCTTGAGACCGTGTGTAGGGTCTTTCGGCAGTGTCTCCTACGAGCCCTAAAGATCTGAGATCATTACCTAACAAGACCTTTCCCGGGACGTTTCTCTGAATGCTCACTGGAATCCTGACTGCTGTACCATTTAAAGTAAGATTTACAGGTATTACTGGGAACATACGGAGTGGGCCGTCAGCCAACTTAGTGGGCATCAGAGTAGCTCTGGCAACTTCCTCTGAGTCTACCAAGGTAGAATCCACTACAGTTCGACTGCACCCACTATCCCTAAGAGCTGGAGTATCTACTCCATTGATCAGCACACTGTCTTTAAAGTAGTGCTTGGTATTATCTGTAATCCTAGCATAAGCCTCTGCGACTTTAGGCTCCCAGGAACCCAGGGAAACTAAAACTACCTCAGCCTCTATCCCGCTGGGAAATGAGTCTGAGGAGAAGGATGCTCCTGTAATCTCTTCTTCCTCGTAGGAGGAGAAGGCCAGATTAGCGGAGTGGACCCCCAAAGGTCAAACCTTACACCGGGGATCCCCCTTCACGTGGTCAGTTGCTCCACAAGCAAAACAAGATCCATTGGGTCTGTTTACATAGGGAGGCTTATTGTAACCAGAGTTCTGTTTCGGAGGCTGACCTCCACTACCCTGTGAGTTCTCTTGTGTCTTACCCTTATTTTTCTTTTTGTGGCCCTTTTGAGAAGAAGATTTATCAGATTCTCCACCCTCCTTATCTTTGGACTTTTTCCCTTCCTCCTGCTTACCAGGATGAGTTTTGTCCTTATGGGACACTCGATGTGACACCCATAAGTCTGCTGCAATGGCCAGCTTCTTAGGATCTATCTCCTTCGAATCGGCCAAATGCTGCTTAAGCTCCGGGGAAGAAGATGCAAAAATGTGTTCCAGCATGACAAGATTTATCATGCCTTCGAAGGTAGAAACCTTATAACCTTCGACCCAGCCAGTTAAGTTTTTCAAGGATTCAGTGACATAAGATACCCAAGTACCACCTTCCTTTTTCTTATACTCTATGAATCGTTTCAAATATTGGGCCGGAGTCTCAGGATTTCAGGATTAGAATGGGAAGGAGTTTGATATCACATCTCATGCCATAGTATGGGTCTCAGGTTTGGTATAAGCATTGGGATATCAAATCTCATGCTATCGGAAGGGTATCAGGATTGGAATTCCAAGGAGTTGGATATCCCATCTCATGCTATAGGAAGGGTCTCAGGTTGGAATGGGAAGGAGTTGGATATCACATCTCATGCTAAAGGGAGGGTCTCAGGTTTGGAAGGGGAAGGATTTGGATATCACATCTCATGCTATCGGAAGAATCTCAGATTTGGTATTAGAGGCATTGAGATATCACATCTCATGCTATCATAAGGGTCTCAGGATTGGAATGGGAAGGAGTTGGATATCACATCTCATGCTATAGGAAGGGTCTCAGGTTTGGAATGGGAAGGAGTTGGATATCACATCTCATGTTATAGGAAGAGTCTCAGGTTTGGTATAAGCATTGAGATATCAAATCTCTGCAATCGGAAGTGTCTCAGGATTGGGATGGGAAGGAGTTGGATATCACATCTCATGCTATGGGAAGGGTCTCAGGTTTGGAACGGGAAGGAGTTGGATATCCCATCTCATGTTATAGGACTGGTCTCAGGTTTGGTATTAGAAGCATTGACATATCACATCTCTGCTATCGGAAGTGTCTCAGGATTGGAATGGGAAGGAGTTGGATATCACATCTCATGTTATAGGACGGGTCTCAGGTTTGTTATTAGAATCATTGAGATATCATATTGCATGCTGTAGGAAGGGTCTAAGGATTGAAATGGGAAGGACTTGGATATCACATCTCATGCTATAGGTAGGCTCTCAGGTTTGGAAAGGGAAGGAGTTGGATATCACTTTTAATGTTAGAGGAAGGATCTCAGGTTTGATATTAGAGCCATTGGATATCACATCTCATGCTATAGGAATGGTCTCAGGATTGGAATGGGAAGGAGTTGGATATCACATCTCATGCTATAGGAAGGGTTTTAGGTTTGGTATAAGCATTGAGATATCACATCTCATGCTATAGGAAGGGTCTCAGGATTGGAATGGGAAGGATCTGTATATGACATCTCATGCCATAGGAAGGGTCTCAGGTTTGGTATAAGCATTGAGATATCACATCTCTGCTTTCGGAAGGGTCTCAGGATTGTAATGGGAAGGAGTTGGATATCCCATCTCATGTTATAGGACTGGTCTCAGGTTTGGTATTAGAAGCATTGAGATATCACATCGCATGCTGTAGGAAGGGTCTCAGGTTTGGAATGGGAAGGAATTGGATAGCACATCTCATGTCATAGGAAGGATCTCAGGTTTGGTATTAGAAGCATTGAGATATCACATCTCATGCTATAGGAATGGTCTCAGGATTAGAATGGGAAGGAGTTGGATATCACATCTCATGCTATAGGAAGGGTCTCAGGTTTGGCATAAGCATTGAGATATCACATCTCTGCTATGGGAAGGGTCTCAGGATTGGAATGGGAAGGAGTTGGATATTCCCATCCCATGTTATAGGAAGGGTCTTTCAGGTCTTAGCATGAGACTCTTCCTATAACATGAGATGTGATATCCAACTCCTTCCTGTTCCTAACCTGAGACCCTTCCTATAGCATGAGATGTGATATCCAACTCCTTCCCATTCCAATCCTGAGACCCTTCCGATAGCTTGAGATATGATATCTCAATGCTTCTAATATCAATACTGAGACCTCCCTATAGCATGAGATGTGATATCTAAGTCCTTCCCATTCCAATCCTGAGACCCTTCCGCTAGCAGAGATGTGATATCTCAATGCTTATACCAAACCTGAGACCCTTCCTATTGCATGAGATGTGATATCCAACTCCTTCCCATTCCAATCCTGAGACCCTTCCTATAGCATGATATGTAAAATCTCAATGCTTCTACCAAAACTGAGACCCTTCCTTTAGCATGAGATGTGATATCCAACTCCTTCCCATTCCAATCCTGAGACCAGTCCTATAGCATGAGATGTGATATCTCAATGCTTCTAATACCAAACCTGAGATCCTTCCTATAACATGAGATGTGATATCCAACTCCTTCCCATTCCAATCCTGAGACCCTTCCTATAGCATGAGATGTGATATCTCAATGCTTCTAATACCAAACCTGAGATCCTTCCGATAGCATGAGATGTGATATCTCAATGCTTATACCAAACATGAGACCCTTCCTATAGCATGAGATGTGATATCCAACTCCTTCCCATTCCAATCCTGAGACCCTTCCTATAGCATGATATGTGAAATCTCAATGCTTCTACCAAAACTGAGACCCTTCCTTTAGCATGAGATGTGATATACAACTCCTTCCCATTCCAATCCTGAGACCAGTCCTATAGCATGAGATGTGATATCTCAATGCTTCTAATACCAAACCTGAGATCCTTCCTATAACATGAGATGTGATATCCAACTCCTTCCCATTCCAATCCTGAGACCCTTCCTATAGCATGAGATGTGATATCTCAATGCTTCTAATACCAAACCTGAGATCCTTCCGATAGCATGAGATGTGATATCTCAATGCTTCTAATACCAAACCTGAGATACTTCCTATAACATGAGATGTGATATCCAAATCCTTCCCCTTCCGAACCTGAGACCCTCCCTTTAGCATGAGATGTGATATCCAACTCCTTCTCATTCCAATCCTGATACCCTTCTGATAGCATGAGATGTGATATCTCAATGCCTCTAATACCAAACCTGAGATCCTACCTCTAACATGAAATGTGATATCCAACTCCTTCCCTTTCCAAACCTGAGAGCCTTCCTACAGCATGAGATGTGATATCCAAGTCCTTCCCATTCCAATCCTGAGACCCTTCCTATAACATGAGATGTCATATCCAACTCCTTCCCATTCCAACCTGATACCCTTCCTATAGCATGAGATGGGATATCCAACTCCTTCCAAATCCAATCCTGATACCCTTCCGATAGCATGAGATGTGATATCCCAATGCTTCTACAAAACCTGATACCCATACCGTGGCATGAGATGTGATATCAAACTCCCGTCCCATACCATGAGACTTGATATCTCAATGCTTCTAATACCAAACCTGAGACCGGTCCAATAACATGAGATGTGATATCCAAATCCTTCCCCTTCCAAACCTTAGACAATTCCTTTATCATGAGATGTGATATCCAAGTCCTTCCCATTCCATTCCTGAGACCCTTCCTATAGCATGAGATGTGATATCTCAATGCTTCTAATACCAAACCTGATTCCCTTCCTATAACATGAGATGTGATATCCAAGTCCTTCCCATTTCAATCCTGAGACCCTTCCTATAGCATGAGATGTGATATCTCAATGCTTCTAATACCAAACCTGAGACCCTTCCTATAACATGAATTCTGATATCCAAGTCCTTCCCATTCCAATCCTGAGACCCTTCCAATAGCAGAGATGTGATATCTCAATGCTTCTAATATCAAACCTGAGACCTGTCCTATAACATGAGATGGGATATCCAACTCCTTCCCGTTCCAAACCTGATACCCTTCCTATAGCATGAGATGTGATATCCAATTCCTTCCCATCCCAATCCTGAGACACCTCCGATAGCAGAGATGTGATATCTCAATGCTTATACCAAACCTGAGACTCTTCCTATAACATGAGATCTGATATCTAACTCCTTTCCGTTCCAAACTGAGACCCTTCCTATAGCATGAGATGTGATATCCAACTCCTTCCCGTTCCAAACCTGATACCCTTCCTATAGCATGAGATGTGATATCCAATTCCTTCCCATCCCAATCCTGAGACACCTCCGATAGCAGAGATGTGATATCTCAATGCTTATACCAAACCTGAGACTCTTCCTATAACATGAGATGTGATATCTAACTCCTTTCCGTTCCAATCCTGAGACCCTTCCTATAGCATGAGATGTGATATCTCAATGCTTATACCAAATCTGAGACCCTTCCTATTGCATGAGATGTGATATCCAACTCCTTCCCATTCCAATCCTGAGACCCTTCCTATAGCATGAGATGTGATATTTCAATGCTTCTAATACCAAACCTGAGATCCTTCCTATAACAAGAGATGTGATATCCAACTCCTTCCCATTCCAATCCTGAGACCCTTATGATAGCATGAGATGTGATATCTCAATGCCTCTAATACCAAACCTGAGATACTTCCGATAGCATGAGATGTGATATCTCAATGCTTCTAATACCAAACCTGAGATCCTTCCTATAACATGAGATGTGATTTCCAAATCCTTCCCCTTCCAAACCTGAGACCCTCCCTTTAGCATGAGATGTGATATACAACTCCTTCCCATTCCAATCCTGAGACCCTTCCTATAGCATGATATGTGAAATCTCAATGCTTCTACCAAAACTGAGACCCTTCCTTTAGCATGAGATGTGATATCCAACTCCTTCCCATTCCAATCCTGAGACCAGTCCTATAGCATGAGATGTGATATCTCAATGCTTCTAATACCAAACCTGAGATCCTTCCTATAACATGAGATGTGATATCCAACTCCTTCCCATTCCAATCCTGAGACCCTTCCTATAGCATAAGATGTGATATCTCAATGCTTCTAATACCAAACCTGAGATCCTTCCGATAGCATGAGATGTGATATCTCAATGCTTCTAATACCAAACCTGAGATACTTCCTATAACATGAGATGTGATATCCAAATCCTTCCCCTTCTGAACCTGAGACCCTCCCTTTAGCACGAGATGTGATATCCAACTCCTTCTCATTCCAATCCTGATACCCTTCTGATAGCATGAGATGTGATATCTCAATGCCTCTAATACCAAACCTGAGATCCTACCTCTAACATGAAATGTGATATCCAACTCCTTCCCTTTCCAAACCTGAGAGCCTTCCTACAGCATGAGATGTGATATCCAAGTCCTTCCCATTCCAATCCTGAGACCCTTCCTATAACATGAGATGTCATATCCAACTCCTTCCCATTCCAACCTGATACCCTTCACATAGCATGAGATGGGATATCCAACTCCTTCCAAATCCAATCCTGATGCCCTTCCGATAGCATGAGATGTGATATCCCAATGCTTCTACAAAACCTGATACCCATACCATGGCATGAGATGTGATATCAAACTCCCGTCCCATACCATGAGACTTGATATCTCAATGCTTCTAATACCAAACCTGAGACCGGTTCAATAACATGAGATGTGATATCCAAATCCTTCCCCTTCCAAACGTTAGACCCTTCCTTTATCATGAGATGTGATATCCAAGTCCTTCCCATTCCATTCCTGAGACCCTTCCTATAGCATGAGATGTGATATCTCAATGCTTCTAATATCAAAACTGAGACCCTCCCTATAGCATGATATGTGATATCTAAGTCCTTCCCATTCCAATCCTGAGACCCTTCCTATAGCATGAGATGTGATATCTCAATGCTTCTACCAAACCTGAGACCCTTCCTTTAGCATGAGATGTGATATCCAGCTCCTTCCCATTCCAAACCTGAGACACTTCCGATAGCATGAGATGTGATATCTCAATACTTCTAATATCAAAACTGAGACCCTCCCTATAGCATGATATGTGATATCTAAGTCCTTCCCATTCCAATCCTGAGACCCTTCCTATAGCATGAGATGTGATATCTCAATGCTTCTACCAAACCTGAGACCCTTCCTTTAGCATGAGATGTGATATCCAACTCCTTCCCATTCCAATCCTGAGACCCTTCCTATAGCATGAGATGTGATATCTCAATACTTCTAATACCAAACCTGAGATCCTTCCGATAACATGAGATGTGATATCCAAATCCTTCCCCTTCCAAACCTGGAACCCTCCCTTTAGTATGAGATGTGATATCCAACTCCTTCCCATTCCAATCCTGAGACCATTCTGATAGCATGAGATGTGATATCTCAATGCTTCTAATACCAAACCTGAGATCCTTCCTATAACATGAGATGTGATATCCAAATCCTTCCCCTTCCAAACCTGAGACCCTCCCTTTAGCATGAGATGTGATATCCAACTCCTTCCCATTCCAATCCTGAGACCCTTCTGATAGCATGAGATGTGTTATCTCAATGCCTCTAATACCAAACCTGAGATCCTACCTCTAACATGAAATGTGATATCCAACTCTTTCCCCTTCCAAACCTGAGAGCCTTCCTATAGCATGAGATGTGATATCCAAGTCCTTCCCATTCCAATCATGAGACCCTTCCTATAACATGAGATGGGATATCCAACTCCTTCCCATTCCAATCCTGAGACCCTTCCTATAGCAGAGATGTGATATCTCAATGCTTATACCAAACCTGAGACCCTTCCTACGGCATGAGATGTCATATACAACTCCTTCCCATTCCAATCCTGAGACCCTTCCTATAGCATGAGATGTGATGTCTCAATGCTTCTAATACCAAACCTGAGATCCTTCCTATAACATGAGATGTGATATCCAACTCCTTCCCATTCCAATCCTGAGACCCTTCCTATAGCATGAGATGTGATATCTCAATGCTTATACCAAACCTGAGACCCTTCCTATAGCATGAGATGTGATATCCAACTCCTTCCCATTCCAATCCTGAGACCCTTCCTATAGCATGAGATGTGATATCCAACGCCTTCCCTTTCCAAACCTGAGAGCCTACCTATAGAATGAGATGTGATATCCAAGTCCTTCCCATTCCAATCCTTAGACCCTTCCTACAGCATGCAATATGATATCTCAATGATTCTAATAACAAACCTGAGACCCATCCTATAACATGAGATGGGATATCCAACTTCTTCCCATTCCAATCCTGAGGCACTTCCTATACCATATGTGATATCCAACTCCTTCCCATTCCAAACATGAGACCCTTCCTATAGCAAGAATGTAATATCCAACTCCTTCCCATTCCAATCCTGAGACCATTCCTATAGCATGAGATGTGATATCTCAATGCTTCTAATACCAAACCTGAGATTCTTCCTATGACATGAGATGTGATATCCAATTCCTTCCCATTCCAAACCTGAGACCCTTCCTACAACATGCAATGTGATATCTCAATGCTTCTAATACCAAACCTGAGACCAGTCCTATAACATGAAATGGGATATCCAACTCCTTCCCGTTCCAAACCTGAGACCCTTCCTATACCATATGTGATATCCAACTCCTTCCCATTCCAAACATGAGACCCTTCCTATAGCAAGAATGTAATATCCAACTCCTTCCCATTCCAATCCTGAGACCATTCCTATAGCATGAGATGTGATATCTCAATGCTTCTATCAAACCTGAGACGCTTCCTACAACATGAGATGTGATATCCAACTCCTTCCCGTTCCAAACCTGAGACCCTTCCTATACCATATGTGATATCCAACTCCTTCCCATTCCAAACATGAGACCCTTCCTATAGCAAGAATGTAATATCCAACTCCTTCCCATTCCAATCCTGAGACCATTCCTATAGCATGAGATGTGATATCTCAATGCTTCTAATACCAAACCTGAGATTCTTCCTATGACATGAGATGTGATATCCAATTCCTTCCCATTCCAAACCTGAGACCCTTCCTACAACATGCAATGTGATATCTCAATGCTTCTAATACCAAACCTGAGACCAGTCCTATAACATGAAATGGGATATCCAACTCCTTCCCGTTCCAAACCTGAGACCCTTGCTATAGCATGAGATGTGATATCTCAATGCTTCTAATGCCAAACCTGAGATCCTTCCGATAGCATGAGATGTGATATCTCAATGCTTCTAATACCAAACCTGAGATCCTTCCGATAGCATGAGATGTGATATCTCAATGCTTCTAATACCAATCCTGAGATCCTTCCTATAACATGAGATGTGATATCCAAATCCTTCCCCTTTCAAACCTGAGACCCTCCCTTTAGCATGAGGTCTCAGGTTTGTTATTAGAAGCATTGAGATATCACATCTCATGCTATAGGAAGGGTCTCAGGATTGGAATGGGAAGGACTTGGATGTCACATCTCATGCTATAGGGAGGGTCTCAAGTTTGATATTAGAAGCATTGAGATAACAAATCTCATGATATCGGAAGGGTCTCAGGATTGGAATGGGAAGGAGTTGGATATCACATCTCATGATAAAGGAAGAGTCTAAGGTTTGGAAGGGGAAGGATTTGGATATCACATCTCATGTTATAGGACGGGTCTCAGGTTTGGTATTAGAAGCATTGAGATATCAAGTCTCATGGTATAAGAAGGGTCTCAGAATTGGAATGGGAAGGAGTTGGATATCACATCTCAAGCTATAGGAAGCGTCTCAGGATTGGAATGGGAAGGAGTTTGATATCACATCTCATGCCATAGTATGGTTCTCAGGTTTGGTAGAAGCATTGGGATATCACATCTCATGCTATCGGAAGGGTATCAGTATTGGATTTGGAAGGAGTTGGATATCCCATCTCATGCTATAGGAAGGGTCTCAGGTTGGAATGGGAAGGAGTTGGATATCATATCTCATGCTATAGGAAGGTTCTCAGGTTTGGAAAGGGAAGGAGTTGGATATCACATTTCATGTTAGAGGAAGGATCTCAGGTTTGGTATTAGAGGCCTTGAGATATCACATCTCATGCTATCGGAAGGGTCACAGGATTGGAATGGGAAGGAGTTGGATATCACATCTCAAGCTATAGGAAGGGTCTCAGGTTTGGTATAAGCATTGAGATATCACATCTCATGCTATAGGATGGGTCTCTGGATTGGAATGGGAAGAAGTTGGATATCACATCTCATGCTATAGGAAGGGTCTCAGGTTTGGTATAAGCATTGAGATATCACATCTCATGCTATAGGAAGGGTCTCAGGATTGGAATGGGAAGGAGTTGTATATGACATCTCATGCCATAGGAAGGGTCTCAGGTTTCGTATAAGCATTGAGATATCACATCACATGCTATAGGAAGGGTCTCAGGATTGGAATGGGAAGGACTTGGATATCACATCTCATGCTATAGGCAGGGTCTCAGGTTTGGAAAGGGAAGGAGATGGATATCACATTTCATGTTAGAGGTAGGATCTCAGGTTTGGTATTAGAGGCATTGAGATATCACATCTCATGCTATCAGAAGGGTCTCTGGATTGGAATGGGAAGAAGTTGGATATCACATCTCATGCTAAAGGGAGGGTCTCAGGTTTGGAAGGGGAAGGATTTGGAAATCACATCTCATATTATAGGAAGGATCTCAGGTTTGGTATTAGAAGCATTGAGATATCACATCTCATGCTATCGGAAGGATCTCAGGTTTGGTATAAGAGGCATTGAGATATCACATCTCATGCTATCATAAGGGTATCAGGATTGGAATGGGAAGGAGTTGGATATCACATCTCATGTTATAGGAAGGATCTCAGGTTTGGTATTAGAAGCATTGAGACATCACATCTCATGCTATAGGAAGGGTCTCAGGATTGAAATGGGAAGGAGTTGGATATCACATCTCATGCTATAGGAAGGGTCTCAGATTTGGTATAAGCATTGAGATATCACATCTCATGCTATAGGAAGGGTCTCAGGATTGGAATGGGAAGGAGTTGTATATGACATCTCAGGCCATAGGAAGGGTCTCAGGTTTGATATAAGCATTGAGATATCACATCTCTGCTATCGGAAGGGTCTCAGGATTGGAATGGGAAGGAGTTGGATATCCCATCTGAGTTGGATATCCCATCTCATGTTATAGGAAGGGTCTCAGGTTTGGTATTAGAAGCATTGAGATATCACATCTCATGCTATAGGAAGGGTCTCAGGATTGGAATGGGGAGGACTTGGATGTCACATCTCATGCTATAGGGAGGGTCTCAGGTTTGATATTAGAAGCATTGAGATAACAAATCTCATGATATCGGAAGGGTCTCAGGATTGGAATGGGAAGGAGTTGGATATCACATCTCATGATAAAGGAAGGGTCTAAGGTTTGGAAGGGGAAGGATTTGGATATCACATCTCATGTTATAGGACGGGTCTCAGGTTTGGTATTAGAAGCATTGAGATATCAAGTCTCATGGTATAGGAAGGGTCTCAGAATTGGAATGGGAAGAAATTGGATATCACATCTCAAGCTTTAGGAAGGGTCTCAGGGTTGGAATGGGAAGGAGTTTGATATCACATATCATGCCATAGTATGGGTCTCAGATTTGGTAGAAGCATTGGGATATCACATCTCATGCTATCGGAATGGTATCAGTATTGGATTTGGAAGGAGTTGGATATCCCATCTCATGCTATAGGAAAGGTCTCAGGTTGGAATGGGATGGAGTTGGATATCACATTTCATGTTATAGGAAGGGTCTCAGGTTTGGAATGGGAAGGAGTTGGATATCACATTTCATGTTAGAGGAAGGATCTCAGGTTTGGTATTAGAGGCCTTGAGATATCACATTTCATGTTATAGGAAGGGTCTCAGGTTTGGAATGGGAAGGAGATGGATATCACATTTCATGTTAGAGGTAGGATCTCAGGTTTGGTATTAGAGGCATTGAGATATCACATCTCATGCTATCAGAAGGGTCTCAGGATTGGAATGGGAAGGAGTTGTATATCACATCTCATGCTAAAGGGAGGGTCTCAGGTTTGGAAGGGGAAGGATTTGAATATCACATCACATGTTATAGGAAGGATCTCAGGTTTGGTATTAGAGGCATTGAGATATCACATCTCATGCTATTGGAAGGGTCTCAGGATTGGAATGGGAAGGAGTTGGATATCACATCTCATGCTATAGGAAGGGTCTCAGGTTTGGAACGGGAAGGAGTTGGATATCACATCTCGTGTTATAGGAAGAGTCTCAGGTTTGGTATAAGCATTGAGATATCACATCTCTGCAATTGGAAGTGTCTCAGGATTGGGATGGGAAGGATTTGGATATCACATCTCATGCTATAGGAAGGGTCTCAGGTTTGGAACGGGAAGGAGTTGGATATCACATCTCATGTTATAGGAAGAGTCTCAGGTTTGGTATAAGCATTGAGATATCAAATCTCTGCAATCGGAAGTGTCTCAGGATTGGAACGGGAAGGAGTTGGATATCCCATCTCATGTTATAGGACTGGTCTCAGGTTTGGTATTAGAAGCATTGAGATATCACATCGCATGCTGTAGGAAGGGTCTCAGGTTTGGAATGGGAAGGAATTGGATAGCACATCTCATGTCATAGGAAGGATCTCAGGTTTGGTATTAGAAGCATTGAGATATCACATCTCATGCTATAGGAATGGTCTCAGGATTAGAATGGGAAGGAGTTGGATATTACATTCTTGCTATGGGAAGGGTCTCATGTTTGGAATTGGAAGGAGTTGGATATCACATATGCTATAGGAAGGGTCTCAGGTTTGGAATGGGAAGGAGTTGGATATCACATCTCATGTTATAGGAAGGGTCTCAGGTTGGTATACGCATTGAGATATCACATCTCTGCTATCGGAAGGGTCTCAGGATTGGAATGGGAAGGAGTTGGATATCCCATCTCATGTTATAGGAAGGGTCTCAGGTTTGGTATTAGAAGCATTGAGATATCACATCTCATGCTATAGGAAGGGTCTCAGGATTGGAATGGGGAGGGCTTGGATGTCACATCTCATGCTATAGGGAGGGTCTCAAGTTTGATATTAGAAGCATTGAGATAACAAATCTCATGATATCGGAAGGGTCTCAGGATTGGAATGGGAAGGAGTTGGATATCACATCTCATGATAAAGGAAGGGTCTAAGGTTTGGAAGGGGAAGGATTTGGATATCACATCTCATGTTATAGGACGGGTCTCAGGTTTGGTATTAGAAGCATTGAGATATCAAGTCTCATGGTATAGGAAGGGTCTCAGAATTGGAATGGGAAGGAGTTGGATATCACATCTCAAGCTATAGGAAGGGTCTCAGGATTGGAATGGGAAGGCGTTTGATATCACATTTTATGCCATAGTATGGGTCTCAGGTTTGGTAGAAGCATTGGGATATCACATCTCATGCTATTGGAAGGGTATCAGTATTGGATTTGGAAGGAGTTGGATAGCCCATCTCATGCTATAGGAAGGGTCTCAGGTTGGAATGGGAAGGAGTTGGATATCACATTTCATGTTATAGGAAGGGTCTCAGGATTGGAATGGGAAGGACTTGGATATCATATCTCATGCTATAGGAAGGCTCTCAGGTTTGGAAGGGGAAGGAGTTGGATATCACATTTCATGTTAGAGGAAGGATCTCAGGTTTGGTATTAGAGGCCTTGAGATATCACATCTCATGCTATAGGAAGGGTCTCGGGATTGGAATGTTAAGGAGTTCGATATCACATCTCAAGCTATAGGAAGGGTCTCAGGTTTGGTATAAGCATTGAGATATCACATCTCATGCTATAGGAAGGGTCTCAGGATTGGAATGGGAAGGAGTTGGATATCACATCTCATATTATAGGAAAGATCTCAGGTTTGGTATTAGAAGCATTGAGACATCACATCTCATGTTATAGGAAGGGTCTTAGGATTGGAATGGGAAGAAGTTGGATATCACATCTCATGCTATAGGAAGGGTCTCAGGTTTGGTATAAGCATTGAGATATCAGATCTCATGCTATAGGAAGGGTCTCAGGATTGGAATGGGAAGGAGTTGTATATGACATCTCATGCCATAGGAAGGGTCTCAGGTTTGGTATAAGTATTGAGGTATCACATCACATGCTATAGGAAGGGTCTCAGGATTGGAATGGGAAGGACTTGAATATCACATCTCATGCTATAGGCAGGGTCTCAGGTTTGGAAAGGGAAGGAGATGGATATCACATTTCATGTTAGAGGTAGGATCTCAGGTTTGGTATTAGAGGCATTGAGATATCACATCTCATGCTATCAGAAGGGTCTCAGGATTGGAATGGGAAGGAGTTGTATATCACATCTCATGCTAAAGGGATGGTCTCAGGTTTGGTAGGGGAAGGATTTGGAAATCACATCTCATGTTATAGGAAGGATCTCAGGTTTGGTATTAGAAGCATTGAGATATCACATCTCATGCTATCGGAAGTATCTCAGGTTTGGTATTAGAGGCATTGAGATATCACATCTCATGCTATCATAAGGGTCTCAGGATTGGAATGGGAAGGAGTTGGATATCACATCTCATGTTATAGGAAGGATCTCAGGTTTGGTATTAGAAGCATTGAGATATCACATCTCATGCTATAGGAAGGGTCTCAGGATTGGAATGGGAAGGAGGTGGATATCACATCTCATGCTATAGGAAGGGTCTGTAGGGTATTTTGTGGAGATTTGGGGCCTGACGGTATTTTATTACCGCCGAAAAATAACTTAGCAATAATCACTCTTTGTATTCAGATTTGGCCATGTGCAACAATAATACAATGGACATGCATTATTTCAGCACCCAGACCTGCATATTTGGTATACGTGGTTGGTGGTATTTTGGTGAGCATAATTCCCTTGTTTTATTTGTGGCCCCAATGTCCAGAATCCCTTATCTTCGCTTAGATTTTTCGTGTGATCACTAGAGAGACCTCAGACCTGCATTCTAGGGATACCACAATTTCCAGTGATAGTGTTGGTGCGCCACCATGGGCAAACTCACTGACTTATTTACGACAGAGAGCTATATGTGGTAGTCTTGTGGTAATTTCCACTACCTTATATACGGTAGGGAGCTATGTTCAGAGAGTCTCTCTTCCCGTTGGCTCATGTACCTCCAACAAGTTATACTACAGTCACTCACAATTATTCATACTGATTCTGACATGCACACATCTGTCTTAAAATGACCATTGCACTGTTTAAAAATCTCCCCACATCATTGGCATTGTAATGGTAAATAGAAAATAAACCACCCGTCTGTTTTCAAATATTTTCTGTATTATAAAAGTTGCATTTAGATATGATCTCATTCTTTACAGAAATAAATAAAATGGTACAGTAAAAGCATTTTCTATGACACACTGCAATTATAGTGGCGGAGAACAGAACTTAAATTGCAACATTAGCACTTGATTAAGACACGCACGGGACTTTCATTTTTCTACACTGACTGCATATTTCCGTGCACACACACAGCTCCCCCAGTTAGGTAATTACCTTATCTGTTCAGAGGCTTCTCTCTGTGAATGTGGCTCTCTTGGCTTAACTCCAGCAAAAAGGAACGCTTGCCTTCTCAAGCCGGGGTCATTGCCTGGAATTCTCAGCTTTTTCAGATAGGACTGCCTCAGCCAGTGGACAGGTTTTTCTTTCAGCTTTCCCCAGTCTCGACTGCAGCAGGACACCGGAATTTGCATTCAGTCAGGACCCCACAGCCAGGTCTTCTCCCCAGTAGTGCAGAAAGATGTCTCCCTGTCTTTTTCCCTGCTACTGCCCACTAAAACTTTCCTCTCAGCCCTCTTTATGACGTGTCCCAATGAAATCCATCATCTCTCATCCTCCTACTCTTCAACAATAGCTTCGCTTATACATTTGCAATTGTTGCAAATCTGACTTCCTCCTTCCTGCCGTTACTGTGCACAACAACACGGATAATCAGGCAGAGAAGAGAAGAAAAAAAAATCTGCACACTCATTTAACTGGTTTTCAGAGTATGCCTAATTCTGCAGTAGAGAACACATTTTATTAGTGGGTTATATTAAAATAAGGTTTTATTAGTCAGGTTAATGGTTAATAGGTTAGCTGTTAATTTTCAAATGTGTCTCTAGCAATATAGGCATTTCAGGTGAAAAATAGTGTGCATTTTTAAATGAACACGTGTGCTTTTAACTGCAAAAATAGATTTGCATCTTATATGTTAAAATCGTTTTTTACTGAATAGTCTGTCTTTCCTTGTTAATCTGCTAACCCATATAGCAATGCACCGCACCCTTGTGGTGGTGGTGCTGCAAAAAAAATTGTGCTACTTGTGCAGTATTGCTGTACTGTGTACTGTAACACGCCAAATATCCTTACATATACCCTCCTTTTTTTTTTAGAACTTGGCTATAATCCAAGCCAATTCCTAAAAACAACTTGTTCTTTCTTTTTCTCTTAAAATGCATGTGTATTGGGATATCTTTCTCTTCCTGACGTAGTCAGTAAAATCAGTAACATTTTCATTTTTACTGATAGCACAATCAACCATCCACCCATGATTAGCACCAGGATAGCCAAACCCACTATTGAGCGTTCCCCCCAGGTTCCCCAATTAAATCTTTCCACTTCGATTATGCCCAGATTACTAATTGTAATATTGTTTTTTCGCAAATTCATTTTCATAACATGTCTTTCTTTATGATTCAATAAATATTCCACATCTGGATCTATTGGAAAAGTATCCCTTTGAAAAAAATCGATATTTTCCACTTGGCTTTCCCAAACATCATTTGTTACATGGAACAATGTTAATCCCCCAATTGACACAATTGCATCCTTTGGAACCTGTAAATAAAAAACATTATATTTTACCTGTTTAACCACGTATGTTCCATGGTTTAAATGTACTACCGTCATGTTCTTTAAACAGGTGCTGACCAACCATTTACCTCTGACCATCTTAGCCTGTGCCATTTCTTCAATCCCCATATTACTAATAATCACTTCACATCCCTCTGATATACTTGGGTCAGATTTCAATCCACAAATAGCATCTGTGGCATCAGGAACAAACGGTTTACCTGGACACATATAATTTTGTTCTTTAAATGTTACACATGTTTCCAGGTTTGGTATTAAATAAACTTCAGGTTCCCATGACTGAAATGCCACCACTTCTGGAGTCTTAATCTTAATGAATTTGTCCTCTTGCCAAAATCCCACGTTGTGTACCCACTTCGTTTGATAAATAAGTTCAGGGGCTACAAATGGGATGCATAGCAAAAATCCGATCTCTAGTCTTTCCAAGTCCACATATAACGGCATTGCATTCCCCATTTCGAATGCAATTTTTATCTGTATAAGGTCAATTTCCCTCCTGGTCAATCTTTCTATCATTTGACGAATGATATCCTGCGAAACAAAATACAAGGGAATATGTCCTTGAATCAATTGTGAAACTGCAGTTTGAACTTCTCTCATATAATTCGTTAATAGTCTATCAACAGGACTCATTATGTTCAATATTTCATTTAAAGTTCTGTCATGCTTAAGTATTATTTTAGTCGCCCGTTGCATCACATCCGCTTGTTCATTTAGAATGATTGCAGTTTCATTTATGAATCTTACTTGTTCATCCAGTCCCCCTCTAATTCCATCTAATGTCTTTTGTATTATTTCTAGGTCAATACTCAGTTGTTGTGCTTTAGTACTCAGTGTTCCTACCGAAATAGAATTGGCTGTTGATATTGTAGTACCTATTATTGCTCCAATTATAGACATTACCATTGATATCGCGAGCATCACCGCACCTCTCTTTCCTCTCTTCTTCTTAATGTCTGCTGAATTCACGAATGTTTTTTCCAATTGCATTAATATATCTCTTATTGACTGCTTAGTGTCCTCTTTTCTTATTTCCAGCCACTCTTTAGTCTGTTCAATCTTAATTCCGGTATTGTTCAAGTGTTTTTCAATCAAAATCTCAGGATTTAATGGAATGTATATATTTTGGAAAATCATCCTTCTATCACTCATGATGAATCCTGGTGCCTCTTCCACCGCGATACCAGATGCTGGTCCAGGTTCAATGACAACCTGTGCTTCTGAATTCTTGAAGATCCCTCCAAATATCATCATCGTTAAACATGTCATCGGTATCATCTTCAATGCTGATCGCTTTGTAGCCTTGGTCTTCACCCCTCTTTGGGGCTTTCCCGGAATCCGTCCTCGCGGGCTCCAGGACTCCATCGTCTCCCGTGGCCTCTGGTCCCAGAACCTCCGACCAAATAATGTTAATTGTCTAAATCAAAATAGAAAATAAACAGATTAAGTACATAGCACAATACTAACTTCATCCTTTTGCCAAAAATAAAACATGCTTGGTAAAAATACTTCGTTTTTTTTTTCTTTTTTCTGAAATTAAACACAAGTTAAAAGAAAACAAACACATATAAAACAGCATTCAATATTTAACACACTTTCTCTCTGCACACCAACCACGAGCTTCCGTTATATGTGCATTTATTTATTTATTTATTTATTTATTTATTTATTTATTTATTTATTTTATATATTTTCACATATATTACAGTGTTTATGTGCCATCATAACAATCAACTTTTTTTTTTAACTTCTTTGTCACTGCCTCCTGATCACACCCATTTATTTTCTCAAGGGACTCTATCCGTTTCCACATGCTCAAGCTGCCTGATCTCATGTCTGGGATGGCATGGTTTGATTTGATTTACATGGACAAACTGCTCTATTGCTGTTTCACCTTCATTTTTCAAAATTTTATACACTACAGGAGAGACTTTATCTATAATTCGAAATGGCCCCTGCCAGGCTGCCAGAAATTTAGAATTTTTCTGTTTACTTTTTCCAAAATGAAACTTGTACACCTGATCCCCTACATTGTATTCCTTTACTGATGTCTTTTTGTCATAATATGACTTAGCACTGTCAGCAGCTCTTTCCAGATTTCTCTGCACAAAAGCAAATGCATGTTGCAAATGCCTCCTCAGTTCATCAATATATTCATGAACTGTGGATGCACTCACTAGAGTTTGCTCATGTGTTCTGTATAGTAGGTGTTGTGGTAACACCATTTTCCTACCTGTTAAGACCTCATGGGGGCTAACACCTGTTGCTTTGGCAGGAGTCGACCTGATTGCCATCAAAACCAATGGTAAACGCAAATCCCAGCTGGAACCTGCTTCTGCCACAAATTTCTTTAAAATATCCACAACAGACCTATTGCTTCTTTCAACTGTACCTGAAGACGCCGCCCGATATGCGATATGTAGTTTCCTTTTCACACCTAGTATTTGCCATACCTTACTCATTAGAGTACTTGTGAAATGACTTCCTCTGTCTGACTCAATTCTTTGTGGCAACCCAAACCTTGAGAACACATGGTTCACCAGCAATGTGGCTGCTGTTTGCGCACTACAATCTGGTGCGGGAATGCACTCAATCCACTTTGACATCAAACATACCACACTCAAAATATAGCGGTGTCCCCTGCTCGACCTTTTTAAAGGACCTACATAGTCTATTTGCAAATCTGACCATGGGAGAGTTAGGCCTCTTTTCATCAATGGTGCTCTATGCATTGGTGAAGCAGGTTTAAATTGGGCGCATACTAGACATCCTCTAGTATATAATTCCACATCTTGGGACATATGTGGCCAGTAAGCATAATCTTTAGTATTTCTAATGTCTTTTGTGAACCCCTATGGCCTGCAGTTATGGCATCATGTGCATGGTGTAGCATTAGTCCTCTGAATGAAAGGGGTACTACCCACTGTATTTGCCCTGTTATGGACTCTCTAATCATGAGCCCATCCTGTAATCTAATTCGTGTTTTGTTCTTTAATAACACCCT
This sequence comes from Ambystoma mexicanum, assembly GCF_040938575.1. NCBI lineage: Eukaryota > Metazoa > Chordata > Amphibia > Caudata > Ambystomatidae > Ambystoma > Ambystoma mexicanum. The sequence goes on along the minus strand of NW_027182477.1, from coordinate 12,087,634 downwards.
CAATTCTTCTTTTCCCATGCAATCATTTTCTGTTAAAGGATTTTGTTCAGGATCTATCAAATGATTATAATAGATTCCCAAAATTTGATCATTCTTTTGTGCCTCAATCAAATCTTGGTCTGGCGTGTTATGACTCCACTGCACCACCGGTTGATCTACCTCCTTTGGTGCTTTAGAACGTGTGACTGCATCAATTTGTATTTCACCCATTAAATAATCAATAGGTAGCAATTCTCCCATCACAGCCCCAATCTTAGCCAGATGGTCTGCCTTATCATTTCCCTCCTTATCCTCTCCTGGTGTTTTTAAATGCCCACAAATTTTTCTCCAGTATATTGTTAAATTATTTTCTGACACCAATTTGTCTATGGCTTGTATCATTTTTCCATGTTTAAGTGGCTTTTTGTTGTATGTAACCATGCCTCTTGCTTTCCAACCAGGCAAATACTCCACAAAGCTATTCCGTGCATAGTCAGAATCAGTCACCAGGACAATTTCACTGAACTTCTTATCAACTGCAGTAGCAATTGCTTTATAGATGGCTGCCAATTCCGCCACCTGACTGCTCCTATCTCCAATCCTCATCCCTATACTAGGAACGCCTTCACATTTCAACCAGACATTTCCTATTCCTGCCACTAATTGTTTATTACTGTCATTTTCAATGTGAAAAGCACAACCATCCACATATACAGTTGGCAAATCCTTGCATGTTTTTTCATCAAAAGCTTTGTGTGGTGATTGTTCAAATCCCTGTAAACTAGCTTCCACATCCATTTCATTTGTTATTTGTTCAGCTGCACAGTCATGTAAGTCAGCTAACCCTTGAGCAATTGGGCTCTTTTTATTTTGTCCATATCTTACTTCTACGGGAAAACCTTGTAATGCCAGCGTCCATGAAGTGATTCTGGATTGCGCTAGATTGCCTGATCTAATTCTTTTACTCTCTAAAAATTGCAAAGGTTGATGATTTGTTTCAATAATCACCTTTTCTCCCTGAACAATGGGGCGGAAATGTTGTAGCGCCCACACAGTGGTTAATAGGGCCTTTTCGCATTCATTAAATTTCATTTCAACTTGGGAAAATGCCTTACTTGCATATGCAATGGTTTTGTGATTCAAATCGTGTTTTTGTGATAACACTGCTGACATACAATGTTCAGAAAAGCCTATTTCTATAAAGAAATCCCTGTCCTTTATGGGGTATGCTAAACATGGTGCCTTTACAAGACATTCCTTCAATCTAGCCACTGCATCAGACTGCTCTCTTTCCCATCTCCAGGGAGTATTTAGTTTAAGCAGTTTAGTCAATGGTTGAGTGATTTCTGCATAATTCTCAATGAACTTTCTGTTATAGCCTGTCATCCCTAATAAACTTTTTACTCCTTTCTCATTTTTAGGATCTTTTAATCTTTGTATGGCCTCTATTTTCTTCCTTTGTGGATTTAGCCCATGTTCAGTCACTTCATGCCCTAGAAAGTTCACTTTTTTCTTGCACCATTGTGCTTTTTGCAAAGATACTTTGGCGCCTGCTTTCTGCAATTGGCCAAGCACATGTCTTATTTCATCAAAATGGCTTTTAAGGTTTTCATTTTTTATCAAGACATCATCTACATAAACTATTGTTCCTCTTTCCGCTGCATCTGGCATGGCCTTTCTCAAAAATATGCCAAATTCACTCCCACTATTGATGTACCCGAACGGAGCTCTAAGCCAGGCATATTGAGTCCTGTCAAATGTAAAGGAAAATAGGTGTTGTATCTCCTCTGTCAATGGCACACACCAATATCCAGATGTGAGATCTAACGTGGTAAATACATTTGAACCATGTATCTGAGCTAGGCCCTGATCAATGAATGGTAGTGGCCATCTAGATACTGGTACTCTTTTATTTAACTCTCTTAAGTCTGCACACAGCCGCCATTGACCATTTGGCTTTAACACACCTAAAATAGGCGTATTGGATGTGCTATGAATGGGCCTAATTATTCCCCGTGATTCCAAATTTTTAATAATCTCTGCCAATGATTCTAAACATGCCAGCGGTAGTCTATACTGGCGTACAAACACTGGATTTCTGCTACAACCTTCTGGTAGTGTGGCCACATGTAAATCAGTTAAACCACAATCATAAGCATCTTTTGCAAATACATCCTTAAACTCCATAAATATTTCCCTCAGATTGCGTCGATCCTCATCGCTGTCACATGCATCCGCTAAGGAGATCTGCTCTTCTACCATTCTGGAAAATTCTGGAAACTCTTCTGGTAAAGGAATCTCAGCGCTTTCCTCTAACTGTGTGGCTGTGTCTTTTTGTAGAGCTGCCACTTTCAAATATTTTGGCAGATCAGCTTCCACTTCAATGGGCTGATTTCCTGTTTCATTTTCATTTAAATTAAATATTATGCAATCCTCTTGATGGCAGCACACTGTCTCATTTGAATCATAAGGATACACAGAATGAATTTTAAATATTCCTTTGGGCTGAGAGTCCAGGTGTTCTGGCAACTCGCCCTTGGCATCTACATATTTTTCAGGAATATTCCCAATCACCATGTTATTTAAATCTGCCGTATAATGTGATTTTTGTATGGCCATTCCTAAGGGGGAGTTTTCCTCTAAATGAATGTCCTGACAACCTTTATTATTTACCATGATTTTTACAGATCCTTCACCAATGTCTACCAATGGAATGTATTCATAATCCAGGCCTTGCTGTTTTATGGATTCATTCAGGCATACAAATGCATCAGAGCCTTTCATCTGCTGTCCATTTTTGCATTTCAGTGTTATTGCAAACTGTTTTGTAAATGCAGGAACAATAGTATTTTTCCTCATCTGTAATTCGACTGCATAAGGAACTAGTTGTGCACAATGATAAGCCCTTCTTTTGTCTTCAAATTCAGGCGCCGGCCCACCTAGGCGTGACCATATTTTTTGATTAAGGAAATCTAACACCATACACATTCTGTGCATGATGTCATTGCCCATGTAAAATTCATTTTGTGCTCCACTCACTATCCATACATTATGGTAAATTGTTTTCTGCCCAATGCTAATTTTAAGCATGCATCTGCCTGTAATTCGGTTTTCAAAGTTTGGACTGTCCAACCCAGAAACATATTGGTTTTTAATCCTAAATTTCGGGATTTCTTCCCTCTCCATAATTTTTTGCAACAATTTCTCATTAATGAAACTCCTTTCATGTTCAAGCGCTAAAGTGGCTTTTATTGTTTTAAGATAATCATTTATACCAGCGTGAACCCATGGTTGCTCATCTTCCATGTGTATCTCTGCCAGAGTGGTAATGTGTTTTTCTGAATCTGTTTTAGGAACAATATTCTGTTTGCATGTATTCTCTTTTAAGTAAAAACGTAATGTGTGCTCATCTATAGCAGTCTGCCAATCTTTCCTTGGGTCCAAGTAGATTTGTACAGGTAGTTTTTCATTGTCGCTCTGATCTTTGTCTTGACACATTAATATAACAGTGACACTAGGTATGCAGCTATTCTGGAGATATACCTCCACAGCATCATTTGTTTTGGCAACGGTGTGACATTCTTTTATATTGCTGTTTTGTGATTTTAGTTTCTTAGGCCTCAATGGTTTTTTGGTTAAGGACCACAGCACTCCATTCACCCCATCTATGAGAGGAGACAATCTTTTCAGGCAATTTGTCCCCATCAGAAATGGAATTTCACAAATAGATGTGATCAATACCTCTTGTTTCATTCTGTGCTTTCCTATTTTTATGTCAACCTCAGTTACACCTATGATGGGCACCTCCTCCCCATTAAAGTTATGCACTGGGCCTTGATTTGCCTTCACTGTGATCTGACTCTGTGGAGGCCTCCCTTCATTGATACTCTTTACCAGCTCCTTGGACATAATTGTGGCCTGTGCGCCAGTGTCAATCATAGCGAAGGTGTGGCATTTTTCTTCTACAGTGATGGGTGCATAATATCTGTCCTCAACTTCCTCTAATACACATAAGAAATGTGAATTCTTACTGATTTCAGGGCTCACCTTTCTCAGGTCTTTTTCACTTTTGGCTAAGCACATTGGTAAATGAAAAGACATTTTTCCCTCCTTTTTACCCATTTCTGTGCGAGATATTTTATTCATTTCTCCATGTTCAGAGGTTTTTTGGAGTGTGGCCACCGTTCGCCCATCCATCTGGGTAACATCAGAGACCACATTACAACCTTCCAACTGAACATGTGTAACAACATCATTCAGCAATTTGTCATTTTTTAATTCTGTGCATTTGTGATCATTTAGTGTAATACCAGCCCTTTCAGCCTCTTCAAAAATATGTGGTTCAAAGAATTTTTCAGGTGATTGACTTGTACCCTCCTTGTGAGTATTTCCTTTTTCTGTCTGTGTTTGGTCATTGTTTTGCTTGCCCAGGGAAGGAGCTATGGCATCCCCACTTACTCCCTGTTCACTGGTATTCCCCATGCATGAGTCATTTTTCTTAAATCTGTTCCTTTGTTCTTTTAGAATTCCTAATGTTTCTTTTTCATTTGTGCAAATCTTTACTGTTTTATTTAGCTCTAAGTTAAACCGTACCTCTTTTTTAGAAGTATTTGCACTTTCTGTCACAATTTCATTTACTGGTACTTTCATTTTTAATCCATTAGACATCTCAGAGTCGTTATGCAAAATTATATCAGAGCAATCTGTCATTTTGGCACTGCAGTTATCATGAGTACTTAGTCACTTTTCGGAAGCCCCCCGGTCATTGCTATGGCCATCAGCCCCCTCTTTGGAAGGTTGTTTTTGCGCTGTATAGAGCTTTCCTATTTGCTCAGCTAACATTTTCACTTGGGCCTCAAGGCACTGGAACCTTTCCATCTCTCTAGGATCCTCTTTCTGTGGCCTAGGTCGATATTGGTTGTTTTCCCCCTGATTGGATCTATTCTGATACCTCTCAGGTGATTGATACCGGTTGGGATGGTTTCTGAACTCTTGATTCATTTGTGGAGGGGAGCGGGTTGCACCCATCCTTTGATTATAGTCCCCTGGTGGGGAATCATTGTACTGGCGTGGACTGTAGTTCACGTTTTGCCTCATGTCCTGTCTCTCAGATTGTGGGTACTGGCCCCTATGTTGATTTCCATTATCAGTAAACCGATCCACATATCGGGGCCTATCCTGATTACCATATATCATGGTGTTGGGATCAAACCTACTCTGTGTCCCCAATGACTGGTAGGGACCATCGTTTCTTTGATCTTGATTTTGTCTCTGGTTATTGTTCATACCTGCCATATCAGACCGGTATCTTACCCGGGGTCTATCTCCTAAATATCTAGGGCTGATGTAGCTCTCTCTATTACTAGGATCATGTGATTGGAACATTGGTACAGGAAATGGCGATCTTTGTTGATTACCCCTTTGTTCAGGTGTCACATTATTTTTACCTTGGCTTTGAGCAGACTCAAGGGACATTTTGGCTGACCTGATTTCCATTACTGTGGCTGAGGGTTCTTTAGATTTAGGCCTAGTATCTTTCATTTTATCACTTTCTCTACCCTGACAATAGAGTACCTCATATAGCTTGGTGCTTTGATGTACAATCCATTCAAGGGACTTGTCACGGTCAAATTCACGGACCAATTGGGATATGATGTCTTTCTGTAGCCCATAGAAGTATGCGGTTTTAAACTCATTGGAATTTGAGTCAAAAGATACATCAAAGCGAGAGAATGCTCTTTTTAAGTCTTGTAAAAATTGGCGAGGTGATGTATTAGGTCCAGCAGTAATAGTGTACGCGACTTTCTTTGCCTCCTGCAATGACTGAAAAGGAGAAAAATGACGCCTAATTTCTTTTTCAAACTCCAGCCATGTCATATTCTGCTGTTCATTTAATCCCCTTATGATGCTGGCCGTCGGGGCATCTAAAGTTAAATGAAAATATTGTCTGTACTGTTCCTTAGGTATCTGGAGCGCTTTAAAAATGTCATGCACCGCTTCTAAGTGATCCTCAATGCAGCATTCACCTCCCTTTTTAAATGGTTTGATCAGGGCTTTAATGGATTTCATTATTTTTATGGGGCTACTTGTTGCAATGCATGGAATTGCACTATTTTGTGATTCAATCCTGTTTTCAGGTGTATGAGATTGGTGGCTGCCCCCAATGGGAGTATCAAATCCCCCAAGGGCGCTGCAACCAAGTTCAGTCACCGGCCCAGTCACTGGGGCACTAGCTCTTTGGGCAGAGCTAGAATTCACCTCCACTCCATTGAATGTGGTACCCTGCCGCCTCTCCTGGGACCTGGGAATGCACATTTGCTGTTCTAAGTCCTTACACTTTTTAAGGAGTCTGTTGGCTTCATCATGCAAATAATTATTTTCATCACTCATTTTATTAATTGCCTCCTGCATATCGCACATTTGCATTTGGCATTCATTGAACTCTTTATTTCTCTTGTCTCTTTCTTGGATCATTTTAATCATTTCTTGTTCCGCACTCTGGAGATCACCTTCTTTTTCGCAATGTTCTTTTTGTAAAATCTGCATTTCTGAAACAACCTCATCTTTATCCTGCCTAATGTGATCCACTAAGGCTTTTAAGTGTGTCAATTCTTGCTCACTATCTTCAAATTGTTTCTTGCTTTTGGATAACTGAGTATCAAAGTCTCTGCATTTTAATTGCATGTCTTTTTGGCATACATCCAATTCTGCTCTCAACATTTCCTGATTTTTACTTGCCCCATCTAATTCAGTCTTTAACCTGTTAATTAGCTGAGTATCATTCTCTTGCATTCGCAGGGACTTGTTTAAAATAAACCATATTTTGCCGCATAGCCGTATTAAACAGTCTTTCTCTGCACTTTTATCGGCTGCATTCAATAATCTTGTAAGGCAGACCTGAATTATGCTGCCTTCTGCAAAAATATTGTCTAGTTTTTCTTTCTGCACCTCACCCTGAATGCGGTTACTCCATTCTAAGGTACTGTTCGAAGACCAATTCCCATGTGCAAATAACTTTGCCTCTAAATATTGCACTAGATCTGAGAATGTGGTTTCCCTTTGTGACATTCTGAAATTCGTTTTTAGTGGCACACTGCTATTATAAAATGGGTTCCCTTTAATGTGCAAATGGCAGTGTGAGACACACTTGCCACGCCCAGTAGGTACTCTGTGATCACTTTCCCGGCCTGCAACGCACCATAAATATGTAGGGTATTTTGTGGAGATTTGGGGCCTGACGGTATTTTATTACCGCCGAAAAATAACTTAGCAATAATCACTCTTTGTATTCAGATTTGGCCATGTGCAACAATAATACAATGGACATGCATTATTTCAGCACCCAGACCTGCATATTTGGTATACGTGGTTGGTGGTATTTTGGTGAGCATAATTCCCTTGTTTTATTTGTGGCCCCAATGTCCAGAATCCCTTATCTTCGCTTAGATTTTTCGTGTGATCACTAGAGAGACCTCAGACCTGCATTCTAGGGATACCACAATTTCCAGTGATAGTGTTGGTGCGCCACCATGGGCAAACTCACTGACTTATTTACGACAGAGAGCTATATGTGGTAGTCTTGTGGTAATTTCCACTACCTTATATACGGTAGGGAGCTATGTTCAGAGAGTCTCTCTTCCCGTTGGCTCATGTACCTCCAACAAGTTATACTACAGTCACTCACAATTATTCATACTGATTCTGACATGCACACATCTGTCTTAAAATGACCATTGCACTGTTTAAAAATCTCCCCACATCATTGGCATTGTAATGGTAAATAGAAAATAAACCACCCGTCTGTTTTCAAATATTTTCTGTATTATAAAAGTTGCATTTAGATATGATCTCATTCTTTACAGAAATAAATAAAATGGTACAGTAAAAGCATTTTCTATGACACACTGCAATTATAGTGGCGGAGAACAGAACTTAAATTGCAACATTAGCACTTGATTAAGACACGCACGGGACTTTCATTTTTCTACACTGACTGCATATTTCCGTGCACACACACAGCTCCCCCAGTTAGGTAATTACCTTATCTGTTCAGAGGCTTCTCTCTGTGAATGTGGCTCTCTTGGCTTAACTCCAGCAAAAAGGAACGCTTGCCTTCTCAAGCCGGGGTCATTGCCTGGAATTCTCAGCTTTTTCAGATAGGACTGCCTCAGCCAGTGGACAGGTTTTTCTTTCAGCTTTCCCCAGTCTCGACTGCAGCAGGACACCGGAATTTGCATTCAGTCAGGACCCCACAGCCAGGTCTTCTCCCCAGTAGTGCAGAAAGATGTCTCCCTGTCTTTTTCCCTGCTACTGCCCACTAAAACTTTCCTCTCAGCCCTCTTTATGACGTGTCCCAATGAAATCCATCATCTCTCATCCTCCTACTCTTCAACAATAGCTTCGCTTATACATTTGCAATTGTTGCAAATCTGACTTCCTCCTTCCTGCCGTTACTGTGCACAACAACACGGATAATCAGGCAGAGAAGAGAAGAAAAAAAAATCTGCACACTCATTTAACTGGTTTTCAGAGTATGCCTAATTCTGCAGTAGAGAACACATTTTATTAGTGGGTTATATTAAAATAAGGTTTTATTAGTCAGGTTAATGGTTAATAGGTTAGCTGTTAATTTTCAAATGTGTCTCTAGCAATATAGGCATTTCAGGTGAAAAATAGTGTGCATTTTTAAATGAACACGTGTGCTTTTAACTGCAAAAATAGATTTGCATCTTATATGTTAAAATCGTTTTTTACTGAATAGTCTGTCTTTCCTTGTTAATCTGCTAACCCATATAGCAATGCACCGCACCCTTGTGGTGGTGGTGCTGCAAAAAAAATTGTGCTACTTGTGCAGTATTGCTGTACTGTGTACTGTAACACGCCAAATATCCTTACAGGTCTCAGATTTGGTATAAGCATTGAGATATCACATCTCATGCTATAGGAAGGGTCTCAGGAATGGAATGGGAAGGACTTGGATATCACATCTCATGATAAAGGAAGGGTCTAACGTTTGGAAGTGGAAGGTTTTGGATATCACATCTCATGTTATTGGACCGGTCTCAGGTTTGGTATTAGAAGCATTGAGATATCAAGTCTCATGGTATGGGACAGGAGTTTGATATCACATCTCATGCCATGGTATGGGTATCAGGTTTTGTAGAAGCATTGGGATATCACATCTCATGCTATCGGAAGGGTATCAGGATTGGATTTGGAAGGAGTTGGATATCCCATCTCATGCTATAGGAAGGGTATCAGGTTGGAATGGGAAGGAGTTGGATATGACATCTCATGTTATAGGAAGGGTCTCAGGATTGGAATGGGAAGGACTTGGATATCACATCTCATGCTGTAGGAAGGCTCTCAGGTTTGGAAAGGGAAGGAGTTGGATATCACATTTCATGTTAGAGGTAGGATCTCAGGTTTGGTATTAGAGGCATTGAGATATCACATCTCATGCTATCAGAAGGGTATCAGGATTGGAATGAGAAGGAGTTGGATATCACATCTCATGCTAAAGGGAGGGTCTCAAGTTTGATATTAGAAGCTTTGAGATATCACATCTCATGATATCGGAAGGGTCTCAGGATTGGAATGGGAAGGAGTTGGATATCACATCTCATGATAAAGGAAGGGTCTAAGTTTGGAAGGGGAAGGATTTGGATATCACATCTCATGTTATATTACGGGTCTCACGTTTGTATTAGAAGCATTGAGATATCAAGTCTCATAGTATAGGAAGGGTCTCAGAATTGGAATGGGTAGGAGTTGGATATCACATCTCAAGCTATAGGAAGGGTCTCAGGATTGGAATGGGAAGGACTTGGATATCACATCTCATGCTATAGGGAGGGTCTCAAGTTTGATATTAGAAGCTTTGAGATATCACATCTCATGATATCGGAAGGGTCTCAGGATTGGAATGGGAAGGAGTTGGATATCACTTCTCATGATAAAGGAAGGGTCTAAGGTTTGGAAGGGGAAGGATTTGGATATCACATCTCATGTTATATTACGGGTCTCACGTTTGTATTAGAAGCATTGAGATATCAAGTCTCATAGTATAGGAAGGGTCTCAGAATTGGAATGGGAAGGAGTTGGATATCACATCTCAAGCTATAGGAAGGGTCTCAGGATTGGAATGGGAAGGACTTGGATATCACATCTCATGCTATAGGAAGGCTCTCAGGTTTGGAAGGGGAAAGAGTTGGATATCACATTTCATGTTAGAGGTAGGATCTCAGGTTTGGTATTAGAGGCATTGAGATATCACATCTCATGCTATCAGAAGGGTCTCAGGAATGGAATGGGAAGGAGTTGGATATCACATCTCATGCTAAAGGGAGGGTCTCAGGTTTGGAAGGGGAAGGATTTGGATATCAAATCTCATGTTATAGGAAGGATCTCAGGTTTGGTATTAGAAGCATTGAGATATCACATCTCATGCTATCGGAAGGATCTCAGGTTTGGTATTAGAAGCATTGAGATATCACATCTCATGCTATCAGAAGAGTCTCAGGATTGGAATAGGAAGGAGTTGGATATCACATCTCATGCTAAAGGGAGGGTCTCAGGATTGGAAGGGGAAGGATTTGGATATCACATCTCATGTTATCGGAAGGATCTCACGTTTGGTATTAGAAGTATTGAGATATCATATCTCATGCTATAGGAAGGGTCTCAGGATTGGAATGGGAAGGAGTTGGATATCACATCTCATGCTATAGGGAGGGTCTCAGGATTGGAATGGGAAGGACTTAGATATCACATATCATGCTATAGGGAGGGTCTCAGTTTTGATATTAGAAGCATTGAGATATCACATCTCATGCTATAGGAAGTGTCTCAGGATTGGAATGGGAAGGTGCTGGATATCACATCTCATGCTAAAGGAAGGGTCTCAGGTCTGGAACGGGAAGGATTTGGATATCACATCTCATGTTATAGGAAGGGTCTCAGGTTTGGTATAAGCATTGAGATATCACATCTCTGCTATCGAAAGTGTCTCAGGATTGGAATGGGAAGGAGTTGGATATCCCATCTCATGTTATAGGACGGGTCTCAGGTTTGTTATTAGAATCATTGAGATATCATATTGCATGCTGTAGGAAGGGTCTAAGGGTTGGAATGGGAAGGACTTGGATATCACATCTCATGCTATAGATAGGCTCTTAGGTTTGGAAAGGGAAGGAGTTGGATATCACATTTCATGTTAGAGGAAGGATCTCAGGTTTGGTATTAGAAGCATTGAGATATCACATCTCATGCTATAGGAAGGGTCCCAGGATTGGAATGGGAAGCAGTTGGATATCACATCTCATGCTATAGGAAGGGTCTCAGGTTTGGTATAAGCATTGAGATATCACATCTCATGCTATAGGACGGGTCTCAGGATTGGAATGGAAGGAGTTGGCTATCACATCTCATGTTATAGGAAGGATCTCAGGTTTGGTATTAGAAGCATTGAGACATCACATCTCATGCCATAGGAAGGGTCTCAGGGTTGGAATGGGAAGGAGTTGGATATCACATCTCATCCAATAGGAAGGGTCTCAGGTTTGGAATGGGAAGGAATTGGATATCACATCTCATGTTATAGGAAGGATCTCAGGTTTGGTATTAGAAGCATTGAGATATTACATCTCATGCTATAGGAAGGGTCTCAGGATTGGAATGTGAAGGATTTGGATATCACATCTCATGCTAAAGGAAGGGTCTCAGGTTTGGTAGAAGCATTGAGATATCACGTCTCTGCTATCGGAAGGGTCTCAGGATTGGATTGGGAAGGAGTTGGATATCACATCTCATGCCATAGGAAGGGTCTCAGGTTTGGTATAAGCATTGAGATATCACATCTCTGCTATCGGAAGGGTCTCAGGATTGGATTGGGAAGGAGTTGGATATCCCTTCTCATGCTATAGGAAGTGTCTCAGGTTGGAATGGGAAGGAGTTGGATATCACATCTCATGTTATAGGAAGGGTCTCAGGATTGGAATGGGAAGGATTTGGATATCACATCTCTTGCTATAGGAAGGGTCTCAGGATTGGAATGGGTAGGAGTTGAATATTACTTTCTTGCTATAGGAAGGGTCTCATGTTTGGAATGGGAAGGAGTTGGATATCACATATGCTATAGTTAGTGTCTCAGGTTTGGAACGGGAAGGAGTTGGATATCACATCTCATGTTATAGGAAGGGTCTCAGGTTTGGTATAAGCATTGAGATATCACATCTCTGCTATCGGAAGCGGCTCAGGATTGGAATGGGAAGGAGTTGGATATCCCATCTCATGTTATAGGAAGAGTCTCTGGTTTGGTATTAGAATCATTGAGATATCACATCGCATGCTGTAGGAAGGGTCTAAGGATTGGAATGGGATGGACTTGGATATCACATCTCATGCTATAGGTAGGCTCTCAGGTTTGGTATAAGCATTGAGATATCACATCTCATGCTATAGGAAGGGTCTCAGGATTGGAATGGGAAGGAATTGGATATCACATCTCATGCTATAGGAAGGGTCTCAGATTTGGTATAAGCATTGAGATATCACATCTCATGCTAAAGGAAGGGTCTCAGGATTGGAATGGGAAGGAGTTCTATATGACATCTCAGGCCATAGGAAGGTTCTCAGGTTTGGTATAAGCATTGAGATATCACATCTCTGCTATCGGAAGGGTCTCAGGATTGGAATGGGAAGGAGTTGGATATCCCATCTCATGTTATAGGAAGGGTCTCAGGTTTGGTATTAGAAGCATAGAGATATCACATCTCATGCTATAGGAAGGGTCTCAGGATTTGAATGGCAAGGAGTTGGATATCACATCTCATGCCATAGGAAGGGTCTCAGGTTTGGTATAAGCTTTGAGATATCACATCTCTGCTATCGCTAGGGTCTCAGGATTGGATTGGGAAGGAGTTAGATATCCCTTCTCATGCTATAGGAAGTGTCTCAGGTTGGAATGGGAAGGAGTTGGATATCACATCTCATGTTATAGGAAGGGTCTCAGGATTGGAATGGGAAGGACTTGGATGTCACATCTCATGCTATAGGGAGGGTCTCAAGTTTGATATTAGAAGCATTGAGATAACAAATCTCATGATATCGGAAGGGTCTCAGGATTGGAATGGGAAGGAGTTGGATATCACATCTCATGATAAAGGAAGGGTCTAAGGTTTGGAAGGGGAAGGATTTGGATATCACATCTCATGTTATAGGACGGGTCTCAGGTTTGGTATTAGAAGCATTGAGATATCAAGTCTCATGGTATAAGAAGGGTCTCAGAATTGGAATGGGAAGGAGTTGGATATCACACCTCAAGCTATAGGAAGGGTCTCAGGATTGGAATGGGAAGGAGTTTGATATCACATCTCATGCCATAGTATGGGTCTCAGGTTTGGTAGAAGCATTGGGATATCACATCTCATGCTATCGGAAGGGTATCAGTATTGGATTTGGAAGAAGTTGGATATCCCATCTCATGCTATAGGAAGGGTCTCAGGTTGGAATGGGAAGGAGTTGGATATCACATTTCATGTTATAGGAAGGGTCTCAGGATTGGAATGGGAAGGACTTGGATATCATATCTCATGCTATAGGACGGGTCTCAGGTTTGTTATTAGAATCATTGAGATATCATATTGCATGCTGTAGGAAGGGTCTAAGGATTGGAAAGGGAAGGAGTTGGATATCACATTTCATGTTAGAGGAAGGATCTCAGGTTTGGTATTAGAAGCATTGAGATATCACATCTCATGCTATATTAAGGGTCTCAGGATTGGAATGGGAAGTAGTTGGATATCACATCTCATGCTATAGGAAGGGTCTCAGGTTTGGTATAAGCATTGAGATATCACATCTCATGCTATAGGACAGGTCTCAGGATTGGAATGGAAGGAGTTGGATATCACATCTCATGTTATAGGAAGGATCTCAGGTTTGGTATTAGAAGCATTGAGACATCACATCTCATGCTATAGGAAGGGTCTCAGGGTTGGAATGGGAAGGAGTTGGATATCACATCTCATCCAATAGGAAGGGTGTCAGGTTTGGAATGGGAAGGAATTGGATATCACATCTCATGTTATAGGAAGGATCTCAGGTTTGGTATTAGAAGCATTGAGATATCACATCTCATGCTATAGGAAGGGTCTCAGGATTGGAATGTGAAGGATTTGGATATCACATCTCATGCTAAAGGAAGGGTCTCAGGTTTGGTAGAAGCATTGAGATATCACGTCTCTGCTATCGGAAGGGTCTCAGGATTGGATTGGGAAGGAGTTGGATATCCCTTCTCATGCTATAGGAAGGGTCTCAGGATTTGAATGGCAAGGAGTTGGATATCACATCTCATGCCATAGGAAGGGTCTCAGGTTTGGTATAAGCATTGAGATATCACATCTCTGCTATCGGAAGGGTCTCAGGATTGGAATGGGAAGGAGTTGGATATTCCCATCTCATGTTATAGGAAGGGTCTTAGGTTTGGTATTAGAAGCATTGAGATATCACATCTCATGCTATAGGAAGGGTCTCAGGATTGGAATGGGAAGGACTTGGATATCACATCTCATGCTATAGGGAGGGTCTCAAGTTTGATATTAGAACCTTTGAGATATCACATCTCATGATATCGGAAGGGTCTCAGGATTGGAATGGGAAGGAGTTGGATATCACATCTCATGATAAAGGAAGGGTCTAAGGTTTGGAAGGGGAAGGATTTGGATATCACATCTCATGTTATATTATGGGTCTCAGGTTTGGTATTAGAAGCATTGAGATATCAAGTCTCAGAGTATAGGAAGGGTCTCAGAATTGGAATGGGACGGAGTTAAATATCACATCTCAAGCTATAGGAAGGGTCTCAGGATTGGAATGGGAAGGACTTGGATATCACATCTCATGCTATAGGAAGGCTCTCAGGTTTGGAAGGGGAAAGAGTTGGATATCACATTTCATGTTAGAGGTAGGATCTCAGGTTTTGTATTAGAGGCATTGAGATATCACATCTCATGCTATCAGAAGGGTCTCAGGAATGGAATGGGAAGGAGTTGGATATCACATCTCATGCTAAAGGGAGGGTCTCAGGTTTGGAAGGGGAAGGATTTGGATATCACATCTCATGTTTTAGGAAGGATCTCAGGTTTGGTATTAGAAGCATTGAGATATCACATCTCATGCTATCGGAAGGATCTCAGGTTTGGTATTAGAAGCATTGAGATATCACATCTCATGCTATCAGAAGGGTCTCAGGATTGGAATGGGAAGGAGTTGGATATCACATCTCATGCTAAAGGGAGGGTCTCAGGTTTGGAAGGGGAAGGATTTGGATATCACATCTCATGTTATCGGAAGGATCTCACGTTTGGTATTAGAAGTATTGAGATATCATATCTCATGCTATAGGAAGGGTCTCAGGATTGGAATGGGAAAGAGTTGGATATCACATCTAATGCTATAGGGAGTGTCTCAGGATTGGAATGGGAAGGACTTAGATATCACATATCATGCTATAGGGAGGGTCTCAGTTTTGATATTAGAAGCATTGAGATATCACATCTCATGCTATCGGAAGTGTCTCAGGATTGGAATGGGAAGGAGCTGGATATCACATCTCATGCTAAAGGAAGGGTCTCAGGTTTGGAACGGGAAGGATTTGGATATCACATCTCATGTTATAGGAAGGGTCTCAGGTTTGGTATAAGCATTGAGATATCACATCTCTGCTATCGGAAGTGTCTCAGGATTGGAATGGGAAGGAGTTGGATATCACATCTCATGTTATAGGACGGGTCTCAGGTTTGTTATTAGAATCATTGAGATATCATATTGCATGCTGTAGAAAGGGTCTAAGGGTTGGAATGGGAAGGACTTGGATATCACATCTCATGCTATAGATAGGCTCTTAGGTTTGGAAAGGGAAGGAGTTGGATATCACATTTCATGTTAGAGGAAGGATCTCAGGTTTGGTATTAGAAGCATTGAGATATCACATCTCATGCTATAGGAAGGGTCTCAGGATTGGAATGGGAAGTAGTTGGATATCACATCTCATGCTATAGGAAGGGTCTCAGGTTTAGTATAAGCATTGAGATATCACATCTCATGCTATAGGACGGGTCACAGGATTGGAATGGAAGGAGTTGGATATCACATCTCATGTTATAGGAAGGATCTCAGGTTTGGTATTAGAAGCATTGAGACATCACATCTCATGCTATAGGAAGGGTCTCAGGGTTGGAATGGGAAGGAGTTGGACATCACATCTCATCCAATAGGAAGGGTCTCAGGTTTGGAATGGGAAGGAATTGGATATCACATCTCATGTTATAGGAAGGATCTCAGGTTTGGTATTAGAAGCATTGAGATATCACATCTCATGCTATAGGAAGGGTCTCAGGATTGGAATGTGAAGGATTTGGATATCACATCTCATGCTAAAGGAAGGGTCTCAGGTTTGGTAGAAGCATTGAGATATCACGTCTCTGCTATCGGAAGGGTCGCAGGATTGGATTGGGAAGGAGTTGGATATCCCTTCTCATGCTATAGGAAGGGTCTCAGGATTTGAATGGCAAGGAGTTGGATATCACATCTCATGCCATAGGAAGGGTCTCAGGTTTGGTATAAGCATTGAAATATCACATCTCTGCTATCGGAAGGGTCTCAGGATTGGATTGGGAAGGAGTTGGATATCCCTTCTCATGCTATAGGAAGTGTCTCAGGTTGTAATGGGAAGGAGTTGGATATCACATCTCATGTTATAGGAAGGGTCTCAGGATTGGAATGGGAAGGATTTGGATATCACATCTCTTGCTATAGGAAGGGTCTCAGGATTGGAATGGGTAGGAGTTGGATATTACTTTCTTGCTATAGGAAGGGTCTCATGTTTGGAATGGGAAGGAGTTGGATATCACATATGCTATAGTTAGTGTCTCAGGTTTGGAACGGGAAGGAGTTGGATATCACATCTCATGTTATAGGAAGGGTCTCAGGTTTGGTATAAGCATTGAGATATCACATCTCTGCTATCGGAAGCGGCTCAGGATTGGAATGGGAAGGAGTTGGATATCCCATCTCATGTTATAGTAAGAGTCTCTGGTTTGGTATTAGAATCATTGAGATATCACATCGCATGCTCTAGGAAGGGTCTAAGGATTGGAATGGGATGGACTTGGATATCACATCTCATGCTATAGGTAGGCTCTCAGGTTTGGTATAAGCATTGAGATATCACATCTCATGCTATAGGAAGGGTCTCAGGATTGGAATGGGAAGTATTTGGATATCACATCTCATGCTATAGGAAGGGTCTCAGATTTGGTATAAGCATTGAGATATCACATCTCATGCTAAAGGAAGGGTCTCAGGATTGGAATGGGAAGGAGTTGTATATGACATCTCAGGCCATAGGAAGGGTCTCAGGTTTGGTATAAGCATTGAGATATCACATCTCTGCTATCGGAAGTGTCTCAAGATTGGAATGGGAAGGACTTGGATATCACATCTCATGCTATAGGGAGGGTCTCAAGTTTGATATTAGAAGCATTGAGATATCACATCTCATGCTATAGGAAGGGTCTCAGGATTGGAATGGGAAGGAGTTGGATATCACATCTCATGCTATAGGAAGGGTCTCAGGTTTGGTATAAGCAGTGAGATATCACATCTCATGCTATAGGAAGTGTCTCAGGATTGGAATGATGGGAAGGAGTTGGATATCACATCTCATGTTATAGGAAGGATCTCAGGTTTGGCATAAGCATTGAGATATCACATGTTTGCTATCGGAAGGGTCTCAGGATTGGAATGGGAAGGAGTTGTATATTCCCATCTCATGTTATAGGAAGGGTCTCAGGTTTGGTATTAGAAGCATTGAGACATCACATCTCATGCTATAGGAAGGGTCTCAGGATTGGAATGGGAAGGACTTGGATATCACATCTCATGCTATAGGGAGGGTCTCGAGTTTGATATTAGAAGCATTGAGATATCACATCTCATGATATCGGAAGGGTCTCAGGATTGGAATGGGAAGGAGTTGGATATCACATCTCATGATAAAGGAAGGGTCTAAGGTTTGGAAGGGGAAGGATTTGGATATCACATCTCATGTTATAGGACGGGTCTCAGGTTTGGTATTAGAAGCATTGAGATATCAAGTCTCATGGTATAGGAAGGGTCTCAGAATTGGAATGGGAAGGAGTTGGATATCACATCTCAAGCTATAGGAAGGGTCTCAGGATTGGAATGGGAAGGAGTTTGATATCACATCTCATGCCATAGTATGGGTCTCAGGTTTGGTATAAGCATTGGGATATCAAATCTCATGCTATCGGAAGGGTATCAGGATTGGAATTCCAAGGAGTTGGATATCCCATCTCATGCTATAGGAAGGGTCTCAGGTTGGAATGGGAAGGAGTTGGATATCACATCTCATGCTAAAGGGAGGGTCTCAGGTTTGGAAGGGGAAGGATTTGGATATCACATCTCATGTTATAGGAAGGATCTCAGGTTTGGTATAAGAAGCATTGAGATATCACATCTCATGCTATCGGAAGAATCTCAGATTTGGTATTAGAGGTATTGAGATATCACATCTCATGCCATCATAAGGGTCTCAGGATTGGAATGGGAAGGAGTTGGATATCACATCTCATGCTATAGGAAGGGTCTCAGGTTTGGAACGGGAAGGAGTTGGATATCACATCTCATGTTATAGGAAGAGTCTCAGGTTTGGTATAAGCATTGAGATATCAAATCTCTGCAATCGGAAGTGTCTCAGGATTGGGATGGGAAGGAGTTGGATATCACATCTCATGCTATAGGAAGGGTCTCAGGTTTGGAACGGGAAGGAGTTGGATATCACATCTCATGTTATAGGAAGAGTCTCAGGTTTGGTATAAGCATTGAGATATCAAATCTCTGCTATCGGAAGTGTCTCAGGATTGGGATGGGAAGGAGTTGGATATCACATCTCATGCTATAGGACGGGTCTCAGGTTTGTTATTAGAATCATTGAGATATCATATTGCATGCTGTAGGAAGGGTCTAAGGATTGGAATGGGAAGGACTTGGATATCACATCTCATGCTATAGATAGGATCTTAGGTTTGGAAAGGGAAGGAGTTGGATATCACATTTCATGTTAGAGGAAGGATCCCAGGTTTGGTATTAGAAGCATTGAGATATCACATCTCATGCTATATGAAGGGTCTCAGGATTGGAATGGGAAGTAGTTGGATATCACATCTCATGCTATAGGAAGGGTCTCAGGTTTGGTATAAGCATTGAGATATCACATCTCATGCTATAGGACAGGTCTCAGGATTGGAATGGAAGGAGTTGGATATCACATCTCATGTTATAGGAAGGATCTCAGGTTTGGTATTAGAAGCATTGAGACATCACATCTCATGCTATAGGAAGGGTCTCAGGGTTGGAATGGGAAGGAGTTGGATATCACATCTCATCCAATAGGAAGGGTGTCAGGTTTGGAATGGGAAGGAATTGGATATCACATCTCATGTTATAGGAAGGATCTCAGGTTTGGTATTAGAAGCATTGAGATATCACATCTCATGCTATAGGAAGGGTCTCAGGATTGGAATGTGAAGGATTTGGATATCACATCTCATGCTAAAGGAAGGGTCTCAGGTTTGGTAGAAGCATTGAGATATCACGTCTCTGCTATCGGAAGGGTCTCAGGATTGGATTGGGAAGGAGTTGGATATCCCTTCTCATGCTATAGGAAGGGTCTCAGGATTTGAATGGCAAGGAGTTGGATATCACATCTCATGCCATAGGAAGGGTCTCAGGTTTGGTATAAGCATTGAGATATCACATCTCTGCTATCGGAAGGGTCTCAGGATTGGAATGGGAAGGAGTTGGATATTCCCATCTCATGTTATAGGAAGGGTCTCAGGTTTGGTATTAGAAGCATTGAGATATCACATCTCATGCTATAGGAAGGGTCTCAGGATTGGAATGGGAAGGACTTGGATATCACATCTCATGCTATAGGGAGGGTCTCAAGTTTGATATTAGAAGCTTTGAGATATCACATCTCATGATATCGGAAGGGTCTCAGGATTGGAATGGGAAGGAGTTGGATATCACATCTCATGATAAAGGAAGGGTCTAAGGTTTGGAAGGGGAAGGATTTGGATATCACATCTCATGTTATATTACGGGTTTCAGGTTTGGTATTAGAAGCATTGAGATATCAAGTCTCAGAGTATAGGAAGGGTCTCAGAATTGGAATGGGAAGGAGTTGGATATCACATCTCAAGCTATAGGAAGGGTCTCAGGATTGGAATGGGAAGGACTTGGATATCACATCTCATCCAATAGGAAGGGTGTCAGGTTTGGAATGGGAAGGAATTGGATATCACATCTCATGTTATAGGAAGGATCTCAGGTTTGGTATTAGAAGCATTGAGATATCACATCTCATGCTATAGGAAGGGTCTCAGGATTGGAATGTGAAGGATTTGGATATCACATCTCATGCTAAAGGAAGGGTCTCAGGTTTGGTAGAAGCATTGAGATATCACGTCTCTGCTATCGGAAGGGTCTCAGGATTGGATTGGGAAGGAGTTGGATATCCCTTCTCATGCTATAGGAAGGGTCTCAGGATTTGAATGGCAAGGAGTTGGATATCACATCTCATGCCATAGGAAGGGTCTCAGGTTTGGTATAAGCATTGAGATATCACATCTCTGCTATCGGAAGGGTCTCAGGATTGGAATGGGAAGGAGTTGGATATTCCCATCTCATGTTATAGGAAGGGTCTCAGGTTTGGTATTAGAAGCATTGAGATATCACATCTCATGCTATAGGAAGGGTCTCAGGATTGGAATGGGAAGGACTTGGATATCACATCTCATGCTATAGGGAGGGTCTCAAGTTTGATATTAGAAGCTTTGAGATATCACATCTCATGATATCGGAAGGGTCTCAGGATTGGAATGGGAAGGAGTTGGATATCACATCTCATGATAAAGGAAGGGTCTAAGGTTTGGAAGGGGAAGGATTTGGATATCACATCTCATGTTATATTACGGGTCTCAGGTTTGGTATTAGAAGCATTGAGATATCAAGTCTCAGAGTATAGGAAGGGTCTCAGAATTGGAATGGGAAGGAGTTGGATATCACATCTCAAGCTATAGGAAGGGTCTCAGGATTGGAATGGGAAGGACTTGGATATCACATCTCATGCTATAGGAAGGCTCTCAGGTTTGGAAGGGGAAAGAGTTGGATATCACATTTCATGTTAGAGGTAGGATCTCAGGTTTGGTATTAGAGGCATTGAGATATCACATCTCATGCTATCAGAAGGGTCTCAGGAATGGAATGGGAAGGAGTTGGATATCACATCTCATGCTAAAGGTAGGGTCTCAGGTTTGGAAGGGGAAGGATTTGGATATCACATCTCATGTTTTAGGAAGGATCTCAGGTTTGGTATTAGAAGCATTGAGATATCACATCTCATGCTATCGGAAGGATCTCAGGTTTGGTATTAGAAGCATTGAGATATCACATCTCATGCTATCAGAAGGGTCTCAGGATTGGAATGGGAAGGAGTTGGATATCACATCTCATGCTAAAGGGAGGGTCTCAGGTTTGGAAGGGGAAGGATTTGGATATCACATCTCATGTTATCGGAAGGATCTCACGTTTGGTATTAGAAGTATTGAGATATCATATCTCATGCTATAGGAAGGGTCTCAGGATTGGAATGGGAAAGAGATGGATATCACATCTCATGCTATAGGGAGTGTCTCAGGATTGGAATGGGAAGGACTTAGATATCACATATCATGCTATAGGGAGGGTCTCAGTTTTGATATTAGAAGCATTGAGATATCACATCTCATGCTATCGGAAGTGTCTCAGGATTGGAATGGGAAGGAGCTGGATATCACATCTCATGCTAAAGGAAGGGTCTCAGGTTTGGAACGGGAAGGATTTGGATATCACATCTCATGTTATAGGAAGGGTCTCAGGTTTGGTATAAGCATTGAGATATCACATCTCTGCTATCGGAAGTGTCTCAGGATTGGAATGGGAAGGAGTTGGATATCACATCTCATGTTATAGGATGGGTCTCAGGTTTGTTATTAGAATCATTGAGATATCATATTGCATGCTGTAGGAAGGGTCTAAGGGTTGGAATGGGAAGGACTTGGATATCACATCTCATGCTATAGATAGGCTCTTAGGTTTGGAAAGGGAAGGAGTTGGATATCACATTTCATGTTAGAGGAAGGATCTCAGGTTTGGTATTAGAAGCATTGAGATATCACATCTCATGCTATAGGAAGGGTCTCAGGATTGGAATGGGAAGTAGTTGGATATCACATCTCATGCTATAGGAAGGGTCTCAGGTTTAGTATAAGCATTGAGATATCACATCTCATGCTATAGGACGGGTCACAGGATAGGAAAGGAAGGAGTTGGATATCACATCTCATGTTATAGGAAGGATCTCAGGTTTGGTATTAGAAGCATTGAGACATCACATCTCATGTTATAGGAAGGGTCTCAGGGTTGGAATGGGAAGGAGTTGGATATCACATCTCATCCAATAGGAAGGGTCTCAGGTTTGGAATGGGAAGGAATTGGATATCACATCTCATGTTATAGGAAGGATCTCAGGTTTGGTATTAGAAGCATTGAGATATCACATCTCATGCAATAGGAAGGGTCTCAGGATTGGAATGTGAAGGATTTGGATATCACATCTCATGCTAAAGGAAGGGTCTCAGGTTTGGTAGAAGCATTGAGATATCACGTCTCTGCTATCGGAAGGGTCGCAGGATTGGATTGGGAAGGAGTTGGATATCCCTTCTCATGCTATAGGAAGGGTCTCAGGATTTGAATGGCAAGGAGTTGGATATCACATCTCATGCCATAGGAAGGGTCTCAGGTTTGGTACAAGCATTGAAATATCACATCTCTGCTATCGGAAGGGTCTCAGGATTGGATTGGGAAGGAGTTGGATATCCCTTCTCATGCTATAGGAAGTGTCTCAGGTTGGAATGGGAAGGAGTTGGATATCACATCTCATGTTATAGGAAGGGTCTCAGGATTGGAATGGGAAGGATTTGGATATCACATCTCTTGCTATAGGAAGGGTCTCAGGATTGGAATGGGTAGGAGTTGGATATTACTTTCTTGCTATAGGAAGGGTCTCATGTTTGGAATGGGAAGGAGTTGGATATCACATATGCTATAGTTAGTGTCTCAGGTTTGGAACGGGAAGGAGTTGGATATCACATCTCATGTTATAGGAAGGGTCTCAGGTTTGGTATAAGCATTGAGATATCACATCTCTGCTATCGGAAGCGGCTCAGGATTGGAATGGGAAGGAGTTGGATATCCCATCTCATGTTATAGTAAGAGTCTCTGGTTTGGTATTAGAATCATTGAGATATCACATCACATGCTCTAGGAAGGGTCTAAGGATTGGAATGGGATGGACTTGGATATCACATCTCATGCTATAGGTAGGCTCTCAGGTTTGGTATAAGCATTGAGATATCACATCTCATGCTATAGGAAGGGTCTCAGGATTGGAATGGGAAGGATTTGGATATCACATCTCATGCTATAGGAAGGGTCTCAGATTTGGTATAAGCATTGAGATATCACATCTCATGCTAAAGGAAGGGTCTCAGGATTGGAATGGGAAGGAGTTGTATATGACATCTCAGGCCATAGGAAGGGTCTCAGGTTTGGTATAAGCATTGAGATATCACATCTCTGCTATCGGAAGGGTCTCAGGATTGCAATGGGAAGGAGTTGGATATCCCATCTCATGTTATAGGAAGAGTCTCAGGTTTGGTATTAGAAGCATTGAGATATCACATCTCATGCTATAGGAAGTGTCTCAAGATTGGAATGGGAAGGACTTGGATATCACATCTCATGCTATAGGGAGGGTCTCAAGTTTGATATTAGAAGCATTGAGATATCACATCTCATGCTATAGGAAGGGTCTCAGGATTGGAATGGGAAGGAGTTGGATATCACATCTCATGCTATAGGAAGGGTCTCAGGTTTGGTATAAGCAGTGAGATATCACATCTCATGCTATAGGAAGGATCTCAGGTTTGGTATAAGCATTGAGATATCACATGTTTGCTATCGGAAGGGTCTCAGGATTGGAATGGGAAGGAGTTGTATATTCCCATCTCATGTTATAGGAAGGGTCTCAGGTTTGGTATTAGAAGCATTGAGACATCACATCTCATGCTATAGGAAGGGTCTCAGGATTGGAATGGGAAGGACTTGGATATCACATCTCATGCTATAGGGAGGGTCTCGAGTTTGATATTAGAAGCATTGAGATATCACATCTCATGATATCGGAAGGGTCTCAGGATTGGAATGGGAAGGAGTTGGATATCACATCTCATGATAAAGGAAGGGTCTAAGGTTTGGAAGGGGAAGGATTTGGATATCACATCTCATGTTATAGGACGGGTCTCAGGTTTGGTATTAGAAGCATTGAGATATCAAGTCTCATGGTATAGGAAGGGTCTCAGAATTGGAATGGGAAGGAGTTGGATATCACATCTCAAGCTATAGGAAGGGTCTCAGGATTGGAATGGGAAGGAGTTTGATATCACATCTCATGCAATAGTATGGGTCTCAGGTTTGGTATAAGCATTGGGATATCAAATCTCATGCTATCGGAAGGGTATCAGGATTGGAATTCCAAGGAGTTGGATATCCCATCTCATGCTATAGGAAGGGTCTCAGGTTGGAATGGGAAGGAGTTGGATATCACATCTCATGCTAAAGGGAGGGTCTCAGGTTTGGAAGGGGAAGGATTTGGATATCACATCTCATGTTATAGGAAGGATCTCAGGTTTGGTATAAGAAGCATTGAGATATCACATCTCATGCTATCGGAAGAATCTCAGATTTGGTATTAGAGGCATTGAGATATCACATCTCATGCCATCATAAGGGTCTCAGGATTGGAATGGGAAGGAGTTGGATATCACATCTCATGCTATAGGAAGGGTCTCAGGTTTGGAACGGGAAGGAGTTGGATATCACATCTCATGTTATAGGAAGAGTCTCAGGTTTGGTATAAGCATTGAGATATCAAATCTCTGCAATCGGAAGTGTCTCAGGATTGGGATGGGAAGGAGTTGGATATCACATCTCATGCTATAGGAAGGGTCTCAGGTTTGGAACGGGAAGGAGTTGGATATCCCATCTCATGTTATAGGACTGGTCTCATGTTTGGTATTAGAAGAATTGAGATATCACATCTCTGCTATCGGAAGTGTCTCAGGATTGGAATGGGAAGGAGTTGGATATCACATCTCATGTTATAGGACGGGTCTCAGGTTTGTTATTAGAATCATTGAGATATCATATTGCATGCTGTAGGAAGGGTCTAAGGATTGGAATGGAAGGACTTGGATATCACATCTCATGCTATAGGTAGGCTCTCAGGTTTGGAAAGGGAAGGAGTTGGATATCACATTTAATGTTAGAGGAAGGATCTCAGGTTTGATATTAGAGCCATTGGATATCACATCTCATGCTATAGGAAGGGTCTCAGGATTGGAATGGGAAGGAGTTGGATATCACATCTCATGCTATAGGAAGGGTTTTAGGTTTGGTATAAGCATTGAGATATCACATCTCATGCTATAGGAAGGGTCTCAGGATTGGAATGGGAAGGATCTGTATATGACATCTCATGCCATAGGAAGGGTCTCAGGTTTGGTATAAGCATTGAGATATCACATCTCTGCTTTCGGAAGGGTCTCAGGATTGTAATGGGAAGGAGTTGGATATCCCATCTCATGTTATAGGAAGAGTCTCAGGTTTGGTATAGAAGCATTGAAATATCACATCTCATGCTATAGGAAGTGTCTCAGGATTGGAATGGGAAGGACTTGGATATCACATCTCATGCTATAGGAAGGGTCTCAGGTTTGGTATAAGCAGTGAGATATCACATCTCATGCTATAGGAAGTGTCTCAGGATTGGAATGGGAAGGAGTTGGATATCACATCTCATGTTATAGGAAGGATCTCAGGTTTGGTATAAGCATTGAGATATCACATGTTTGCTATCGGGAGGGTCTCAGGATTGGAATGGGAAGGAGTTGGATATTCCCATCTCATGTTATAGGAAGGGTCTCAGGTTTGGTATTAGAAGCATTGAGACATCACATCTCATGCTATAGGAAGGGTCTCAGGATTGGAATGGGAAGGACTTGGATATCACATCTCATGCTATAGGGAGGGTCTCAAGTTTGATATTAGAAGCATTGAGATATCACATCTCATGCTATAGGAAGGGTCTCAGTATTGGAATGGGAAGGAGTTGGATATCACATCTCATGCTATAGGAAGGGTCTCAGGTTTGGTATAAGCATTGAGATATTACATCTCTGCTATGGGAAGGGTCTCAGGATTGGAATGGGAAGGAGTTGGATATTCCCATCTCATGTTATAGGAAGGGTCTATCAGGTCTTAGCATGAGACTCTTCCTATAACATTAGATGTGATATCCAACTCCTTCCCGTTCCTAACCTGAGACCCTTCCTATAGCATGAGATGTGATATCCAACTCCTTCCCATTCCAATCCTGAGACCCTTCCGATAGCTTGAGATGTGATATCTCAATGCTTCTAATATCAATACTGAGACCCTCCCTATAGCATGAGATGTGATATCTAAGTCCTTCCCATTCCAATCCTGAGACCCTTACGATAGCAGAGATGTGATATCTCAATGCTTATACCAAACCTGAGACCCTTCCTATAGCATGAGATGTGATATCCAACTCCTTCTCATTCCAATCCTGAGACCCTTCCTATAGCATGATATGTGAAATCTCAATGCTTCTACCAAAACTGAGACCCTTCCTTTAGCATGAGATGTGATATCCAACTCCTTCCCATTCCAATCCTGAGACCAGTCCTATAGCATGAGATGTGATATCTCAATGCTTCTAATACCAAACCTGAGATCCTTCCTATAACATGAGATGTGATATCCAACTCCTTCCCATTCCAATCCTGAGACCCTTCCTATAGCATGAGATGTGATATCTCAATGCTTCTAATACCAAACCTGAGATCCTTCCGATAGCATGAGATGTGATATCTCAATGCTTCTAATACCAAACCTGAGATACTTCCTATAACATGAGATGTGATATCCAAATCCTTCCCCTTCCAAACCTGAGACCCTCCCTTTAGCATGAGATGTGATATCTCAATGCTTATACCAAACCTGAGACCCTTCCTATAGCATGAGATGTGATATCCAACTCCTTCCCATTCCAATCCTGAGACCCTTCCTATAGCATGATATGTGAAATCTCAATGCTTCTACCAAAACTGAGACCCTTCCTTTAGCATGAGATGTGATATCCAACTCCTTCCCATTCCAATCCTGAGACCAGTCCTATAGCATGAGATGTGATATCTCAATGCTTCTAATACCAAACCTGAGATCCTTCCTATAACATGAGATGTGATATCCAACTCCTTCCCATTCCAATCCTGAGACCCTTCCTATAGCATGAGATGTGATATCTCAATGCTTCTAATACCAAACCTGAGATCCTTCCGATAGCATGAGATGTGATATCTCAATGCTTCTAATACCAAACCTGAGATACTTCCTATACCATGAGATGTGATATCCAAATCCTTCCCCTTCCGAACCTGAGACCCTCCCTTTAGCATGAGATGTGATATCCAACTCCTTCTCGTTCCAATCCTGATACCCTTCTGATAGCATGAGATGTGATATCTCAATGCCTCTAATACCAAACCTGAGATCCTACCTCTAACATGAAATGTGATATCCAACTCCTTCCCTTTCCAAACCTGAGAGCCTTCCTACAGCATGAGATGTGATATCCAAGTCCTTCCCATTCCAATCCTGAGACCCTTCCTATAACATGAGATGTCATATCCAACTCCTTCCCATTCCAACCTGATACCCTTCCTATAGCATGAGATGGGATATCCAACTCCTTCCAAATCCAATCCTGATACCCTTCCGATAGCATGAGATGTGATATCCCAATGCTTCTACAAAACCTGATACCCATACCATGGCATGAGATGTGATATCAAACTCCCGTCCCATACCATGAGACTTGATATCTCAATGCTTCTAATACCAAACCTGAGACCGGTCCAATAACATGAGATGTGATATCCAAATCCTTCCCCTTCCAAACCTTAGACCCTTCCTTTATCATGAGATGTGATATCCAGGTCCTTCCCATTCCATTCCTGAGACCCTTCCTATAGCATGAGATGTGATATCTCAATGCTTCTAATACCAAACCTGAGACCCTTCCTATAACATGAGATGTGATATCCAAGTCCTTCCCATTTCAATCCTGAGACCCTTCCTATAGCATGAGATGTGATATCTCAATGCTTCTAATACCAAACCTGAGACCCTTCCTATAACATGAATTCTGATATCCAAGTCCTTCCCATTCCAATCCTGAGACCCTTCCAATAGCAGAGATGTGATATCTCAATGCTTCTAATATCAAACCTGAGACCTGTCCTATAACATGAGGTGGGATATCCAACTCCTTCCCGTTCCAAACCTGATACCCTTCCTATAGCATGAGATGTGATATCCAATTCCTTCCCATCCCAATCCTGAGACACCTCCGATAGCAGAGATGTGATATCTCAATGCTTATACCAAACCTGAGACTCTTCCTATAACATGAGATGTGATATCTAACTCCTTTCCGTTCCAAACCTGAGACCCTTCCTATAGCATGAGATGTGATATCCAACTCCTTCCCGTTCCAAACCTGATACCCTTCCTATAGCATGAGATGTGATATCCAATTCCTTCCCATCCCAATCCTGAGACACCTCCGATAGCAGAGATGTGATATCTCAATGCTTATACCAAACCTGAGACTCTTCCTATAACATTAGATGTGATATCCCATTCCTTTCCGTTCCAATCCTGAGACCCTTCCTATAGCATGAGATGTGATATCTCAATGCTTATACCAAATCTGAGACCCTTCCTATAGCATGAGATGTGATATCCAACTCCTTCCCATTCCAATCCTGAGACCCTTACTATAGCATGAGATGTGATATCTCAATGCTTCTAATACCAAACCTGAGATCCTTCCTATAACAAGAGATGTGATATCCAACTCCTTCCCATTCCAATCCTGAGACCCTTATGATAGCATGAGATGTGATATCTCAATGCCTCTAATACCAAACCTGAGATACTTCCGATAGCATTAGAT
This sequence comes from Ambystoma mexicanum, assembly GCF_040938575.1. Taxonomy (NCBI): domain Eukaryota; kingdom Metazoa; phylum Chordata; class Amphibia; order Caudata; family Ambystomatidae; genus Ambystoma; species Ambystoma mexicanum. Next base: position 12,058,365 of record NW_027182477.1, on the reverse strand, counting down.
GTGATATCTCAATGCTTCTAATACCAAACCTGAGATCCTTCCTATAACATGAGATGTGATTTCCAAATCCTTCCCCTTCCAAACCTGAGACCCTCCCTTTAGCATGAGATGTGATATACAATTCCTTCCCATTCCAATCCTGAGACCCTTCCTATAGCATGATATGTGAAATCTCAATGCTTCTACCAAAACTGAGACCCTTCCTTTAGCATGAGATGTGATATCCAACTCCTTCCCATTCCAATCTTGAGACCAGTCCTATAGCATGAGATGTGATATCTCAATGCTTCTAATACCAAACCTGAGGTCCTTCCTATAACATGAGATGTGATATCCAACTCCTTCCCATTCCAATCCTGAGACCCTTCCTATAGCATGAGATGTGATATCTCAATGCTTCTAATACCAAACCTGAGATCCTTCCGATAGCATGAGATGTGATATCTCAATGCTTCTAATACCAAACCTGAGATACTTCCTATAACATGAGATTTGATATCCAAATCCTTCCCCTTCCGAACCTGAGACCCTCCCTTTAGCATGAGATGTGATATCCAACTCCTTCTCATTCCAATCCTGATACCCTTCTGATAGCATGAGATGTGATATCTCAATGCCTCTAATACCAAACCTGAGATCCTACCTCTAACATGAAATGTGATATCCAACTCCTTCCCTTTCCAAACCTGAGAGCCTTCCTACAGCATGAGATGTGATATCCAAGTCCTTCCCATTCCAATCCTGAGACCCTTCCTATAACATGAGATGTCATATCCAACTCCTTCCCATTCCAACCTGATACCCTTCCTATAGCATGAGATGGGATATCCAACTCCTTCCAAATCCAATCCTGATACCCTTCCGATAGCATGAGATGTGATATCCCAATGCTTCTACAAAACCTGATACCCATACCATGGCATGAGATGTGATATCAAACTCCCGTCCCATACCATGAGACTTGATATCTCAATGCTTCTAATACCAAACCTGAGACCGGTCCAATAACATGAGATGTGATATCCAAATCCTTCCCCTTCCAAACGTTAGACCCTTCCTTTATCATGAGATGTGATATCCAAGTCCTTCCCATTCCATTCCTGAGACCCTTCCTATAGCATGAGATGTGATATCTCAATGCTTATACCAAATCTGAGACCCTTCCTATAGCATGAGATGTGATATCCACCTCCTTCCCATTCCAATCCTGAGACCCTTCCTATAGCATGAGATGTGATATCTCAATGCTTCTAATACCAAACCTGAGATCCTTCCTATAACATGAGATGTGATATCCAACTCCTTCCCATTCCAATCCTGAGACCCTTATGATAGCATGAGATGTGATATCTCAATGCCTCTAATACCAAACCTGAGATACTTCCGATAGCATGAGATGTGATATCTCAATGCTTCTAATACCAAACCTGAGATCCTTCCTATAACATGAGATGTGATTTCCAAATCCTTCCCCTACTAAACCTGAGACCATCCCTTTAGCATGAGATGTGATATACAACTCCTTCCCATTCCAATCCTGAGACCCTTCTGATAGCATGAGATGTGATATCTCAATGCCTCTAATACCAAACCTGAGACCCTTCCTATGGCATGAGATGTCATATACAACTCCTTCCCATTCCAATCCTGAGACCCTTCCTATAGCATGAGATCTGATATCTCAATGCTTATACCAAACCTGAGACCCTTCCTATAGCATGAGATGTGATATCCAACTTCTTCCCATTCCAATCCTAAGACCCTTCCTATAACATGAGATGTGATGTCTCAATGCTTCTAATACCAAACCTGAGGTCCTTCCTATAACATGAGATGTGATATCCAACTCCTTCCCATTCCAATCCTGAGACCCTTCCTATAGCATGAGATGTGATATCTCAATGCTTCTAATACCAAACCTGAGATCCTTCCGATAGCATGAGATGTGATATCTCAATGCTTCTAATACCAAACCTGAGAAACTTCCTATAACATGAGATTTGATATCCAAATCCTTCCCCTTCCGAACCTGAGACCCTCCCTTTAGCATGAGATGTGATATCCAACTCCTTCTCATTCCAATCCTGATACCCTTCTGATAGCATGAGATGTGATATCTCAATGCCTCTAATACCAAACCTGAGATCCTACCTCTAACATGAAATGTGATATCCAACTCCTTCCCTTTCCAAACCTGAGAGCCTTCCTACAGCATGAGATGTGATATCCAAGTCCTTCCCATTCCAATCCTGAGACCCTTCCTATAACATGAGATGTCATATCCAACTCCTTCCCATTCCAACCTGATACCCTTCCTATAGCATGAGATGGGATATCCAACTCCTTCCAAATCCAATCCTGATACCCTTCCGATAGCATGAGATGTGATATCCCAATGCTTCTACAAAACCTGATACCCATACCATGGCATGAGATGTGATATCAAACTCCCGTCCCATACCATGAGACTTGATATCTCAATGCTTCTAATACCAAACCTGAGACCGGTCCAATAACATGAGATGTGATATCCAAATCCTTCCCCTTCCAAACGTTAGACCCTTCCTTTATCATGAGATGTGATATCCAAGTCCTTCCCATTCCATTCCTGAGACCCTTCCTATAGCATGAGATGTGATATCTCAATGCTTATACCAAATCTGAGACCCTTCCTATAGCATGAGATGTGATATCCACCTCCTTCCCATTCCAATCCTGAGACCCTTCCTATAGCATGAGATGTGATATCTCAATGCTTCTAATACCAAACCTGAGATCCTTCCTATAACATGAGATGTGATATCCAACTCCTTCCCATTCCAATCCTGAGACCCTTATGATAGCATGAGATGTGATATCTCAATGCCTCTAATACCAAACCTGAGATACTTCCGATAGCATGAGATGTGATATCTCAATGCTTCTAATACCAAACCTGAGATCCTTCCTATAACATGAGATGTGATTTCCAAATCCTTCCCCTACTAAACCTGAGACATCCCTTTAGCATGAGATGTGATATACAACTCCTTCCCATTCCAATCCTGAGACCCTTCTGATAGCATGAGATGTGATATCTCAATGCCTCTAATACCAAACCTGAGACCCTTCCTATGGCATGAGATGTCATATACAACTCCTTCCCATTCCAATCCTGAGACCCTTCCTATAGCATGAGATCTGATATCTCAATGCTTATACCAAACCTGAGACCCTTCCTATAGCATGAGATGTGATATCCAACTTCTTCCCATTCCAATCCTAAGACCCTTCCTATAACATGAGATGTGATGTCTCAATGCTTCTAATACCAAACCTGAGATCTTTCCTATAATATGATATGTGATATCCAACTCCTTCCCATTCCAATCCTGAGACCCTTCCTATAGCATGAGATGTGATATCTCAATGCTTATACCAAACCCGAGACCCTTCCTATAGCATGAGATGTGATATCTCAAGGCCTCTAATACCAAACCTGAGATCCTTCCTCTAACATGAAATGTGATATCCAACTCCTTCCCCTTCCAAACCTGAGAGCCTTCCTATAGCATGAGATATGATATCCAAGTCCTTCCCATTCCAATCCTGAGACCCTTCCTATAACATGAAATGTGATATCCAACTCCTTCCCATTCCAACCTGAGACCCTTCCTATAGCATGAGATGGGCTATCCAACTCCTTCCAAATCCAATACTGATACCCTTCCAATAGCATGAGATGTGATATCCCAATGCTTCTACCAAACCTGAGACCCATACTATGGCATAAGATGTGATATCAAACGCCTTCCCATTCCAATCCTGAGACCCTTCCTATAGCTTGAGATGTGATATCCAACTCCTTCCCATTCCAATTCTGAGACCCTTCCTATACCATGAGACTTGATATCTCAATGCTTCTAATACCAAACCTGAGACCCGTCCTATAACATGAGATGTGATATCCAAATCCTTCCCCTTCCAAACCTTAGACCCTTCCTTTATCATGAGATGTGATATCCAACTCCTTCCCATTCCAATCCTGAGACCCTTCCGATATCATTAGATTTGTTATCTCAATGCTTCTAATATCAAACTTGAGACCCTCCCTATAGCATGAGATGTGACATCCAAGCCCTCCCCATTCCAATCCTGAGACCCTTCCTATAGCATGAGATGTGATATCTCAATGCTTCTAATACCAAACCTGAGACCCTTCCTATAACATGAGATGGGATATCCAACTCCTTCCCATTCCAATCCTGAGACCCTTCCGATAGCAGAGATGTGATATCTCAATGCGTATACCAACCTGTGACCCTTCCTATAACATGAGATGTGATATCCAACTCCTTCCCATTCCAAACCTGAGACCCTTCCTATAGCATATGTGATATCCAACTCCTTCCAATTCCAAACATGAGACCCTTCCCATAGCAAGAATGTAATATCCAACTCCTTCCCATTCTAATCCTGAGACCATTCCTATAGCATGAGATGTGATATCTCAATGCTTCTAATACCAAACCTGAGATCCTTCCTATGACATGAGATGTGCTATCCAATTCCTTCCCATTCCAAACCTGAGACCCTTCCTACAGCATGCGATGTGATATCTCAATGCTTCTAATACCAAACCTGAGACCAGTCCTATAACATGAGATGGGATATCCAACTCCTTCCCGTTCCAATCCTGAGACACTTCCGATTGCAGAGATTTGATATCTCAATGCTTATACCAAACCTGAGACTCTTCCCATAACATGAGATGTGATATCCAACTCCTTCCCGTTCCAAACCTGAGACCCTTCCTATAGCATGAGATGTGATATCCAAATCCTTCCCATCCCAATCCTGAGACACTTCCAATTGCAGAGATGTGATATCTCAATGCTTATACCAAACCTGAGACTCTTCCTATAACACGAGATGTGATATCCAACTCCTTCCCGTTCCAAACCTGAGACCCTTCCTATAGCATGAGATGTGATATCCAACTCCTTCCCATTCCAATCCTGAGACCCTTCCAATAGCATGAGATGTGATATCTCAATGCCTCTAATACCAAACCTGAGATCCTTCCTATAACATGTGATGTGATATTCAAATCCTTCCCCTTCCAAACCTGAGACCCTCCCTTTAGCATGAGATGTGATATACAACTCCTTCCCATTCCAATCCTGAGACCCTTCTGATAGCATGAGATGTGATATCTCAATGCCTCTAATACCAAACCTGAGATCCTACCTCTAACATGAAATGTGATATCCATCTCCTTCCCTTTCCAGACCTGAGACCCTGCCTATAGCATGAGCTGTGATATCCAAGTCCTTCCCATTCCAATCCTGAGACCCTTCCTATAGCATGTGATGTGATATCTCAATGCTTATACCAAACCTGAGACCCTTCTTATGGCATGAGATGTCATATACAACTCCTTCCCATTCCAATCCTGGGACCCTTCCTATAGCATGAGATGTGATATCTCAATGCTTATACCAAACCTGAGACCCTTCCTATAGCATGAGATGTGATATCTCAAGGCCTCTAATACCAAACCTGAGATCCTTCCTCTAACATGAGATGTGATATCCAACTCCTACCCATTCCAATCCTGAGACCCTTCCTATAGCAAGAGATGTGATATCCAAATCCTTCCAATTCCAATCCTGAGACCCTTCCTATAACAAGAGATGTGATATCCAACTCCTTCCCATTCCAACCTGAGACACTTCCTATAGCATGAGAAGGGATATCCAACTCCTCCGCAATCCAATCCGGAGACCCTTCCGATAGCAGAGATGTGATATCTCAATGCTTATACCAAACCTGAGACCCTTCCTATGGCATGATATGTGATATCCAACTCCTTGCCATTCAAATCCTGAGACCCTTTTATAGCATGGGAAGGGATATCCAACTCCTTTCCAATCCAATCCTGAGACCCTTCCGATAGCAGAGATGTGATATCTCAACGCTTCTACCAAACCTGAGACCCTTCCTTTAGCATGAGATGTGATATCCAAATCCTTCGCATTCCAATCCTGAGACCCTTCCTATAGCATGAGATGTGATATCTCAATGGTTCTAATACCAAACCTGAGATCCTTCCTATAACATGAGATGTGATATCCAATTCCTTCCCATTCCAAACCTGAGACCCTTCCTATAACATGAAATGTGATATCTCAAGGCCTCTAATACCAAACCTGAGATCCTTCCTCTAACATGAAATGTGATATCCAACTCCTTCCCATTCCAAACCTGAGACCCTTCCTATAACATGAAATGTGATATCCAACTCCATCCCATTCCAACCTGAGACCTTTCCTATAGCATGAGATGGGATATCCAACTCCTTCCAAATCCAATACTGATACCATTCCGATAGCATGAGATGTGATATCCCAATGCTTCTACCAAATCTGAGACCCATACTATGGCATGAGATGTGATATCAAACTCCTTCCCATTCCAACCCTGAGACCCTTCCTAAAGCTTGAGATGTGATATCCAATTTCTTCCCATTCCAATTCTGAGACCCTTCCTATACCATGAGACTTGATATCTCAATGCTTCTAATACCAAACCTGAGACTCGTCCTATAACATGAGATGTGATATCCAAATCCTTCCCCTTCCAAACCTTAGACCCTTCCTCTATCATGAGATGTGATATCCAACTCCTTCCCATTCCAATCCTGAGACCCTTCCTATAGCATGAGATGTGACATCCAAGTCCTCCCCATTCCAATCCTGAGACCCTTCCTATAGCATGAGATGTGATATCTCAATGCTTCTAATACCAAACCTGAGACCCTTCCTATAACATGAGATGGGATATCCAACTCAGATGGGATATCCAACTCCTTCCCATTCCAATCCTGAGACCCTTCCGATAGCAGAGATGTGATATCTCAATGCTTATATCAAACCTGAGACCCTTCCTATGGCCTGAGATGTCATATACAACTCCTTCCCATTCCAATCCTGAGACCCTTCCTATAGCATGAGATGTGATATCTCAATGCTTATACCAAATCTGAGACCCTTCCTATAGCATGAGATGTGATATCCAACTCCTTCCCATTTCAATCCTGAGACCCTTCCTATAGCATGAGATGTGATGTCTCAATGCTTCTAATACCAAACCTGAGATCCTTCCTATAACATGAGATGTGATATCCAACTCCTTCCCATTCCAATCCTGAGACCCGTATGATAGCATGAGATGTGATATCTCAATGCCTCTTATACCAAACCTGAGATCCTTCCGATAGCATGAGATGTGATATCTCAATGCTTCTAATACCAAACCTGAGATCCTTCCTATAATATGAGATGTGATTTCCAAATCCTTCCCCTTCCAAACCTGAGACCCTCCCTTTAGCATGAGATGTGATATCCAACTTCTTCCCATTCCAATCCAGAGACCCTTCTGATAGCATGAGATGTGATATCTCAATGCCTCTAATACCAAACCTGAGATCCTACCTCTAACATGAAATGTGATATCCATCTCCTTCCCTTTCCAAACCTGAGACCCTGCCTATAGCATGAGATGTGATATCCAAGTCCTTCCCATTCCAATCCTGAGACCCTTCCTATAGCATGTGATGTGATATCTCAATGCTTATACGAAACCTGAGACCCTTCCTATGGCATGAGATGTCATATACAACTCCTTCCCATTCCAATCCTGAGACCCTTCCTATAGCATGAGATGTGATATCTCAATGCTTATACCAAACCTGAGACCCTTCCTATAGCATGAGATGTGATATCCAACTTCTTCCCATTCCAATCCAGAGACCCTTCCTATAGCATGAGATGTGATATCTCAATGCTTATACCAAACCTGAGTCCCTTCCTATAGCTTGAGATGTGATATCCAACTCCTTCCCATTCCAATCCTGTGACCCTTCCGATAGCATGAGATGTGATATCTCAAGGCCTCTAATACCAAACCTGAGATCCTTCCTCTAACATGAAATGTGATATCCAACTCCTTCCCTTTCCAAACCTGAGAACCTTCCTATAGCATGAGATATGATATCCAACTCCTTCCCATTCCAACCTGAGACCCTTCCTATAGCATGAGATGGGATATCCAACTCCTTCCAAATCCAAGACTGATACCCTTCCGATAGCATGAGATGTGATATCCCAATGCTTCTACCAAACCTGAGAACCATACTATGGCATGAGATGTGATATCAAACTCCTTCCCATTCCAATCCTGAGACGCTTCCTATAGCTTGAGATGTGATATCCAACTCCTTCCCATTCCAATTCTGAGACCCTTCTTATACCATGAGACTTGATATCTCAATGCTTCTAATACCAAACCTGAGACCCGCCCTATAACATGAGATGTGATATCCAAATCCTTCCCCTTCCAAACCTTAGACTCTTCCTTTATCATGAGATGTGATATCCAACTCCTTCCCATTCCAATCCTGAGACCCTTCCGATATCATGAGATTTGTTATCTCAATGCTTCTAATATCAAACTTGAGACCCTCCCTATAGCATGAGATGTGACATCCAAGTCCTTCCCATTCCAATCCTGAGACCCTTCCTATAGCATGAGATGTGATATCTCAATGCTTCTAATAACAAACCTGAGACCTCATGCTAAAGGGAGGGTCTCAGGTTTGAAAGGGGAAGGATTTGGATATCACATCTCATGTTATAGGAAGGATCTCAGGATTGGTATTAGAAGCATTGAGATATCACATCTCATGCTATCGGAAGGATCTCAGGTTTGGTATTAGAAGCATTGAGATATCACATCACATGCTATCGGAAGGATCTCAGGTTTGGCATTAGAAGCATTGAGATATCACATCTCATGCTATAGCAAGGGTCTCAGGTTTGGAACGGGAAGGAGTTGGATATCCCATCTCATGTTATAGGACTGGTCTCAGGTTTGGTATTAGAAGCATTGAGATATCACATTGCATGTTGTAGGAAGGGTCTCAGGTTTGGAATGGGAAGGAATTGGATATCACATCTCATGTCATAGGAAGGATCTCAGGTTTGGTATTAGAAGCATTGAGATATCACATCTCATGCTATAGGAATGGTCTCAGGATTGGAATGGGAAGGAGTTGGATATTACATTCTTGCTATAGGAAGGGTCTCATGTTTGGAATGGGAAGGAGTTGGATATCACATATGGTATAGGAAGGGTCTCAGGTTTGGAACGGGAAGGAGTTGGATATCACATCTCATGTTGTAGGAAGCGTCTCAGGTTTGATAGAAGCATTGAGATATCACATCTCTGCTATCGGAAGTGTCTCAGGATTGGAATGGGAAGAAGTTGGATATCCCATCTCATGTTATAGGATGGGTCTCAGGTTTGTTATTAGAATCATTGAGATATCATATTGCATGCTGTAGGAAGGGTCTAAGGATTGGAATGGGAAGGACTTGGATATCACATCTCATTCTATAGGTAGGCTCTCAGGTTTGGAAAGGGAAGGCGTTGGATATCACATCTCATGCTATAGGAAGGGTCTCAGGATTGGAATGGGAAGGAGTTGGATATCACATCTCATGCTATAGGAAGGGTCTCAGGTTTGGTATAAGCATTGAGATATCACATCTCATGCTATAGGAAGGGTCTCAGGATTGGAATGGAAAGGAGTTGGATATCACATCTCATGTTATAGGAAGGATCTCAGGTTTGGTATTAGAAGCATTGCGACATCACATCTCATGCTATAGGAAGGGTCTCAGGATTGGAATGGGAAGGAGTTGTATATGACATCTCATGCCGTAGGAAGGGTCTCAGGTTTGGTATAAGCATTGAGATATCACATCTCTGCTATAGGAAGGGTCTCAGGATTGGAATGGGAAGGAGTTGGATATCCCATCTCATGTTATAGGAAGGGTCTCATGATTGGAATGGGAAGGACTTGGATATCACATCTCATGCTATAGGAAGGCTCTCAGGTTTGGAAGGGGAAAGAGTTGGATATCACATTTCATGTTAGAGGTAGGATCTCAGGTTTGGTATTAGAGGCATTGAGATAACACATCTCATGCTATCAGAAGGGTCTCAGGATTGGAATGGGAAGGAGTTGGATATCACATCTCATGCTAAAGGGAGGGTCTCAGGTTTGGAAGGGGAAGGATTTGGATATCACATCTCATGTTATAGGAAGGATCTCAGGTTTGGTATTAGAAGCATTGAGATATCACATCTCATGCTATCAGAATGGTCTCAGGATTGGAATGGGAAGGAGTTGGATATCACATCTCATACTAAAGGGAGGGTTCCAGGTTTGGAAGGGGAAGGGTTTGGATATCACATCTCATGTTATCGGAAGGATCTCAGGTTTGGTATTAGAAGTATTGAGATATCACATCTCATGCTATAGGAAGGGTCTCAGGATTGGAATGGGAAGGAGTTGGATATCACATCTCATGCTAAAGGAAGGGTCTCAGGTTTGGTAGAAGCATTGAGATATCACATCTCATGCTATAGGAAGGGTCTCAGGATTGGAATGGGAAGGACTTAGATATCACATATCATGCTATAGGGAGGGTCTCAGTTTTGATATTAGAAGTATTGAGATATCACATCTCATGCTATCAGAAGTGTCTCAGGTTTGGAATGGGAAGGAGCTGGATATCACATCTCATGCTAAAGGAAGGGTCTCAGGTTTGGTAGAAGCATTGAGATATCACATCGCATGCTATAGGAAGGGTCTCAGGATTGGAATGGGAAGGACTTAGATATCACATATCATGCTATAGGGAGGGTCTCAGTTTTGATATTAGAAGCATTGAGATATCACATCTCATGCTATAGGAAGGGTCTCAGGAATGGAATGGGAAGGACTTGGATATCACATCTCATGATAAAGGAAGGGTCTAACGTTTGGAAGGGGAAGGATTTGGATATCACATCTCATGTTATTGAACCGGTCTCAGGTTTGGTATTAGAAGCATTGAGATATCAAGTCTCATGGTATGGGACGGGAGTTTGATATCACATCTCATGCCATGGTATGGGTATCAGGTTTTGTAGAAGCATTGGGATATCACATCTCATGCTATCGGAAGGGTATCAGGATTGGATTTGGAAGGAGTTGGATATCCCATCTCATGCTATGTGAAGGGTATCAGGTTGGAATGGGAAGGAGTTGGATATGACATCTCATGTTATAGGAAGGGTCTCAGGATTGGAATGGGAAGGACTTGGATATCACATCTCATGTTATAGGAAGGATCTCAGGTTTGGTATTAGAAGCATTGAGATATCACATCTCATGCTATAGGACTGGTCTCAGGATTGGAATGGGAAGGAGTTGGATATCACATCTCATGCTAAAGGAAGGGTCTCAGTTTTGGTAGAAGCATTGAGATTTCACATATCATGCTATAGGAAGGGTCTCAGGATTGGAATGGGAAGGAGTTGTATATCACATCTCAAGCTAAAGGGAGGGTCTCAGGTTTGGAAGGGGAAGGATTTGGAAATCACATCTCATGTTATAGGAAGGATCTCAGGTTTGGTATTAGAAGCATTGAGATATCACATCTCATGCTATCATAAGGGTCTCAGGATTGGAATGGGAAGGAGTTGGATATCACATCTCTTGTTATAGGAAGGATCTCAGGTTTGGTATTAGAAGCATTGAGATATCACATCTCATGCTATAGGAAGGGTCTCAGGATTGGAATGGGAAGGAGTTGGATATCACATCTCATGCAATAGGAAGGGTCTCAGATTTGGTATAAGCATTGAGATATCACATCTCATGCTATAGGAAGGGTCTCAGGATTGGAACGGAAAGGAGTTAGATATCACATCTCATGTTATAGGAAGAGTCTCAGGTTTGGTATAAGCATTGAGATATCACATCTCTGCTATCGGAGGTGTCTCAGGATTGGGATGGGAAGGAATTGGATATCACATCTCATGCTATAGGAAGGGTATCAGGTTTGGAACGGGAAGGAGTTGGATATCACATCTCATGCTATAGGAAGGGTCTCAGGTTTGGAACGGAAAGGAGTTAGATATCAGATCTCATGTTATAGGAAGAGTCTCAGGTTTGGTATAAGCATTGAGATATCACATCTCTGCTATCGGAGGTGTCTCAGGATTGGGATGGGAAGGAATTGGATATCACATCTCATGCTATAGGAAGGGTATCAGGTTTGGAACGGGAAGGAGTTGGATATCCCATCTCATGCTATAGGACAGGTCTCAGGTTTGATATTAGAAGCATTGAGATATCACATCTCTGCTATTGGAAGGGTCTCAGGATTGGAATGGGAAGGACTTGGATATCAGAATTCATGTTATAGGAAGGGTCTCAGGTTTGGTATTAGAAGCATTGAGATATCACATCTCATGCTATAGGAAGGGTCTCAGGATTGAAATGGGAAGGACTTGGATATCACATCTCATGTTATAGGAAGGGTCTCAGGTTTGGTATTAGAAGCATTGAGATATCACATCTCATGCTATAGGAAGGGTCTCAGGAATGGAATGGGAAGGACTTGGATATCACATCTCATGATAAAGGAATTGTCTAAGGTTTGGAAGGGGAAGGATTTGGATATCACATCTCATGTTATTGGACCGGTCTCAGGTTTGGTATTAGAAGCATTGAGATATCAAGTCTCATGGTATGGGACGGGAGTTTGATATCACATCTCATGCCACGGTATGGGTATCAGGTTTTGTAGAAGCATTGGGATATCACATCTCATGCTATCGGAAGGGTATCAGGATTGGATTTGGAAGGAGTTGGATATCCCATCTCATGCTATAGGAAGGGTATCAGGTTGGAATGGGAAGGAGTTGGATATGACATCTCATGTTATAGGAAGGGTCTCAGGATTGGAATGGGAAGGACTTGGATATCACATCTCATGCTGTAGGAAGGCTCTCAGGTTTGGAAAGGGAAGGAGTTGGATATCACATTTCATGTTAGAGGTAGGATCTCAGGTTTGGTATTAGAGGCATTGAGATATCACATCTCATGCTATCAGAAGGGTATCAGGATTGGAATGAGAAGGAGTTGGATATCACATCTCATGCTAAAGGGAGGGTCTCAGGTTCGGAAGGGGAAGGATTTGGATATCACATCTCATGTTATAGGAAGTATCTCAGGTTTGGTATTAGAAGCATTGAGATATCACATCTCATGCTATCGGAAGGATCTCAGGTTTGGTATTAGAAGCATTGAGATATCACATCTCATGCTATAGGAAGGGTCTCAGGATTGGAATGGGAAGGAGTTGGATATCACATCTCATGTTATAGGAAGGATCTCAGGTTTGGTATTAGAAGCATTGAGATATCACATCTCATGCTATAGGACTGGTCTCAGGATTGGAATGGGAAGGAGTTGTATATCACATCTCATGCTAAAGGAAGGGTCTCAGTTTTGGTAGAAGCATTGAGATTTCACATATCATGCTATAGGAAGGGTCTCAGGATTGGAATGGGAAGGAGTTGGATATCACATCTCATGCTATAGGAAGGGTCTCAGGTTTGGTATAAGCATTGAGATATCACATCTCATGCTATCGGAAGGATCTCAGGTTTGGTATTAGAAGCATTGAGATATCACATCTCATGCTATAGGACTGGTCTCAGGATTGGAATGGGAAGGAGTTGGATATCACATCTCATGCTAAAGGAAGGGTCTCAGTTTTGGTAGAAGCATTGAGATTTCACATATCATGCTATAGGAAGGGTCTCAGGATTGGAATGGGAAGGAGTTGGATATCACATCTCATGTTATAGGAAGGATCTCAGGTTTGGTATTAGAAGCATTGAGATATCACATCTCATGCTATAGGACTGGTCTCAGGATTGGAATGGGAAGGAGTTGGATATCACATCTCATGCTAAAGGAAGGGTCTCAGTTTTGGTAGAAGCATTGAGATTTCACATATCATGCTATAGGAAGGGTCTCAGGATTGGAATGGGAAGGAGTTGGATATCACATCTCATGCTATAGGAAGGGTCTCAGGTTTGGTATAAGCATTGAGATATCACATCTCTGCTATCGGAAGGGTCTCAGGATTGGAATGGGAAGGACTTAGATATCACATCTCATGCTATAGGGAGGTCTCAGTATTGATATTAGAAGCATTGAGATATCATATCTCAAGCTATCGGAAGGGTCTCAGGATTGGAATGGGAAGGAGTTGGATATCACATCTCATGCTATAGGAAGGGTCTCAGGTTAGGAACAGGAAGGAGTTTGATATCACATCTCATGTTATAGGAAGAGTCTCATGCTAAGACCTGATAGACCCTTCCTATAACATGGGATGGGAATATCCAACTCCTTCCCATTCCAATCCTGAGACCCTTCCCATAGCAGAGATGTGATATCTCAATGCTTATACCAAACCTGAGACCCTTCCTATAGCATGAGATGTGATATCCAACTCCTTCCCATTCCAATACTGAGACCCTTCCTATAGCATGAGATGTGATATCTCAATGCTTCTAATATCAAACTTGAGACCCTCCCTATAGCATGAGATGTGATATCCAAGTCCTTCCCATTCCAATCCTGAGACACTTCCTATAGCATGAGATGTGATATCTCAATGCTTCTAATACCAAACCTGAGACTCTTCCTATAACATGAGATGGGATATCCAACTCCTTCCCATTACAATCCTGAGACCCTTCCGAAAGCAGAGATGTGATATCTCAATGCTTATACCAAACCTGAGACCCTTCCTATGGCATGAGATGTCATATACAGATCCTTCCCATTCCAATCCTGAGACCCTTCCTATAGCATGAGATGTGATATCTCAATGCTTATACCAAACCTAAAACCCTTCCTATAGCATGAGATGTGATATCCAACTCCTTCCCATTCCAATCCTGAGACCATTCCTATAGCATGAGATGTGATATCCAATGGCTCTAATATCAAACCTGAGATCCTTCCTCTAACATTAAATGTGATATCCAACTCCTTCCCTTTCCAAACCTGAGAGCCTACCTATAGCATGAGATGTGATATCCAAGTCCTTCCCATTTCAATCCTTAGACCCTTCCTACAGCATGCAATATGATATCTCAATGATTCTAATAACAAACCTGAGACCCGTCCTATAACATGAGATGTGATATCCAACTCCTTCCCATTCCAATCCTGAGACACTTCCGATAGCAGAGATGTGATATCTCAATGCTTCTAATACCAAACCTGAGACCAGTCCTATAACATGAGATGGGATATCCAACTCCTTCCCGTTCCAAACCTGAGACCCTTCCTATAGCATGAGATGTGATATCCAACTCCTTCCCATCCCAATCCTGAGACACTTCCGATTGCAGAGATTTGATATCTCAATGCTTATACCAAACCTGAGACTCTTCCTATAACATGAGATGTGATATCCAACTCCTTCCCATTCCAAACCTGAGACCCTTCCTATAGCATGAGATGTGATATCCAACTCCTTCCCATTCCAATCCTGAGACCCTTATGATAGCATGAGATGTGATATCTCAATGCCTCTAATACCAAATCTGAGATTCTTCCGATAGCATGAGATGTGATATCCAAATCCTTCCCCTTCCAAACCTGAGACCCTCCCTTTAGCATGAGATGTGATATCCAACTCCTTCGCATTCCAACCTGAGACCCTTCCTATAGCATGAGATGGGATATCCAACTCCTTGGAATTCCAATCCTGATACCCTTCCGATAGCATGAGATTTGATATCCCAATGCTTATACCAAACCTGAGACCCATACTATGGCATGAGATGTGATATCAAACTCCTTCCCATTCTAATCCTGAAATCCTGAGACCCTTCCTATAGCTTGAGATGTGATATCCAACTCCTTCCCATTCCAATTCTGAGACCCTTCCTATACCATGAGACTTGATATCTCAATGCTTCTAATACCAAACCTGAGTCCTGTCCTATAACATGAGATGTGATAGCCAAATCCTTCCCCTTCCAAACCTTAGACCCTTCCTTTATCATGAGATGTGATATCCAACTCCTTCCCATTCCAATCCTGAGACCCTTCCGATATCATGAGATGTGATATCTCAATGCTTCTAATATCAAACTCGAGACCCTCCCTATAGCATGAGATGTGGTATCCAAGTCCTTCCCATTCCAATCCTGAGACCCTTCCTATAGCATGAGATGTGATGTCTCAATGCTTCTAATACCAAACCTGAGACCCTTCCTATAACATGAGATGGGAATATCCAACTCCTTCCCATTATAATCCTGAGACCCTTCCGATAGCAAACATGTGATATCTCAATGCTTATACCAAACCTGAGATCCTTCCTATAACATGAGATGTGATATCCAACTCCTTCCCATTCCAATCCTGAGACACTTCCTATAGCATGAGATGTGATATCTCACTGCTTATACCAAACCTGAGACCCTTCCTATAGCATGAGATGTGATATCCAAGTCCTTCCCATTCCAATCCTGAGACACTTCATATAGCATGAGATGTGATATCTCAATGCTTCTAATACCAAATCTGAGACTCTTCCTATAACATGAGATGGGATATCCAACTCCTTCCCATTACAATCCTGAGACCCTTCCGAAAGCAGAGATGTGATATCTCAATGCTTATACCAAACCTGAGACCCTTCCTATGGCATGAGATGTGATATCTCAATGCTTATACCAAACCTAAAACCCTTCCTATAGCATGAGATGTGATATCCAACTCCTTCCCATTCCAATCCTGAGACCCTTCCTATAGCATGAGATGTGATATCCAATGGCTCTAATATCAAACCTGAGATCCTTCCTCTAACATTAAATGTGATATCCAACTCCTTCCCTTTCCAAACCTGAGAGCCTACCTATAGCATGAGATGTGATATCCAAGTCCTTCCATTCCAATCGTTAGACCCTTCCTACAGCATGCAATATGATATCTCAATGATTCTAATAACAAACCTGAGACCCGTCCTATAACATGAGATGTGATATCCAACTCAATCCCATTCCAATCCTGAGACACTTCCGATAGCAGAGATGTGATATCTCAATGCTTCTAATACCAAACCTGAGACCAGTCCTATAACATGAGATGGGATATCCAACTCCTTCCCGTTCCAAACCTGAGACCCTTCCTATAGCATGAGATGTGATATCCAACTCCTTCCCATCCCAATCCTGAGACACTTCCGATTGCAGAGATTTGATATCTCAATGCTTATACCAAACCTGAGACTCTTCCTATAACATGAGATGTGATATCCAACTCCTTCCCGTTCCAAACCTGAGACCCTTCCTATAGCATGAGATGTGATATCCAACTCCTTCCCATTCCAATCCTGAGACCCTTATGATAGCATGAGATGTGATATCTCAATGCCTCTAATACCAAATCTGAGATTCTTCCGATAGCATGAGATGTGATATCTCAATGCTTCTTATACCAAACCTGAGATCCTTCCTATAACATGAGATGTGATATCCAAATCCTTCCCCTTCCAAACCTGAGACCCTCCCTTTAGCATGAGATGTGATATCCAACTCCTTCCCATTCCAACCTGAGACCCTTCCTATAGCATGAGATGGGATATCCAACTCCTTGGAATTCCAATCCTGATACCCTTCCGATAGCATGAGATTTGATATCCCAATGCTTATACCAAACCTGAGACCCATACTATGGCATGAGATGTGATATCAAACTCCTTCCCATTCCAATTCTGAGACCCTTCCTATACCATGAGACTTGATATCTCAATGCTTCTAATACCAAACCTGAGACCCGTCCTATAACATGAGATGTGATATCCAAATCCTTCCCCTTCCAAACCTTAGACCCTTCCTTTATCATGAGATGTGATATCCAACTCCTTCCCATTCCAATCCTGAGACCCTTCCGATATCATGAGATGTGATATCTCAATGCTTCTAATATCAAACTCGAGACCCTCCCTATAGCATGAGATGTGATATCCAAGTCCTTCCCATTCTAATCCTGAGACCCTTCCTATAGCATGAGATGTGATGTCTCAATGCTTCTAATACCAAACCTGAGACCCTTCCTATAACATGAGATGGGAATATCCAACTCCTTCCCATTCCAATCCTGAGACCCTTCCGATAGCAAACATGTGATATCTCAATGCTTATACCAAACCTGAGATCCTTCCTATAACATGAGATGTGATATCCAACTCCTTCCCATTCCAATCCTGAGACACTTCCTATAGCATGAGATGTGATATCTCACTGCTTATACCAAACCTGAGACCCTTCCTATAACATGAGATGTGATATCCAACTCCTTCCCATTCCAATCCTGAGACCCTTCCTATAGCATGAGATGTGATATCTCAATGCTTCTGATATCAAACTTGAGACCCTCCCTATAGCATGAGATGTGATATCCAAGTCCTTCCCATTCCAATCTTGAGACACTTCCTATAGCATGAGATGTGATATCCCAATGCTTCTAATACCAAACCTGAGACTCTTCCTATAACATGAGATGGGATATCCAACTCCTTCCCATTGCAATCCTGAGACCCTTCCGATAGCAGAGATGTGATATCTCAATGCTTATACCAAACCTGGGACCCTTCCTACGGCATGAGATGTCATATACAACTCCTTCCCATTCCAATCCTGAGACCCTTCCTATAGCATGAGATGTGATATCTCAATGCTTATACCAAACCTGAGACCCTTCCTATAGCATGAGATGTGATATCCAACTCCTTCCCATTCCAATCCTGAGACCCTTCCTATAGCATGAGATATGATGTCTCAATGCTTCTAATACCAAACCTGAGATCCTTCCTATAACATGAGATGTGAAATCCAACTCCTTCCATTCCAATCCTGAGACCCTTCCTATAGCATGAGATGTGATATCTCAATGCTTATACTAAACCTGAGACCCTTCCTTTTGCATGAGATGTGATATCCAACTCCTTCCGATTCCAATCCTGAGACCCTTCCTATAGCATGAGATGTGATATCTCAATGCCTCTAATACCAAACCTGAGATCCTTCCTCTAACATGAAATGTGATATCCAACTCCTTCCCTTTCCAAACCTGAGAGCCTATCCATAGCATGAGATGTGATATCCAAGTCCTTCCCATTCCAATCCTTAGACCCTTCCTACAGCATGCAATAACACTTCTCACTTCAGACCTGGGAACGCCAAGTGTACGAATCATGTGAGAGTGACAAGGACTTGATATACTACACAACCTGGCGGCGGTTACAGAGCAAGACTCCTGTGTAGGCTGGTCAGTCTGCTGGATGGCCCAGAGACGCTTCCGAAGGCTTACTAGCAGGAGATGGTGAAAATGCCGAGAATAGCTGTCCCCGCTATTCCAAGGGTCGAAGTACCAGTACAGGCCTTCTGGTTCGATCAAAGGTGAAAAGGGTTTCACAAGGCGACAGCAGTGCAGAGGAGCAGTCCTTCAGCGGGTCACCAGCGATTCCTCGGTTCAGCCTCTTGGTTGCAGGATACTTGGCTCCTGTATTCCTTCGTTCGTGAGAACTCAGGAGATTGACATGGTAGTGGTGTTTCCAGCCCCCTCTTATCCACGGTTCCCTTCGCGCCAAAACGGAGGGGACCCAATGGGAGATCCGCTCATCAACACTCACACCATTCGTGGACCTATCACGGACCACGGTGGTCCCAGGCATTCACACCACCCTAGACTCTCTGGCACCCAGGATGTGTATTGGGACCAGACATCCCAGCCCACATCCTGGAGGCACACACAAGACATGTAGAAGCCTGCGAAAGCATCTGTGTTTCGCGGGAAAGCACATGCCCAAATAAGGAAGGCCCCACGTCGGCTCGACCTGGGGAAGGTGAAGGGAGCAAGACGGTCAGCGGACAGGACAAAGGAGCCTTGTGGTCTGGCCATTTTGGGATCTAGGCCACCATTTTGGGTTAAGCGCGAGAAACGCGCTTAGCACGCCAAAAGGATCTCAAAACACAAGAAACGATCGCTGCCACCATTCCCGTCCGTGAATCACTTGCACCGATCAGTTACAATCCTGAAAGAGTATCTAGGGCCTGTAGAAGGCTAGAGACCCAAGAGAGCAGTAACTTAGCTTACAGTGCCCTCTTGTGTCATGTTGCACGAAAGCTGCAACATGATACAAGAAACTACGGAAACCAGCGTTTCCTGGTACTGACTGTCTTAAGGGCATGACAGTTTCCCCGTAAGAAATGAGCGAAAGCCCAGAGGAGTGCGGCAGAAGGCTGCACTTCTCGGGCAAAGTCGAGAACAAGGTGAAAAACAACAGCAAAAAGTTTAGGGGTTGCCACATGGAAGGAAAATTACCTACAATTACGAAATCTTTCCTAACACTCGCCCCTCCCAGACTATGGACAGGGGGAACTAATCCACCCCTGGATGAGTCTCTTGTTCAGGTCGGTTAAACATTCTCCACAACCCATCAGCATTGCTATGTTGGACACCTGGCCTATGCTCAATAGTGAAGTCGAAGCCTTGTAGACTAATGGACCACCTAAGCAACTTTGGATTCTCCCCCTTCATGTTTATTAGCCACTTTAAGGGCTTATGGTCAGTTTGCACAGTGAAGTGGGTCCCATAGAGGTAGGGCCTCAGCTTCCTTAGGGCCCACACAACAGAGAAACATTCTTTCTCTACCGTGGACCATCTGAGCTCTCTGTCCTTAAACTGGCGACTAATAAAACCAATAGGGTGTTCCTTACCCTTCTCATCTACTTGCGATAGTACAGCTCCTATCCCAGTGTCAGAGGCGTCCGTCTGCACGATAAAAGGTCTTTGATAATCAGGGGCCCTGAGGACAGGGGCCTGGCACAAGGAGTCTTTTAAGCCATTGAAGGCCTTCTCACACTCGTCGGTCCAAGTTACCTTCTTGGGTTTCTTCAGAGTTGTGAGGGCAGTCAGAGGGGCAGCTATGGTGCCATAGTCTGCCACAAAATTGCGGTAATACCCCGTGAGTCCTAAGAAGGCTCTCACTTGGGTTTGTGTAGTGGGAGTAGGCCAGTCTTGTACTGCTTGTACTTTACTGGGTAGAGGCTGTATCCTCCCTCCACCTACTTCATGTCCAAGGTAAAACACTGAGCCTTGTCCAATCTGGTGTTTACTAGCCTTTATGGTCAAGTGTGCTTTCTGAAGAGCCTGGAGCACAATCCCGAGGTGTTTCACATGGTCAGGTGGCACTGAAAACTGCTATATCGTCCAGATATGCAAGACAGAATTCGTCCAACCCATTCAAAACATGATGCACAAGCCTCTGGAAAGTGGCAGGTGCATTCTTCAACCCGAACGGCATTACCCGGAATTGGTAAAGGCCGTCTGGAGTAGAAAACGCTGTCTTCTCCTTGGCATGTTCTGCTAAAGCTATTTGCCAATAGCCAGCAGTGAGGTCAAACGTGCTGAGGTACTTGGAGGCACCCAAAGTATCCACCAGCTCATCTGTTCGAGGCAAGGGGTGTGCATCTGTCTTGGTGACAGCATTCAGAGCCCTGTAATCCACACAGAACCTCAATTCAGAAGTGCCTGCCTTTGGAACGAAAACCACAGGGCTGGACCAAGGACTACTAGAGGGTTCAATCACCCCAAGGTCTAACATCTTGTTGACCTCGGTCTTAATATAAGACCGTACTTTGTCTGACATCCTGTATCCCCTACTTTTGGTAGGTACACTGTCTCCTGTGTCTATGTTATGTTTGCACCAAGGTGTCAAACCAGGCGACTGTGAAAACAGGGGGGAAAACTGCCTAAGCAAACTTTTCACCTCAGCCTGCTGATCAGAAGTCAGGTGAGGGGCCACTCGGACACCCTCAAAGGAGCTATCTGAAGGACCGCTTTGGAACAGGTCGGGGAGAGGTTCAGACTCCTCTTCCTCAACATCTGAAGCCAGTAACAGTGCTGCGATTTCGACTCTTGGGACGAAAGCCTTCAGCCTATTCACGTGAAACACTTTTGGAGCCTGTCCAGGCCTTCCAAGGTCCACTAAATAGTTAACCTCACCCAGGGGCTCCACCACTGTGTAAGGGCCTGACCATTTGTCCTGTAAAGCTCAAGGCCTTATGGGATTCATGATCAGGACTTGCTGACCAGGTGTAAAGTTGATGAGGGAAGCTTTCTGGTCGTACCAATGTTTCACCAGCGCTTGTACTGCCTTCAATTTATCACTAGCCAAGCCCATCAGAAGTACCATCCGTTTTCTGAGCCCTAGCACATAATCAACTACGTTGGTAGTAACAGGGGAAGTGGGCATCTCCCATCCCTCTTTGACTATGGCTAAGGGTCCCCGTACAGGATGACCAAACAGAAGTTTGAAGGGGCTGAAGCCAACACCCTCCTGTGGTACCTCTCGGTAGGCAAACAGTAAGCATGGTAAAAGAAGATCCCATTGTCTTCTCTGAAGCTTCTCCAGAGCCCCAATCATGCTTTTTAACGTTCTGTTGAAACGTTCCACCAGACCATTGGTCTGGGGGTGGTATGCAGAAGAGAACTTGTAGGTGACCCCACATTCTTTCCACATAGCCTGCATATACTTCGACATAAAGTTGCTGCCACGATCTGACACAACTTCTTTAGGGAAGCCAACCCTAGTAAATATGCCAAGTAAAGCTTTTGCAACTGACTTGGCAGTTACAGTTTTCAATGGGATGGCCTCAGGATATCTGGTTGCATGGTCGACCAGCACCAGGATAAACCTATTGCCCGAGGATGTTTGCGGGTCAAGGGGACCAACGATGTCGATCCCTACCCTTTCAAATGGTACCCCCACAACTGGGAGCGGTACCAACGGAGCTTGGATTGTCGAGCCAACCTTACCAGATAATTGGCAGGAGGCACAACTCCTGCAGTGACTTTCTACTTGCACCCCCATCTTGGGCCAGTAGAAGTGCATGGATAACCTTTGCTTGGTCCTCTTAATACCAAGGTGACCAGCAAGGAGCACTTCATGCGCCAACTGCAGGAGGAAGGGCCTAACAGCAAGGGGAACCACCAACCTCCTATGGTCTCCTTCTGTAGACTCTGTGGGCTCACTATACAGGAGTCCACCTTCCCAATAAATCCTATGCGTCCCAGGAGGTTCACCCTCAAGCTGGGAGCAGGCCTGTCTCCTTAGGCCTTCCAGAGATGGGCACTCACGTTGGCCTTTACTGAATTCGTCCCTATCAGGACCTCCTTCAAGTAACAAGTCTTTTAGTTCAGGATGGTCGTTGGGGTCAAATACTTCAGGCATCGCCACCTCCTCCTCAGGCCCGGGCGATTGACCAACTTCCTCCACCGCAGTGGTAGGCGAGCTCGGGGGAATATTCTCTTTCCCTCGTCTTGACTTGTTGACTCCTTTCGCCTTGGGTTTCCCCTTCGGCTGGGGCGGCGTATTGGTCTTGGCCAATGCTGCCCGTGCTTGAGACCGTGTGTAGGGTCTTTCGGCAGTGTCTCCTACGAGCCCTTAAGCTCTGAGATCATTACCTAACAAGACCTTTCCCGGGACGTTTCTCTGAATGCTCACTGGAATCCTGACTGCTGTACCATTTAAAGTAAGATTTACAGGTATTACTGGGAACATACGGAGTGGGCCGTCAGCCAACTTAGTGGGCATCAGAGTAGCTCTGGCAACTTCCTCTGAGTCTACCAAGGTAGAATCCACTACAGTTCGACTGCACCCACTATCCCTAAGAGCTGGAGTATCTACTCCATTGATCAGCACACTGTCTTTAAAGTAGTGCTTGGTATTATCTGGAATCCTAGCATAAGCCTCTGCGACTTTAGGCTCCCAGGAACCCAGGGAAACTAAAACTACCTCAGCCTCTATCCCGCTGGGAAATGAGTCTGAGGAGAAGGATGCTCCTGTAATCTCTTCTTCCTCGTAGGAGGAGAAGGCCAGATTAGCGGAGTGGACCCCCAAAGGTCTAACCTTACACCGGGGATCCCCCTTCACGTGGTCAGTTGCTCCACAAGCAAAACAAGATCCATTGGGTCTGTTTACATAGGGAGGCTTATTGTAACCAGAGTTCTGTTTCGGAGGCTGACCTCCACTACCCTGTGAGTTCTCTTGTGTCTTACCCTTATTTTTCTTTTTGTGGCCCTTTTGAGAAGAAGATTTATCAGATTCTCCACCCTCCTTATCTTTGGACTTTTTCCCTTCCTCCTGCTTACCAGGATGAGTTTTGTCCTTATGGGACACTCGATGTGACACCCATAAGTCTGCTGCAATGGCCAGCTTCTTAGGATCTATCTCCTTCGAATCGGCCAAATGCTGCTTAAGCTCCGGGGAAGAAGATGCAAAAATGTGTTCCAGCATGACAAGATTTATCATGCCTTCGAAGGTAGAAACCTTATAACCTTCGACCCAGCCAGTTAAGTTTTTCAAGGATTCAGTGACATAAGATACCCAAGTACCACCTTCCTTTTTCTTATACTCTATGAATCGTTTCAAATATTGGGCCGGAGTCTTCCCAAACTTTAAAATGAGAGTTTGCTTTAACATTGCGAAATCAGCTCGCTCAGCCTTCGACATTTCCATAATGGCACTACAGCCAGAATGGGGCAGTCTGCTGAGTAACCAGGCAATCTTATCAGCATTGTCAACTTGTTGAACTTCGCATGCATACTCAAACGCATTCAGCCAGTCCATAATGTCATTCCTTTCCTCATACACACTGACCAGATCTTTCGGAAACCGTGGATGAGAGGAGGCCCCAGACCCATGTCCAGGACCCTTGGACCCATTTGCAACCTGAAGCTTGGCCAGTTCCAACTGGTGATCCCTGTCTTTCTGTTTTTCTGACTGTTCGATTTTTAGTTTGGCTATGCTGAATTCAAGCTCCTTCTGCCTAAACCGCAGCTCTTGCTTCTTGAATTCAAGCATAGCCTCCCCATCAACACTGGCAGAGGAAACATTAGACATCTCATCCTCCCTGTCCTCGTGGTCGCGGGGATCAGTGCAGCGGCAGAACCCTCGGTTCTACCAGTGAGAGCAGCCCCACCTCCTTCCGCACTGTCCTCAGAAGTTATAGCGTCAAGCTGCGCTTCTTGCCACGCCACGATTCTTTGGATCATATCCAATTTCGTGCCTTGAGAGGAAACACCTCTCTCCGCACACATCTTTTTCAATGTTTCTGATTTGGAAGCATTTAAAGTTAACAAGGTATTTGTTTCCATACTGTTAGATAGGACTATGGCCTTTTTAAAGTTATACTACAACAATTCACTACGTGTCCTGGTAGGAATAACTTGAAATGCCTTAGTTCGTGCGCAACACTGGATACCTTCAGTGGTATCCCACCGCTGTACACCAATTTCTTAAGACGGATTTCTGAACTCTGTCCTGGTGGCGCAGAAGTTCAGGAGGCCAACCTAATTACTTGGAACAGGGTAACCTCTGGACAAGCCAGACCAATCAAGGTAGCGATCGCGGCGGTCAAGACTAGGTCTCAAGAGGGGTGAGGGTGACTGAAAGCCTGCAATGAGCACACAAAGCAAGGACACTTACAAACTACTCCAAACAGGTGCTATATTAAAAATATATACACATTTATTCCAAGGCCTTTAAAACAATGACCGTAGCGAGAAATCACAATACAACTCTAGTAAACCAACACATACCATACCAATACAATATATACACAAATACAAACAAGTCTCAAGCGTTAGATGCACGAAATGTGTAGTCCACCTAAAAGGGAAGGAAAACAGGCAGTGCGAAATAATGCTTAGACCCAGTCCGCCTTCAGAGGCACCTAACTAAAAGGAAGTCCGAGCCCTACGAAGAGTGGAGCCTTGTGCTCAAAAGTACCTGCACACGCTGGTGCCAACGGGCAAAAGGGGAGTCTCTTCGAGGGAGATCAGGCAGTTCAGTTTAGTGCACAAACGAAGAAGAACAGTGTTCCGCGACTCAAGCGCAGCCTCCACTGTGGGCAGAAACAGAGCGCGAGTACGGAAAGGCGTGCTGTTTTGACACAGCGGGGAAAAGCTATGGGCTCCTGCAGGAGGGCGACCAGTTCCTAGCTATGCTACTCACCGGTCCCCGATGCAAGCAGACCCAGGCTTCTCCGCGTCAGTTTCAGTCGCTGGCAGGTTCAGAAGAGCAGGGGACGTCTCGTCGTCGTGTTGAGTCTGCAGCAGCAGAGTTGAGTAAAAGACGTCCCAAACGAAGGAACCCGCACAGTTTGTTACCACAGCAGGGCAACGGAGCGGCCGTGTGTATCTGAGCCAAATGTACACTACTCACTTCAGACCTGGGAACGCCAAGTGTACGAATCGTGTGAGAGTGACAAGGACTCGATATACTACACAACCTGGTGGCAGTTACAGAGCAAGACTCCTGTGTAGGCTGGTCAGTCTGCTGGATGGCCCAGAGACGCTTCCGAAGGCTTACTAGCAGGAGCTGGTGAAGATGCCGAGAATAGCTGTCCCCGCTATTCCAAGGGTCGAAGTACTAGTACAGGCCTTCTGGTTCGATCAAAGGTGAAAAGGGTTTCACAAGGCAACAGCAGTGCAGAGGAGCAGTCCTTCAGCTGGTCACCAGCGATTCCTCGGTTCAGCCTCTTGGTTGCAGGATACTTGGCTCCTGTATTCCTTCGTTCGTGAGAACTCAGGAGATCGACATGGTAGTGGTGTTTCCAGCCCCCTCTTATCCACGGTTCCCTTCGCGCCAAAACGGTGGGGACCCAATGGGAGATCCGCTCATCAACACTCACACCATTCATGGACCTATCACGGACCACGGTGGTCCCAGGCATTCAACCAGGACCAGACATCCCAGCCCACATCCTGGAGGCACACACAAGACATGTAGAAGCCCGCGAAAGCATCCGTGTTTCGCGGGAAAGTACATGCCCAAATAAGGAAGGCCCTGGGTCGGCTCGACCTGGGGAAGGTGAAGGGAGCAAGACGGTCAGCGGACAGGACAAAGGAGCCTCGTGGTCTGGCCATTTTGGGAGCCAGGCCACCATTTTGGGTTAAGTGCGAGAAACGCGCTTAGAACGCCAAAAGGAGCTCAAAACACAAGAAACGATCGCTGCCACCATTCCCGTCCGTGAATCACTTGCACCGATCAGTTACAATCCTGAAAGAGTATCTAGGGCCTGTAGAAGGCTAGAATCCCAAGAGAGCAGTAACTTAGCTTACAGTGCCCTCTTGTGTCATGTTGCACGAAAGCCGCAACATGATAAAAGAAACTACGGAAAACAGCGTTTCCCGGTACTGACTGTCTTAAGGCCATGTCAGTTTCCCCGTAGGAAAGGAGCGAAAGCCCAGAGGAGTGCGGCAGAAGGCTGCACTTCTCTGGCAAAGTCGAGAACAAGGTGAAAAACAACAGCAAAAAGTTTAGGGGTTGCCACATGGAAGGAAAATTACCTACAATTACGAAATCTTTCCTAACAGATATCACATCTCATGTTATAGGAAGAGTCTCAGGTTTGGTATAAGCATTGAGATATCACATCTCTGCAATCGGAAGTGTCTCAGGATTGGGATGGGAAGGAGTTGGATATCCCATCTCATGTTATAGGACGGGTCTCAGGATTGTTATTAGAATCATTGAGATATCATATATGTTGCATGCTGTAGGAAGGGTCTAAGGATTGGAATGGGAAGGACTTGGATATTACATCTCATGCTATGGATAGGCTCTCAGGTTTGGAAAGGGAAGGAGTTGGATATCACATTTCATGTTAGAGGAAGGATCTCAGGTTTGGTATTAGAGGCATTGAGATATCACATCTCATGCTATAGGAAGGGTCTCAGGATTGGAATGGGAAGGAGTTGGATATCACATCTCATGCTATAGGAAGGGTCTCAGGTTTGGTATAAGCATTGAGATATCACATCTCATGCTATAGGAAGGGTCCCAGGATTGGAATGGAAGGAGTTGGATATCACATCTCATGTTAAACGAAGGATCTCAGGTTTGCTATTAGAAGCATTGAGACATCACATCTCATGTTATAGGAAGGGTCTCAGGATTGGAATGGGAAGGAGTTGGATATCACATCTCATGATATAGGAAGGGTCTCAGGTTTGGTATAAGCATTGAGATATCACATCTCATGCTATCGGAAGGGTCTCAGGATTGGAATGGGAAGGAGTTGTATATGACATCTCAAGCCATAGGAAGGGTCTCAGGTTTGGTATAAGCTTTGAGATATCACATCTCTGCTATCGGAAGGGTCTCAGGATTGGAATGGGAAGGAGTTGGATATCCCATCTCATGTTATAGGAAGAGTCTCAGGTTTGGTATTAGAAGCATTGAGATATCACATCTCATGCTATAGGAAGTGTCTCAGGATTGGAATGGGAATGACTTGGATATCACATCTCATGCTATAGGGAGGGTCTCAAGTTTGATATTAGAATCATTGAGATATCACATCTTATGCTATAGGAAGGGTCTCAGGATTGGAATGGGAAGGAGTAGGATATCACATCTCATGCTATAGGAAGGATCTCAGGTTTGGTATAAGCACTGAGATATCACATCTCTTCTATCGGAAGGGTCTCAGGATTGGAATGGGAAGGAGTTGGATATTCCCATCTCATGTTATAGGAAGGGTCTCAGGTTTGGTATTAGAAGCATTGAGATATCACATCTCATGCTATAGGAAGGGTCTCAGGATTGGAATGGGAAGGACTTGGATAATCCATCTCATGCTATAGGGAGAGTCTCAAGTTTGATATTAGAAGCATTGAGATATCACATCTCACAATATCGGAAGGGTCTCAGGATTGGAATGGGAAGGAGTTGGATATCACATCTCATGATAAAGGAAGGGTCTAAGCTTTGGAAGGGGAAGGATTTGGATATCACATCTCATGTTATAGGACGGGTCTCAGGTTTGGTATTAGAAGCACTGAGATATCAAGTCTTATGGTATAGGAAGGGTCTCAGAATTGGAATGAGAAGGAGTTGGATATCACATCTCAAGCTATAGGAAGGGTCTCAGGATTGGAATGGGAAGGAGTTTGATATCACATCTCATGCAATAGTATGGGTCTCAGGTTTGGTATAAGCATTGGGATATCACATCTCATGCTATCGGAAGGGTATCAGGATTGGATTTGGAAGGAGCTGGATATCCCATCTCATGCTATAGGAAGGGTCTCAGGTTGGAATGGGAAGGAGTTGGATATCACATCTCATGTTATAGGAAGGGTCTCAGGATTGGAATGGGAAGGACTTGGATATCACATCTCATGCTATAGGAAGGCTCTCAGGTTTGGAAGGGGAAAGAGTTGGATATCACATTTCATGTTAGAGGTAGGATCTCAGGTTTGGTATTAGAGGCATTGAGATATCACATTTCATGCTATCAGAAGGGTCTCAGGATTGGAATGGGAAGGAGTTGGATATCACATCTCATGCTAAAGGGAGGGTCTCAGGTTTGGAAGGGGAAGGATTTGGATATCACATCTCATGTTATAGGAAGGATCTCAGGTTTGGTATTAGAAGCATTGAGATATCACATCTCATGCTATCGGAAGGATCTCAGGTTTGGTATTAGAAGCATTGAGATATCACATCTCATGCTATCAGAATGGTCTCAGGATTGGAATCGGAAGGAGTTGGATATCACATCTCATGCTAAAGGGAGGGTCTCAGGTTTGGAAGGGGAAGGATTTGGATATCACATCTCATGTTATCAGAAGGATCTCAGGTTTGGTATTAGAAGTATTGAGATATCACATCTCATGCTATAGGAAGGGTCTCAGGATTGGAATGGGAAGGAGTTGGATATCACATCTCAAGCTATAGGAAGGGTCTCAGGTTTGGTATAAGCATTGAGATATCACATCACATGCTATAGGAAGGGCCTCAGGATTGGAATGGGAAGGAGTTGGATATCACATCTCATGTTATAGGAAAGATCTCAGGTTTGGTATTAGAAGCATTGAGACATCACATCTCATGTTATTGGAAGGGTCTCAGGATTGGAATGGGAAGGACTTGGATATCACATCTCATGCTATGGATAGGCTCTCAGGTTTGGAAAGGGAAGGAGTTGGATATCACATTTCATGTTAGAGGAAGGATCTCAGGTTTGGTATTAGAGGCATTGAGATATCACATCTCATGCTATAGGAAGGGTCTCAGGATTGGAATGGGAAGGAGTTGGATATCACATCTCATGCTATAGGAAGGGTCTCAGGTTTGGTATAAGCATTGAGATATCACATCTCATGCTATAGGAAGGGTCTCAGGATTGGAATGGAAGGAGTTGGATATCACATCTCATGTTAAACGAAGGATCTCAGGTTTGGTATTAGAAGCATTGAGACATCACATCTCATGCTATAGGAAGGGTCTCAGGATTGGAATGGGAAGGAGTTGGATATCACATCTCATGCTATACGAAGGGTCTCAGGTTTGGTATAAGCATTGAGATATCACATCTCATGCTATCGGAAGGGTCTCAGGATTGGAATGGGAAGGAGTTGTATATGACATCTCAAGCCATAGGAAGGGTCTCAGGTTTGGTATAAGCTTTGAGATATCACATCTCTGCTATCGGAAGGGTCTCAGGATTGGAATGGGAAGGAGTTGGATATCCCATCTCATGTTATAGGAAGAGTCTCAGGTTTGGTATTAGAAGCATTGAGATATCACATCTCATGCTATAGGAAGTGTCTCAGGATTGGAATGGGAATGACTTGGATATCACATCTCATGCTATAGGGAGGGTCTCAAGTTTGATATTAGAATCATTGAGATATCACATCTTATGCTATAGGAAGGGTCTCAGGATTGGAATGGGAAGGAGTAGGATATCACATCTCATGCTATAGGAAGGATCTCAGGTTTGGTATAAGCATTGAGATATCACATCTCTTCTATCGGAAGGGTCTCAGGATTGGAATGGGAAGGAGTTGGATATTCCCATCTCATGTTATAGGAAGGGTCTCAGGTTTGGTATTAGAAGCATTGAGATATCACATCTCATGCTATAGGAAGGGTCTCAGGATTGGAATGGGAAGGACTTGGATAATCCATCTCATGCTATAGGGAGGGTCTCAAGTTTGATATTAGAAGCATTGAGATATCACATCTCACGATATCGGAAGGGTCTCAGGATTGGAATGGGAAGGAGTTGGATATCACATCTCATGATAAAGGAAGGGTCTAAGGTTTGGAAGGGGAAGTATTTGGATATCACATCTCATGTTATAGGACGGGTCTCAGGTTTGGTATTAGAAGCACTGAGATATCAAGTCTTATGGTATAGGAAGGGTCTCAGAATTGGAATGAGAAGGAGTTGGATATCACATCTCAAGCTATAGGAAGGGTCTCAGGATTGGAATGGGAAGGAGTTTGATATCACATCTCATGCAATAGTATGGGTCTCAGGTTTGGTATAAGCATTGGGATATCACATCTCATGCTATCGGAAGGGTATCAGGATTGGATTTGGAAGGAGCTGGATATCCCATCTCATGCTATAGGAAGGGTCTCAGGTTGGGATGGGAAGGAGTTGGATATCACATCTCATGTTATAGGAAGGGTCTCAGGATTGGAATGGGAAGGACTTGGATATCACATCTCATGCTATAGGAAGGCTCTCAGGTTTGGAAGGGGAAGAGTTGGATATCACATTTCATGTTAGAGGTAGGATCTCAGGTTTGGTATTAGAGGCATTGAGATATCACATCTCATGCTATCAGAAGGGTCTCAGGATTGGAATGGGAAGGAGTTGGATATCACATCTCATGCTAAAGGGAGGGTCTCAGGTTTGGAAGGGGAAGGATTTGGATATCACATCTCATGTTATAGGAAGGATCTTAGGTTTGGTATTAGAAGCATTGAGATATCACATCTCATGCTATCGGAAGGATCTCAGGTTTGGTATTAGAAGCATTGAGATATCACATCTCATGCTATCAGAATGGTCCAGGATTGGAATCGGAAGGCTTTGGATATCACATCTCATGCTAAAGGGAGGGTCTCAGGTTTGGAAGGGGAAGGATTTGGATATCACATCTCATGTTATCAGAAGGATCTCAGGTTTGGTATTAGAAGTATTGAGATATCACATCTCATGCTATAGGAAGGGTCTCAAGATTGGAATGGGAAGGAGTTGGATATCACATCTCAAGCTATAGGAAGGGTCTCAGGTTTGGTATAAGCATTGGGATATCACATCACATGCTATAGGAAGGGCCTCAGGATTGGAATGGGAAGGAGTTGGATATCACACCTCATGTTATAGGAAAGATCTCAGGTTTGGTATTAGAAGCATTGAGACAACACATCTCATGTTATTGGAAGGGTCTCAGGATTGGAATGGGAAGAAGTTGGATATCACATCTCATGCTATAGGAAGAGTCTCAGGTTTGGTATAAGCATTGAGATATCACATCTCATGATATAGGAAGGGCTCAGGATTGGAATGGGAAGGAGTTGTATATGACATCTCATGCCATAGGAAGGGTCTCAGGTTTGGTATAAGCATTGAGATATCACATCACATGCTATAGGAAGGGTCTCAGGATTGGAATGGGAAGGACTTGGATATCACATCTCATGCTAAAGGGAGGGTCTCAGGTTTGGAAGGGGAAGGATTTGGAAATCACATCTCATGTTATAGGAAGGATCTCAGGTTTGGTATAAGAAGCATTGAGATATCACATCTCATGCTATCAGAAGAATCTCAGATTTGGTATTAGAGGCATTGAGATATCACATCTCATGCTATCATAAGGGTCTCAGGATTGGAATGGGAAGGAGTTGGATATCACATCTCATGCTATAGGAAGGATCTCAGGTTTGGAACGGGAAGGAGTTGGATATCACATCTCATGTTATAGGAAGAGTCTCACATTTGGTATAAGCATTGAGATATCACATCTCTGCAATCGGAAGTGTCTCAGGATTGGGATGGGAAGGAGTTGGATATCACATCTCATGCTATAGGAAGGGTCTCAGGTTTGGAACGGGAAGGAGTTGTATATCCCATCTCATGTTATAGGACTGGTCTCAGGTTTGGTATTAGAAGCATTGAGATATCACATCACATGCTGTAGGAAGGGTCTCAGGTTTGGAATGGGAAGGAATTGGATATCACATCTCATGTTATAGGAAGGGTCTCAGGTTTGGTATAAGCATTGAGATATCACATCTCTGCTATCGGAAGTGTCTCAGGATTGGAATGGGAAGGAGTTGGATATCACATCTCATGTTATAGGACGGGTCTCAGGTTTGTTATTAGAATCATTGAGATATCATATTGCATGCTGTAGGAAGGGTCTAAGGATTGGAATGGGAAGGACTTGGATATCACATCTCATGCTATAGGTAGGCTCTCAGGTTTGG
The DNA here is from genome assembly GCF_040938575.1 of Ambystoma mexicanum. NCBI lineage: Eukaryota > Metazoa > Chordata > Amphibia > Caudata > Ambystomatidae > Ambystoma > Ambystoma mexicanum. Next base: position 12,025,084 of record NW_027182477.1, on the reverse strand, counting down.
AAAGGGAAGGAGTTGGATATCACATTTCATGTTAGAGGGAGGATCTCAGGTTTGGTATTAGAGCCATTGGATATCACATCTCATGCTATAGGAAGGGTCTCAGGATTGGAATGGGAAGGAGTTGGATATCACATCTCATGCTATAGGAAGGGTTTTAGGTTTGGTATAAGCATTGAGATATCACATCTCATGCTATAGGAAGGGTCTCAGGATTGGAATGGGAAGGATCTGTATATGACATCTCATGCCATAGGAAGGGTCTCAGGTTTGGTATAAGCATTGAGATATCACATCTCTGCTTTCGGAAGGGTCTCAGGATTGGAATGGGAAGGAGTTGGATATCCCATCTCATGTTATAGGAAGAATCTCAGGTTTGGTATTAGAAGCATTGAGATATCACATCTCATGCTATAGGAAGTGTCTCAGGATTGGAATGGGAAGGACTTGGATATCACATCTCATGCTATAGGGAGGGTCTCAAGTTTGATATTAGAAGCATTGAGATATCACATCTCATGCTATAGGAAGGGTCTCAGTATTGGAATGGGAAGGAGTTGGATATCACATCTCATGCTATAGGAAGGGTCTCAGGTTTGGTATAAGCATTGAGATATCACATCTCTGCTATCGGAAGGGTCTCAGGATTGGAATGGGAAGGAGTTGGATATTCCCATCTCATGTTATAGGAAGGGTCTATCAGGTCTTAGCATGAGACTCTTCCTATAACATGAGATGTGATATCCAACTCCTTCCCATTCCAATCCTGAGACCCTTCCGATAGCTTGAGATGTGATATCTCAATGCTTCTAATATCAATACTGAGACCCTCCCTATAGCATGAGATGTGATATCTAAGTCCTTCCCATTCCAATCCTGAGACCCTTCCGATAGCAGAGATGTGATATCTCAATGTTTATACCAAACCTGAGACCCTTCCTATAGCATGAGATGTGATATCCAACTCCTTCCCATTCCAATCCTGAGACCCTTCCTATAGCATGATATGTGAAATCTCAATGCTTCTACCAAAACTGAGACCCTTCCTTTAGCATGAGATGTGATATCCAACTCCTTCCCATTCCAATCCTGAGACCAGTCCTATAGCATGAGATGTGCTATCTCAATGCTTCTAATACCAAACCTGAGATCCTTCCTATAACATGAGATGTGATATCTAACTCCTTCCCATTCCAATCCTGAGACCCTTCCTATAGCATGAGATGTGATATCTCAATGCTTCTAATACCAAACCTGAGATCCTTCAGATAGCATGAGATATGATATCTCAATGCTTCTAATACCAAACCTGAGATCCTTCCTATAACATGAGATGTGATATCCAAATCCTTCCCCTTCCGAACCTGAGACCCTCCCTTTAGCATGAGATGTGATATCCAACTCCTTCCCATTCCAATCCTGATACCCTTCTGATAGCATGAGATGTGATATCTCAATGCTTCGAATAGCAAACCTGAGATCCTACCTCTAACATGAAATGTGATATCCAACTCCTTCCCTTTCCAAACCTGAGAGCCTTCCTACAGCATGAGATGTGATATCCAAGTCCTTCCCATTCCAATCCTGAGACCCTTCCTATAACATGAGATCTCATATCCAACTCCTTCCCATTCCAACCTGAGACCCTTCCTATAGCATGAGATGGGATATCCAACTCCTTCCAAATCCAATCCTGATACCCTTCCGATAGCATGAGATGTGATATCCCAATGCTTCTACAAAACCTGAGACCCATACCATGGCATGAGATGTGATATCAAACTCCCGTCCTATACCATGAGACTTGATATCTCAATGCTTCTAATACCAAACCTGAGACCGGTCCAATAACATGAGATGTGATATCCAAATCCTTCCCCTTCCAAACCTTAGACCCTTCCTTTATCATGAGATGTGATATCCAAGTCCTTCCCATTCCATTCCTGAGACCCTTCCTATAGCATGAGATGTGATATCTCAATGCTTCTAATACCAAACCTGAGACCCTTCCTATAACATGAGATGTGATATCCAAGTCCTTCCCATTTCAATCCTGAGACCCTTCCTATAGCATGAGATGTGATATCTCAATGCTTCTAATACCAAACCTGAGACCCTTCCTATAACATGAATTCTGATATCCAAGTCCTTCCCATTCCAATCCTGAGACCCTTCCAATAGCAGAGATGTGATATCTCAATGCTTCTAATATCAAACCTGAGACCTGTCCTATAACATGAGATGGGATATCCAACTCCTTCCCGTTCCAAACCTGATACCCTTCCTATAGCATGAGATGTGATATCCAATTCCTTTCTATCCCAATCCTGAGACACCTCCGATAGCAGAGATGTGATATCTCAATGCTTATACCAAACCTGAGACTCTTCCTATAACATGAGATGTGATATCTAATTCCTTCCCGTTCCAAACCTGAGACCCTTCCTATAGCATGAGATGTGATATCCAACTCCTTCCCATTCCAATCCTGAGACCCTTCCTATAGCATGAGATGTGATATCTCAATTCTTATACCAAATCTGAGACCCTTCCTATAGCATAAGATGTGATATCCAACTCCTTCCCATTCCAATACTGAGACCCTTCCTATAGCATGAGATGTGATATCTCAATGCTTCTAATACCAAACCTGAGATCCTTCCTATAACATGAGATGTGATATCCAACTCCTTCCCATTCCAATCCTGAGACCCTTATGATAGCATGAGATGTGATATCTCAATGCCTCTAATACCAAACCTGAGATACTTCCGATAGCATGAGATGTGATATCTCAATGCTTTTAATACCAAACCTGAGATCCTTCCTATAACATGAGATGTGATTTCCAAATCCTTCCCCTTCCAAACCTGAGACCCTCCCTTTAGCATGAGATGTGATATACAACTCCATCCCATTCCAATCCTGAGACCCTTCTGATAGCATGAGATGTGATATCTCAATGCCTCTAATACCAAACCTGAGATCCTACCTCTAACATGAAATGTGATATCCATCTCCTTCCCTTTCCAAACCTGAGACCCTTCCTATAGCATGTGATGTGATATCTCAATGCGTATACCAAACCTGAGACCCTTCCTATGGCATGAGATGTCATATACAACTCCTTCCCATTCCAATCCTAAGACCCTTCCTATAACATGAGATGTGATGTCTCAATGCTTCTAATACCAAACCTGAGATCTTTCCTATAACATGAGATGTGATATCCAACTCCTTCCCATTCCAATCCTGAGACCCTTCCTATAGCATGAGATGTGATATCTCAATGCTTATACCAAACCTGAGACCCTTCCTATAGCTTGAGATGTGATATCCAACTCCTTCCCATTCTAATCCTGAGACCCTTCCTATAGCATGAGATGTGATATCTTAAGGCCTCTAATACCAAACCTGAGATCCTTCCTCTAACATGAGATGTGATATCCAACTCCTTCCCATTCCAATCCTGAGACCCTTCCGATAGCTTGAGATGTGATATCTCAATGCTTCTAATATCAATACTGAGACCCTCCCTATAGCATGAGATGTGATATCTAAGTCCTTCCCATTCCAATCCTGAGACCCTTCCGATAGCAGAGATGTGATATCTCAATGCTTATACCAAACCTGAGACCCTTCCTATAGCATGAGATATGATATCCAACTCCTTCCCATTCCAATCCTGAGACCCTTCCTATAGCATGATATGTGAAATCTCAATGCTTCTACCAAAACTGAGACCCTTCCTTTAGCATGAGATGTGATATCCAACTCCTTCCCATTCCAATCCTGAGACCAGTCCTATAGCATGAGATGTGATATCTCAATGCTTCTAATACCAAACCTGAGATCCTTCCTATAACATGAGATGTGATATCCAACTCCTTCCCATTCCAATCCTGAGACCCTTCCTATAGCATGACATGTGATATCTCAATGCTTCTAATACCAAACCTGAGATCCTTCCGATAGCATGAGATGTGATATCTCAATGCTTCTAATACCAAACCTGAGATCCTTCCTATAACATGAGATGTGATATCCAAATCCTTCCCCTTCCAAACCTTAGACCCTTCCTTTATCATGAGATGTGATATCCAAGTCCTTCCCATTCCATTCCTGAGACCCTTCCTATAGCATGAGATGTGATATCTCAATGCTTCTAATACCAAACCTGAGACCCTTCCTATAACATGAGATGTGATATCCAAGTCCTTCCCATTTCAATCCTGAGACCCTTCCTATAGCATGAGATGTGATATCTCAATGCTTCTAATACCAAACCTGAGACCCTTCCTATAACATGAATTCTGATATCCAAGTCCTTCCCATTCCAATCCTGAGACCCTTCCAATAGCAGAGATGTGATATCTCAATGCTTCTAATATCAAACCTGAGACCTGTCCTATAACATGAGATGGGATATCCAACTCCTTCCCGTTCCAAACCTGATACCCTTCCTATAGCATGAGATGTGATATCCAATTCCTTTCCATCCCAATCCTGAGACACCTCCGATAGCAGAGATGTGATATCTCAATGCTTATACCAAACCTGAGACTCTTCCTATAACATGAGATGTGATATCTAATTCCTTCCCGTTCCAAACCTGAGACCCTTCCTATAGCATGAGATGTGATATCCAACTCCTTCCCATTCCAATCCTGAGACCCTTCCTATAGCATGAGATGTGATATCTCAATTCTTATACCAAATCTGAGACCCTTCCTATAGCATAAGATGTGATATCCAACTCCTTCCCATTCCAATACTGAGACCCTTCCTATAGCATGAGATGTGATATCTCAATGCTTCTAATACCAAACCTGAGATCCTTCCTATAACATGAGATGTGATATCCAACTCCTTCCCATTCCAATCCTGAGACCCTTATGATAGCATGAGATGTGATATCTCAATGCCTCTAATACCAAACCTGAGATACTTCCGATAGCATGAGATGTGATATCTCAATGCTTTTAATACCAAACCTGAGATCCTTCCTATAACATGAGATGTGATTTCCAAATCCTTCCCCTTCCAAACCTGAGACCCTCCCTTTAGCATGAGATGTGATATACAACTCCATCCCATTCCAATCCTGAGACCCTTCTGATAGCATGAGATGTGATATCTCAATGCCTCTAATACCAAACCTGAGATCCTACCTCTAACATGAAATGTGATATCCATCTCCTTCCCTTTCCAAACCTGAGACCCTGCCTATAGCATGAGATGTGATATTCAAGTCCTTCCCATTCCAATCCTGAGACCCTTCCTATAGCATGTGATGTGGTATCTCAATGCGTATACCAAACCTGAGACCCTTCCTATGGCATGAGATGTCATATACAACTCCTTCCCATTCCAATCCTAAGACCCTTCCTATAACATGAGATGTGATGTCTCAATGCTTCTAATACCAAACCTGAGATCTTTCCTATAACATGAGATGTGATATCCAACTCCTTCCCATTCCAATCCTGAGACCCTTCCTATAGCATGAGATGTGATATCTCAATGCTTATACCAAACCTGAGACCCTTCCTATAGCTTGAGATGTGATATCCAACTCCTTCCCATTCTAATCCTGAGACCCTTCCTATAGCATGAGATGTGATATCTTAAGGCCTCTAATACCAAACCTGAGATCCTTCCTCTAACATGAGATGTGATATCCAACTCCTTCCCATTCCAATCCTGAGACCCTTCCGATAGCTTGAGATGTGATATCTCAATGCTTCTAATATCAATACTGAGACCCTCCCTATAGCATGAGATGTGATATCTAAGTCCTTCCCATTCCAATCCTGAGACCCTTCCGATAGCAGAGATGTGATATCTCAATGCTTATACCAAACCTGAGACCCTTCCTATAGCATGAGATATGATATCCAACTCCTTCCCATTCCAATCCTGAGACCCTTCCTATAGCATGATATGTGAAATCTCAATGCTTCTACCAAAACTGAGACCCTTCCTTTAGCATGAGATGTGATATCCAACTCCTTCCCATTCCAATCCTGAGACCAGTCCTATAGCATGAGATGTGATATCTCAATGCTTCTAATACCAAACCTGAGATCCTTCCTATAACATGAGATGTGATATCCAACTCCTTCCCATTCCAATCCTGAGACCCTTCCTATAGCATGACATGTGATATCTCAATGCTTCTAATACCAAACCTGAGATCCTTCCGATAGCATGAGATGTGATATCTCAATGCTTCTAATACCAAACCTGAGATCCTTCCTATAACATGAGATGTGATATCCAAATCCTTCCCCTTCCGAACCTGAGACCCTCCGTTTAGCATGAGATGTGATATCCAACTCCTTCCCATTCCAATCCTGATACCCTTCTGATAGAATGAGATGTGATATCTCAATGCCTCTAATACCAAACTTGAGATCCTACCTCTAACATGAAATGTGATATCCAACTCCTTCCCTTTCCAAACCTGAGAGCCTTCCTACAGCATGAGATGTGATATCCAAGTCCTTCCCATTCCAATCCTGAGACCCTTCCTATAACATGAGATGTCATATCCAACTCCTTCCCATTCCAACCTGAGACCCTTCCTATAGCATGAGATGGGATATCCAACTCCTTCTTATGCCAAACCTGAGACCCTTCCTATGGCATGAGATGGGGTATCCAACTCCTTGCCATTCAAATCCTGAGACCCTCCCTATAACAAGAGATGTCATATCCAACTCCTTCCCATTCCAAACCTGAGACCCTTCCTTTAGCATGAGATGTAATATCCAAATCCTTCACATTCCAATCCGGAGACCCTTCCTATAGCATGAGATGTGATATCTCAATATTTCTAATACCAAACATGAGATCCTTCCTATAACACGAGATGTGATATCCAACTCCTTCCCATTCCAAACCTGAGACCCTTCCGATAGCATGAGATGTGATATCTCAATGCTTCAAAAACCAAACATGAGAACCATCCTAAAACATGAGATGTGAAATCCAAATCCTTCCCTTCCCAAACCTGAGACTCTTCCTATAGCATGAGATGTGATATCTCAATGCTTCTACCAAACCTGAAACCCTTCCAATAGCATGAGTTGTGATATCCAACTCCTTCCCATTCCAATCCTGAGACACTTCCTATAGCATGAGATGTGATATCACAATGCTTCTAATACCAAACCTGAGACCCGTCCTATAACATGAAATGTGATATCCATCTCCTTCCCTTTCCAAACCTGAGACCCTGCCTATAGCATGAGATGTGATATTCAATTCCTTCTCATTCCAATCCTGAGACCCTTCCTATAGCATGTGATGTGATATCTCAATGCGTATAGCAAACCTGAGACCCTTCCTATGGCATGAGATGTCATATACAACTCCTTCCCATTCCAATCCTAAGACCCTTCCTATAACATGAGATGTGATGTCTCAATGCTTCTAATACCAAACCTGAGATCTTTCCTATAACATGAGATGTGATATCCAACTCCTTCCCATTCCAATCCTGAGACCCTTCCTATAGCATGAGATGTGATATCTCAAGGCCTCTAATACCAAACCTGAGATCCTTCCTCTAACATGAAATGTGATATCCAACTCCTTTCCCTTCCTAACCTGAGACCCTTCCTATAGCATGAGATGTGATATCCAACTCCTTCCCATTCCAATCCTGAGACCCTTCTGATAGCTTGAGATGTGATATCTCAATGCTTCTAATATCAATACTGAGACCCTCCCTATAGCATGAGATGTGATATCTAAGTCCTTCCCATTCCAATCCTGAGACCCTTCCGATAGCAGAGATGTGATATCTCAATGCTTATACCAAACCTGAGACCCTTCCTATAGCATGAGATATGATATCCAACTCCTTCCCATTCCAATCCTGAGACCCTTCCTATAGCATGATATGTGAAATCTCAATGCTTCTAATACCAAACCTGAGATCCTTCCTATAACATGAGATGTGATATCCAACTCCTTCCCATTCCAATCCTGAGACCCTTCCTATAGCATGACATGTGATATCTCAATGCTTCTAATACCAAACCTGAGATCCTTCCGATAGCATGAGATGTGATATCTCAATGCTTCTAATACCAAACCTGAGATCCTTCCTATAACATGAGATGTGATATCCAAATCCTTCCCCTTCCGAACCTGAGACCCTCCGTTTAGCATGAGATGTGATATCCAACTCCTTCCCATTCCAATCCTGATACCCTTCTGATAGAATGAGATGTGATATCTCAATGCCTCTAATACCAAACCTGAGATCCTACCTCTAACATGAAATGTGATATCCAACTCCTTCCCTTTCCAAACCTGAGAGCCTTCCTACAGCATGAAATGTGATATCCAAGTCCTTCCCATTCCAATCCTGAGACCCTTCCTATAACATGAGATGTCATATCCAACTCCTTCCCATTCCAACCTGATACCCTTCCTATAGCATGAGATGGGATATCCAACTCCTTCTTATGCCAAACCTGAGACCCTTCCTATGGCATGAGATGGGATATCCAACTCCTTCCCAATCCAATCCTGAGACCCTTCCGATAGCAGAGATGTGATATCTCAACGCTTCTACCAAACCTGAGACCCTTCCTATAACATGAGATGTGATATCCAATTCCTTCCCATTCCAAACCTGAGACCCTTCCTATTGGATGAGATGTGATATCCAACTCCTTCCCATTCCAACCCTGAGACCCTTCCTATACCATGAGATGTGATATCTCAATGCTTCTAATACCAAACCTGGGTCCCGTCCTATAACATGAGATATGATATCCAAATCCTTCCCCTTCCAAACCTGAGACCCTTCCTTTAGCATGAGATGTGATATCCAAATACTTCCCATTCCAATCCTAAAACCCTTCCTATAGCATGAGATGTGATATCTCAATGTTTCTAATAAAAAACCTGAGACCCTTCCTATAGCAAGAGATGCGATATCCAAATCCTTCCCATTCCAATCCTGAGACCCTTCCTATAACATGAGATGTGATATCCAACTCCTTCCCATTCCAACCTGAGACCCTTCCTATAGCATGAGAAGGGATATCCAACTCCTTCCCAATCCAATCCTGAGACCCTTCCGATAGCAGAGATGTGATATCTCAATGCTTATACCAAACCTGAGACCCTTCCTATGGCATGAGATGTGATATCCAACTCCTTGCCATTCAAATCCTGAGACCCTCCCTATAAAAAGAGATGTCATATCCAACTCCTTCCCATTCCAAACCTGAGACCCTTCCTTTAGCATGAGATGTAATATCCAAATCCTTCACATTCCAATCCGGAGACCCTTCCTATAGCATGAGATGTGATATCTCAATGCTTCTAATACCAAACATGAGATCCTTCCTATAACATGAGATGTGATATCCAACTCCTTCCCATTCCAAACCTGAGACCCTTCTGATAGTATGAGATGTGATATCTCAATGCTTCAAAAACCAAACATGAGAACCATCCTATAACATGAGATGTGAAATCCTAATCCTTCCCTTCCCAAACCTGAGACTCTTCCTATAGCATGAGATGTGATATCTCAATGCTTCTACCAAACCTGAAACCCTTCCTATAGCATGAGATGTGATATCCAACTCCTTATCATTCCAATCCTGAGACACTTCCTATAGCATGAGATGTGATATCACAATGCTTCTAATACCAAACCTGAGACCCGTCCTATAACATGAGATGTGATATCCAAATCCTTCCCCTTCCAAACCTTAGACCCTTCCTTTATCATGAGATGTGATATCGAAGTCCTTCCCATTCCATTCCTGAGACCCTTCCTATAGCATGAGATGTGATATCTCAATGCTTCTAATACCAAACCTGAGACCCTTCCTATAACATGAGATGTGATATCCAAGTCCTTCCCATTCCAATCCTGAGACCCTTCCTATAGCATGAGATGTGATATCCTAGTCCTTCCCATTCCAATCCTGAGACCCTTCCGATAGCAGAGATGTGATATCTCAATGCTTATACCAAACCTGAGACCCTTCCTATGGCATGAGATGTCATATACAACTCCTTCCCATTCCAATCCTGAGACCCTTCCTATAGCATGAGATGTGATATCTCAATGCTTATACCAAACCTGAGACCCTTCCTATAGCATGAGATGTGATATCCAACTCCTTCCCATTACAATCCTGATACCCTTCCTATAACATGAGATGTGATGTCTCAATGCTTCTAATACCAAACATGAGATCCTTCCTATGGCATGAGATGTCATATAAAACTCCTTCCCATTCCATTCCTGAGACCCTTCCTATAGCATGAGATATGATATCCAACTCCTTCCCATTCCAATCCTGAGACCCTTCCTATAGCAAGAGATGCGATATCCAAATCCTTCCCATTCCAATCCTGAGACCCTTCCTATAACATGAGATGTGATATCCAACTCCTTCCCATTCCAACCTGAGACCCTTCCTATAGCATGAGAAGGGATATCCAACTCCTTCCCAATCCAATCCTGAGACCCTTCCGATAGCAGAGATGTGATATCTCAATGCTTATACCAAACCTGAGACCCTTCCTATGGCATGAGATGTGATATCCAACTCCTTGCCATTCAAATCCTGAGACCCTCCCTATAACCAGAGATGTCATATCCAACTCCTTCCCATTCCAAACCTGAGACCCTTCCTTTAGCATGAGATGTAACTATAGCATGAGATGTGATATCCAACTCCTTCCCATTCCAATCCTGAGACCCTTCCTATAGCATGAGATGTGATATCTCAATGCTTCTAATACCAAACCTGAGATCCTTCCTATAACAAGAGATGTGATATCCAACTCCTTCCCATTCCAATCCTGAGACCCTTATGATAGCATGAGATGTGATATCTCAATGCCTCTAATACCAAACCTGAGATACTTCCGATAGCATGAGATGTGATATCTCAATGCTTCTAATACCAAACCTGAGATCCTTTCTATAACATGAGATGTGATTTCCAAATCCTTCCCCTTCCAAACCTGAGACCCTCCCTTTAGCATGAGATGTGATATACAACTCCTTCCCATTCCAATCCTGAGACCCTTCTGATAGCATGAGATGTGATATCTCAATGCCTATAATACCAAACCTGAGATCCTACCTCTAACATGAAATGTGATATCCATCTCCTTCCCTTTCCAAACCTGAGACCCTGCCTATAGCATGAGATGTGATATCCAAGTCCTTCCCATTCCAATCCTGAGACCCTTCCTATAGAATGTGATGTGATATCTCAATGCTTATACCAAACCTGAGACCCTTCCTATGGCATGAGATGTCATATACAACTCCTTCCCATTCCAATCATGAGACCCTTCCTATAGCATGAGATGTGATATCTCAATGCTTATACCAAACCTGAGACCCTTCCTATAGCATGAGATGTGATATCCAACGTCTTCCCATTCCAATCCTAAGACCCTTCCTATAACATGAGATGTGATGTCTCAATGCTTCTTATACCAAACCTGAGATCTTTCCTATAACATGAGATGTGATATCCAACTCCTTCCCATTCCAATCCTGAGACCCTTCCTATAGCATGAGATGTGATATCTCAATGCTTATACCAAACCTGAGACCCTTCCTATAGCTTGAGATGTGATATCCAACTCCTTCCCATTCCAATCCTGAGACCCTTCCTATAGCATGAGATGTGATATCTCAAGGCCTCTAATACCAAACCTGAGATCCTTCCTCTAACATGAAATGTGATATCCAACTCCTTCCCCTTCCAAACCTGAGAGCCTTCCTATAGCATGAGATATGATATCCAAGTCCTTCCCATTCCAATCCTGAGACCCTTCCTATAACATGAAATGTGATATCCAACTCCTTCCCATTCCAACCTGAGACCCTTCCTATAGTATGAGATGGGATATCCAACTCCTTCCAAATCCAATACTGATACCCTTCCAATAGCATGAGATGTGATATCCCAATGCTTCTACCAAACCTGAGACCCATACTATGGCATAAGATGTGACATCAAACTCCTTCCCATTAGAATCCTGATACCCTTCCTATAGCTTGAGATGTGATATCCAACTCCTTCCCATTCCAATTCTGAGACCCCTCCTATACCATGAGACTTGATATCTCAATGCTTCTAATACCAAACCTGAGACCCGTCCTATAACATGAGATGTGATATCCAAACCCTTCCCCTTCCAAACCTTAGACCCTTCCTTTATCATGAGATGTGATATCCAACTCCTTCCCATTCCAATCCTGAGACCCTTCCTATAGCATGAGATGTGATATCTCAATGCTTCTAATACCAAACCTGAGATCCTTTCGATAGCATGAGATGTGATATCTCAATGCTTCTAATACCAAACCTGAGATCCTTCCTATAACATGAGATGTGATATCCAAATCCTTCCCCTTCCGAACCTGAGACCCTCCCTTTAGCATGAGATGTGATATCCAACTCCTTCCCATTCCAATCCTGAGACCCTTCTGATAGCATGAGATGTGATATCTCAATGCCTCTAATACCAAACCTGAGATCCTACCTCTAACATGAAATGTGATATCCATCCCCTTCCCTTTCCAAACCTGAGACCCTGCCTATAGCATGAGATGTGATATTCAAGTCCTTCCCATTCCAATCCTGAGACCCTTCCTATAGCATGTGATGTGATATCTCAATACTTATACCAAACCTGAGACCCTTCCTATGGCATGAGATGTCATATACAACTCCTTCCCATTCCAATCCTGAGACCCTTCCTATAGCATGAGATGTGATATCTCAATGCTTATACCAAACCTGAGACCCTTCCTATAGCATGAGATGTGATATCCAACTTCTTCCCATTCCAATCCTAAGACCCTTCCTATAACATGAGATGTGATGTCTCAATGCTTCTAATACCAAACCTGAGATCTTTCCTATAATATGAGATGTGATATCCAACTCCTTCCCATTCCAATCCTGAGACCCTTCCTATAGCATGAGATGTGATATCTCAATGCTTATACCAAACCTGAGACCCTTCCTATAGCTTGAGATGTGATATCGAACTCCTTCCCATTCCAATCCCGAGACCCTTCCTATAGCATGAGATGTGATATCTCAAGGCCTCTAATACCAAACCTGAGATCCTTCCTCTAACATGAAATGTGATATCCAACTCCTTCCCCTTCCAAACCTGAGAGCCTTCCTATAGCATGAGATATGATATCCAAGTCCTTCCCATTCCAATCCTGAGACCCTTCCTATAACATGAAATGTGAAATCCAACTCCTTCCCATTCCAACCTGAGACCCTTCCTATAGCATGAGATGGGATATCCAACTCCTTCCAAATCCAATACTGATACCCTTCCAATAGCATGAGATGTGATATCCCAATGCTTCTACCAAACCTGAGACCCATACTATGGCATAAGATGTGATATCAAACGCCTTCCCATTCCAATCCTGAGACCCTTCCTATAGCTTGAGATGTGATATCCAACTCCTTCCCATTCCAATTCTGAGACCCTTCCTATACCATGAGACTTGATATCTCAATGCTTCTAATACCAAACCTGAGACCCGTCCTATAACATGAGATTTGATATCCAAATCCTTCCCCTTCCAAACCTTAGACCCTTCCTTTATCATGAGATGTGATATCCAACTCCTTCCCATTCCAATCCTGAGACCCTTCCGATATCATGACATTTGTTATCTCAATGCTTCTAATATCAAACTTGAGACCCTCCCTATAGCAAGAGATGTGACATCCAAGTCCTCCCCATTCCAATCCTGAGACCCTTCCTATAGCATGAGATGTGATATCTCAATGCTTCTAATACCAAACCTGAGACCCTTCCTATAACATGAGATGGGATATCCAACTCCTTCCCATTCCAATCCTGAGACCCTTCCGATAGCAGAGATGTGATATCTCAATGCGTATACCAACCTGAGACCCTTCCTATAACATGAGATGTGATATCCAACTCCTTCCCATTCCAAACCTGAGACCCTTCCTATAGCATATGTGATATCCAACTCCTTCCAATTCCAAACATGAGACCCTTCCCATAGCAAGAATGTAATATCCAACTCCTTCCCATTCCAATCCTGAGACCATTCCTATAGCATGAGATGTGATATCTCAATGCTTCTAATACCAAACCTGAGATCCTTCCTATGACATGAGATGTGATATCCAATTCCTTCCCATTCCAAACCTGAGACCCTTCCTACAGCATGCGATGTGATATCTCAATGCTTCTAATACCAAACCTGAGACCAGTCCTATAACATGAGATGGGATATCCAACTCCTTCCCGTTCCAATCCTGAGACACTTCCGATTGCAGAGATTTGATATCTCAATGCTTATACCAAACCTGAGACTCTTCCTATAACATGAGATGTGATATCCAACTCCTTCCCGTTCCAAACCTGAGACCCTTCCTATAGCATGAGATGTGATATCCAAATCCTTCGCATCCCAATCCTGAGACACTTCCAATTGCAGAGATGTGATATCTCAATGCTTATACCAAACCTGAGACTCTTCCTATAACACGAGATGTGATATCCAACTCCTTCCCGTTCCAAACCTGAGACCCTTCCTATAGCATGAGATGTGATATCCAACTCCTTCCCATTCCAATCCTGAGACCCTTCCGATAGCATGAGATGTGATATCTCAATGCCTCTAATACCAAACCTGAGATCCTTCCTATAACATGTGATGTGATATTCAAATCCTTCCCCTTCCAAACCTGAGACCCTCCCTTTAGCATGAGATGTGATATACAACTCCTTCCCATTCCAATCCTGAGACCCTTCTGATAGCATGAGATGTGATATCTCAATGCCTCTAATACCAAACCTGAGATCCTACCTCTAACATGAAATGTGATATCCATCTCCTTCCCTTTCCAAACCTGAGACCCTGCCTATAGCATGAGCTGTGATATCCAATTCCTTCCCATTCCAATCCTGAGACCCTTCCTATAGCATGTGATGTGATATCTCAATGCTTATACCAAACCTGAGACCCTTCTTATGGCATGAGATGTCATATACATCTCCTTCCCATTCCAATCCTGGGACCCTTCCTATAGCATGAGATGTGATATCTCAATGCTTATACCAAACCTGAGACCCTTCCTATAGCATGAGATGTGATATCTCAAGGCCTCTAATACCAAACCTGAGATCCTTCCTCTAACATGAGATGTGATATCCAACTCCTTCCCGTTCCAAACCTGAGACACTTCCTATAGCATATGTGATATCCAACTCCTTCCATTCCAAACATGAGACCCTTCCTATAGCAAGAATGTAATATCCAACTCTTACCCATTCCAATCCTGAGACCCTTCCTATAGCAAGAGATGTGATATCCAAATCCTTCCCATTCCAATCCTGAGACCCTTCCTATAACATGAGATGTGATATCCAACTCCTTCCCATTCCAACCTGAGACACTTCCTATAGCATGAGAAGGGATATCCAACTCCTTCGCAATCCAATCCGGAGACCCTTCCGATAGCAGAGATGTGATATCTCAATGCTTATACCAAACCTGAGACCCTTCCTATGGCATGATATGTGATATCCAACTCCTTGCCATTCAAATCCTGAGACCCTTTTATAGCATGGGAAGGGATATCCAACTCCTTCCCAATCCAATCCTGAGACCCTTCCGATAGCAGAGATGTGATATCTCAACGCTTCTACCAAACCTGAGACCCTTCCTTTAGCATGAGATGTGATATCCAAATCCTTCGCATTCCAATCCTGAGACCCTTCCTATAGCATGAGATGTGATATCTCAATGGTTCTAATACCAAACCTGAGATCCTTCCTATAACATGAGATGTGATATCCAATTCCTTCCCATTCCAAACCTGAGACCCTTCCTATAACATGAAATGTGATATCTCAAGGCCTCTAATACCAAACCTGAGATCCTTCCTCTAACATGAAATGTGATATCCAACTCCTTCCCATTCCAAACCTGAGACCCTTCCTATAACATGAAATGTGATATCCAACTCCATCCCATTCCAACCTGAGACCTTTCTTATAGCATGAGATGGGATATCCAACTCCTTCCAAATCCAATACTGATACCATTCCGATAGCATGAGATGTGATATCCCAATGCTTCTACCAAATCTGAGACCCATACTATGGCATGAGATGTGATATCAAACTCCTTCCCATTCCAATCCTGAGACCCTTCCTATAGCTTGAGATGTGATATCCAATTTCTTCCCATTCCAATTCTGAGACCCTTCCTATACCATGAGACTTGATATCTCAATGCTTCTAATACCAAACCTGAGACCCGTCCTATAACATGAGATGTGATATCCAAATCCTTCCCCTTCCAAACCTTAGACCCTTCCTTTATCATGAGATGTGATATCCAACTCCTTCCCATTCCAATCCTGAGACCCTTCCGATATCATGAGATTTGTTATCTCAATGCTTCTAATATCAAACTTGAGACCCTCCCTATAGCATGAGATGTGACATCCAAGTCCTCCCCATTCCAATCCTGAGACCCTTCCTATAGCATGAGATGTGATATCTCAATGCTTCTAATACCAAACCTGAGACCCTTCCTATAACATGAGATGGGATATCCAACTCAGATGGGATATCCAACTCCTTCCCATTCCAATCCTGAGACCCTTCCGATAGCAGAGATGTGATATCTCAATTCTTATATCAAACCTGAGACCCTTCCTATGGCCTGAGATGTCATATACAAATCCTTCCCATTCCAATCCTGAGACCCTTCCTATAGCATGAGATGTGATATCTCAATCCTTATACCAAATCTGAGACCCTTCCTATAGCATGAGATGTGATATCCAACTCCTTCCCATTCCAATCCTGAGACCCTTCCTATAGCATGAGATGTGATGTCTCAATGCTTCTAATACCAAACCTGAGATCCTTCCTATAACATGAGATGTGATATCCAACTCCTTCCCATTCCAATCCTGAGACCCTTATGATAGCATGAGATGTGATATCTCAATGCCTCTTATACCAAACCTGAGATCCTTCCGATAGCATGAGATGTGATATCTCAATGCTTCTAATACCAAACCTGAGATCCTTCCTATAATATGAGATGTGATTTCCAAATCCTTCCCCTTCCAAACCTGAGGCCCTCCCTTTAGCATGAGATGTGATATCCAACTCCTTCCCATTCCAATCCTGAGACCCTTCTGATAGCATGAGATGTGATATCTCAATGCCTCTAATACCAAACCTGAGATCCTACCTCTAACATGAAATGTGATATCCATCTCCTTCCCTTTCCAAACCTGAGACCCTGCCTATAGCATGTGATGTGATATCCAAGTCCTTCCCATTCCAATCCTGAGACCCTTCCTATAGCATGTGATGTGATATCTCAATGTTTATACCAAACCTGAGACCCTTCCTATGGCATGAGATGTCATGTACAACTCCTTCCCATTCCAATCCTGAGACCCTTCCTATAGCATGAGATGTGATATCTCAATGCTTATACCAAACCTGAGACCCTTCCTATAGCATGAGATGTGATATCCAACTTCTTCCCATTCCAATCCAGAGACCCTTCCTATAGCATGAGATGTGATATCTCAATGCTTATACCAAACCTGAGACCCTTCCTATAGCTTGAGATGTGATATCCAACTCCTTCCCATTCCAATCCTGAGACCCTTCCGATAGCATGAGATGTGATATCTCAAGGCCTCTAATACCAAACCTGAGATCCTTCCTCTAACATGAAATGTGATATCCAACTCCTTCCCTTTCCAAACCTGAGAACCTTCCTATAGCATGAGATATGATATCCAACTCCTTCCCATTCCAACCTGAGACCCTTCCTATAGCATGAGATGGGATATCCAACTCCTTCCAAATCCAATACTGATACCCTTCCGATAGCATGAGATGTGATACCCCAATGCTTCTACCAAACCTGAGAACCATACTATGGCATGAGATGTGATATCAAACTCCTTCCCATTCCAATCCTGAGACGCTTCCTATAGCTTGAGATGTGATATCCAACTCCTTCCCATTCCAATTCTGAGACCCTTCTTATACCATGAGACTTGATATCTCAATGCTTCTAATACCAAACCTGAGACCCGTCCTATAACATGAGATGTGATATCCAAATCCTTCCCCTTCCAAACCTTAGACCCTTCCTTTATCATGAGATGTGATATCCAACTCCTTCCCATTCCAATCCTGAGACCCTTCCGATATCATGAGATTTGTTATCTCAATGCTTCTAATATCAAACTTGAGACCCTCCCTATAGCATGAGATGTGACATCCAAGTCCTTCCCATTCCAATCCTGAGACCCTTCCTATAGCATGAGATGTGATATCTCAATGCTTCTAATACCAAACCTGAGAACTCATGCTAAAGGGAGGGTCTCAGGTTTGGAAGGGGAAGGATTTGGATATCACATCTCATGTTATAGGAAGGATCTCAGGATTGGTATTAGAAGCATTGAGATATCACATCTCATGCTATCGGAAGGATCTCAAGTTTGGTATTAGAAGCATTGAGATATCACATCTCATGCTATCGGAAGGATCTCAGGTTTGGCATTAGAAGCATTGAGATATCACATCTCATGCTATAGCAAGGGTCTCATGTTTGGAACGGGAAGGAGTTGGATATCCCATCTCATGTTATAGGACTGGTCTCAGGTTTGGTATTAGAAGCATTGAGATATCACATTGCATGTTGTAGGAAGGGTCTCAGGTTTGGAATGGGAAGGAATTGGATATCACATCTCATGTCATAGGAAGGATCTCAGGTTTGGTATTAGAAGCATTGAGATATCACATCTCATGCTATAGGAATGGTCTCAGGATTGGAATGGGAAGGAGTTGGATATTACATTCTTGCTATAGGAAGGGTCTCATGTTTGGAATGGGAAGGAGTTGGATATCACATATGGTATAGGAAGGGTCTCAGGTTTGGAACGGGAAGGAGTTGGATATCACATCTCATGTTGTAGGAAGCGTCTCAGGTTTGATATAAGGATTGAGATATCACATCTCTGCTATCGGAAGTGTCTCAGGATTGGAATGGGAAGAAGTTGGATATCCCATCTCATGTTATAGGATGGGTCTCAGGTTTGTTATTAGAATCATTGAGATATCATATTGCATGCTGTAGGAAGGGTCTAAGGATTGGAATGGGAAGGACTTGGATATCACATCTCATGCTATAGGTAGGCTCTCAGGTTTGGAAAGGGAAGGCGTTGGATATCACATCTCATGCTATAGGAAGGGTCTCAGGATTGGAATGGGAAGGAGTTGGATATCACATCTCATGCTATAGGAAGGGTCTCAGGTTTGGTATAAGCATTGGATATCACATCTCATGCTATAGGAAGGGTCTCAGGATTGGAATGGGAAGGAGTTGGATATCACATCTCATGTTATAGGAAGGATCTCAGGTTTGGTATTAGAAGCATTGAGACATCACATCTCATGCTATAGGAAGGGTCTCAGGATTGGAATGGGAAGGAGTTGTATATGACATCTCATGCTGTAGGAAGGGTCTCAGGTTTGGTATAAGCATTGAGATATCACATCTCTGCTATAGGAAGGGTCTCAGGATTGGAATGGGAAGGAGTTGGATATCCCATCTCATGTTATAGGAAGGGTCTCATGATTGGAATGGGAAGGACTTGGATATCACATCTCATGCTATAGGAAGGCTCTCAGGTTTGGAAGGGGAAAGAGTTGGATATCACATTTCATGTTAGAGGTAGGATCTCAGGTTTGGTATTAGAGGCATTGAGATATCACATCTCATGCTATCAGAAGGGTCTCAGGATTGGAATGGGAAGGAGTTGGATATCACATCTCATGCTAAAGGGAGGGTCTCAGATTTGGAAGTGGAAGGATTTGGATATCACATCTCATGTTATAGGAAGGATCTCAGGTTTGGTATTAGAAGCATTGAGATATCACATCTCCTGCTATCAGAATGGTCTCAGGATTGGAATGGGAAGGAGTTGGATATCACATCTCATACTAAAGGGAGGGTTCCCGGTTTGGAAGGGGAAGGATTTGGATATCACATCTCATGTTATCGGAAGGATCTCAGGTTTGGTATTAGAAGTATTGAGATATCACATCTCATGCTATAGGAAGGGTCTCAGGATTGGAATGGGAAGGAGGTGGATATCACTTCTCATGCTAAAGGAAGGGTCTCAGGTTTGGTAGAAGCATTGAGATATCACATCTCATGCTATAGGAAGGGTCTCAGGATTGGAATGGGAAGGACTTAGATATCACATATCATGCTATAGGGAGGGTCTCAGTTTTGATATTAGAAGCATTGAGATATCACATCTCATGCTATCGGAAGTGTCTCAGGTTTGGAATGGGAAGGAGCTGGATATCACATCTCATGCTAAAGGAAGGGTCTCAGGTTTGGAACGGGAAGGAGTTGGATATCACATCTCATGTTATAGGAAGGGTCTCAGGTTTGGTATAAGCATTGAGATATCACATCTCTGCTATAGGAAGTGTCTCAGGATTGGAATGGGAAGGAGTTGGATATCCCATCTCATGTTATAGGACGGGTCTCAGGTTTGTTATTAGAATCATTGAGATATCATATTGCATGCTGTAGGAAGGGTCTAAGGATTGGAATGGGAAGGACTTGGATATCACATCTCATGCTATAGATAGGCTCTCAGGTTTGGAAAGGGAAGGAGTTGGATATCACATTTCATGTTAGAGGAAGGATCTCAGGTTTGGTATTAGAGGCATTGAGATATCACATCTCATGCTATAGGAAGGGTCTCAGGTTGGAATGGGAAGGAGTTGGATTTCACATCTCATGTTATAGGAAGGGTCTCAGGATTGGATTGGGAAGGACTTGGATATCACATCTCATGCTATAGGAAGGCTCTCAGGTTTGGAAGGGGAAAGAGTTGGATATCACATTTCATGTTAGAGGTAGGATCTCAGGTTTGGTATTAGAGGCAATGAGATATCACATCTCATGCTAAAGGGAGGGTCTCAGGTTTGGAAGGGGAAGGATTTGGATATCACATCTCATGTTATAGGAAGGATCTCAGGTTTGGTATTAGAAGCATTGAGATATCACATCTCATGCTATCGGAAGGATCTCAGGTTTGGTATTAGAAGCATTGAGATATCACATCTCATGCTATCAGAAGGTTCTCAGGATTGGAATGGGAAGGAGTTGGATATCACATCTCATGCTAAAGGGAGGGTCTCAGGTTTGGAAGGGGAAGGATTTGGATATCACATCTCATGTTATCGGAAGGATCTCAGGTTTGGTATTAGAAGTATTGAGATATCACATCTCATGCTATATGAAGGGTCTCAGGATTGGAATGGGAAGGAGTTGGATATCACATCTCATGCTAAAGGAAGGATCTCAGGTTTGGTAGAAGCATTGAGATATCACATCTCATGCTATAGGAAGGGTCTCAGGATTGGAATGGGAAGGACTTAGATATCACATATCATGCTATAGGGAGGGTCTCAGTTTTGATATTAGAAGCATTGAGATATCACATCTCATGCTATAGGAAGGGTCTCAGGATTGGAATGGGAAGGAGTTGGATATCACTTCTCATGCTAAAGGAAGGGTCTCAGGTTTGGTAGAAGCATTGAGATATCACATCTCATGCTATAGGAAGGGTCTCAGGATTGGAATGGGAAGGACTTAGATATCACATATCATGCTATAGGGAGGGTCTCAGTTTTGATATTAGAAGCATTGAGATATCACATCTCATGCTATCGGAAGTGTCTCAGGTTTGGAATGGGAAGGAGCTGGATATCACATCTCATGCTAAAGGAAGGGTCTCAGGTTTGGAACGGGAAGGAGTTGGATATCACATCTCATGTTATAGGAAGGGTCTCAGGTTTGGTATAAGCATTGAGATATCACATCTCTGCTATAGGAAGTGTCTCAGGATTGGAATGGGAAGGAGTTGGATATCCCATCTCATGTTATAGGACGGGTCTCAGGTTTGTTATTAGAATCATTGAGATATCATATTGCATGCTGTAGGAAGGGTCTAAGGATTGGAATGGGAAGGACTTGGATATCACATCTCATGCTATAGATAGGCTCTCAGGTTTGGAAAGGGAAGGAGTTGGATATCACATTTCATGTTAGAGGAAGGATCTCAGGTTTGGTATTAGAGGCATTGAGATATCACATCTCATGCTATAGGAAGGGTCTCAGGTTGGAATGGGAAGGAGTTGGATTTCACATCTCATGTTATAGGAAGGGTCTCAGGATTGGAATGGGAAGGACTTGGATATCACATCTCATGCTATAGGAAGGCTCTCAGGTTTGGAAGGGGAAAGAGTTGGATATCACATTTCATGTTAGAGGTAGGATCTCAGGTTTGGTATTAGAGGCAATGAGATATCACATCTCATGCTAAAGGGAGGGTCTCAGGTTTGGAATGGGAAGGAATTGGATATCACATCTCATGTCATAGGAAGGATCTCAGGTTTGGTATTAGAAGCATTGAGATATCACATCTCATGCTATAGGAATGGTCTCAGGATTGGAATGGGAAGGAGTTGGATATTACATTCTTGCTATAGGAAGGGTCTCATGTTTGGAATGGGAAGGAGTTGGATATCACATATGGTATAGGAAGGGTCTCAGGTTTGGAACGGGAAGGAGTTGGATATCACATCTCATGTTGTAGGAAGCGTCTCAGGTTTGATATAAGGATTGAGATATCACATCTCTGCTATCGGAAGTGTCTCAGGATTGGAATGGGAAGAAGTTGGATATCCCATCTCATGTTATAGGATGGGTCTCAGGTTTGTTATTAGAATCATTGAGATATCATATTGCATGCTGTAGGAAGGGTCTAAGGATTGGAATGGGAAGGACTTGGATATCACATCTCATGCTATAGGTAGGCTCTCAGGTTTGGAAAGGGAAGGCGTTGGATATCACATCTCATGCTATAGGAAGGGTCTCAGGATTGGAATGGGAAGGAGTTGGATATCACATCTCATGCTATAGGAAGGGTCTCAGGTTTGGTATAAGCATTGGATATCACATCTCATGCTATAGGAAGGGTCTCAGGATTGGAATGGGAAGGAGTTGGATATCACATCTCATGTTATAGGAAGGATCTCAGGTTTGGTATTAGAAGCATTGAGACATCACATCTCATGCTATAGGAAGGGTCTCAGGATTGGAATGGGAAGGAGTTGTATATGACATCTCATGCTGTAGGAAGGGTCTCAGGTTTGGTATAAGCATTGAGATATCACATCTCTGCTATAGGAAGGGTCTCAGGATTGGAATGGGAAGGAGTTGGATATCCCATCTCATGTTATAGGAAGGGTCTCATGATTGGAATGGGAAGGACTTGGATATCACATCTCATGCTATAGGAAGGCTCTCAGGTTTGGAAGGGGAAAGAGTTGGATATCACATTTCATGTTAGAGGTAGGATCTCAGGTTTGGTATTAGAGGCATTGAGATATCACATCTCATGCTATCAGAAGGGTCTCAGGATTGGAATGGGAAGGAGTTGGATATCACATCTCATGCTAAAGGGAGGGTCTCAGATTTGGAAGTGGAAGGATTTGGATATCACATCTCATGTTATAGGAAGGATCTCAGGTTTGGTATTAGAAGCATTGAGATATCACATCTCCTGCTATCAGAATGGTCTCAGGATTGGAATGGGAAGGAGTTGGATATCACATCTCATACTAAAGGGAGGGTTCCCGGTTTGGAAGGGGAAGGATTTGGATATCACATCTCATGTTATCGGAAGGATCTCAGGTTTGGTATTAGAAGTATTGAGATATCACATCTCATGCTATAGGAAGGGTCTCAGGATTGGAATGGGAAGGAGGTGGATATCACTTCTCATGCTAAAGGAAGGGTCTCAGGTTTGGTAGAAGCATTGAGATATCACATCTCATGCTATAGGAAGGGTCTCAGGATTGGAATGGGAAGGACTTAGATATCACATATCATGCTATAGGGAGGGTCTCAGTTTTGATATTAGAAGCATTGAGATATCACATCTCATGCTATCGGAAGTGTCTCAGGTTTGGAATGGGAAGGAGCTGGATATCACATCTCATGCTAAAGGAAGGGTCTCAGGTTTGGAACGGGAAGGAGTTGGATATCACATCTCATGTTATAGGAAGGGTCTCAGGTTTGGTATAAGCATTGAGATATCACATCTCTGCTATAGGAAGTGTCTCAGGATTGGAATGGGAAGGAGTTGGATATCCCATCTCATGTTATAGGACGGGTCTCAGGTTTGTTATTAGAATCATTGAGATATCATATTGCATGCTGTAGGAAGGGTCTAAGGATTGGAATGGGAAGGACTTGGATATCACATCTCATGCTATAGATAGGCTCTCAGGTTTGGAAAGGGAAGGAGTTGGATATCACATTTCATGTTAGAGGAAGGATCTCAGGTTTGGTATTAGAGGCATTGAGATATCACATCTCATGCTATAGGAAGGGTCTCAGGTTGGAATGGGAAGGAGTTGGATTTCACATCTCATGTTATAGGAAGGGTCTCAGGATTGGATTGGGAAGGACTTGGATATCACATCTCATGCTATAGGAAGGCTCTCAGGTTTGGAAGGGGAAAGAGTTGGATATCACATTTCATGTTAGAGGTAGGATCTCAGGTTTGGTATTAGAGGCAATGAGATATCACATCTCATGCTAAAGGGAGGGTCTCAGGTTTGGAAGGGGAAGGATTTGGATATCACATCTCATGTTATAGGAAGGATCTCAGGTTTGGTATTAGAAGCATTGAGATATCACATCTCATGCTATCGGAAGGATCTCAGGTTTGGTATTAGAAGCATTGAGATATCACATCTCATGCTATCAGAAGGTTCTCAGGATTGGAATGGGAAGGAGTTGGATATCACATCTCATGCTAAAGGGAGGGTCTCAGGTTTGGAAGGGGAAGGATTTGGATATCACATCTCATGTTATCGGAAGGATCTCAGGTTTGGTATTAGAAGTATTGAGATATCACATCTCATGCTATATGAAGGGTCTCAGGATTGGAATGGGAAGGAGTTGGATATCACATCTCATGCTAAAGGAAGGATCTCAGGTTTGGTAGAAGCATTGAGATATCACATCTCATGCTATAGGAAGGGTCTCAGGATTGGAATGGGAAGGACTTAGATATCACATATCATGCTATAGGGAGGGTCTCAGTTTTGATATTAGAAGCATTGAGATATCACATCTCATGCTATAGGAAGGGTCTCAGGATTGGAATGGGAAGGAGTTGGATATCACTTCTCATGCTAAAGGAAGGGTCTCAGGTTTGGTAGAAGCATTGAGATATCACATCTCATGCTATAGGAAGGGTCTCAGGATTGGAATGGGAAGGACTTAGATATCACATATCATGCTATAGGGAGGGTCTCAGTTTTGATATTAGAAGCATTGAGATATCACATCTCATGCTATCGGAAGTGTCTCAGGTTTGGAATGGGAAGGAGCTGGATATCACATCTCATGCTAAAGGAAGGGTCTCAGGTTTGGAACGGGAAGGAGTTGGATATCACATCTCATGTTATAGGAAGGGTCTCAGGTTTGGTATAAGCATTGAGATATCACATCTCTGCTATAGGAAGTGTCTCAGGATTGGAATGGGAAGGAGTTGGATATCCCATCTCATGTTATAGGAAGGGTCTCAGGTTTGTTATTAGAATCATTGAGATATCATATTGCATGCTGTAGGAAGGGTCTAAGGATTGGAATGGGAAGGACTTGGATATCACATCTCATGCTATAGATAGGCTCTCAGGTTTGGAAAGGGAAGGAGTTGGATATCACATTTCATGTTAGAGGAAGGATCTCAGGTTTGGTATTAGAGGCATTGAGATATCACATCTCATGCTATAGGAAGGGTCTCAGGTTGGAATGGGAAGGAGTTGGATTTCACATCTCATGTTATAGGAAGGGTCTCAGGATTGGAATGGGAAGGACTTGGATATCACATCTCATGCTATAGGAAGGCTCTCAGGTTTGGAAGGGGAAAGAGTTGGATATCACATTTCATGTTAGAGGTAGGATCTCAGGTTTGGTATTAGAGGCAATGAGATATCACATCTCATGCTAAAGGGAGGGTCTCAGGTTTGGAAGGGGAAGGATTTGGATATCACATCTCATGTTATAGGAAGGATCTCAGGTTTGGTATTAGAAGCATTGAGATATCACATCTCATGCTATCGGAAGGATCTCAGGTTTGGTATTAGAAGCATTGAGATATCACATCTCATGCTATCAGAAGGTTCTCAGGATTGGAATGGGAAGGAGTTGGATATCACATCTCATGCTAAAGGGAGGGTCTCAGGTTTGGAGGGGAAGGATTTGGATATCACATCTCATGTTATCGGAAGGATCTCAGGTTTGGTATTAGAAGTATTGAGATATCACATCTCATGCTATATGAAGGGTCTCAGGATTGGAATGGGAAGGAGTTGGATATCACATCTCATGCTAAAGGAAGGATCTCAGGTTTGGTAGAAGCATTGAGATATCACATCTCATGCTATAGGAAGGGTCTCAGGATTGGAATGGGAAGGACTTAGATATCACATATCATGCTATAGGGAGGGTCTCAGTTTTGATATTAGAAGCATTGAGATATCACATCTCATGCTATCGGAAGTGTCTCAGGATTGGAATGGGAAGGAGCTGGATATCACATCTCATGCTAAAGGAAGGGTCTCAGGTTTGGAACGGGAAGGAGTTGGATAGCCGATCTCATGTTATAGGAAGGGTCTCAGGTTTGGTATAAGCATTGAGATATCACATCTCTGCTATCGGAAGTGTCTCAGGATTGGAATGGGAAGGAGTTGGATATCCCATCTCATGTTATAGGACGGGTCTCAGGATTGTTATTAGAATCATTGAGATATCATATTGCATGCTGTAGGAAGGGTCTCAGGATTGGAATGGGAAGGAGTTGGATATCACATCTCATGCTATAGGAAGGGTCTCTGGTTTTGTATAAGCATTGAGATATCACATCTCATGCTATAGGAAGGGTCTCAGGATTGGAATGGGAAGGAGTTGGATATCACATCTCATGCTATAGGAAGGGTCTCTGGTTTTGTATAAGCATTGAGATATCACATCTCATGCTATAGGAAGGGTCTCAGGATTGGAATGGGAAGGAGTTGTATATGACATCTCATGCCGTAGGAAGGGTCTCAGGTTTAGTATAAGCATTGAGATATCACATCTCTGCTATCGGAAAGGTCTCAGGATTGGAATGGGAAGGAGTTGGATATCCCATCTCATGTTATAGGAAGAGTCTCAGGTTTGGTATTAAAGCATTGAGATATCACATCTCATGCTATAGGAAGTGTCTCAGGATTGGAATCGGAAGGACTTGGATATCACATCTCATGCTATAGGGAGGGTCTCACGTTTGATATTAGAAGCATTGAGATATCACATCTCATGCTATAGGAAGGGTCTCAGGATTGGAATGGGAAGGAGTTGGATATCACATCTCATGCTATAGGAAAGGTCTCAGGTTTGGTATAAGCAGCGAGATATCACATCTCATGCTATAGGAAGTGTCTCATGATTGGAATGGGAAGGAGTTGGATATCACATCTCATGTTATAGGAAGGATCTCAGGTTTGGTATAAGCATTGAGATATCACATCTCTGCTATCGGAAGGGTCTCAGGATTGGAATGGGAAGGAGTTGGATATTCCCATCTCATGTTATAGGAAGGGTCTCAGGTTTGGTATTAGAAGCATTGAGACATCACATCTCATGCTATAGGAAGGGTCTCAGGATTGGAATGGGAAGGACTTGGATATCACATCTCATGCTATAGGGAGGGTCTCAAGTTTGATATTAGAAGCATTGAGATATCACATCTCATGATATTGGAAGGGTCTCAGGATTGGAATGGGAAGGAGTTGGATATCACATCTCATGATAAAAGAAGGGTCTAAGGTTTGGAAGGGGAAGGATTTGGATATCACATCTCATGTTATAGGGCGGGTCTCAGGTTTGGTATTAGAAGCATTGAGATATCAAGTCTCATGGTATAGGAAGGGTCTCAGAATTGGAATTGGAAGGAGTTGGATATCACATCTCAAGCTATAGGAAGGGTCTCAGGATTGGAATGGGAAGGAGTTTGATATCACATCTCATGCCATAGTATGGGTCTCAGGTTTGGAATAAGCATTGGGATATCACATCTCATGCTATCGGAAGGGTATCAGGATTGGATTTGGAAGGAGTTGGATATCCCATCTCATGCTATAGAAAGGGTCTCAGGTTGGAATGGGAAGGAGTTGGATATCACATCTCATGTTATAGGAAGGGTCTCGGGATTGGAATGGGAAGGACTTGGATATCACATCTCATGCTATAGGAAGGCTCTCAGGTTTGGAAGGGGAAAGAGTTGGATATCACATTTCATGTTAGAGGTAGGATCTCAGGTTTGGTATTAGAGGCATTGAGGTATCACATCTCATGCTATCAGAAGGGTCTCAGGATTGGAATGGGAAGGAGTTGGATATCACATCTTATGCTAAAGGGAGGGTCTCAGGTTTGGAAGGGGAAGGATTTGGATATCACATCTCATGTTATAAGAAGGAGCTCAGGTTTGGTATTAGAAGTATTGAGATATCACATCTCATGCTATCAGAAGGATCTCAGGTTTGGTATTAGAAGCATTGAGATATCACATCTCATGCTATCAGAAGGGTCTCAGGATTGGAATGGGAAGGAGTTGGATATCACATCTCATGCTAAAGGGAGGGTCTCAGGTTTGGAAGGGGAAGGATTTGGATATCACATCTCATGTTATCGGAAGGATCTCAGGTTTGGTATTAGAAGTATTGAGATATCACATCTCATGCTATAGGAAGGGTCTCAGGATTGGAATGGGAAGGAGTTGGATATCACATCTCAAGCTATAGAAAGGGTCTCAGGTTTGGTATAAGCATTGAGATATCACATCACATGCTATAGGAAGGGTCTCAGGATTGGAATGGGAAGGTGTTGTATATGACATCTCATGTCATAGGAAGGGTCTCAGGTTTGGCATAAGCATTGAGATATCACATCACATGCTATAGGAAGGGTCTCAGGATTGGAATGGGAAGGACTTGGATATCACATCTCATGCTATAGGCAGGGTCTCAGGTTTGGAAAGGGAAGGAGTTGGATATCACATTTCATGTTAGAGGTAGGATATCAGGTTTGGTATTAGAGGCATTGAGATATCACATCTCATGCTATCAGAAGGGTCTCAGGATTGGAATGGGAAGGAGTTGGATATCACATCTCATGCTAAAGGGAGGGTCTCAGGTTTGGAAGGGAAAGGATTTGGATATCACATCTCATGTTATAGGAAGGATCTCAGGTTTGGTATTAGAGGCATTGAGATATCACATCTCATGCTATCATAAGGGTCTCAGGATTGGAATGGGAAGGAGTTGGATATCACATCTCATGCTAAAGGGAGGGTCTCAGGTTTGGAAGGGGAAGAATTTGGATATCACATCACATGTTATAGGAAGGATCTCGGGTTTGGTATTAGAAGCATTGAGATATCACATCTCATGCTATCGGAAGGGTCTCAGGATTGGAATGGGAAGGAGTTGGAAATCACATCTCATGCTATAGGAAGGGTCTCAGGTTTGGAACGGGAAGGAGTTGGATATCACATCTCATGTTATAGGAAGAGTCTCAGGTTTGGTATAAGCATTGAGATATCACATCTCTGCAATCGGAAATGTCTCAGGATTGGGATGGGAAGGAGTTGGATATCACATCTCATGCTATAGGAAGGGTCTCAGGTTTGGAACGGGAAGGAGTTGGATATCAAATCTCATGCTATAGGAAGGCTCTCAGGTTTGGAAGGGGAAAGAGTTGGATATCACATTTCATGTTAGAGGTAGGATCTCAGGTTTGGTATTAGAGGCATTGAGATATCACATCTCATGCTATCAGAAGGGTCTCAGGATTGGAATGGGAAGGAGTTGGATATCACATCTCATGCTAAAGGGAGGGTCTCAGGTTTGGAAGGGGAAGGATTTGGATATCACATCTCATGTTATAAGAAGGAGCTCAGGTTTGGTATTAGAAGCATTGAGATATCACATCTCATGCTATCGGAAGGATCTCAGGTTTGGTATTAAAAGCATTGAGATATCACATCTCATGCTATCAGAAGGGTCTCAGGATTGGAATGGGAAGGAGTTGGATATCACATCTCATGCTAAAGGGAGGGTCTCAGGTTTGGAAGGGGAAGGATCTGGATATCACATCTCATGTTATCGGAAGGATCTCAGGTTTGGTATTAGAAGTATTGAGATATCACATCTCATGCTATCGGAAGGGTCTCAGGATTGGAATGGGAAGGAGTTGGATATCATATCTCAAGCTATAGGAAGGGTCTCAGGCTTGGTATAAGCATTGAGATATCACATCACATGCTATAGGAAGGGTCTCAGGATTGGAATGGGAAGGAGTTGTATATGACATCTCATGCCATAGGAAGGGTCTCAGGTTTGGTATAAGCATTGAGATATCACATCACATGCTATAGGAAGGGTCTCAGGATTGGAATGGGAAGGACTTGGATATCACATCTCATGCTATAGGCAGGGTCTCAGGTTTGGAAAGGGAAGGAGTTGGATATCACATTTCATGTTAGAGGTAGGATATCAGGTTTGGTATTAGAGGCATTGAGATATCACATCTCATGCTATCAGAAGGGTCTCAGGATTGGAATGGGAAGGAGTTGGATATCACATCTCATGCTAAAGGGAGGGTCTCAGGTTTGGAAGGGGAAGGATTTGGATATCACATCTCATGTTATAGGAAGGATCTCAGGTTTGGTATTAGAGGCATTGAGATATCACATTTCATGCTATCATAAGGGTCTCAGGATTGGAATGGGAAGGAGTTGGATATCACATCTCATGCTATAGGAAGGGTCTCAGGTTTGGTATAAGCAGTGAGATATCACATCTCTGCTATCGGAAGGGTCTCAGGATTGGAATGGGAAGGAGTTGGATATCACATCTCATGCTATAGGAAGAGTCTCAGGATTGGAATGGGAAGGAGTTGGATATCACATCTCATGATAAAGGAAGGGTCTAAGGTTTGGAAGGGGAAGGATTTGGATATCACATCTCATGTTATAGGACGGGTCTCAGGTTTGGTATTAGAAGCATTGAGATATCAAGTCTCATTGTATAGGAAGGGTCTCAGAATTGGAATGGGAAGGAGTTGGATATCACATCTCAAGCTATAGGAAGGGTCACAGGATTGGAATGGGAAGGAGTTTGATATCACATCTCATGCCATAGTATGGGTCTCAGGTTTGGTAGAAGCATTGGGATATCACATCTCATGCTATCGGAAGGGTATCAGGATTGGATTTGGAAGGAGTTGGATATCCCATCTCATGCTATAGGAAGGGTCTCAGGTTGGAATGGGAAGGAGTTGGATATCACATCTCATGTTATAGGAAGGGTCTCAGGATTGGAATGGGAAGGACTTGGATATCACATCTCATGCTATAGGAAGGCTCTCAGGTTTGCAACGGGAAAGAGTTGGATATCACATTTCATGTTAGAGGTAGGATCTCAGGTTTGGTATTAGAGGCATTGAGATATCACATCTCATGCTATCAGAAGAGTCTCAGAATTGGAATGGGAAGGAGTTGGATATCACATCTCATGCCATAGTATGGGTCTCAGGTTTGGTAGAAGCATTGGGATATCACATCTCATGCTATCGGAAGGATTTCAGGATTGGATTTGGAAGGAGTTGGATATCCCATCTCATGCTATAGGAAGGGTCTCAGGTTGGAATGGGAAGGAGTTTGATATCACATCTCATGCCATAGTATGGGTCTCAGGTTTGGTAGAAGCATTGGGATATCACATCTCATGCTATCGGAAGGGTATCAGGATTGGATTTGGAAGGAGTTGGATATCCCATCTCATGCTATAGGAAGGGTCTCAGGTTGGAATGGGAAGGAGTTGGATATCACATCTCATGTTATAGGAAGGGTCTCAGGATTGGAATGGAAAGGACTTGGATATCATATCTCATGCTATAGGAAGGCTCTCAGGTTTGGAAGGGGAAGGAGTTGGATATCACATCTCAAGCTATAGGAACGGTCTCAGGTTTGGTATAAGCATTGAGATATCACATCTCATGCTATAGGAATGGTCTCAGGATTGGAATGGGAAGGAGTTGGATATCACATCTCATGTTATAGGAAAGATCTCAGGTTTGGTATTAGAAGCATTGAGATATCACATCTCATGCTATAAGCAGGGTCTCAGGATTGGAATGGGAAGGAGTTGTATATGGCATCTCATGCCATAGGAAGGGTCTCAGGTTTGGTATAAGCATTGAGATATCACATCTCATGCTATAGGAAGGGTCTCAGGATTGGAATGGGAAGGACTTGGATATCACATCTCATGCTATAGGCAGGATCTCAGGTTTGGAAAGGGAAGGAGTTGGATATCATATTTCATGTTAGAGGTAGGATCTCAGGTTTGGTATTAGAGGCATTGAGATATCACATCTCATGCTATCAGAAGGGTCTCAGGATTGGAATGGGAAGGAGTTGGATATCACATCTCATGCTAAAGGGAGGGTCTCAGGTTTGGAAGGGGAAGGATTTGGATATCACATCTCATGTTATAGGAAGGATCTCAGGTTTGGTATTAGAAGCATTGAGATATCACATCTCATGCTATCGGAAGGGTCTAAGGATTGGAATGGGAAGGAGTTGGATATCACATCTTATGCTATAGGAAGGGTCTCAGGTTTGGAACGGGAAGGAGTTGGATATCATATCTCATGTTATAGGAAGAGTCTCAGGTTTGGTATAAGCATTGAGATATCACATCTCTGCAATCGGAAGTGTCTCAGGATTGGGATGGGAAGGAGTTGGATATCACATCTCATGCTATAGGAAGGGTCTCAGGTTTGGAACGGGAAGGAGTTGGATATCCCATCTCATGTTATAGGACGGGTCTCAGGTTTGGTATTAGAAGCATTGAGATATCACATCGCATGCTGTAGGAAGGGTCTCAGGATTGGAATGGGAAGGAGTTGGATATTAAATTCTTGCTATAGGAAGGGTGTCATGTTTGGAATGGGAAGGAGTTGGATATCACATATGCTATAGGAAGGGTCTCAGGTTTGGAACGGGAAGAAGTTGGATATCACATCTCATGCTATAGGAAGGGTCTCAGGTTTGGAATAAGCATTGAGATATCACATCTCTGCTATCGGAAGTGTCTCAGGATTGGAATGGGAAGGAGTTGGATATCACATCTCATGTTATAGGACGGGTCTCAGGTTTGTTACTAGAATCATTGAGATATCATATTGTATGCTGTAGGAAGGGTCTAAGGATTGGAATGGGAAGGTCTTGGATATCACATCTCATGCTATAGGTAGGCTCTCAGGTTTGGAAAGGGAAGGAGTTGGATATGACATTTCATGTTAGAGGAAGGATTTCAGGTTTGGTATTAGAGGCATTCAGATATCACATCTCATGCTATAGGAAGGGTCTCAGGATTGGAATGGGAAGGACTTAGATATCACATATCATGCTATAGGGAGGGTCTCATGTTTGGAATGGGAAGGAGTTGGATATCACATGCTATAGGAAGGGTCTCAGGTTTGGAACGGGAAGGAGTTGGATATCACATCTCATGCTATAGGAAGGGTCTCAGGTTTGGAATAAGCATTGAGATATCACATCTCTGCTATCGGAAGTGTCTCAGGATTGGAATGGGAAGGAGTTGGATATCACATCTCATGTTATAGGACGGGTCTCAGGTTTGTTATTAGAATCATTGAGATATCATATTGTATGCTGTAGGAAGGGTCTAAGGATTGGAATGGGAAGGTCTTGGATATCACATCTCATGCTATAGGTAGGCTCTCAGGTTTGGAAAGGGAAGGAGTTGGATATCACATTTCATGTTAGAGGAAGGATCTCAGATTTGGTATTAGAGGCATTGAGATATCACATCTAATGCTATAGGAAGGGTCTCAGGATTGGAATGGGAAGGAGTTGGATATCACATCTCATGCTATAGGAAGGGTCTCAGGTTTGGTAAGAACATTGAGATATCACATCTCATGCTATAGGAAGGGTCTCAGGATTGGAATGGGAAGGAGTTGGATATCACATCTGATGTTATAGGAAGGATCTCAGGTTTGGTATTAGAAGCATTGAGACATCACATCTCATGCTATAGGAAGGGTCTCAGGATTGGTATAAGCATTGAGATATCACATCTCTGCTATCGGAAGGGTCTCAGGATTGGAATGGGAAGGAGTTGGATATCCCATCTCATGTTATAGGAAGAGTCTCAGGTTTGGTATTAGAAGCATTGAGATATCACATCTCATGCTATAGGAATGGTCTCAGGATTGGAATGGGAAGGAGTTTGATATCACATCTCATGCCATGTATGGGTCTCAGGTTTGGTATAAGCATTGAGATATCACATCTCATGCTATAGGAAGGGTCTCAGGATTGGAATGGGAAGGAGTTGTATATGACATCTCATGCCATAGGAAGGGTCTCAGGTTTGGTATAAGCATTGAGATATCACATCTCTGCTATCGGAAGGGTCTCAGGATTGGAATGGGAAGGAGTTGGATATCCCATCTCATGTTATAGGAAGAGTCTCAGGTTTGGTATTAGAAGCATTGAGATATCACATCTCATGCTATAGGAAGTGTCTCAGGATTGGAATGGGAAGGAGTTTGATATCAAATCTCATGCCATGTATGGGTTTCAGGTTTTGTAGAAGCATTGGGATATCACATCTCATGCTATCGGAAGGGTATCAGGATTGGATTTGGAAGGATTTGGATATCACATTTCATGTTATAGGAAGGATCTCAGGTTTGGTATTAGAAGCATTGAGATATCACATCTCATGCTATCGGAAGGATCTCAGGTTTGGTATTATAGGCATTGAGATATCACATCTCATGCTATCAGAAGGGTCTCAGGATTGGAATGGGAAGGAGTCGGATATCACATCTCATGCTAAAGGGAGGGTCTCAGGTTTGGAAGTGGAAGGATTTGGATATCACATCTCATGTTATAGGAAGGATCTCAGGTTTGGTATTAGAAGCATTGAGATATCACATCTCATGCTATAGGAAGGGTCTCAGGATTGGAAAGGGAAGGAGTTGGATATCACATCTCAAGCTATAGGAAGGGTCAGTAACATGTTACTATTCCAATCCTGAGACTCTTCTGATAGCATGAGATGTGATATCTCAATGCTTCTAATGCCAAACCTGAGATCCTTCCGATAGCATGAGATGTGATATCTCAATGCTTCTAATACCAAACCTGAGATCCTTCCTATAACATGAGATGTGATATCCAAATCCTTCCCCTTCCAAACCTGAGACCCTCCCTTTAGCATGAGATGTGATATCTAACTCCTTCCCATTCCATTCCTGAGACCCTTCTGATAGCATGAGATGTGATATCTCAATGCCTCTAATACCAAACCTGAGATCCTACCTCTAACATGAAATGAGATATCCAACTCTTTCCCCTTCCAAACCTGAGAGCCTTCCTATAGCATGAGATGTGATATCCAAGTCCTTCCCATTCCAATACTGAGACCCTTCCTATAGCTTGAGATGTGATATCCAACTCCTTCCCATTCCAATTCTGAGACCCTTCCTATAGCATGAGATGTGATATCTCAATGCTTATACCAAACCTGAGAGCCTACCTATAGCATGAGATGTGATATCCAAGTCCATCCCATTCCAATCCTTAGACCCTTCCTACAGCATGCGATGTGAATATCTCAATGATTCTAATACCAAACCAGAGACTCTTCCTATAACATGAGATGGGATATCCAACTCCTTCCCATTCCAATTCTGAGACCCTTCCTATACTATGAGACTTGATATCTCAATGCTTCTAATACCAAACCTGAGACCCGTAATATAACATGAGATGTGATATCCAAATCCTTCCCCTTCCAAACCTTAGACCCGTCCTTTATCATGAGATGTGATATCCAACTCCTTCCCATTCCAATCCTGAGACCCTTCCGATATCATGAGATGTGATATCTCAAAGCTTCTAATATCAAACTTGAGACCCTCCCTATAGCATGAGATGTGATATCCAAGTCCTTCCCATTCCAATCCTGAGACCCTTCCTATAGCATGAGATGTGATATCTCAATGCTTCTAATACCAAACCTGAGACCCTTCCTATAACATGAGATGGGAATATCCAACTCCTTCCCATTCCAATCTTGAGACCCTTCCGATAGCAGAGATGTGATATCTCAATGCTTATACCACACCTGAGATCCTTCCTATAACATGAGATGTGATATCCAACTCCTTCCCATTCCAATCCTGAGACACTTCCTATAGCATGAGATGTGATATCTCACTGCTTATACCAAACCTGAGACCCTTCCCATAGCAGGAGATGTGATATCCAACTCCTTCCCATTCCAATCCTCAGACCCTTCCTATAGCATGAGATGTGATATCTCAATGCTTCTAATGTCAAACTTGAGACCCTACCTATAGCATGAGATGTGATATCCAAGTCCTTCCCATTCCAATCCTGAGACACTTCCTATAGCATGAGATGTGATATCTCAATGCTTCTAATACCAAACCTGAGACTCTTCCTATAACATGAGATGGGATATCCAACTCCTTCCAATTCCAATCCTGAGACCCTTTTGATAGCAGAGATGTGATATCTCAATGTTTATACCAAACCTGAGACCCTTCCTACGGCATGAGATGTCATATTCAACTCCTTCCCATTCCAATCCTGAGACCCTTCCTATAGCATGGGATTTGATATCCAACTCCTTCCCATTCCAATCCTGAGACCCTTCCTATAGCATGAGATGTGATGTCTCAATGCTTCTAATACCAAACCTGAGATCCTTCCTATAACATGATATGTGATATCCAACTACTTCCATTCCAATCCTGAGACCCTTCCTATAGCATGAGATGTGATATCTCAATGCTTATACCAAACCTGAGACCCTTCCTATAGCATGAGATGTGATATCCAACTCCTTCCCATTCCAATCCTGAGACCCTTCCTATAGCCTGAGATGTGATATCCAATTCCTTCCCATTCCAATCCTGAGACCCTTCCTATAGCATGAGATGTGATATCTCAATGCTTATACCAAACCTGAGAGCCTACCTATAACATGAGATGTGATATCCAAGTCCATCCCATTCCAATCCTTAGACCCTTCCTACAGCATGCGATGTGATATCTCAATGATTCTAATACCAAACCAGAGACTCTTCCTATAACATGAGATGGGATATCCAACTCCTTCCCATTCCAATCCTGAGCCGCTTCTGATAGCAGAGATGTGATATCTCAATGCTTATACCAAACCTGAGACCCTTCCTATAACATGAGATGTGATATCCAACTCCTTCCCGTTCCAAACCTGAGACACTAACTATAGCATATGTGATATCCAACTCCTTCCCATTCCAAACATGAGACCCTTCCTATAGCAAGAAAATAATATCCAACTCCTACCCATTCCAATCCTGAGACCCTTCCTATAGCAAGAGATGTGATATCCAAATCCTTCCCATTCCAATCCTGAGACCCTTCCTATAACATGAGATGTGATATCCAACTCCTTCCCATTCCAACCTGAGACACTTCCTATAGCATGAGAAGGGATATCCAACTCCTTCCCAATCCAATCCTGAGACCCTTCTGATAGCAGAGATGTGATATCTCAATGCTTATACCAAACCTGAGACCCTTCCTATGGCATGAGATGTGATATCCAACTCCTTGCCATTCAAATCCTGAGACCCTTCCTATAGCATGAGAAGGGATATCCAACTCCTTCCCAATCCAATCCTGAGACCCTTCCGATAGCAGCGACGTGATATCTCAATGCTTCTACCAAACCTGAGACCCTTCCTACAGCATGCAATATGATATCTCAATGATTCTAATAACAAACCTGAGACCCGTCCTATAACATGAGATGGGATATCCAACTCCTTCCCATTCCAATCCTGAGACTCTTCCGATAGCAGAGATGTGATATCTCAATGCTTATACCAAACCTGAGACCCTTCCTATAACATGAGATGTGATATCCAAATCCTTCTCGTTCCAAACCTGAGACCCTTCCTTTAGCATGAGATGTGATATCCAGCTCCTTCCCATTCCAATCCTGAGACACTTCCGATAGCATGAGATGTGATATCTCAATGCTTCTAATATCAAAACTGAGACCCTCCCTATAGCATGATATGTGATATCTAAGTCCTTCCCATTCCAATCCTGAGACCCTCCCTATAGCATGAGATGTGATATCCAACTCCTTCCCATTCCAATCCTGAGACCCTTCCTATAGCATGAGATATGATATCTCAATACTTCTAATACCAAACGTGAGATCCTTCCGATAACATGAGATGTGATATCCAAATCCTTCCCCTTCCAAACCTGAGACCCTCCCTTTAGCATGAAATGTGATATCCAACTCCTTCCTATTCCAATCCTGAGACTCTTCTGATAGCATGAGATGTGATATCTCAATGCTTCTAATACCCAACCTGAGATCCTTCCGATAGCATGAGATGTTATATCTCAATGCTTCTAATACCAAACCTGAGATCCTTCCTATAACATGAGATGTGATATCCAAATCCTTCCCCTTCCAAACCTGAGACCCTCCCTTTAGCATGAGATGTGATATCTAACTCCTTCCCATTCCATTCCTGAGACCCTTCTGATAGCATGAGATGTGATATCTCAATGCCTCTAATACCAAACCTGAGATCCTACCTCTAACATGAAATGAGATATCCAACTCTTTCCCCTTCCAAACCTGAGAGCCTTCCTATAGCATGAGATGTGATATCCAAGTCCTTCCCATTCCAATACTGAGACCCTTCCTATAGCTTGAGATGTGATATCCAACTCCTTCCCATTCCAATTCTGAGACCCTTCCTATAGCATGAGATGTGATATCTCAATGCTTATACCAAACCTGAGAGCCTACCTATAGCATGAGATGTGATATCCAAGTCCATCCCATTCCAATCCTTAGACCCTTCCTACAGCATGCGATGTGAATATCTCAATGATTCTA
This sequence comes from Ambystoma mexicanum, assembly GCF_040938575.1. NCBI lineage: Eukaryota > Metazoa > Chordata > Amphibia > Caudata > Ambystomatidae > Ambystoma > Ambystoma mexicanum. The sequence continues at coordinate 11,985,832 of NW_027182477.1, read as the reverse complement.
ATACCAAACCAGAGACTCTTCCTATAACATGAGATGGGATATCCAACTCCTTCCCATTCCAATTCTGAGACCCTTCCTATACTATGAGACTTGATATCTCAATGCTTCTAATACCAAACCTGAGACCCGTAATATAACATGAGATGTGATATCCAAATCCTTCCCCTTCCAAACCTTAGACCCTTCCTTTATCATGAGATGTGATATCCAACTCCTTCCCATTCCAATCCTGAGACCCTTCCGATATCATGAGATGTGATATCTCAAAGCTTCTAATATCAAACTTGAGACCCTCCTTATAGCATGAGATGTGATATCCAAGTCCTTCCCATTCCAATCCTGAGACCCTTCCTATAGCATGAGATGTGATATCTCAATGCTTCTAATACCAAACCTGAGACCCTTCCTATAACATGAGATGGGAATATCCAACTCCTTCCCATTCCAATCTTGAGACCCTTCCGATAGCAGAGATGTGATATCTCAATGCTTATACCACACCTGAGATCCTTCCTATAACATGAGATGTGATATCCAACTCCTTCCCATTCCAATCCTGAGACACTTCCTATAGCATGAGATGTGATATCTCACTGCTTATGCCAAACCTGAGACCCTTCCCATAGCAGGAGATGTGATATCCAACTCCTTCCCATTCCAATCTTCAGACCCTTCCTATAGCATGAGATGTGATATCTCAATGCTTCTAATGTCAAACTTGAGACCCTACATATAGCATGAGATGTGATATCCAAGTCCTTCCCATTCCAATCCTGAGACACTTCCTATAGCATGAGATGTGATATCTCAATGCTTCTAATACCAAACCTGAGACTCTTCCTATAACATGAGATGGGATATCCAACTCCTTCCAATTCCAATCCTGAGACCGTTTTGATAGCAGAGATGTGATATCTCAATGTTTATACCAAACCTGAGACCCTTCCTACGGCATGAGATGTCATATTCAACTCCTTCCCATTCCAATCCTGAGACCCTTCCTATAGCATGAGATTTGATATCCAACTCCTTCCCATTCCAATCCTGAGACCCTTCCTATAGCATGAGATGTGATGTCTCAATGCTTCTAATACCAAACCCGAGATCCTTCCTATAACATGAGATGTGATATCCAACTCCTTCCATTCCAATCCTGAGATCCTTCCTATAGCATGAGATGTGATATATCAATGCTTATACCAAACCTGAGACCCTTCCTATAGCATGAGATGTGATATCCAACTCCTTCCCATTCCAATCCTGAGACCCTTCCTATAGCCTGAGATGTGATATCCGATTCCTTCCCATTCCAATCCTGAGACCCTTCCTATAGCATGAGATGTGATATCTCAATGCTTATACCAAACCTGAGAGCCTACCTATAACATGAGATGTGATATCCAAGTCCATCCCATTCCAATCCTTAGACCCTTCCTACAGCATGCGATGTGATATCTCAATGATTCTAATACCAAACCAGAGACTCTTCCTATAACATGAGATGGGATATCCAACTCCTTCCCATTCCAATCCTGAGCCGCTTCCGATAGCAGAGATGTGATATCTCAATGCTTATACCAAACCTGAGACCCTTCCTATAACATGAGATGTGATATCCAACTCCTTCCCGTTCCAAACCTGAGACACTAACTATAGCATATGTGATATCCAACTCCTTCCCATTCCAAACATGAGACCCTTCCTATAGCAAGAAAGTAATATCCAACTTCTACCCATTCCAATCCTGAGACCCTTCCTATAGCAAGAGATGTGATATCCAAATCCTTCCCATTCCAATCCTGAGACCCTTCCTATAACATGAGATGTGATATCCAACTTCTTCCCATTCCAACCTGAGACACTTCCTATAGCATGAGAAGGGATATCCAACTCCTTCCCAATCCAATCCTGAGACCCTTCCGATAGCAGAGATGTGATATCTCAATGCTTATACCAAACCTGAGACCCTTCCTATGGCATGAGATGTGATATCCAACTCCTTGCCATTCAAATCCTGAGACCCTTCCTATAGCATGAGAAGGGATATCCAACTCCTTCCCAATCCAATCCTGAGACCCTTCCGATAGCAGCGACGTGATATCTCAATGCTTCTACCAAACCTGAGACCCTTCCTTTAGCATGAGATGTGATATCCAAATCCTTCACATTCCAATCCTGAGACCCTTCCTATAGCATGAGATGTGATATCTCAATGCTTCTAATACCAAACCTGAAATCCTTCCTATAACATGAGATGTGATATCCAATTCCTTCCCATTCCAAACCTGAGACCCTTCCTATTGGATGAGATGTGATATCCAACTCCTTCCCATTCCAACCCTGAGACCCTTCCTATAGCATGAGATGTGATGTCTCAAAGCTTCTAATACCAAACCTGAGATCCTTCCTATAACATGAGATGTGATATCCAACTCCTTCCATTCCAATCCTGAGACCCGTCCTATAGCATGAGATGTGATATTTCAATGCTTATACCAAACCTGAGACCCTTCCTATAGCATGAGATGTGATATCCAACTGCTTCCCATTCCAATCCTGAGACCCTTCCTATAGCATGAGATGTGATATCTCAATGCTTCTAATACCAAACCTGAGATCCTTCCTCTAACATGAAATGTGATATCCAACTCCTTCCCTTTCCAAACCTAAGAGCCTATCTATAGCATGAGATGTGATATCCAAGTCCTTCACATTCCAACCCTTAGACCCTTCCTACAGCATGCAATATGATATCTCAATGATTCTAATAACAAACCTGTGACCTGTCCTATAACATGAGATGGGATATCCAACTCCTTCCCATTCCAATCCTGAGACACTTCCGATAGCAGAGATGTGATATCTCAATGCTTATACCAAACTTGAGACCCTTCCTATAACATGAGATGTGATATCCAAATCCTTCTCGTTCCAAACCTGAGACCTTTCCTTTAGCATGAGATGTGATATCCAGCTCCTTCCCATTCCAATCCTGAGACACTTCCGATAGCATGAGATGTGATATCTCAATGCTTCTAATATCAAAACTGAGACCCTCCCTATAGCATGATATGTGATATCTAAGTCCTTCCCATTCCAATCCTGAGACCCTCCCTATATCATGAGATGTGATATCCAACTCCTTCCCATTCCAATCCTGAGACCCTTCCTATAGCATGAGATATGATATCTCAATACTTCTAATACCAAACGTGAGATCCTTCCGATAACATGAGATTTGATATCCAAATCCTTCCCCTTCCAAACCTGAGACCCTCCCTTTAGCATGAAATGTGATATCCAACTCCTTCCTATTCCAATCCTGAGACTCTTCTGATAGCATGAGATGTGATATCTCAATGCTTCTAATACCAAACCTGAGATCCTTCCGATAGCATGAGATGTGATATCTCAATGCTTCTAATACCAAACCTGAGATCCTTCCTATAACATGAGATGTGATATCCAAATCCTTCCCCTTCCAAACCTGAGACCCTCCCTTTAGCATGAGATGTGATATCTAACTCCTTCCCATTCCATTCCTGAGACCCTTCTGATAGCATGAGATGTGATATCTCAATGCCTCTAATACCAAACCTGAGATCCTACCTCTAACATGAAATGAGATATCCAACTCTTTCCCCTTCCAAACCTGAGAGCCTTCCTATAGCATGAGATGTGATATCCAAGTCCTTCCCATTCCAATACTGAGACCCTTCCTATAGCTTGAGATGTGATATCCAACTCCTTCCCATTCCAATTCTGAGACCCTTCCTATAGCATGAGATGTGATATCTCAATGCTTATACCAAACCTGAGAGCCTACCTATAGCATGAGATGTGATATCCATGTCCATCCCATTCCAATCCTTAGACCCTTCCTACAGCATGCGATGTGAATATCTCAATGATTCTAATACCAAACCAGAGACTCTTCCTGACATATACATGTCAGGACATGAGATGGGATATCCAACTCCTTCCCATTCCAATTCTGAGACCCTTCCTATACTATGAGACTTGATATCTCAATGCTTCTAATACCAAACCTGAGACCCGTAATATAACATGAGATGTGATATCCAAATCCTTCCCCTTCCAAACCTTAGACCCGTCCTTTATCATGAGATGTGATATCCAACTCCTTCCCATTCCAATCCTGAGACCCTTCCGATATCATGAGATGTGATATCTCAAAGCTTCTAATATCAAACTTGAGACCCTCCCTATAGCATGAGATGTGATATCCAAGTCCTTCCCATTCCAATCCTGAGACCCTTCCTATAGCATGAGATGTGATATCTCAATGCTTCTAATACCAAACCTGAGACCCTTCCTATAACATGAGATGCGAATATCCAACTCCTTCCCATTCCAATCTTGAGACCCTTCCGATAGCAGAGATGTGATATCTCAATGCTTATACCACACCTGAGATCCTTCCTATAACATGAGATGTGATATCCAACTCCTTCCCATTCCAATCCTGAGACACTTCCTATAGCATGAGATGTGATATAACACTGCTTATACCAAACCTGAGACCCTTCCCATAGCAGGAGATGTGATATCCAACTCCTTCCCATTCCAATCCTCAGACCCTTCCTATAGCATGAGATGTGATATCTCAATGCTTCTAATGTCAAACTTGAGACCCTACCTATAGCATGAGATGTGATATCCAAGTCCTTCCCATTCCAATCCTGAGACACTTCCTATAGCATGAGATGTGATATCTCAATGCTTCTAATACCAAACCTGAGACCCTTCCCATAGCAGGAGATGTGATATCCAACTCCTTCCCATTCCAATCCTCAGACCCTTCCTATAGCATGAGATGTGATATCTCAATGCTTCTAATGTCAAACTTGAGACCCTACCTATAACATGAGATGGGATATCCAACTCCTTCCAATTCCAATCCTGAGACCCTTTTGATAGCAGAGATGTGATATCTCAATGTTTATACCAAACCTGAGACCCTTCCTACGGCATGAGATGTCATATTCAACTCCTTCCCATTCCAATCCTGAGACCCTTCCTATAGTATGAGATTTGATATCCAACTCCTTCCCATTCCAATCCTGAGACCCTTCCTATAGCATGAGATGTGATGTCTCAATGCTTCTAATACCAAATCTGAGATCCTTCCTATAACAGGAGATGTGATATCCAACTCCTTCCATTCCAATCCTGAGACCCTTCCTATAGCATGAGATGTGATATCTCAATGCTTATACCAAACCTGAGACCCTTCCTATAGCATGAGATGTGATATCCAACTCCTTCCCATTCCAATCCTGAGACCCTTCCTATAGCCTGAGATGTGATATCCAATTCCTTCCCATTCCAATCCTGAGACCCTTCCTATAGCATGAGATGTGATATCTCAATGCTTATACCAAACCTGAGAGCCCACCTATAACATGAGATGTGATATCCAAGTCCATCCCATTCCAATCCTTAGACCCTTCCTACAGCATGCGATGTGATATCTCAATGATTCTAATACCAAACCAGAGACTCTTCCTATAACATGAGATGGGATATCCAACTCCTTCCCATTCCAATCCTGAGCCGCTTCCGATAGCAGAGATGTGATATCTCAATGCTTATACCAAACCTGAGACCCTTCCTATAACATGAGATGTGATATCCAACTCCTTCCCGTTCCAAACCTGAGACACTAACTATAGCATATGTGATATCCAACTCCTTCCCATTCCAAACATGAGACCCTTCCTATAGCAAGAAAGTAATATCCAACTCCTACCCATTCCAATCCTGAGACCCTTCCTATAGCAAGAGATGTGATATCCAAATCCTTTCCATTCCAATCCTGAGACCCTTCCTATAACATGAGATGTGATATCCAACTCCTTCCCATTCCAACCTGAGACACTTCCTATAGCATGAGAAGGGATATCCAACTCCTTCCCAATCCAATCCTGAGACCCTTCCGATAGCAGAGATGTGATATCTCAATGCTTATACCAAACCTGAGACCCTTCCTATGGCATGAGATGTGATATCCAACTCCTTGCCATTCAAATCCTGAGACCCTTCCTATAGCATGAGAAGGGATATCCAACTCCTTCCCAATCCAATCCTGAGACCCTTCCGATAGCAGCGACGTGATATCTCAATGCTTCTACCAAACCTGAGACCCTTCCTTTAGCATGAGATGTGATATCCAAATCCTTCACATTCCAATCCTGAGACCCTTCCTATAGCATGAGATGTGATATCTCAATGCTTCTAATACCAAACCTGAGATCCTTCCTATAACATGAGATGTGATATCCAATTCCTTCCCATTCCAAACCTGAGACCCTTCCTATTGGATGAGATGTGATATCCAACTCCTTCCTATTCCAACCCTGACACCCTTCCTATAGCATGAGATGTGATGTCTCAATGCTTCTAATACCAAACCTGTATTCCTTCCTATAACATGAGATGTGATATCCAACTCCTTCCATTCCAATCCTGAGACCCGTCCTATAGCATGAGATGTGATATCTCAATGCTTATACCAAACCTGAGACCCTTCCTATAGCATGAGATGTCATATCCAACTGCTTCCCATTCCAATCCTGAGACCCTTCCTATAGCATGAGATGTGATATCTCAATGCTTCTAATACCAAACCTGAGATCCTTCCTCTAACATGAAATGTGATATCCAACTCCTTCCCTTTCCAAACCTAAGAGCCTATCTATAGCATGAGATGTGATATCCAAGTCCTTCACATTCCAACCCTTAGACCCTTCCTACAGCATGCAATATGATATCTCAATGATTCTAATAACAAACCTGAGACCCGTCCTATAACATGAGATGGGATATCCAACTCCTTCCCATTCCAATCCTGAGACACTTCCGATAGCAGAGATGTGATGTCTCAATGCTTATACCAAACCTGAGACCCTTCCTATAACATGAGATGTGATATCCAAATCCTTCTCGTTCCAAACCTGAGACCCTTCCTTTAGCATGAGATGTGATATCCAGCTCCTTCCCATTCCAATCCTGAGACACTTCCGATAGCATGAGATGTGATATCTCAATGCTTCTAATATCAAAACTGAGACCCTCCCTATAGCATGATATGTGATATCTAAGTCCTTCCCATTCCAATCCTGAGACCCTCCCTATAGCATGAGATGTGATATCTAACTCCTTCCCATTCCAATCCTGAGACCCTTCCTATAGCATGAGATATGATATCTCAATACTTCTAATACCAAACGTGAGATCCTTCCGATAACATGAGATGTGATATCCAAATCCTTCCCCTTCCAAACCTGAGACCCTCCCTTTAGCATGAAATGTGATATCCAACTCCTTCCTATTCCAATCCTGAGACTCTTCTGATAGCATGAGATGTGATATCTCAATGCTTCTAATACCAAACCTGAGATCCTTCCGATAGCATGAGATGTGATATCTCAATGCTTCTAATACCAAACCTGAGATCCTTCCTATAACATGAGATGTGATATCCAAATCCTTCCCCTTCCAAACCTGAGACCCTCCCTTTAGCATGAGATGTGATATCTAACTCCTTCCCATTCCATTCCTGAGACCCTTCTGATAGCATGAGATGTGATATCTCAATGCCTCTAATACCAAACCTGAGATCCTACCTCTAACATGAAATGAGATATCCAACTCTTTCCCCTTCCAAACCTGAGAGCCTTCCTATAGCATGAGATGTGATATCCAGGTCCTTCCCATTCCAATACTGAGACCCTTCCTATAGCTTGAGATGTGATATCCAACTCCTTCCCATTCCAATTCTGAGACCCTTCCTATAGCATGAGATGTGATATCTCAATGCTTATACCAAACCTGAGAGCCTACCTATAGCATGAGATGTGATATCCAAGTCCATCCCATTCCAATCCTTAGACCCTTCCTACAGCATGCGATGTGAATATCTCAATGATTCTAATACCAAACCAGAGACTCTTCCTATAACATGAGATGGGATATCCAACTCCTTCCCATTCCAATTCTGAGACCCTTCCTATACTATGAGACTTGATATCTCAATGCTTCTAATACCAAACCTGAGACCCGTAATATAACATGAGATGTGATATCCAAATCCTTCCCCTTCCAAACCTTAGACCCTTCCTTTATCATGAGATGTGATATCCAACTCCTTCCCATTCCAATCCTGAGACCCTTCCGATTTCATGAGATGTGATATCTCAAAGCTTCTAATATCAAACTTGAGACCCTCCCTATAGCATGAGATGTGATATCCAAGTCCTTCCCATTCCAATCCTGAGACCCTTCCTATAGCATGAGATGTGATATCTCAATCCTTCTAATACCAAACCTGAGACCGTTCCTATAACATGAGATGGGAATATCCAACTCCTTTCCATTCCAATCTTGAGACCCTTCCGATAGCAGAGATGTGATATCTCAATGCTTATACCACACCTGAGATCCTTCCTATAACATGAGATGTGATATCCAACTCCTTCCCATTCCAATCCTGAGACACTTCCTATAGCATGAGATGTGATATCTCACTGCTTATACCAAACCTGAGACCCTTCCCATAGCAGGAGATGTGATATCCAACTCCTTCCCATTCCAATCCTCAGACCCTTCCTATAGCATGAGATGTGATATCTCAATGCTTCTAATGTCAAACTTGAGACCCTACCTATAGCATGAGATGTGATATCCAAGTCCTTCCCATTCCAATCCTGAGACACTTCCTATAGCATGAGATGTGATATCTCAATGCTTCTAATACCAAACCTGAGACTCTTCCTATAACATGAGATGGGATATCCAACTCCTTCCAATTCCAATCCTGAGACCCTTTTGATAGCAGAGATGTGATATCTCAATGTTTATACCAAACCTGAGACCCTTCCTACGGCATGAGATGTCATATTCAACTCCTTCCCATTCCAATCCTGAGACCCTTCCTATAGCATGAGATTTGATATCCAACTCCTTCCCATTCCAATCCTGAGACCCTTCCTATAGCATGAGATGTGATGTCTCAATGCTTCTAATACCAAACCTGAGATCCTTCCTATAACATGAGATGTGATATCCAACTCCTTCCATTCCAATCCTGAGACCCTTCCTATAGCATGAGATGTGATATCTCAATGCTTATACCAAACCTGAGACCCTTCCTATAGCATGAGATGTGATATCCAACTCCTTCCCATTCCAATCCTGAGACCCTTCCTATAGCCTGAGATGTGATATCCAATTCCTTCCCATTCCAATCCTGAGACCCTTCCTATAGCATGAGATGTGATATCTCAATGCTTATACCAAACCTGAGAGCCTACCTATAATATGAGATGTGATATCCAAGTCCATCCCATTCCAATCCTTAGACCCTTCCTACAGCATGCGATGTGATATCTCAATGATTCTAATACCAAACCAGAGACTCTTCCTATAACATGAGATGGGATATCCAACTCCTTCCCATTCCAATCCTGAGCCGCTTCCGATAGCAGAGATGTGATATCTCAATGCTTATACCAAACCTGAGACCCTTCCTATAACATGAGATGTGATATCCAACTCCTTCCCGTTCCAAACCTGAGACACTAACTATAGCATATGTGATATCCAACTCCTTCCCATTCCAAACATGAGACCCTTCCTATAGCAAGAAAGTAATATCCAACTCCTACCCATTCCAATCCTGAGACCCTTCCTATAGCAAGAGATGTGATATCCAAATCCTTCCCATTCCAATCCTGAGACCCTTCCTATAACATGAGATGTGATATCCAACTCCTTCCCATTCCAACCTGAGACACTTCCTATAGCATGAGAAGGGATATCCAACTCCTTCCCAATCCAATCCTGAGACCCTTCCGATAGCAGAGATGTGATATCTCAATGCTTATACCAAACCTGAGACCCTTCCTATGGCATGAGATGTGATATCCAACTCCTTGCCATTCAAATCCTGAGACCCTTCCTATAGCATGAGAAGGGATATCCAACTCCTTCCCAATCCAATCCTGAGACCCTTCCGATAGCAGCGACGTGATATCTCAATGCTTCTACCAAACCTGAGACCCTTCCTTTAGCATGAGATGTGATATCCAAATCCTTCACATTCCAATCCTGAGACCCTTCCTATAGCATGAGATGTGATATCTCAATGCTTCTAATACCAAACCTGAGATCCTTCCTATAACATGAGATGTGATATCCAATTCCTTCCCATTCCAAACCTGAGACCCTTCCTATTGGATGAGATGTGATATCCAACTCCTTCCCATTCCAACCCTGAGACCCTTCCTATAGCATGAGATGTGATGTCTCAATGCTTCTAATACCAAACCTGAGATCCTTCCTATAACATGAGATGTGATATCCAAATCCTTCCATTCCAATCCTGAGACCCGTCCTATAGCATGAGATGTGATATCTCAATGCTTATACCAAACCTGAGACCCTTCCTATAGCATATGTCATATCCAACTGCTTCCCATTCCAATCCTGAGACCCTTCCTATAGCATAAGATGTGATATCTCAATGCTTCTAATACCAAACCTGAGATCCTTCCTCTAACATGAAATGTGATATCCAACTCCTTCCCTTTCCAAACCTAAGAGCCTATCTATAGCATGAGATGTGATATCCAAGTCCTTCACATTCCAACCCTTAGACCCTTCCTACAGCATGCAATATGATATCTCAATGATTCTAATAACAAACCTGAGACCCGTCCTATAACATGAGATGGGATATCCAACTCCTTCCCATTCCAATCCTGAGACACTTCCGATAGCAGAGATGTGATATCTCAATGCTTATACCAAACCTGAGACCCTTCCTATAACATGAGATGTGATATCCAAATCCTTCTCGTTCCAAACCTGAGACCCTTCCTTTAGCATGAGATGTGATATCCAGCTCCTTCCCATTCCAATCCTGAGACACTTCCGATAGCATGAGATGTGATATCTCAATGCTTCTAATATCAAAACTGAGACCCTCCCTATAGCATGATATGTGATATCTAAGTCCTTCCCATTCCAATCCTGAGACCCTCCCTATAGCATGAGATGTGATATCCAACTCCTTCCCATTCCAATCCTGAGACCCTTCCTATAGCATGAGATATGATATCTCAATACTTCTAATACCAAACGTGAGATCCTTCCGATAACATGAGATGTGATATCCAAATCCTTCCCCTTCCAAACCTGAGACCCTCCCTTTAGCATGAAATGTGATATCCAACTCCTTCCTATTCCAATCCTGAGACTCTTCTGATAGCATGAGATGTGATATCTCAATGCTTCTAATACCAAACCTGAGATCCTTCCGATAGCATGAGATGTGATATCTCAATGCTTCTAATACCAAACCTGAGATCCTTCCTATAACATGAGATGTGATATCCAAATCCTTCCCCTTCCAAACCTGAGACCCCCCCTTTAGCATGAGATGTGATATCTAACTCCTTCCCATTCCATTCCTGAGACCCTTCTGATAGCATGAGATGTGATATCTCAATGCCTCTAATACCAAACCTGAGATCATACCTCTAACATGAAATGAGATATCCAACTCTTTCCCCTTCCAAACCTGAGAGCCTTCCTATAGCATGAGATGTGATATCCAAGTCCTTCCCATTCCAATACTGAGACCCTTCCTATAGCTTGAGATGTGATATCCAACTCCTTCCCATTCCAATTCTGAGACCCTTCCTATAGCATGAGATGTGATATCTCAATGCTTATACCAAACCTGAGAGCCTACCTATAGCATGAGATGTGATATCCAAGTCCATCCCATTCCAATCCTTAGACCCTTCCTACAGCATGCAATGTGAATATCTCAATGATTCTAATACCAAACCAGAGACTCTTCCTATAACATGAGATGGGATATCCAACTCCTTCCCATTCCAATTATGAGACCCTTCCTATACTATGAGACTTGATATCTCAATGCTTCTAATACCAAACCTGAGACCCGTAATATAACATGAGATGTGATATCCAAATCCTTCCCCTTCCAAACCTTAGACCCTTCCTTTATCATGAGATGTGATATCCAACTCCTTCCCATTCCAATCCTGAGACCCTTCCGATATCATGAGATGTGATATCTCAAAGCTTCTAATATCAAACTTGAGACCCTCCCTATAGCATGAGATGTGATATCCAAGTCCTTCCCATTCCAATCCTGAGACCCTTCCTATAGCATGAGATGTGATATCTCAATGCTTCTAATACCAAACCTGAGACCCTTCCTATAACATGAGATGGGAATATCCAACTCCTTCCCATTCCAATCTTGAGACCCTTCCGATAGCAGAGATGTGATATCTCAATGCTTATACCACACCTGAGATCCTTCCTATAACATGAGATGTGATATCCAACTCCTTCCCATTCCAATCCTGAGACACTTCCTATAGCATGAGATGTGATATCTCACTGCTTATACCAAACCTGAGACCCTTCCCATAGCAGGAGATGTGATATCCAACTCCTTCCCATTCCAATCCTCAGACCCTTCCTATAGCATGAGATGTGATATCTCAATGCTTCTAATGTCAAACTTGAGACCCTACCTATAGCATGAGATGTGATATCCAAGTCCTTCCCATTCCAATCCTGAGACACTTCCTATAGCATGAGATGTGATATCTCAATGCTTCTAATACCAAACCTGAGACTCTTCCTATAACATGAGATGGGATATCCAACTCCTTCCAATTCCAATCCTGAGACCCTTTTGATAGCAGAGATGTGATATCTCAATGTTTATACCAAACCTGAGACCCTTCCTATAACATGAGATGTGATATCCAACTCCTTCCATTCCAATCCTGAGACCCTTCCTATAGCATGAGATGTGATATCTCAATGCTTATACCAAACCTGAGACCCTTCCTATAGCATGAGATGTGATATCCAACTCCTTCCCATTCCAATCCTGAGACCCTTCCTATAGCATGAGATGTGATATCTCAATGCCTCTAATACCAAACCTGAGATCCTTCCTCTAACATGAAATGTGATATCCAACTCCTTCACTTTCCAAACCTGAGAGCCAATCTATAGCATGAGATGTGATATCCAAGTCCTTCCCATTCCAATCCTTAGACCCTTCCTACAGCATGCAATATGATATCTCAATGATTCTAATAAAAAACCTGAGACCCGTCCTATAACATGAGATGGGATATCCAACTCCTTCCCATTCCAATCCTGAGACACGTCTGATAGCAGAGATGTGATATCTCAATGTTTATACCAAACCTGAGACCCTTCCTATAACATGAGATGTGATATCCAACTCCTTCCCGTTCCAAACCTGAGACCCTTCCTTTAGCATGAGATGTGATATCCAGCTCCTTCCCATTCCAATCCTGAGACACTTCTGATAGCATAAGATGTGATATCTCAATGCTTCTAATATCAAAACTGAGACCCTCCCTATAGCATATGTGATATCTAAGTCCTTCCCATTCCAATCCTGAGACCCTTCCTATAGCATGAGATGTGATATCTCAATGCTTCTACCAAACCTGAGACCCTTCCTTTAGCATGAGATGTGATATCCAACTCCTTCCCATTCCAATCATGAGACCCTTCCTATAGCATGAGATGTGATATCTCAATACTTCTAATACCAAACCTGAGATCCTTCCGATAACATGAGATGTGATATCTCAATACTTCTAATACCAAACCTGAGATCCATCCTATAACATGAGATGTGATATCCAAATCCTTCCCCTTCCAAACCTGAGACCCTCCCTTTAGCATGAGATGTGATATCCAACTCCTTCCCATTCCAATCCTGAGACCCTTCTGATAGCATAAGATATGATATCTCAATGCTTCTATACCAAACCTGAGATCCTTCTGATAGCATGAGATGTGATATCTCAATGCTTCTAATACCAAACCTGAGATCCTACCTCTAACATGAAATGTGATATCCAACTCTTTCCCCTTGCAAACCTGAGAGCCTTCCTATAGCATGAGATGTGATATCCAAGTCCTTCCCATTCCAATCCTGAGACCCTTCCTATAACATGAGATGTGATATCCAACTCCTTCCCATTCCAACCTGAGACCCTTCCTATAGCATGAGATGGGATATCCAACTCCTTCCAAATCCAATCCCGATACCCTTCCGATAGCATGAGATGTGATATCCCAATGCTTCTACCAAACCTGAGACCCATATTATGGCATGAGATGTGATATCAAACTCCTTCCCATTCTAATCCTGAGACCCTTCCTATACCATGAGACTTGATATCTCAATGCTTCTAATACCAAACCTGAGACCCGTCCTATAACATGAGATGTGATATCCAAATCCTTCCCCTTCCAAACCTTAGACCCTTCCTTTATCATGAGATGTGATATCCAACTCCTTCCCATTCCAATCTTGAGACCCTTCCGATATCATGAAATGTGATATCTCAATGCTTCTATCAAACTTGAGACCCTCCCTATTGCATGAGATGTGATATCCAAGTCCTTCCCATTCCAATCCTGAGACCCTTCCTATAGCATGAGATGTGATATCTCAATGCTTCTAATACCAAACCTGAGACCCTTCCTATAACATGAGATGGGAATATTCAACTCCTTCCCATTCCAATCCTTAGACCCTTCCTACAGCATGCAATATGATATCTCAATGATTTTAATAAAAAACCTGAGACCCGTCCTATAACATGAGATGGGATATCCAACTCCTTCCCATTCCAATCCTGAGACACTTCCAATGGTAGAGATGTGATATCTCAATGTTTATACCAAACCTGAGACCCTTCCTATAACATGAGATGTGATATCCAACTCCTTCCCATTCCAATCCTGAGACCCTTCCTATAGCATGAGATGTGATATCCAACTCCATCCCATTCCAATCCTGAGACCCTTCTGATAGCATAAGATATGATATCTCAATGCTTCTATACCAAACCTGAGATCCTTCTGATAGCATGAGATGTGATATCTCAATGCTTCTAATACCAAACCTGAGATCCTACCTCTAACATGAAATGTGATATCCAACTCTTTCCCCTTGCAAACCTGAGAGCCTTCCTATAGCATGAGATGTGATATCCAAGTCCTTCCCATTCCAATCCTGAGACCCTTCCTATGAGATGTGATATCCAACTCCTTCCCATTCCAACCTGAGACCCTTCCTATAGCATGAGATGGGATATCCAACTCCTTCCAAATCCAATCCCGATACCCTTCCGATAGCATGAGATGTGATATCCCAATGCTTCTACCAAACCTGAGACCCATATTATGGCATGAGATGTGATATCAAACTCCTTCCCATTCTAATCCTGAGACCCTTCCTATACCATGAGACTTGATATCTCAATGCTTCTAATACCAAACCTGAGACCTGTCCTATAACATGAGATGTGATATCCAAATCCTTCCCCTTCCAAACCTTAGACCCTTCCTTTATCATGAGATGTGATATCCAACTCCTTCCCATTCCAATCTTGAGACCCTTCCGATATCATGAAATGTGATATCTCAATGCTTCTATCAAACTTGAGACCCTCCCTATAGCATGAGATGTGATATCCAAGTCCTTCCCATTCCAATCCTGAGACCCTTCCTATAGCATGAGATGTGATATCTCAATGCTTCTAATACCAAACCTGAGACCCTTCCTATAACATGAGATGGGAATATCCAACTCCTTCCCATTCCAATCCTTAGACCCTTCCTACAGCATGCAATATGATATCTCAATGATTTTAATAAAAAACCTGAGACCCGTCCTATAACATGAGATGGGATATCCAACTCCTTCCCATTCCAATCCTGAGACACTTCCGATGGTAGAGATGTGATATCTCAATGTTTATACCAAACCTGAGACCCTTCCTATAACATGAGATGTGATATCCAACTCCTTCCCATTCCAATTCTGAGACCCCTCCTATACCATGAGACTTGATATCTCAATGCTTCTAATACCAAACCTGAGACCCGTCCTATAACATGAGATGTGATATCCAAACCCTTCCCCTTCCAAACCTTAGACCCTTCCTTTATCATGAGATGTGATATCCAACTCCTTCCCTTTCCAATCCTGAGACCCTTCCTATAGCATGAGATGTGATATCTCAATGCTTCTAATACCAAACCTGAGATCCTTTCGATAGCATGAGATGTGATATCTCAATGCTTCTAATACCAAACCTGAGATCCTTCCTATAACATGAGATGTGATATCCAAATCCTTCCCCTTCCGAACCTGAGACCCTCCCTTTAGCATGAGATGTGATATCCAACTCCTTCCCATTCCAATCCTGAGACCCTTCTGATAGCATGAGATGTGATATCTCAATGCCTCTAATACCAAACCTGAGATCCTACCTCTAACATGAAATGTGATATCCATCTCCTTCCCTTTCCAAACCTGAGACCCTGCCTATAGCATGAGATGTGATATTCAAGTCCTTCCCATTCCAATCCTGAGACCCTTCCTATAGCATGTGATGTGATATCTCAATACTTATACCAAACCTGAGACCCTTCCTATGGCATGAGATGTCATATACAACTCCTTCCCATTCCAATCCTGAGACCCTTCCTATAGCATGAGATGTGATATCTCAATGCTTATACCAAACCTGAGACCCTTCCTATAGCATGAGATGTGATATCCAACTTCTTCCCATTCCAATCCTAAGACCCTTCCTATAACATGAGATGTGATGTCTCAATGCTTCTAATACCAAACCTGAGATCTTTCCTATAATATGAGATGTGATATCCAACTCCTTCCCATTCCAATCCTGAGACCCTTCCTATAGCATGAGATGTGATATCTCAATGCTTATACCAAACCTGAGACCCTTCCTATAGCTTGAGATGTGATATCGAACTCCTTCCCATTCCAATCCCGAGACCCTTCCTATAGCATGAGATGTGATATCTCAAGGCCTCTAATACCAAACCTGAGATCCTTCCTCTAACATGAAATGTGATATCCAACTCCTTCCCCTTCCAAACCTGAGAGCCTTCCTATAGCATGAGATATGATATCCAAGTCCTTCCCATTCCAATCCTGAGACCCTTCCTATAACATGAAATGTGAAATCCAACTCCTTCCCATTCCAACCTGAGACCCTTCCTATAGCATGAGATGGGATATCCAACTCCTTCCAAATCCAATACTGATACCCTTCCAATAGCATGAGATGTGATATCCCAATGCTTCTACCAAACCTGAGACCCATACTATGGCATAAGATGTGATATCAAACGCCTTCCCATTCCAATCCTGAGACCCTTCCTATAGCTTGAGATGTGATATCCAACTCCTTCCCATTCCAATTCTGAGACCCTTCCTATACCATGAGACTTGATATCTCAATGCTTCTAATACCAAACCTGAGACCCGTCCTATAACATGAGATGTGATATCCAACTCCTTCCCATTCCAATCCTGAGACCCTTCCGATAACATGAGATTTGTTATCTCAATGCTTCTAATATCAAACTTGAGACCCTCCCTATAGCAAGAGATGTGACATCCAAGTCCTCCCCATTCCAATCCTGAGACCCTTCCTATAGCATGAGATGTGATATCTCAATGCTTCTAATACCAAACCTGAGACCCGTCCTATAACATGAGATGGGATATCCAACTCCTTCCCATTCCAATCCTGAGACCCTTCCGATAGCAGAGATGTGATATCTCAATGCGTATACCAACCTGAGACCCTTCCTATAACATGAGATGTGATATCCAACTCCTTCCCATTCCAAACCTGAGACCCTTCCTATAGCATATGTGATATCCAACTCCTTCCAATTCCAAACATGAGACCCTTCCCATAGCAAGAATGTAATATCCAACTCCTTCCCATTCCAATCCTGAGACCATTCCTATAGCATGAGATGTGATATCTCAATGCTTCTAATACCAAACCTGAGATCCTTCCTATTACATGAGATGTGATATCCAATTCCTTCCCATTCCAAACCTGAGACCCTTCCTACAGCATGCGATGTGATATCTCAATGCTTCTAATACCAACCCTGAGACCAGTCCTATAACATGAGATGGGATATCCAACTCCTTCCCGTTCCAATCCTGAGACACTTCCGATTGCAGAGATTTGATATCTCAATGCTTATACCAAACCTGAGACTCTTCCTATAACACGAGATGTGATATCCAACTCCTTCCCGTTCCAAACCTGAGACCCTTCCTATAGCATGAGATGTGATATCCAACTCCTTCCCGTTCCAAACCTGAGACCCTTCCTATAGCATGAGATGTGATATCCAAATCCTTCCCATCCCAATCCTGAGACACTTCCAATTGCAGAGATGTGATATCTCAATGCTTATACCAAACCTGAGACTCTTCCTATAACACAAGATGTGATATCCAACTCCTTCCCGTTCCAAACCTGAGACCCTTCCTATAGCATGAGATGTGATATCCAACTCCTTCCCATTCCAATCCTGAGACCCTTCCGATAGCATGAGATGTGATATCTCAATGCCTCTAATACCAAACCTGAGATCCTTCCTATAACATGTGATGTGATATTCAAATCCTTCCCCTTCCAAACCTGAGACCCTCCCTTTAGCATGAGATGTGATATACAACTCCTTCCCATTCCAATCCTGAGACCCTTCTGATAGCATGAGATGTGATATCTCAATGCCTCTAATACCAAACCTGAGATCCTACCTCTAACATGAAATGTGATATCCATCTCCTTCCCTTTCCAAACCTGAGACCCTGCCTATAGCATGAGCTGTGATATCCAATTCCTTCCCATTCCAATCCTGAGACCCTTCCTATAGCATGTGATGTGATATCTCAATGCTTATACCAAACCTGAGACCCTTCTTATGGCATGAGATGTCATATACAACTCCTTCCCATTCCAATCCTGGGACCCTTCCTATAGCATGAGATGTGATATCTCAATGCTTATACCAAACCTGAGACCCTTCCTATAGCATGAGATGTGATATCTCAAGGCCTCTAATCCCAAACCTGAGATCCTTCCTCTAACATGAGATGTGATATCCAACTCCTTCCCGTTCCAAACCTGAGACACTTCCTATAGCATATGTGATATCCAACTCCTTCCATTCCAAACATGAGACCCTTCCTATAGCAAGAATGTAATATCCAACTCTTACCCATTCCAATCCTGAGACCCTTCCTATAGCAAGAGATGTGATATCCAAATCCTTCCCATTCCAATCCTGAGACCCTTCCTATAACATGAGATGTGATATCCAACTCCTTCCCATTCCAACCTGAGACACTTCCTATAGCATGAGAAGGGATATCCAACTCCTTCGCAATCCAATCCGGAGACCCTTCCGATAGCAGAGATGTGATATCTCAATGCTTATACCAAACCTGAGACCCTTCCTTTAGCATGAGATGTGATATCCAAATCCTTCGCATTCCAATCCTGAGACCCTTCCTATAGCATGAGATGTGATATCTCAATGGTTCTAATACCAAACCTGAGATCCTTCCTATAACATGAGATGTGATATCCAACTCCTTCCCATTCCAAACCTGAGACCCTTCTGATAGTATGAGATGTGATATCTCAATGCTTCAAAAACCAAACATGAGAACCATCCTATAACATGAGATGTGAAATCCTAATCCTTCCCTTCCCAAACCTGAGACTCTTCCTATAGCATGAGATGTGATATCTCAATGCTTCTACCAAACCTGAAACCCTTCCTATAGCATGAGATGTGATATCCAACTCCTTATCATTCCAATCCTGAGACACTTCCTATAGCATGAGATGTGATATCACAATGCTTCTAATACCAAACCTGAGACCCGTCCTATAACATGAGATGTGATATCCAAATCCTTCCCCTTCCAAACCTTAGACCCTTCCTTTATCATGAGATGTGATATCGAAGTCCTTCCCATTCCATTCCTGAGACCCTTCCTATAGCATGAGATGTGATATCTCAATGCTTCTAATACCAAACCTGAGACCCTTCCTATAACATGAGATGTGATATCCAAGTCCTTCCCATTCCAATCCTGAGACCCTTCCTATAGCATGAGATGTGATATCCTAGTCCTTCCCATTCCAATCCTGAGACCCTTCCGATAGCAGAGATGTGATATCTCAATGCTTATACCAAACCTGAGACCCTTCCTATGGCCTGAGATGTCATATACAACTCCTTCCCATTCCAATCCTGAGACCCTTCCTATAGCATGAGATGTGATATCTCAATGCTTATACCAAACCTGAGACCCTTCCTATAGCATGAGATGTGATATCCAACTCCTTCCCATTACAATCCTGATACCCTTCCTATAACATGAGATGTGATGTCTCAATGCTTCTAATACCAAACATGAGATCCTTCCTATGGCATGAGATGTCATATAAAACTCCTTCCCATTCCATTCCTGAGACCCTTCCTATAGCATGAGATATGATATCCAACTCCTTCCCATTCCAATCCTGAGACCCTTCCTATAGCAAGAGATGCGATATCCAAATCCTTCCCATTCCAATCCTGAGACCCTTCCTATAACATGAGATGTGATATCCAACTCCTTCCCATTCCAACCTGAGACCCTTCCTATAGCATGAGATGGGATATCCAACTCCTTCCAAAT
Source organism: Ambystoma mexicanum (assembly GCF_040938575.1). Taxonomy (NCBI): domain Eukaryota; kingdom Metazoa; phylum Chordata; class Amphibia; order Caudata; family Ambystomatidae; genus Ambystoma; species Ambystoma mexicanum. The sequence goes on along the minus strand of NW_027182477.1, from coordinate 11,965,158 downwards.
CCAATCCCGATACCCTTCCGATAGCATGAGATGTGATATCCCAATGCTTCTACCAAACCTGAGACCCATATTATGGCATGAGATGTGATATCAAACTCCTTCCCATTCTAATCCTGAGACCCTTCCTATACCATGAGACTTGATATCTCAATGCTTCTAATACCAAACCTGAGACCTGTCCTATAACATGAGATGTGATATCCAAATCCTTCCCCTTCCAAACCTTAGACCCTTCCTTTATCATGAGATGTGATATCCAACTCCTTCCCATTCCAATCTTGAGACCCTTCCGATATCATGAAATGTGATATCTCAATGCTTCTATCAAACTTGAGACCCTCCCTATAGCATGAGATGTGATATCCAAGTCCTTCCCATTCCAATCCTGAGACCCTTCCTATAGCATGAGATGTGATATCTCAATGCTTCTAATACCAAACCTGAGACCCTTCCTATAACATGAGATGGGAATATCCAACTCCTTCCCATTCCAATCCTTAGACCCTTCCTACAGCATGCAATATGATATCTCAATGATTTTAATAAAAAACCTGAGACCCGTCCTATAACATGAGATGGGATATCCAACTCCTTCCCATTCCAATCCTGAGACACTTCCGATGGTAGAGATGTGATATCTCAATGTTTATACCAAACCTGAGACCCTTCCTATAACATGAGATGTGATATCCAACTCCTTCCCATTCCAATTCTGAGACCCCTCCTATACCATGAGACTTGATATCTCAATGCTTCTAATACCAAACCTGAGACCCGTCCTATAACATGAGATGTGATATCCAAACCCTTCCCCTTCCAAACCTTAGACCCTTCCTTTATCATGAGATGTGATATCCAACTCCTTCCCTTTCCAATCCTGAGACCCTTCCTATAGCATGAGATGTGATATCTCAATGCTTCTAATACCAAACCTGAGATCCTTTCGATAGCATGAGATGTGATATCTCAATGCTTCTAATACCAAACCTGAGATCCTTCCTATAACATGAGATGTGATATCCAAATCCTTCCCCTTCCGAACCTGAGACCCTCCCTTTAGCATGAGATGTGATATCCAACTCCTTCCCATTCCAATCCTGAGACCCTTCTGATAGCATGAGATGTGATATCTCAATGCCTCTAATACCAAACCTGAGATCCTACCTCTAACATGAAATGTGATATCCATCTCCTTCCCTTTCCAAACCTGAGACCCTGCCTATAGCATGAGATGTGATATTCAAGTCCTTCCCATTCCAATCCTGAGACCCTTCCTATAGCATGTGATGTGATATCTCAATACTTATACCAAACCTGAGACCCTTCCTATGGCATGAGATGTCATATACAACTCCTTCCCATTCCAATCCTGAGACCCTTCCTATAGCATGAGATGTGATATCTCAATGCTTATACCAAACCTGAGACCCTTCCTATAGCATGAGATGTGATATCCAACTTCTTCCCATTCCAATCCTAAGACCCTTCCTATAACATGAGATGTGATGTCTCAATGCTTCTAATACCAAACCTGAGATCTTTCCTATAATATGAGATGTGATATCCAACTCCTTCCCATTCCAATCCTGAGACCCTTCCTATAGCATGAGATGTGATATCTCAATGCTTATACCAAACCTGAGACCCTTCCTATAGCTTGAGATGTGATATCGAACTCCTTCCCATTCCAATCCCGAGACCCTTCCTATAGCATGAGATGTGATATCTCAAGGCCTCTAATACCAAACCTGAGATCCTTCCTCTAACATGAAATGTGATATCCAACTCCTTCCCCTTCCAAACCTGAGAGCCTTCCTATAGCATGAGATATGATATCCAAGTCCTTCCCATTCCAATCCTGAGACCCTTCCTATAACATGAAATGTGAAATCCAACTCCTTCCCATTCCAACCTGAGACCCTTCCTATAGCATGAGATGGGATATCCAACTCCTTCCAAATCCAATACTGATACCCTTCCAATAGCATGAGATGTGATATCCCAATGCTTCTACCAAACCTGAGACCCATACTATGGCATAAGATGTGATATCAAACGCCTTCCCATTCCAATCCTGAGACCCTTCCTATAGCTTGAGATGTGATATCCAACTCCTTCCCATTCCAATTCTGAGACCCTTCCTATACCATGAGACTTGATATCTCAATGCTTCTAATACCAAACCTGAGACCCGTCCTATAACATGAGATGTGATATCCAACTCCTTCCCATTCCAATCCTGAGACCCTTCCGATATCATGAGATTTGTTATCTCAATGCTTCTAATATCAAACTTGAGACCCTCCCTATAGCAAGAGATGTGACATCCAAGTCCTCCCCATTCCAATCCTGAGACCCTTCCTATAGCATGAGATGTGATATCTCAATGCTTCTAATACCAAACCTGAGACCCGTCCTATAACATGAGATGGGATATCCAACTCCTTCCCATTCCAATCCTGAGACCCTTCCGATAGCAGAGATGTGATATCTCAATGCGTATACCAACCTGAGACCCTTCCTATAACATGAGATGTGATATCCAACTCCTTCCCATTCCAAACCTGAGACCCTTCCTATAGCATATGTGATATCCAACTCCTTCCAATTCCAAACATGAGACCCTTCCCATAGCAAGAATGTAATATCCAACTCCTTCCCATTCCAATCCTGAGACCATTCCTATAGCATGAGATGTGATATCTCAATGCTTCTAAAACCAAACCTGAGATCCTTCCTATTACATGAGATGTGATATCCAATTCCTTCCCATTCCAAACCTGAGACCCTTCCTACAGCATGCGATGTGATATCTCAATGCTTCTAATACCAACCCTGAGACCAGTCCTATAACATGAGATGGGATATCCAACTCCTTCCCGTTCCAATCCTGAGACACTTCCGATTGCAGAGATTTGATATCTCAATGCTTATACCAAACCTGAGACTCTTCCTATAACACGAGATGTGATATCCAACTCCTTCCCGTTCCAAACCTGAGACCCTTCCTATAGCATGAGATGTGATATCCAACTCCTTCCCGTTCCAAACCTGAGACCCTTCCTATAGCATGAGATGTGATATCCAAATCCTTCCCATCCCAATCCTGAGACACTTCCAATTGCAGAGATGTGATATCTCAATGCTTATACCAAACCTGAGACTCTTCCTATAACACAAGATGTGATATCCAACTCCTTCCCGTTCCAAACCTGAGACCCTTCCTATAGCATGAGATGTGATATCCAACTCCTTCCCATTCCAATCCTGAGACCCTTCCGATAGCATGAGATGTGATATCTCAATGCCTCTAATACCAAACCTGAGATCCTTCCTATAACATGTGATGTGATATTCAAATCCTTCCCCTTCCAAACCTGAGACCCTCCCTTTAGCATGAGATGTGATATACAACTCCTTCCCATTCCAATCCTGAGACCCTTCTGATAGCATGAGATGTGATATCTCAATGCCTCTAATACCAAACCTGAGATCCTACCTCTAACATGAAATGTGATATCCATCTCCTTCCCTTTCCAAACCTGAGACCCTGCCTATAGCATGAGCTGTGATATCCAATTCCTTCCCATTCCAATCCTGAGACCCTTCCTATAGCATGTGATGTGATATCTCAATGCTTATACCAAACCTGAGACCCTTCTTATGGCATGAGATGTCATATACAACTCCTTCCCATTCCAATCCTGGAACCCTTCCTATAGCATGAGATGTGATATCTCAATGCTTATACCAAACCTGAGACCCTTCCTATAGCATGAGATGTGATATCTCAAGGCCTCTAATCCCAAACCTGAGATCCTTCCTCTAACATGAGATGTGATATCCAACTCCTTCCCGTTCCAAACCTGAGACACTTCCTATAGCATATGTGATATCCAACTCCTTCCATTCCAAACATGAGACCCTTCCTATAGCAAGAATGTAATATCCAACTCTTACCCATTCCAATCCTGAGACCCTTCCTATAGCAAGAGATGTGATATCCAAATCCTTCCCATTCCAATCCTGAGACCCTTCCTATAACATGAGATGTGATATCCAACTCCTTCCCATTCCAACCTGAGACACTTCCTATAGCATGAGAAGGGATATCCAACTCCTTCGCAATCCAATCCGGAGACCCTTCCGATAGCAGAGATGTGATATCTCAATGCTTATACCAAACCTGAGACCCTTCCTTTAGCATGAGATGTGATATCCAAATCCTTCGCATTCCAATCCTGAGACCCTTCCTATAGCATGAGATGTGATATCTCAATGGTTCTAATACCAAACCTGAGATCCTTCCTATAACATGAGATGTGATATCCAACTCCTTCCCATTCCAAACCTGAGACCCTTCTGATAGTATGAGATGTGATATCTCAATGCTTCAAAAACCAAACATGAGAACCATCCTATAACATGAGATGTGAAATCCTAATCCTTCCCTTCCCAAACCTGAGACTCTTCCTATAGCATGAGATGTGATATCTCAATGCTTCTACCAAACCTGAAACCCTTCCTATAGCATGAGATGTGATATCCAACTCCTTATCATTCCAATCCTGAGACACTTCCTATAGCATGAGATGTGATATCACAATGCTTCTAATACCAAACCTGAGACCCGTCCTATAACATGAGATGTGATATCCAAATCCTTCCCCTTCCAAACCTTAGACCCTTCCTTTATCATGAGATGTGATATCGAAGTCCTTCCCATTCCATTCCTGAGACCCTTCCTATAGCATGAGATGTGATATCTCAATGCTTCTAATACCAAACCTGAGACCCTTCCTATAACATGAGATGTGATATCCAAGTCCTTCCCATTCCAATCCTGAGACCCTTCCTATAGCATGAGATGTGATATCCTAGTCCTTCCCATTCCAATCCTGAGACCCTTCCGATAGCAGAGATGTGATATCTCAATGCTTATACCAAACCTGAGACCCTTCCTATGGCCTGAGATGTCATATACAACTCCTTCCCATTCCAATCCTGAGACCCTTCCTATAGCATGAGATGTGATATCTCAATGCTTATACCAAACCTGAGACCCTTCCTATAGCATGAGATGTGATATCCAACTCCTTCCCATTACAATCCTGATACCCTTCCTATAACATGAGATGTGATGTCTCAATGCTTCTAATACCAAACATGAGATCCTTCCTATGGCATGAGATGTCATATAAAACTCCTTCCCATTCCATTCCTGAGACCCTTCCTATAGCATGAGATATGATATCCAACTCCTTCCCATTCCAATCCTGAGACCCTTCCTATAGCAAGAGATGCGATATCCAAATCCTTCCCATTCCAATCCTGAGACCCTTCCTATAACATGAGATGTGATATCCAACTCCTTCCCATTCCAACCTGAGACCCTTCCTATAGCATGAGAAGGGATATACAACTCCTTCCCAATCCAATCCTGAGACCCTTCCGATAGCAGAGATGTGATATCTCAATGCTTATACCAAACCTGAGACCCTTCCTATGGCATGAGATGTGATATCCAACTCCTTGCCATTCAAATCCTGAGACCCTCCCTATAACCAGAGATGTCATATCCAACTCCTTCCCATTCCAAACCTGAGACCCTTCCTTTAGCATGAGATGTAACTATAGCATGAGATGTGATATCCAACTCCTTCCCATTCCAATCCTGAGACCCTTCCTATAGCATGAGATGTGATATCTCAATGCTTCTAATACCAAACCTGAGATCCTTCCTATAACAAGAGATGTGATATCCAACTCCTTCCCATTCCAATCCTGAGACCCTTATGATAGCATGAGATGTGATATCTCAATGCCTCTAATACCAAACCTGAGATACTTCCGATAGCATGAGATGTGATATCTCAATGCTTCTAATACCAAACCTGAGATCCTTTCTATAACATGAGATGTGATTTCCAAATCCTTCCCATTCCAACCTGAGACCCTTCCTATAGCATGAGAAGGGATATACAACTCCTTCCCAATCCAATCCTGAGACCCTTCCGATAGCAGAGATGTGATATCTCAATGCTTATACCAAACCTGAGACCCTTCCTATGGCATGAGATGTGATATCCAACTCCTTGCCATTCAAATCCTGAGACCCTCCCTATAACCAGAGATGTCATATCCAACTCCTTCCCATTCCAAACCTGAGACCCTTCCTTTAGCATGAGATGTAACTATAGCATGAGATGTGATATCCAACTCCTTCCCATTCCAATCCTGAGACCCTTCCTATAGCATGAGATGTGATATCTCAATGCTTCTAATACCAAACCTGAGACCCTCCCTTTAGCATGAGATGTGATATACAACTCCTTCCCATTCCAATCCTGAGACCCTTCTGATAGCATGAGATGTGATATCTCAATGCCTATAATACCAAACCTGAGATCCTACCTCTAACATGAAATGTGATATCCATCTCCTTCCCTTTCCAAACCTGAGACCCTGCCTATAGCATGAGATGTGATATCCAAGTCCTTCCCATTCCAATCCTGAGACCCTTCCTATAGAATGTGATGTGATATCTCAATGCTTATACCAAACCTGAGACCCTTCCTATGGCATGAGATGTCATATACAACTCCTTCCCATTCCAATCATGAGACCCTTCCTATAGCATGAGATGTGATATCTCAATGCTTATACCAAACCTGAGACCCTTCCTATAGCATGAGATGTGATATCCAACGTCTTCCCATTCCAATCCTAAGACCCTTCCTATAACATGAGATGTGATGTCTCAATGCTTCTTATACCAAACCTGAGATCTTTCCTATAACATGAGATGTGATATCCAACTCCTTCCCATTCCAATCCTGAGACCCTTCCTATAGCATGAGATGTGATATCTCAATGCTTATACCAAACCTGAGACCCTTCCTATAGCTTGAGATGTGATATCCAACTCCTTCCCATTCCAATCCTGAGACCCTTCCTATAGCATGAGATGTGATATCTCAAGGCCTCTAATACCAAACCTGAGATCCTTCCTCTAACATGAAATGTGATATCCAACTCCTTCCCCTTCCAAACCTGAGAGCCTTCCTATAGCATGAGATATGATATCCAAGTCCTTCCCATTCCAATCCTGAGACCCTTCCTATAACATGAAATGTGATATCCAACTCCTTCCCATTCCAACCTGAGACCCTTCCTATAGTATGAGATGGGATATCCAACTCCTTCCAAATCCAATACTGATACCCTTCCAATAGCATGAGATGTGATATCCCAATGCTTCTACCAAACCTGAGACCCATACTATGGCATAAGATGTGACATCAAACTCCTTCCCATTCCAATCCTGAGACCCTTCCTATAGCTTGAGATGTGATATCCAACTCCTTCCCATTCCAATTCTGAGACCCCTCCTATACCATGAGACTTGATATCTCAATGCTTCTAATACCAAACCTGAGACCCGTCCTATAACATGAGATGTGATATCCAAACCCTTCCCCTTCCAAACCTTAGACCCTTCCTTTATCATGAGATGTGATATCCAACTCCTTCCCATTCCAATCCTGAGACCCTTCCTATAGCATGAGATGTGATATCTCAATGCTTCTAATACCAAACCTGAGATCCTTTCGATAGCATGAGATGTGATATCTCAATGCTTCTAATACCAAACCTGAGATCCTTCCTATAACATGAGATGTGATATCCAAATCCTTCCCCTTCCGAACCTGAGACCCTCCCTTTAGCATGAGATGTGATATCCAACTCCTTCCCATTCCAATCCTGAGACCCTTCTGATAGCATGAGATGTGATATCTCAATGCCTCTAATACCAAACCTGAGATCCTACCTCTAACATGAAATGTGATATCCATCTCCTTCCCTTTCCAAACCTGAGACCCTGCCTATAGCATGAGATGTGATATTCAAGTCCTTCCCATTCCAATCCTGAGACCCTTCCTATAGCATGTGATGTGATATCTCAATACTTATACCAAACCTGAGACCCTTCCTATGGCATGAGATGTCATATACAACTCCTTCCCATTCCAATCCTGAGACCCTTCCTATAGCATGAGATGTGATATCTCAATGCTTATACCAAACCTGAGACCCTTCCTATAGCATGAGATGTGATATCCAACTTCTTCCCATTCCAATCCTAAGACCCTTCCTATAACATGAGATGTGATGTCTCAATGCTTCTAATACCAAACCTGAGATCTTTCCTATAATATGAGATGTGATATCCAACTCCTTCCCATTCCAATCCTGAGACCCTTCCTATAGCATGAGATGTGATATCTCAATGCTTATACCAAACCTGAGACCCTTCCTATAGCTTGAGATGTGATATCGAACTCCTTCCCATTCCAATCCCGAGACCCTTCCTATAGCATGAGATGTGATATCTCAAGGCCTCTAATACCAAACCTGAGATCCTTCCTCTAACATGAAATGTGATATCCAACTCCTTCCCCTTCCAAACCTGAGAGCCTTCCTATAGCATGAGATATGATATCCAAGTCCTTCCCATTCCAATCCTGAGACCCTTCCTATAACATGAAATGTGAAATCCAACTCCTTCCCATTCCAACCTGAGACCCTTCCTATAGCATGAGATGGGATATCCAACTCCTTCCAAATCCAATACTGATACCCTTCCAATAGCATGAGATGTGATATCCCAATGCTTCTACCAAACCTGAGACCCATACTATGGCATAAGATGTGATATCAAACGCCTTCCCATTCCAATCCTGAGACCCTTCCTATAGCTTGAGATGTGATATCCAACTCCTTCCCATTCCAATTCTGAGACCCTTCCTATACCATGAGACTTGATATCTCAATGCTTCTAATACCAAACCTGAGACCCGTCCTATAACATGAGATTTGATATCCAAATCCTTCCCCTTCCAAACCTTAGACCCTTCCTTTATCATGAGATGTGATATCCAACTCCTTCCCATTCCAATCCTGAGACCCTTCCGATATCATGACATTTGTTATCTCAATGCTTCTAATATCAAACTTGAGACCCTCCCTATAGCAAGAGATGTGACATCCAAGTCCTCCCCATTCCAATCCTGAGACCCTTCCTATAGCATGAGATGTGATATCTCAATGCTTCTAATACCAAACCTGAGACCCTTCCTATAACATGAGATGGGATATCCAACTCCTTCCCATTCCAATCCTGAGACCCTTCCGATAGCAGAGATGTGATATCTCAATGCGTATACCAACCTGAGACCCTTCCTATAACATGAGATGTGATATCCAACTCCTTCCCATTCCAAACCTGAGACCCTTCCTATAGCATATGTGATATCCAACTCCTTCCAATTCCAAACATGAGACCCTTCCCATAGCAAGAATGTAATATCCAACTCCTTCCCATTCCAATCCTGAGACCATTCCTATAGCATGAGATGTGATATCTCAATGCTTCTAATACCAAACCTGAGATCCTTCCTATGACATGAGATGTGATATCCAATTCCTTCCCATTCCAAACCTGAGACCCTTCCTACAGCATGCGATGTGATATCTCAATGCTTCTAATACCAAACCTGAGACCAGTCCTATAACATGAGATGGGATATCCAACTCCTTCCCGTTCCAATCCTGAGACACTTCCGATTGCAGAGATTTGATATCTCAATGCTTATACCAAACCTGAGACTCTTCCTATAACATGAGATGTGATATCCAACTCCTTCCCGTTCCAAACCTGAGACCCTTCCTATAGCATGAGATGTGATATCCAAATCCTTCCCATCCCAATCCTGAGACACTTCCAATTGCAGAGATGTGATATCTCAATGCTTATACCAAACCTGAGACTCTTCCTATAACACGAGATGTGATATCCAACTCCTTCCCGTTCCAAACCTGAGACCCTTCCTATAGCATGAGATGTGATATCCAACTCCTTCCCATTCCAATCCTGAGACCCTTCCGATAGCATGAGATGTGATATCTCAATGCCTCTAATACCAAACCTGAGATCCTTCCTATAACATGTGATGTGATATTCAAATCCTTCCCCTTCCAAACCTGAGACCCTCCCTTTAGCATGAGATGTGATATACAACTCCTTCCCATTCCAATCCTGAGACCCTTCTGATAGCATGAGATGTGATATCTCAATGCCTCTAATACCAAACCTGAGATCCTACCTCTAACATGAAATGTGATATCCATCTCCTTCCCTTTCCAAACCTGAGACCCTGCCTATAGCATGAGCTGTGATATCCAATTCCTTCCCATTCCAATCCTGAGACCCTTCCTATAGCATGTGATGTGATATCTCAATGCTTATACCAAACCTGAGACCCTTCTTATGGCATGAGATGTCATATACATCTCCTTCCCATTCCAATCCTGGGACCCTTCCTATAGCATGAGATGTGATATCTCAATGCTTATACCAAACCTGAGACCCTTCCTATAGCATGAGATGTGATATCTCAAGGCCTCTAATACCAAACCTGAGATCCTTCCTCTAACATGAGATGTGATATCCAACTCCTTCCCGTTCCAAACCTGAGACACTTCCTATAGCATATGTGATATCCAACTCCTTCCATTCCAAACATGAGACCCTTCCTATAGCAAGAATGTAATATCCAACTCTTACCCATTCCAATCCTGAGACCCTTCCTATAGCAAGAGATGTGATATCCAAATCCTTCCCATTCCAATCCTGAGACCCTTCCTATAACATGAGATGTGATATCCAACTCCTTCCCATTCCAACCTGAGACACTTCCTATAGCATGAGAAGGGATATCCAACTCCTTCGCAATCCAATCCGGAGACCCTTCCGATAGCAGAGATGTGATATCTCAATGCTTATACCAAACCTGAGACCCTTCCTATGGCATGATATGTGATATCCAACTCCTTGCCATTCAAATCCTGAGACCCTTTTATAGCATGGGAAGGGATATCCAACTCCTTCCCAATCCAATCCTGAGACCCTTCCGATAGCAGAGATGTGATATCTCAACGCTTCTACCAAACCTGAGACCCTTCCTTTAGCATGAGATGTGATATCCAAATCCTTCGCATTCCAATCTTGAGACCCTTCCTATAGCATGAGATGTGATATCTCAATGGTTCTAATACCAAACCTGAGATCCTTCCTATAACATGAGATGTGATATCCAATTCCTTCCCATTCCAAACCTGAGACCCTTCCTATAACATGAAATGTGATATCTCAAGGCCTCTAATACCAAACCTGAGATCCTTCCTCTAACATGAAATGTGATATCCAACTCCTTCCCATTCCAAACCTGAGACCCTTCCTATAACATGAAATGTGATATCCAACTCCATCCCATTCCAACCTGAGACCTTTCCTATAGCATGAGATGGGATATCCAACTCCTTCCAAATCCAATACTGATACCATTCCGATAGCATGAGATGTGATATCCCAATGCTTCTACCAAATCTGAGACCCATACTATGGCATGAGATGTGATATCAAACTCCTTCCCATTCCAATCCTGAGACCCTTCCTATAGCTTGAGATGTGATATCCAATTTCTTCCCATTCCAATTCTGAGACCCTTCCTATACCATGAGACTTGATATCTCAATGCTTCTAATACCAAACCTGAGACCCGTCCTATAACATGAGATGTGATATCCAAATCCTTCCCCTTCCAAACCTTAGACCCTTCCTTTATCATGAGATGTGATATCCAACTCCTTCCCATTCCAATCCTGAGACCCTTCCGATATCATGAGATTTGTTATCTCAATGCTTCTAATATCAAACTTGAGACCCTCCCTATAGCATGAGATGTGACATCCAAGTCCTCCCCATTCCAATCCTGAGACCCTTCCTATAGCATGAGATGTGATATCTCAATGCTTCTAATACCAAACCTGAGACCCTTCCTATAACATGAGATGGGATATCCAACTCAGATGGGATATCCAACTCCTTCCCATTCCAATCCTGAGACCCTTCCGATAGCAGAGATGTGATATCTCAATTCTTATATCAAACCTGAGACCCTTCCTATGGCCTGAGATGTCATATACAAATCCTTCCCATTCCAATCCTGAGACCCTTCCTATAGCATGAGATGTGATATCTCAATCCTTATACCAAATCTGAGACCCTTCCTATAGCATGAGATGTGATATCCAACTCCTTCCCATTCCAATCCTGAGACCCTTCCTATAGCATGAGATGTGATGTCTCAATGCTTCTAATACCAAACCTGAGATCCTTCCTATAACATGAGATGTGATATCCAACTCCTTCCCATTCCAATCCTGAGACCCTTATGATAGCATGAGATGTGATATCTCAATGCCTCTTATACCAAACCTGAGATCCTTCCGATAGCATGAGATGTGATATCTCAATGCTTCTAATACCAAACCTGAGATCCTTCCTATAATATGAGATGTGATTTCCAAATCCTTCCCCTTCCAAACCTGAGGCCCTGCCTTTAGCATGAGATGTGATATCCAACTCCTTCCCATTCCAATCCTGAGACCCTTCTGATAGCATGAGATGTGATATCTCAATGCCTCTAATACCAAACCTGAGATCCTACCTCTAACATGAAATGTGATATCCATCTCCTTCCCTTTCCAAACCTGAGACCCTGCCTATAGCATGTGATGTGATATCCAAGTCCTTCCCATTCCAATCCTGAGACCCTTCCTATAGCATGTGATGTGATATCTCAATGTTTATACCAAACCTGAGACCCTTCCTATGGCATGAGATGTCATGTACAACTCCTTCCCATTCCAATCCTGAGACCCTTCCTATAGCATGAGATGTGATATCTCAATGCTTATACCAAACCTGAGACCCTTCCTATAGCATGAGATGTGATATCCAACTTCTTCCCATTCCAATCCAGAGACCCTTCCTATAGCATGAGATGTGATATCTCAATGCTTATACCAAACCTGAGACCCTTCCTATAGCTTGAGATGTGATATCCAACTCCTTCCCATTCCAATCCTGAGACCCTTCCGATAGCATGAGATGTGATATCTCAAGGCCTCTAATACCAAACCTGAGATCCTTCCTCTAACATGAAATGTGATATCCAACTCCTTCCCTTTCCAAACCTGAGAACCTTCCTATAGCATGAGATATGATATCCAACTCCTTCCCATTCCAACCTGAGACCCTTCCTATAGCATGAGATGGGATATCCAACTCCTTCCAAATCCAATACTGATACCCTTCCGATAGCATGAGATGTGATATCCCAATGCTTCTACCAAACCTGAGAACCATACTATGGCATGAGATGTGATATCAAACTCCTTCCCATTCCAATCCTGAGACGCTTCCTATAGCTTGAGATGTGATATCCAACTCCTTCCCATTCCAATTCTGAGACCCTTCTTATACCATGAGACTTGATATCTCAATGCTTCTAATACCAAACCTGAGACCCGTCCTATAACATGAGATGTGATATCCAAATCCTTCCCCTTCCAAACCTTAGACCCTTCCTTTATCATGAGATGTGATATCCAACTCCTTCCCATTCCAATCCTGAGACCCTTCCGATATCATGAGATTTGTTATCTCAATGCTTCTAATATCAAACTTGAGACCCTCCCTATAGCATGAGATGTGACATCCAAGTCCTTCCCATTCCAATCCTGAGACCCTTCCTATAGCATGAGATGTGATATCTCAATGCTTCTAATACCAAACCTGAGAACTCATGCTAAAGGGAGGGTCTCAGGTTTGGAAGGGGAAGGATTTGGATATCACATCTCATGTTATAGGAAGGATCTCAGGATTGGTATTAGAAGCATTGAGATATCACATCTCATGCTATCGGAAGGATCTCAAGTTTGGTATTAGAAGCATTGAGATATCACATCTCATGCTATCGGAAGGATCTCAGGTTTGGCATTAGAAGCATTGAGATATCACATCTCATGCTATAGCAAGGGTCTCATGTTTGGAACGGGAAGGAGTTGGATATCCCATCTCATGTTATAGGACTGGTCTCAGGTTTGGTATTAGAAGCATTGAGATATCACATTGCATGTTGTAGGAAGGGTCTCAGGTTTGGAATGGGAAGGAATTGGATATCACATCTCATGTCATAGGAAGGATCTCAGGTTTGGTATTAGAAGCATTGAGATATCACATCTCATGCTATAGGAATGGTCTCAGGATTGGAATGGGAAGGAGTTGGATATTACATTCTTGCTATAGGAAGGGTCTCATGTTTGGAATGGGAAGGAGTTGGATATCACATATGGTATAGGAAGGGTCTCAGGTTTGGAACGGGAAGGAGTTGGATATCACATCTCAGGTTGTAGGAAGCGTCTCAGGTTTGATATAAGGATTGAGATATCACATCTCTGCTATCGGAAGTGTCTCAGGATTGGAATGGGAAGAAGTTGGATATCCCATCTCATGTTATAGGATGGGTCTCAGGTTTGTTATTAGAATCATTGAGATATCATATTGCATGCTGTAGGAAGGGTCTAAGGATTGGAATGGGAAGGACTTGGATATCACATCTCATGCTATAGGTAGGCTCTCAGGTTTGGAAAGGGAAGGCGTTGGATATCACATCTCATGCTATAGGAAGGGTCTCAGGATTGGAATGGGAAGGAGTTGGATATCACATCTCATGCTATAGGAAGGGTCTCAGGTTTGGTATAAGCATTGGATATCACATCTCATGCTATAGGAAGGGTCTCAGGATTGGAATGGGAAGGAGTTGGATATCACATCTCATGTTATAGGAAGGATCTCAGGTTTGGTATTAGAAGCATTGAGACATCACATCTCATGCTATAGGAAGGGTCTCAGGATTGGAATGGGAAGGAGTTGTATATGACATCTCATGCTGTAGGAAGGGTCTCAGGTTTGGTATAAGCATTGAGATATCACATCTCTGCTATAGGAAGGGTCTCAGGATTGGAATGGGAAGGAGTTGGATATCCCATCTCATGTTATAGGAAGGGTCTCATGATTGGAATGGGAAGGACTTGGATATCACATCTCATGCTATAGGAAGGCTCTCAGGTTTGGAAGGGGAAAGAGTTGGATATCACATTTCATGTTAGAGGTAGGATCTCAGGTTTGGTATTAGAGGCATTGAGATATCACATCTCATGCTATCAGAAGGGTCTCAGGATTGGAATGGGAAGGAGTTGGATATCACATCTCATGCTAAAGGGAGGGTCTCAGGTTTGGAAGGGGAAATATTTGGATATCACATCTCATGTTATAGGAAGGATCTCAGGTTTGGTATTAGAAGCATTGAGATATCACATCTCCTGCTATCAGAATGGTCTCAGGATTGGAATGGGAAGGAGTTGGATATCACATCTCATACTAAAGGGAGGGTTCCCGGTTTGGAAGGGGAAGGATTTGGATATCACATCTCATGTTATCGGAAGGATCTCAGGTTTGGTATTAGAAGTATTGAGATATCACATCTCATGCTATAGGAAGGGTCTCAGGATTGGAATGGGAAGGAGGTGGATATCACTTCTCATGCTAAAGGAAGGGTCTCAGGTTTGGTAGAAGCATTGAGATATCACATCTCATGCTATAGGAAGGGTCTCAGGATTGGAATGGGAAGGACTTAGATATCACATATCATGCTATAGGGAGGGTCTCAGTTTTGATATTAGAAGCATTGAGATATCACATCTCATGCTATCGGAAGTGTCTCAGGTTTGGAATGGGAAGGAGCTGGATATCACATCTCATGCTAAAGGAAGGGTCTCAGGTTTGGAACGGGAAGGAGTTGGATATCACATCTCATGTTATAGGAAGGGTCTCAGGTTTGGTATAAGCATTGAGATATCACATCTCTGCTATAGGAAGTGTCTCAGGATTGGAATGGGAAGGAGTTGGATATCCCATCTCATGTTATAGGACGGGTCTCAGGTTTGTTATTAGAATCATTGAGATATCATATTGCATGCTGTAGGAAGGGTCTAAGGATTGGAATGGGAAGGACTTGGATATCACATCTCATGCTATAGATAGGCTCTCAGGTTTGGAAAGGGAAGGAGTTGGATATCACATTTCATGTTAGAGGAAGGATCTCAGGTTTGGTATTAGAGGCATTGAGATATCACATCTCATGCTATAGGAAGGGTCTCAGGTTGGAATGGGAAGGAGTTGGATTTCACATCTCATGTTATAGGAAGGGTCTCAGGATTGGAATGGGAAGGACTTGGATATCACATCTCATGCTATAGGAAGGCTCTCAGGTTTGGAAGGGGAAAGAGTTGGATATCACATTTCATGTTAGAGGTAGGATCTCAGGTTTGGTATTAGAGGCAATGAGATATCACATCTCATGCTAAAGGGAGGGTCTCAGGTTTGGAAGGGGAAGGATTTGGATATCACATCTCATGTTATAGGAAGGATCTCAGGTTTGGTATTAGAAGCATTGAGATATCACATCTCATGCTATCGGAAGGATCTCAGGTTTGGTATTAGAAGCATTGAGATATCACATCTCATGCTATCAGAAGGTTCTCAGGATTGGAATGGGAAGGAGTTGGATATCACATCTCATGCTAAAGGGAGGGTCTCAGGTTTGGAAGGGGAAGGATTTGGATATCACATCTCATGTTATCGGAAGGATCTCAGGTTTGGTATTAGAAGTATTGAGATATCACATCTCATGCTATATGAAGGGTCTCAGGATTGGAATGGGAAGGAGTTGGATATCACATCTCATGCTAAAGGAAGGATCTCAGGTTTGGTAGAAGCATTGAGATATCACATCTCATGCTATAGGAAGGGTCTCAGGATTGGAATGGGAAGGACTTAGATATCACATATCATGCTATAGGGAGGGTCTCAGTTTTGATATTAGAAGCATTGAGATATCACATCTCATGCTATAGGAAGGGTCTCAGGATTGGAATGGGAAGGAGTTGGATATCACTTCTCATGCTAAAGGAAGGGTCTCAGGTTTGGTAGAAGCATTGAGATATCACATCTCATGCTATAGGAAGGGTCTCAGGATTGGAATGGGAAGGACTTAGATATCACATATCATGCTATAGGGAGGGTCTCAGTTTTGATATTAGAAGCATTGAGATATCACATCTCATGCTATCGGAAGTGTCTCAGGTTTGGAATGGGAAGGAGCTGGATATCACATCTCATGCTAAAGGAAGGGTCTCAGGTTTGGAACGGGAAGGAGTTGGATATCACATCTCATGTTATAGGAAGGGTCTCAGGTTTGGTATAAGCATTGAGATATCACATCTCTGCTATAGGAAGTGTCTCAGGATTGGAATGGGAAGGAGTTGGATATCCCATCTCATGTTATAGGACGGGTCTCAGGTTTGTTATTAGAATCATTGAGATATCATATTGCATGCTGTAGGAAGGGTCTAAGGATTGGAATGGGAAGGACTTGGATATCACATCTCATGCTATAGATAGGCTCTCAGGTTTGGAAAGGGAAGGAGTTGGATATCACATTTCATGTTAGAGGAAGGATCTCAGGTTTGGTATTAGAGGAATTGAGATATCACATCTCATGCTATAGGAAGGGTCTCAGGTTGGAATGGGAAGGAGTTGGATTTCACATCTCATGTTATAGGAAGGGTCTCAGGATTGGAATGGGAAGGACTTGGATATCACATCTCATGCTATAGGAAGGCTCTCAGGTTTGGAAGGGGAAAGAGTTGGATATCACATTTCATGTTAGAGGTAGGATCTCAGGTTTGGTATTAGAGGCAATGAGATATCGCATCTCATGCTAAAGGGAGGGTCTCAGGTTTGGAAGGGGAAGGATTTGGATATCACATCTCATGTTATAGGAAGGATCTCAGGTTTGGTATTAGAAGCATTGAGATATCACATCTCATGCTATCGGAAGGATCTCAGGTTTGGTATTAGAAGCATTGAGATATCACATCTCATGCTATCAGAAGTTTCTCAGGATTGGAATGGGAAGGAGTTGGATATCACATCTCATGCTAAAGGGAGGGTCTCAGGTTTGGAAGGGGAAGGATTTGGATATCACATCTCATGTTATCGGAAGGATCTCAGGTTTGGTATTAGAAGTATTGAGATATCACATCTCATGCTATATGAAGGGTCTCAGGATTGGAATGGGAAGGAGTTGGATATCACATCTCATGCTAAAGGAAGGATCTCAGGTTTGGTAGAAGCATTGAGATATCACATCTCATGCTATAGGAAGGGTCTCAGGATTGGAATGGGAAGGACTTAGATATCACATATCATGCTATAGGGAGGGTCTCAGTTTTGATATTAGAAGCATTGAGATATCACATCTCATGCTATCGGAAGTGTCTCAGGATTGGAATGGGAAGGAGCTGGATATCACATCTCATGCTAAAGGAAGGGTCTCAGGTTTGGAACGGGAAGGAGTTGGATAGCCGATCTCATGTTATAGGAAGGGTCTCAGGTTTGGTATAAGCATTGAGATATCACATCTCTGCTATCGGAAGTGTCTCAGGATTGGAATGGGAAGGAGTTGGATATCCCATCTCATGTTATAGGACGGGTCTCAGGATTGTTATTAGAATCATTGAGATATCATATTGCATGCTGTAGGAAGGGTCTCAGGATTGGAATGGGAAGGAGTTGGATATCACATCTCATGCTATAGGAAGGGTCTCTGGTTTTGTATAAGCATTGAGATATCACATCTCATGCTATAGGAAGGGTCTCAGGATTGGAATGGGAAGGAGTTGGATATCACATCTCATGCTATAGGAAGGGTCTCTGGTTTTGTATAAGCATTGAGATATCACATCTCATGCTATAGGAAGGGTCTCAGGATTGGAATGGGAAGGAGTTGTATATGACATCTCATGCCGTAGGAAGGGTCTCAGGTTTAGTATAAGCATTGAGATATCACATCTCTGCTATCGGAAAGGTCTCAGGATTGGAATGGGAAGGAGTTGGATATCCCATCTCATGTTATAGGAAGAGTCTCAGGTTTGGTATTAAAGCATTGAGATATCACATCTCATGCTATAGGAAGTGTCTCAGGATTGGAATCGGAAGGACTTGGATATCACATCTCATGCTATAGGGAGGGTCTCACGTTTGATATTAGAAGCATTGAGATATCACATCTCATGCTATAGGAAGGGTCTCAGGATTGGAATGGGAAGGAGTTGGATATCACATCTCATGCTATAGGAAAGGTCTCAGGTTTGGTATAAGCAGTGAGATATCACATCTCATGCTATAGGAAGTGTCTCATGATTGGAATGGGAAGGAGTTGGATATCACATCTCATGTTATAGGAAGGATCTCAGGTTTGGTATAAGCATTGAGATATCACATCTCTGCTATCGGAAGGGTCTCAGGATTGGAATGGGAAGGAGTTGGATATTCCCATCTCATGTTATAGGAAGGGTCTCAGGTTTGGTATTAGAAGCATTGAGACATCACATCTCATGCTATAGGAAGGGTCTCAGGATTGGAATGGGAAGGACTTGGATATCACATCTCATGCTATAGGGAGGGTCTCAAGTTTGATATTAGAAGCATTGAGATATCACATCTCATGATATCGGAAGGGTCTCAGGATTGGAATGGGAAGGAGTTGGATATCACATCTCATGATAAAAGAAGGGTCTAAGGTTTGGAAGGGGAAGGATTTGGATATCACATCTCATGTTATAGGGCGGGTCTCAGGTTTGGTATTAGAAGCATTGAGATATCAAGTCTCATGGTATAGGAAGGGTCTCAGAATTGGAATTGGAAGGAGTTGGATATCACATCTCAAGCTATAGGAAGGGTCTCAGGATTGGAATGGGAAGGAGTTTGATATCACATCTCATGCCATAGTATGGGTCTCAGGTTTGGTATAAGCATTGGGATATCACATCTCATGCTATCGGAAGGGTATCAGGATTGGATTTGGAAGGAGTTGGATATCCCATCTCATGCTATAGAAAGGGTCTCAGGTTGGAATGGGAAGGAGTTGGATATCACATCTCATGTTATAGGAAGGGTCTCGGGATTGGAATGGGAAGGACTTGGATATCACATCTCATGCTATAGGAAGGCTCTCAGGTTTGGAAGGGGAAAGAGTTGGATATCACATTTCATGTTAGAGGTAGGATCTCAGGTTTGGTATTAGAGGCATTGAGATATCACATCTCATGCTATCAGAAGGGTCTCAGGATTGGAATGGGAAGGAGTTGGATATCACATCTTATGCTAAAGGGAGGGTCTCAGGTTTGGAAGGGGAAGGATTTGGATATCACATCTCATGTTATAAGAAGGAGCTCAGGTTTGGTATTAGAAGTATTGAGATATCACATCTCATGCTATCAGAAGGATCTCAGGTTTGGTATTAGAAGCATTGAGATATCACATCTCATGCTATCAGAAGGGTCTCAGGATTGGAATGGGAAGGAGTTGGATATCACATCTCATTCTAAAGGGAGGGTCTCAGGTTTGGAAGGGGAAGGATTTGGATATCACATCTCATGTTATCGGAAGGATCTCAGGTTTGGTATTAGAAGTATTGAGATATCACATCTCATGCTATAGGAAGGGTCTCAGGATTGGAATGGGAAGGAGTTGGATATCACATCTCAAGCTATAGAAAGGGTCTCAGGTTTGGTATAAGCATTGAGATATCACATCACATGCTATAGGAAGGGTCTCAGGATTGGAATGGGAAGGTGTTGTATATGACATCTCATGTCATAGGAAGGGTCTCAGGTTTGGCATAAGCATTGAGATATCACATCACATGCTATAGGAAGGGTCTCAGGATTGGAATGGGAAGGACTTGGATATCACATCTCATGCTATAGGCAGGGTCTCAGGTTTGGAAAGGGAAGGAGTTGGATATCACATTTCATGTTAGAGGTAGGATATCAGGTTTGGTATTAGAGGCATTGAGATATCACATCTCATGCTATCAGAAGGGTCTCAGGATTGGAATGGGAAGGAGTTGGATATCACATCTCATGCTAAAGGGAGGGTCTCAGGTTTGGAAGGGAAAGGATTTGGATATCACATCTCATGTTATAGGAAGGATCTCAGGTTTGGTATTAGAGGCATTGAGATATCACATCTCATGCTATCATAAGGGTCTCAGGATTGGAATGGGAAGGAGTTGGATATCACATCTCATGCTAAAGGGAGGGTCTCAGGTTTGGAAGGGGAAGAATTTGGATATCACATCACATGTTATAGGAAGGATCTCGGGTTTGGTATTAGAAGCATTGAGATATCACATCTCATGCTATCGGAAGGGTCTCAGGATTGGAATGGGAAGGAGTTGGAAATCACATCTCATGCTATAGGAAGGGTCTCAGGTTTGGAACGGGAAGGAGTTGGATATCACATCTCATGTTATAGGAAGAGTCTCAGGTTTGGTATAAGCATTGAGATATCACATCTCTGCAATCGGAAATGTCTCAGGATTGGGATGGGAAGGAGTTGGATATCACATCTCATGCTATAGGAAGGGTCTCAGGTTTGGAACGGGAAGGAGTTGGATATCAAATCTCATGCTATAGGAAGGCTCTCAGGTTTGGAAGGGGAAAGAGTTGGATATCACATTTCATGTTAGAGGTAGGATCTCAGGTTTGGTATTAGAGGCATTGAGATATCACATCTCATGCTATCAGAAGGGTCTCAGGATTGGAATGGGAAGGAGTTGGATATCACATCTCATGCTAAAGGGAGGGTCTCAGGTTTGGAAGGGGAAGGATTTGGATATCACATCTCATGTTATAAGAAGGAGCTCAGGTTTGGTATTAGAAGCATTGAGATATCACATCTCATGCTATCGGAAGGATCTCAGGTTTGGTATTAAAAGCATTGAGATATCACATCTCATGCTATCAGAAGGGTCTCAGGATTAGAATGGGAAGGAGTTGGATATCACATCTCATGCTAAAGGGAGGGTCTCAGGTTTGGAAGGGGAAGGATCTGGATATCACATCTCATGTTATCGGAAGGATCTCAGGTTTGGTATTAGAAGTATTGAGATATCACATCTCATGCTATCGGAAGGGTCTCAGGATTGGAATGGGAAGGAGTTGGATATCATATCTCAAGCTATAGGAAGGGTCTCAGGCTTGGTATAAGCATTGAGATATCACATCACATGCTATAGGAAGGGTCTCAGGATTGGAATGGGAAGGAGTTGTATATGACATCTCATGCCATAGGAAGGGTCTCAGGTTTGGTATAAGCATTGAGATATCACATCACATGCTATAGGAAGGGTCTCAGGATTGGAATGGGAAGGACTTGGATATCACATCTCATGCTATAGGCAGGGTCTCAGGTTTGGAAAGGGAAGGAGTTGGATATCACATTTCATGTTAGAGGTAGGATATCAGGTTTGGTATTAGAGGCATTGAGATATCACATCTCATGCTATCAGAAGGGTCTCAGGATTGGAATGGGAAGGAGTTGGATATCACATCTCATGCTAAAGGGAGGGTCTCAGGTTTGGAAGGGGAAGGATTTGGATATCACATCTCATGTTATAGGAAGGATCTCAGGTTTGGTATTAGAGGCATTGAGATATCACATTTCATGCTATCATAAGGGTCTCAGGATTGGAATGGGAAGGAGTTGGATATCACATCTCATGTTATAGGAAGGATCTCAGGTTTGGTATAAGCATTGAGATATCACATCTCTGCTATCGGAAGGGTCTCAGGATTGGAATGGGAAGGAGTTGGATATCACATCTCATGCTATAGGAAGAGTCTCAGGATTGGAATGGGAAGGAGTTGGATATCACATCTCATGATAAAGGAAGGGTCTAAGGTTTGGAAGGGGAAGGATTTGGATATCACATCTCATGTTATAGGACGGGTCTCAGGTTTGGTATTAGAAGCATTGAGATATCAAGTCTCATTGTATAGGAAGGGTCTCAGAATTGGAATGGGAAGGAGTTGGATATCACATCTCAAGCTATAGGAAGGGTCACAGGATTGGAATGGGAAGGAGTTTGATATCACATCTCATGCCATAGTATGGGTCTCAGGTTTGGTAGAAGCATTGGGATATCACATCTCATGCTATCGGAAGGGTATCAGGATTGGATTTGGAAGGAGTTGGATATCCCATCTCATGCTATAGGAAGGGTCTCAGGTTGGAATGGGAAGGAGTTGGATATCACATCTCATGTTATAGGAAGGGTCTCAGGATTGGAATGGGAAGGACTTGGATATCACATCTCATGCTATAGGAAGGCTCTCAGGTTTGCAACGGGAAAGAGTTGGATATCACATTTCATGTTAGAGGTAGGATCTCAGGTTTGGTATTAGAGGCATTGAGATATCACATCTCATGCTATCAGAAGAGTCTCAGAATTGGAATGGGAAGGAGTTGGATATCACATCTCATGCCATAGTATGGGTCTCAGGTTTGGTAGAAGCATTGGGATATCACATCTCATGCTATCGGAAGGATTTCAGGATTGGATTTGGAAGGAGTTGGATATCCCATCTCATGCTATAGGAAGGGTCTCAGGTTGGAATGGGAAGGAGTTTGATATCACATCTCATGCCATAGTATGGGTCTCAGGTTTGGTAGAAGCATTGGGATATCACATCTCATGCTATCGGAAGGGTATCAGGATTGGATTTGGAAGGAGTTGGATATCCCATCTCATGCTATAGGAAGGGTCTCAGGTTGGAATGGGAAGGAGTTGGATATCACATCTCATGTTATAGGAAGGGTCTCAGGATTGGAATGGAAAGGACTTGGATATCATATCTCATGCTATAGGAAGGCTCTCAGGTTTGGAAGGGGAAGGAGTTGGATATCACATCTCAAGCTATAGGAACGGTCTCAGGTTTGGAATAAGCATTGAGATATCACATCTCATGCTATAGGAATGGTCTCAGGATTGGAATGGGAAGGAGTTGGATATCACATCTCATGTTAGAGGAAAGATCTCAGGTTTGGTATTAGAAGCATTGAGATATCACATCTCATGCTATAAGCAGGGTCTCAGGATTGGAATGGGAAGGAGTTGTATATGGCATCTCATGCCATAGGAAGGGTCTCAGGTTTGGTATAAGCATTGAGATATCACATCTCATGCTATAGGAAGGGTCTCAGGATTGGAATGGGAAGGACTTGGATATCACATCTCATGCTATAGGCAGGATCTCAGGTTTGGAAAGGGAAGGAGTTGGATATCATATTTCATGTTAGAGGTAGGATCTCAGGTTTGGTATTAGAGGCATTGAGATATCACATCTCATGCTATCAGAAGGGTCTCAGGATTGGAATGGGAAGGAGTTGGATATCACATCTCATGCTAAAGGGAGGGTCTCAGGTTTGGAAGGGGAAGGATTTGGATATCACATCTCATGTTATAGGAAGGATCTCAGGTTTGGTATTAGAAGCATTGAGATATCACATCTCATGCTATCGGAAGGGTCTAAGGATTGGAATGGGAAGGAGTTGGATATCACATCTTATGCTATAGGAAGGGTCTCAGGTTTGGAACGGGAAGGAGTTGGATATCATATCTCATGTTATAGGAAGAGTCTCAGGTTTGGTATAAGCATTGAGATATCACATCTCTGCAATCGGAAGTGTCTCAGGATTGGGATGGGAAGGAGTTGGATATCACATCTCATGCTATAGGAAGGGTCTCAGGTTTGGAACGGGAAGGAGTTGGATATCCCATCTCATGTTATAGGACGGGTCTCAGGTTTGGTATTAGAAGCATTGAGATATCACATCGCATGCTGTAGGAAGGGTCTCAGGATTGGAATGGGAAGGAGTTGGATATTAAATTCTTGCTATAGGAAGGGTGTCATGTTTGGAATGGGAAGGAGTTGGATATCACATATGCTATAGGAAGGGTCTCAGGTTTGGAACGGGAAGAAGTTGGATATCACATCTCATGCTATAGGAAGGGTCTCAGGTTTGGAAGGGGAAGGATTTGGATATCACATCTCATGTTATCGGAAGGATCTCAGGTTTGGTATTAGAAGTATTGAGATATCACATCTCATGCTATATGAAGGGTCTCAGGATTGGAATGGGAAGGAGTTGGATATCACATCTCATGCTAAAGGAAGGATCTCAGGTTTGGTAGAAGCATTGAGATATCACATCTCATGCTATAGGAAGGGTCTCAGGATTGGAATGGGAAGGACTTAGATATCACATATCATGCTATAGGGAGGGTCTCAGTTTTGATATTAGAAGCATTGAGATATCACATCTCATGCTATCGGAAGTGTCTCAGGATTGGAATGGGAAGGAGCTGGATATCACATCTCATGCTAAAGGAAGGGTCTCAGGTTTGGAACGGGAAGGAGTTGGATAGCCGATCTCATGTTATAGGAAGGGTCTCAGGTTTGGTATAAGCATTGAGATATCACATCTCTGCTATCGGAAGTGTCTCAGGATTGGAATGGGAAGGAGTTGGATATCCCATCTCATGTTATAGGACGGGTCTCAGGATTGTTATTAGAATCATTGAGATATCATATTGCATGCTGTAGGAAGGGTCTCAGGATTGGAATGGGAAGGAGTTGGATATCACATCTCATGCTATAGGAAGGGTCTCTGGTTTTGTATAAGCATTGAGATATCACATCTCATGCTATAGGAAGGGTCTCAGGATTGGAATGGGAAGGAGTTGGATATCACATCTCATGCTATAGGAAGGGTCTCTGGTTTTGTATAAGCATTGAGATATCACATCTCATGCTATAGGAAGGGTCTCAGGATTGGAATGGGAAGGAGTTGTATATGACATCTCATGCCGTAGGAAGGGTCTCAGGTTTAGTATAAGCATTGAGATATCACATCTCTGCTATCGGAAAGGTCTCAGGATTGGAATGGGAAGGAGTTGGATATCCCATCTCATGTTATAGGAAGAGTCTCAGGTTTGGTATTAAAGCATTGAGATATCACATCTCATGCTATAGGAAGTGTCTCAGGATTGGAATCGGAAGGACTTGGATATCACATCTCAGGCTATAGGGAGGGTCTCACGTTTGATATTAGAAGCATTGAGATATCACATCTCATGCTATAGGAAGGGTCTCAGGATTGGAATGGGAAGGAGTTGGATATCACATCTCATGCTATAGGAAAGGTCTCAGGTTTGGTATAAGCAGTGAGATATCACATCTCATGCTATAGGAAGTGTCTCATGATTGGAATGGGAAGGAGTTGGATATCACATCTCATGTTATAGGAAGGATCTCAGGTTTGGTATAAGCATTGAGATATCACATCTCTGCTATCGGAAGGGTCTCAGGATTGGAATGGGAAGGAGTTGGATATTCCCATCTCATGTTATAGGAAGGGTCTCAGGTTTGGTATTAGAAGCATTGAGACATCACATCTCATGCTATAGGAAGGGTCTCAGGATTGGAATGGGAAGGACTTGGATATCACATCTCATGCTATAGGGAGGGTCTCAAGTTTGATATTAGAAGCATTGAGATATCACATCTCATGATATCGGAAGGGTCTCAGGATTGGAATGGGAAGGAGTTGGATATCACATCTCATGATAAAAGAAGGGTCTAAGGTTTGGAAGGGGAAGGATTTGGATATCACATCTCATGTTATAGGGCGGGTCTCAGGTTTGGTATTAGAAGCATTGAGATATCAAGTCTCATGGTATAGGAAGGGTCTCAGAATTGGAATTGGAAGGAGTTGGATATCACATCTCAAGCTATAGGAAGGGTCTCAGGATTGGAATGGGAAGGAGTTTGATATCACATCTCATGCCATAGTATGGGTCTCAGGTTTGGTATAAGCATTGGGATATCACATCTCATGCTATCGGAAGGGTATCAGGATTGGATTTGGAAGGAGTTGGATATCCCATCTCATGCTATAGAAAGGGTCTCAGGTTGGAATGGGAAGGAGTTGGATATCACATCTCATGTTATAGGAAGGGTCTCGGGATTGGAATGGGAAGGACTTGGATATCACATCTCATGCTATAGGAAGGCTCTCAGGTTTGGAAGGGGAAAGAGTTGGATATCACATTTCATGTTAGAGGTAGGATCTCAGGTTTGGTATTAGAGGCATTGAGATATCACATCTCATGCTATCAGAAGGGTCTCAGGATTGGAATGGGAAGGAGTTGGATATCACATCTTATGCTAAAGGGAGGGTCTCAGGTTTGGAAGGGGAAGGATTTGGATATCACATCTCATGTTATAAGAAGGAGCTCAGGTTTGGTATTAGAAGTATTGAGATATCACATCTCATGCTATCAGAAGGATCTCAGGTTTGGTATTAGAAGCATTGAGATATCACATCTCATGCTATCAGAAGGGTCTCAGGATTGGAATGGGAAGGAGTTGGATATCACATCTCATTCTAAAGGGAGGGTCTCAGGTTTGGAAGGGGAAGGATTTGGATATCACATCTCATGTTATCGGAAGGATCTCAGGTTTGGTATTAGAAGTATTGAGATATCACATCTCATGCTATAGGAAGGGTCTCAGGATTGGAATGGGAAGGAGTTGGATATCACATCTCAAGCTATAGAAAGGGTCTCAGGTTTGGTATAAGCATTGAGATATCACATCACATGCTATAGGAAGGGTCTCAGGATTGGAATGGGAAGGTGTTGTATATGACATCTCATGTCATAGGAAGGGTCTCAGGTTTGGCATAAGCATTGAGATATCACATCACATGCTATAGGAAGGGTCTCAGGATTGGAATGGGAAGGACTTGGATATCACATCTCATGCTATAGGCAGGGTCTCAGGTTTGGAAAGGGAAGGAGTTGGATATCACATTTCATGTTAGAGGTAGGATATCAGGTTTGGTATTAGAGGCATTGAGATATCACATCTCATGCTATCAGAAGGGTCTCAGGATTGGAATGGGAAGGAGTTGGATATCACATCTCATGCTAAAGGGAGGGTCTCAGGTTTGGAAGGGAAAGGATTTGGATATCACATCTCATGTTATAGGAAGGATCTCAGGTTTGGTATTAGAGGCATTGAGATATCACATCTCATGCTATCATAAGGGTCTCAGGATTGGAATGGGAAGGAGTTGGATATCACATCTCATGCTAAAGGGAGGGTCTCAGGTTTGGAAGGGGAAGAATTTGGATATCACATCACATGTTATAGGAAGGATCTCGGGTTTGGTATTAGAAGCATTGAGATATCACATCTCATGCTATCGGAAGGGTCTCAGGATTGGAATGGGAAGGAGTTGGAAATCACATCTCATGCTATAGGAAGGGTCTCAGGTTTGGAACGGGAAGGAGTTGGATATCACATCTCATGTTATAGGAAGAGTCTCAGGTTTGGTATAAGCATTGAGATATCACATCTCTGCAATCGGAAATGTCTCAGGATTGGGATGGGAAGGAGTTGGATATCACATCTCATGCTATAGGAAGGGTCTCAGGTTTGGAACGGGAAGGAGTTGGATATCAAATCTCATGCTATAGGAAGGCTCTCAGGTTTGGAAGGGGAAAGAGTTGGATATCACATTTCATGTTAGAGGTAGGATCTCAGGTTTGGTATTAGAGGCATTGAGATATCACATCTCATGCTATCAGAAGGGTCTCAGGATTGGAATGGGAAGGAGTTGGATATCACATCTCATGCTAAAGGGAGGGTCTCAGGTTTGGAAGGGGAAGGATTTGGATATCACATCTCATGTTATAAGAAGGAGCTCAGGTTTGGTATTAGAAGCATTGAGATATCACATCTCATGCTATCGGAAGGATCTCAGGTTTGGTATTAAAAGCATTGAGATATCACATCTCATGCTATCAGAAGGGTCTCAGGATTAGAATGGGAAGGAGTTGGATATCACATCTCATGCTAAAGGGAGGGTCTCAGGTTTGGAAGGGGAAGGATCTGGATATCACATCTCATGTTATCGGAAGGATCTCAGGTTTGGTATTAGAAGTATTGAGATATCACATCTCATGCTATCGGAAGGGTCTCAGGATTGGAATGGGAAGGAGTTGGATATCATATCTCAAGCTATAGGAAGGGTCTCAGGCTTGGTATAAGCATTGAGATATCACATCACATGCTATAGGAAGGGTCTCAGGATTGGAATGGGAAGGAGTTGTATATGACATCTCATGCCATAGGAAGGGTCTCAGGTTTGGTATAAGCATTGAGATATCACATCACATGCTATAGGAAGGGTCTCAGGATTGGAATGGGAAGGACTTGGATATCACATCTCATGCTATAGGCAGGGTCTCAGGTTTGGAAAGGGAAGGAGTTGGATATCACATTTCATGTTAGAGGTAGGATATCAGGTTTGGTATTAGAGGCATTGAGATATCACATCTCATGCTATCAGAAGGGTCTCAGGATTGGAATGGGAAGGAGTTGGATATCACATCTCATGCTAAAGGGAGGGTCTCAGGTTTGGAAGGGGAAGGATTTGGATATCACATCTCATGTTATAGGAAGGATCTCAGGTTTGGTATTAGAGGCATTGAGATATCACATTTCATGCTATCATAAGGGTCTCAGGATTGGAATGGGAAGGAGTTGGATATCACATCTCATGTTATAGGAAGGATCTCAGGTTTGGTATAAGCATTGAGATATCACATCTCTGCTATCGGAAGGGTCTCAGGATTGGAATGGGAAGGAGTTGGATATCACATCTCATGCTATAGGAAGAGTCTCAGGATTGGAATGGGAAGGAGTTGGATATCACATCTCATGATAAAGGAAGGGTCTAAGGTTTGGAAGGGGAAGGATTTGGATATCACATCTCATGTTATAGGACGGGTCTCAGGTTTGGTATTAGAAGCATTGAGATATCAAGTCTCATTGTATAGGAAGGGTCTCAGAATTGGAATGGGAAGGAGTTGGATATCACATCTCAAGCTATAGGAAGGGTCACAGGATTGGAATGGGAAGGAGTTTGATATCACATCTCATGCCATAGTATGGGTCTCAGGTTTGGTAGAAGCATTGGGATATCACATCTCATGCTATCGGAAGGGTATCAGGATTGGATTTGGAAGGAGTTGGATATCCCATCTCATGCTATAGGAAGGGTCTCAGGTTGGAATGGGAAGGAGTTGGATATCACATCTCATGTTATAGGAAGGGTCTCAGGATTGGAATGGGAAGGACTTGGATATCACATCTCATGCTATAGGAAGGCTCTCAGGTTTGCAACGGGAAAGAGTTGGATATCACATTTCATGTTAGAGGTAGGATCTCAGGTTTGGTATTAGAGGCATTGAGATATCACATCTCATGCTATCAGAAGAGTCTCAGAATTGGAATGGGAAGGAGTTGGATATCACATCTCATGCCATAGTATGGGTCTCAGGTTTGGTAGAAGCATTGGGATATCACATCTCATGCTATCGGAAGGATTTCAGGATTGGATTTGGAAGGAGTTGGATATCCCATCTCATGCAATAGGAAGGGTCTCAGGTTGGAATGGGAAGGAGTTTGATATCACATCTCATGCCATAGTATGGGTCTCAGGTTTGGTAGAAGCATTGGGATATCACATCTCATGCTATCGGAAGGGTATCAGGATTGGATTTGGAAGGAGTTGGATATCCCATCTCATGCTATAGGAAGGGTCTCAGGTTGGAATGGGAAGGAGTTGGATATCACATCTCATGTTATAGGAAGGGTCTCAGGATTGGAATGGAAAGGACTTGGATATCATATCTCATGCTATAGGAAGGCTCTCAGGTTTGGAAGGGGAAGGAGTTGGATATCACATCTCAAGCTATAGGAACGGTCTCAGGTTTGGTATAAGCATTGAGATATCACATCTCATGCTATAGGAATGGTCTCAGGATTGGAATGGGAAGGAGTTGGATATCACATCTCATGTTAGAGGAAAGATCTCAGGTTTGGTATTAGAAGCATTGAGATATCACATCTCATGCTATAAGCAGGGTCTCAGGATTGGAATGGGAAGGAGTTGTATATGGCATCTCATGCCATAGGAAGGGTCTCAGGTTTGGTATAAGCATTGAGATATCACATCTCATGCTATAGGAAGGGTCTCAGGATTGGAATGGGAAGGACTTGGATATCACATCTCATGCTATAGGCAGGATCTCAGGTTTGGAAAGGGAAGGAGTTGGATATCATATTTCATGTTAGAGGTAGGATCTCAGGTTTGGTATTAGAGGCATTGAGATATCACATCTCATGCTATCAGAAGGGTCTCAGGATTGGAATGGGAAGGAGTTGGATATCACATCTCATGCTAAAGGGAGGGTCTCAGGTTTGGAAGGGGAAGGATTTGGATATCACATCTCATGTTATAGGAAGGATCTCAGGTTTGGTATTAGAAGCATTGAGATATCACATCTCATGCTATCGGAAGGGTCTAAGGATTGGAATGGGAAGGAGTTGGATATCACATCTTATGCTATAGGAAGGGTCTCAGGTTTGGAACGGGAAGGAGTTGGATATCATATCTCATGTTATAGGAAGAGTCTCAGGTTTGGTATAAGCATTGAGATATCACATCTCTGCAATCGGAAGTGTCTCAGGATTGGGATGGGAAGGAGTTGGATATCACATCTCATGCTATAGGAAGGGTCTCAGGTTTGGAACGGGAAGGAGTTGGATATCCCATCTCATGTTATAGGACGGGTCTCAGGTTTGGTATTAGAAGCATTGAGATATCACATCGCATGCTGTAGGAAGGGTCTCAGGATTGGAATGGGAAGGAGTTGGATATTAAATTCTTGCTATAGGAAGGGTGTCATGTTTGGAATGGGAAGGAGTTGGATATCACATATGCTATAGGAAGGGTCTCAGGTTTGGAACGGGAAGAAGTTGGATATCACATCTCATGCTATAGGAAGGGTCTCAGGTTTGGAATAAGCATTGAGATATCACATCTCTGCTATCGGAAGTGTCTCAGGATTGGAATGGGAAGGAGTTGGATATCACATCTCATGTTATAGGACGGGTCTCAGGTTTGTTACTAGAATCATTGAGATATCATATTGTATGCTGTAGGAAGGGTCTAAGGATTGGAATGGGAAGGTCTTGGATATCACATCTCATGCTATAGGTAGGCTCTCAGGTTTGGAAAGGGAAGGAGTTGGATATGACATTTCATGTTAGAGGAAGGATTTCAGCTTTGGTATTAGAGGCATTCAGATATCACATCTCATGCTATAGGAAGGGTCTCAGGATTGGAATGGGAAGGACTTAGATATCACATATCATGCTATAGGGAGGGTCTCATGTTTGGAATGGGAAGGAGTTGGATATCACATGCTATAGGAAGGGTCTCAGGTTTGGAACGGGAAGGAGTTGGATATCACATCTCATGCTATAGGAAGGGTCTCAGGTTTGGAATAAGCATTGAGATATCACATCTCTGCTATCGGAAGTGTCTCAGGATTGGAATGGGAAGGAGTTGGATATCACATCTCATGTTATAGGACGGGTCTCAGGTTTGTTATTAGAATCATTGAGATATCATATTGTATGCTGTAGGAAGGGTCTAAGGATTGGAATGGGAAGGTCTTGGATATCACATCTCATGCTATATGTAGGCTCTCAGGTTTGGAAAGGGAAGGAGTTGGATATCACATTTCATGTTAGAGGAAGGATCTCAGATTTGGTATTAGAGGCATTGAGATATCACATCTAATGCTATAGGAAGGGTCTCAGGATTGGAATGGGAAGGAGTTGGATATCACATCTCATGCTATAGGAAGGGTCTCAGGTTTGGTAAGAACATTGAGATATCACATCTCATGCTATAGGAAGGGTCTCAGGATTGGAATGGGAAGGAGTTGGATATCACATCTGATGTTATAGGAAGGATCTCAGGTTTGGTATTAGAAGCATTGAGACATCACATCTCATGCTATAGGAAGGGTCTCAGGATTGGTATAAGCATTGAGATATCACATCTCTGCTATCGGAAGGGTCTCAGGATTGGAATGGGAAGGAGTTGGATATCCCATCTCATGTTATAGGAAGAGTCTCAGGTTTGGTATTAGAAGCATTGAGATATCACATCTCATGCTATAGGAATGGTCTCAGGATTGGAATGGGAAGGAGTTTGATATCACATCTCATGCCATGTATGGGTCTCAGGTTTGGTATAAGCATTGAGATATCACATCTCTGCAATCGGAAGTGTCTCAGGATTGGGATGGGAAGGAGTTGGATATCACATCTCATGCTATAGGAAGGGTCTCAGGTTTGGAACGGGAAGGAGTTGGATATCCCATCTCATGTTATAGGACGGGTCTCAGGTTTGGTATTAGAAGCATTGAGATATCACATCGCATGCTGTAGGAAGGGTCTCAGGATTGGAATGGGAAGGAGTTGGATATTAAATTCTTGCTATAGGAAGGGTGTCATGTTTGGAATGGGAAGGAGTTGGATATCACATATGCTATAGGAAGGGTCTCAGGTTTGGAACGGGAAGAAGTTGGATATCACATCTCATGCTATAGGAAGGGTCTCAGGTTTGGAATAAGCATTGAGATATCACATCTCTGCTATCGGAAGTGTCTCAGGATTGGAATGGGAAGGAGTTGGATATCACATCTCATGTTATAGGACGGGTCTCAGGTTTGTTACTAGAATCATTGAGATATCATATTGTATGCTGTAGGAAGGGTCTAAGGATTGGAATGGGAAGGTCTTGGATATCACATCTCATGCTATAGGTAGGCTCTCAGGTTTGGAAAGGGAAGGAGTTGGATATGACATTTCATGTTAGAGGAAGGATTTCAGCTTTGGTATTAGAGGCATTCAGATATCACATCTCATGCTATAGGAAGGGTCTCAGGATTGGAATGGGAAGGACTTAGATATCACATATCATGCTATAGGGAGGGTCTCATGTTTGGAATGGGAAGGAGTTGGATATCACATGCTATAGGAAGGGTCTCAGGTTTGGAACGGGAAGGAGTTGGATATCACATCTCATGCTATAGGAAGGGTCTCAGGTTTGGAATAAGCATTGAGATATCACATCTCTGCTATCGGAAGTGTCTCAGGATTGGAATGGGAAGGAGTTGGATATCACATCTCATGTTATAGGACGGGTCTCAGGTTTGTTATTAGAATCATTGAGATATCATATTGTATGCTGTAGGAAGGGTCTAAGGATTGGAATGGGAAGGTCTTGGATATCACATCTCATGCTATAGGTAGGCTCTCAGGTTTGGAAAGGGAAGGAGTTGGATATCACATTTCATGTTAGAGGAAGGATCTCAGATTTGGTATTAGAGGCATTGAGATATCACATCTAATGCTATAGGAAGGGTCTCAGGATTGGAATGGGAAGGAGTTGGATATCACATCTCATGCTATAGGAAGGGTCTCAGGTTTGGTAAGAACATTGAGATATCACATCTCATGCTATAGGAAGGGTCTCAGGATTGGAATGGGAAGGAGTTGGATATCACATCTGATGTTATAGGAAGGATCTCAGGTTTGGTATTAGAAGCATTGAGACATCACATCTCATGCTATAGGAAGGGTCTCAGGATTGGTATAAGCATTGAGATATCACATCTCTGCTATCGGAAGGGTCTCAGGATTGGAATGGGAAGGAGTTGGATATCCCATCTCATGTTATAGGAAGAGTCTCAGGTTTGGTATTAGAAGCATTGAGATATCACATCTCATGCTATAGGAATGGTCTCAGGATTGGAATGGGAAGGAGTTTGATATCACATCTCATGCCATGTATGGGTCTCAGGTTTGGTATAAGCATTGAGATATCACATCTCATGCTATAGGAAGGGTCTCAGGATTGGAATGGGAAGGAGTTGTATATGACATCTCATGCCATAGGAAGGGTCTCAGGTTTGGTATAAGCATTGAGATATCACATCTCTGCTATCGGAAGGGTCTCAGGATTGGAATGGGAAGGAGTTGGATATCCCATCTCATGTTATAGGAAGAGTCTCAGGTTTGGTATTAGAAGCATTGAGATATCACATCTCATGCTATAGGAAGTGTCTCAGGATTGGAATGGGAAGGAGTTTGATATCAAATCTCATGCCATGTATGGGTTTCAGGTTTTGTAGAAGCATTGGGATATCACATCTCATGCTATCGGAAGGGTATCAGGATTGGATTTGGAAGGATTTGGATATCACATTTCATGTTATAGGAAGGATCTCAGGTTTGGTATTAGAAGCATTGAGATATCACATCTCATGCTATCGGAAGGATCTCAGGTTTGGTATTATAGGCATTGAGATATCACATCTCATGCTATCAGAAGGGTCTCAGGATTGGAATGGGAAGGAGTCGGATATCACATCTCATGCTAAAGGGAGGGTCTCAGGTTTGGAAGTGGAAGGATTTGGATATCACATCTCATGTTATAGGAAGGATCTCAGGTTTGGTATTAGAAGCATTGAGATATCACATCTCATGCTATAGGAAGGGTCTCAGGATTGGAAAGGGAAGGAGTTGGATATCACATCTCAAGCTATAGGAAGGGTCAGTAACATGTTACTATTCCAATCCTGAGACTCTTCTGATAGCATGAGATGTGATATCTCAATGCTTCTAATACCAAACCTGAGATCCTTCCGATAGCATGAGATGTGATATCTCAATGCTTCTAATACCAAACCTGAGATCCTTCCTATAACATGAGATGTGATATCCAAATCCTTCCCCTTCCAAACCTGAGACCCTCCCTTTAGCATGAGATGTGATATCTAACTCCTTCCCATTCCATTCCTGAGACCCTTCTGATAGCATGAGATGTGATATCTCAATGCCTCTAATACCAAACCTGAGATCCTACCTCTAACATGAAATGAGATATCCAACTCTTTCCCCTTCCAAACCTGAGAGCCTTCCTATAGCATGAGATGTGATATCCAAGTCCTTCCCATTCCAATACTGAGACCCTTCCTATAGCTTGAGATGTGATATCCAACTCCTTCCCATTCCAATTCTGAGACCCTTCCTATAGCATGAGATGTGATATCTCAATGCTTATACCAAACCTGAGAGCCTACCTATAGCATGAGATGTGATATCCAAGTCCATCCCATTCCAATCCTTAGACCCTTCCTGCAGCATGCGATGTGAATATCTCAATGATTCTAATACCAAACCAGAGACTCTTCCTATAACATGAGATGGGATATCCAACTCCTTCCCATTCCAATTCTGAGACCCTTCCTATACTATGAGACTTGATATCTCAATGCTTCTAATACCAAACCTGAGACCCGTAATATAACATGAGATGTGATATCCAAATCCTTCCCCTTCCAAACCTTAGACCCGTCCTTTATCATGAGATGTGATATCCAACTCCTTCCCATTCCAATCCTGAGACCCTTCCGATATCATGAGATGTGATATCTCAAAGCTTCTAATATCAAACTTGAGACCCTCCCTATAGCATGAGATGTGATATCCAAGTCCTTCCCATTCCAATCCTGAGACCCTTCCTATAGCATGAGATGTGATATCTCAATGCTTCTAATACCAAACCTGAGACCCTTCCTATAACATGAGATGGGAATATCCAACTCCTTCCCATTCCAATCTTGAGACCCTTCCGATAGCAGAGATGTGATATCTCAATGCTTATACCACACCTGAGATCCTTCCTATAACATGAGATGTGATATCCAACTCCTTCCCATTCCAATCCTGAGACACTTCCTATAGCATGAGATGTGATATCTCACTGCTTATACCAAACCTGAGACCCTTCCCATAGCAGGAGATGTGATATCCAACTCCTTCCCATTCCAATCCTCAGACCCTTCCTATAGCATGAAATGTGATATCTCAATGCTTCTAATGTCAAACTTGAGACCCTACCTATAGCATGAGATGTGATATCCAAGTCCTTCCCATTCCAATCCTGAGACACTTCCTATAGCATGAGATGTGATATCTCAATGCTTCTAATACCAAACCTGAGACTCTTCCTATAACATGAGATGGGATATCCAACTCCTTCCAATTCCAATCCTGAGACCCTTTTGATAGCAGAGATGTGATATCTCAATGTTTATACCAAACCTGAGACCCTTCCTACGGCATGAGATGTCATATTCAACTCCTTCCCATTCCAATCCTGAGACCCTTCCTATAGCATGGGATTTGATATCCAACTCCTTCCCATTCCAATCCTGAGACCCTTCCTATAGCATGAGATGTGATGTCTCAATGCTTCTAATACCAAACCTGAGATCCTTCCTATAACATGATATGTGATATCCAACTACTTCCATTCCAATCCTGAGACCCTTCCTATAGCATGAGATGTGATATCTCAATGCTTATACCAAACCTGAGACCCTTCCTATAGCATGAGATGTGATATCCAACTCCTTCCCATTCCAATCCTGAGACCCTTCCTATAGCCTGAGATGTGATATCCAATTCCTTCCCATTCCAATCCTGAGACCCTTCCTATAGCATGAGATGTGATATCTCAATGCTTATACCAAACCTGAGAGCCTACCTATAACATGAGATGTGATATCCAAGTCCATCCCATTCCAATCCTTAGACCCTTCCTACAGCATGCGATGTGATATCTCAATGATTCTAATACCAAAC
Organism: Ambystoma mexicanum; assembly: GCF_040938575.1. Lineage (NCBI taxonomy): Eukaryota > Metazoa > Chordata > Amphibia > Caudata > Ambystomatidae > Ambystoma > Ambystoma mexicanum. The sequence continues at coordinate 11,927,634 of NW_027182477.1, read as the reverse complement.
CAGAGACTCTTCCTATAACATGAGATGGGATATCCAACTCCTTCCCATTCCAATCCTGAGCCGCTTCTGATAGCAGAGATGTGATATCTCAATGCTTATACCAAACCTGAGACCCTTCCTATAACATGAGATGTGATATCCAACTCCTTCCCGTTCCAAACCTGAGACACTAACTATAGCATATGTGATATCCAACTCCTTCCCATTCCAAACATGAGACCCTTCCTATAGCAAGAAAATAATATCCAACTCCTACCCATTCCAATCCTGAGACCCTTCCTATAGCAAGAGATGTGATATCCAAATCCTTCCCATTCCAATCCTGAGACCCTTCCTATAACATGAGATGTGATATCCAACTCCTTCCCATTCCAACCTGAGACACTTCCTATAGCATGAGAAGGGATATCCAACTCCTTCCCAATCCAATCCTGAGACCCTTCCGATAGCAGAGATGTGATATCTCAATGCTTATACCAAACCTGAGACCCTTCCTATGGCATGAGATGTGATATCCAACTCCTTGCCATTCAAATCCTGAGACCCTTCCTATAGCATGAGAAGGGATATCCAACTCCTTCCCAATCCAATCCTGAGACCCTTCCGATAGCAGCGACGTGATATCTCAATGCTTCTACCAAACCTGAGACCCTTCCTACAGCATGCAATATGATATCTCAATGATTCTAATAACAAACCTGAGACCCGTCCTATAACATGAGATGGGATATCCAACTCCTTCCCATTCCAATCCTGAGACTCTTCCGATAGCAGAGATGTGATATCTCAATGCTTATACCAAACCTGAGACCCTTCCTATAACATGAGATGTGATATCCAAATCCTTCTCGTTCCAAACCTGAGACCCTTCCTTTAGCATGACATGTGATATCCAGCTCCTTCCCATTCCAATCCTGAGACACTTCCGATAGCATGAGATGTGATATCTCAATGCTTCTAATATCAAAACTGAGACCCTCCCTATAGCATGATATGTGATATCTAAGTCCTTCCCATTCCAATCCTGAGACCCTCCCTATAGCATGAGATGTGATATCCAACTCCTTCCCATTCCAATCCTGAGACCCTTCCTATAGCATGAGATATGATATCTCAATACTTCTAATACCAAACGTGAGATCCTTCCGATAACATGAGATGTGATATCCAAATCCTTCCCCTTCCAAACCTGAGACCCTCCCTTTAGCATGAAATGTGATATCCAACTCCTTCCTATTCCAATCCTGAGACTCTTCTGATAGCATGAGATGTGATATCTCAATGCTTCTAATACCAAACCTGAGATCCTTCCGATAGCATGAGATGTGATATCTCAATGCTTCTAATACCAAACCTGAGATCCTTCCTATAACATGAGATGTGATATCCAAATCCTTCCCCTTCCAAACCTGAGACCCTCCCTTTAGCATGAGATGTGATATCTAACTCCTTCCCATTCCATTCCTGAGACCCTTCTGATAGCATGAGATGTGATATCTCAATGCCTCTAATACCAAACCTGAGATCCTACCTCTAACATGAAATGAGATATCCAACTCTTTCCCCTTCCAAACCTGAGAGCCTTCCTATAGCATGAGATGTGATATCCAAGTCCTTCCCATTCCAATACTGAGACCCTTCCTATAGCTTGAGATGTGATATCCAACTCCTTCCCATTCCAATTCTGAGACCCTTCCTATAGCATGAGATGTGATATCTCAATGCTTATACCAAACCTGAGAGCCTACCTATAGCATGAGATGTGATATCCAAGTCCATCCCATTCCAATCCTTAGACCCTTCCTACAGCATGCGATGTGAATATCTCAATGATTCTAATACCAAACCAGAGACTCTTCCTATAACATGAGATGGGATATCCAACTCCTTCCCATTCCAATTCTGAGACCCTTCCTATACTATGAGACTTGATATCTCAATGCTTCTAATACCAAACCTGAGACCCGTAATATAACATGAGATGTGATATCCAAATCCTTCCCCTTCCAAACCTTAGACCCTTCCTTTATCATGAGATGTGATATCCAACTCCTTCCCATTCCAATCCTGAGACCCTTCCGATATCATGAGATGTGATATCTCAAAGCTTCTAATATCAAACTTGAGACCCTCCCTATAGCATGAGATGTGATATCCAAGTCCTTCCCATTCCAATCCTGAGACCCTTCCTATAGCATGAGATGTGATATCTCAATGCTTCTAATACCAAACCTGAGACCCTTCCTATAACATGAGATGGGAATATCCAACTCCTTCCCATTCCAATCTTGAGACCCTTCCGATAGCAGAGATGTGATATCTCAATGCTTATACCACACCTGAGATCCTTCCTATAACATGAGATGTGATATCCAACTCCTACACATTCCAATCTTCAGACCCTTCCTATAGCATGAGATGTGATATCTCAATGCTTCTAATGTCAAACTTGAGACCCTACATATAGCATGAGATGTGATATCCAAGTCCTTCCCATTCCAATCCTGAGACACTTCCTATAGCATGAGATGTGATATCTCAATGCTTCTAATACCAAACCTGAGACTCTTCCTATAACATGAGATGGGATATCCAACTCCTTCCCATTCCAATCCTGAGACCGTTTTGATAGCAGAGATGTGATATCTCAATGTTTATACCAAACCTGAGACCCTTCCTACGGCATGAGATGTCATATTCAACTCCTTCCCATTCCAATCCTGAGACCCTTCCTATAGCATGAGATTTGATATCCAACTCCTTCCCATTCCAATCCTGAGACCCTTCCTATAGCATGAGATGTGATGTCTCAATGCTTCTAATACCAAACCTGAGATCCTTCCTATAACATGAGATGTGATATCCAACTCCTTCCATTCCAATCCTGAGATCCTTCCTATAGCATGAGATGTGATATATCAATGCTTATACCAAACCTGAGACCCTTCCTATAGCATGAGATGTGATATCCAACTCCTTCCCATTCCAATCCTGAGACCCTTCCTATAGCCTGAGATGTGATATCCGATTCCTTCCCATTCCAATCCTGAGACCCTTCCTATAGCATGAGATGTGATATCTCAATGCTTATACCAAACCTGAGAGCCTACCTATAACATGAGATGTGATATCCAAGTCCATCCCATTCCAATCCTTAGACCCTTCCTACAGCATGCGATGTGATATCTCAATGATTCTAATACCAAACCAGAGACTCTTCCTATAACATGAGATGGGATATCCAACTCCTTCCCATTCCAATCCTGAGCCGCTTCCGATAGCAGAGATGTGATATCTCAATGCTTATACCAAACCTGAGACCCTTCCTATAACATGAGATGTGATATCCAACTCCTTCCCGTTCCAAACCTGAGACACTAACTATAGCATATGTGATATCCAACTCCTTCCCATTCCAAACATGAGACCCTTCCTATAGCAAGAAAGTAATATCCAACTTCTACCCATTCCAATCCTGAGACCCTTCCTATAGCAAGAGATGTGATATCCAAATCCTTCCCATTCCAATCCTGAGACCCTTCCTATAACATGAGATGTGATATCCAACTTCTTCCCATTCCAACCTGAGACACTTCCTATAGCATGAGAAGGGATATCCAACTCCTTCCCAATCCAATCCTGAGACCCTTCCGATAGCAGAGATGTGATATCTCAATGCTTATACCAAACCTGAGACCCTTCCTATGGCATGAGATGTGATATCCAACTCCTTGCCATTCAAATCCTGAGACCCTTCCTATAGCATGAGAAGGGATATCCAACTCCTTCCCAATCCAATCCTGAGACCCTTCCGATAGCAGCGACGTGATATCTCAATGCTTCTACCAAACCCGAGACCCTTCCTTTAGCATGAGATGTGATATCCAAATCCTTCACATTCCAATCCTGAGACCCTTCCTATAGCATGAGATGTGATATCTCAATGCTTCTAATACCAAACCTGAAATCCTTCCTATAACATGAGATGTGATATCCAATTCCTTCCCATTCCAAACCTGAGACCCTTCCTATTGGATGAGATGTGATATCCAACTCCTTCCCATTCCAACCCTGAGACCCTTCCTATAGCATGAGATGTGATGTCTCAAAGCTTCTAATACCAAACCTGAGATCCTTCCTATAACATGAGATGTGATATCCAACTCCTTCCATTCCAATCCTGAGACCCGTCCTATAGCATGAGATGTGATATTTCAATGCTTATACCAAACCTGAGACCCTTCCTATAGCATGAGATGTGATATCCAACTGCTTCCCATTCCAATCCTGAGACCCTTCCTATAGCATGAGATGTGATATCTCAATGCTTCTAATACCAAACCTGAGATCCTTCCTCTAACATGAAATGTGATATCCAACTCCTTCCCTTTCCAAAACTAAGAGCCTATCTATAGCATGAGATGTGATATCCAAGTCCTTCACATTCCAACCCTTAGACCCTTCCTACAGCATGCAATATGATATCTCAATGATTCTAATAACAAACCTGTGACCTGTCCTATAACATGAGATGGGATATCCAACTCCTTCCCATTCCAATCCTGAGACACTTCTGATAGCAGAGATGTGATATCTCAATGCTTATACCAAACTTGAGACCCTTCCTATAACATGAGATGTGATATCCAAATCCTTCTCGTTCCAAACCTGAGACCTTTCCTTTAGCATGAGATGTGATATCCAGCTCCTTCCCATTCCAATCCTGAGACACTTCCGATAGCATGAGATGTGATATCTCAATGCTTCTAATATCAAAACTGAGACCCTCCCTATAGCATGATATGTGATATCTAAGTCCTTCCCATTCCAATCCTGAGACCCTCCCTATATCATGAGATGTGATATCCAACTCCTTCCCATTCCAATCCTGAGACCCTTCCTATAGCATGAGATATGATATCTCAATACTTCTAATACCAAACGTGAGATCCTTCCGATAACATGAGATTTGATATCCAAATCCTTCCCCTTCCAAACCTGAGACCCTCCCTTTAGCATGAAATGTGATATCCAACTCCTTCCTATTCCAATCCTGAGACTCTTCTGATAGCATGAGATGTGATATCTCAATGCTTCTAATACCAAACCTGAGATCCTTCCGATAGCATGAGATGTGATATCTCAATGCTTCTAATACCAAACCTGAGATCCTTCCTATAACATGAGATGTGATATCCAAATCCTTCCCCTTCCAAACCTGAGACCCTCCCTTTAGCATAAGATGTGATATCTAACTCCTTCCCATTCCATTCCTGAGACCCTTCTGATAGCATGAGATGTGATATCTCAATGCCTCTAATACCAAACCTGAGATCCTACCTCTAACATGAAATGAGATATCCAACTCTTTCCCCTTCCAAACCTGAGAGCCTTCCTATAGCATGAGATGTGATATCCAAGTCCTTCCCATTCCAATACTGAGACCCTTCCTATAGCTTGAGATGTGATATCCAACTCCTTCCCATTCCAATTCTGAGACCCTTCCTATAGCATGAGATGTGATATCTCAATGCTTATACCAAACCTGAGAGCCTACCTATAGCATGAGATGTGATATCCAAGTCCATCCCATTCCAATCCTTAGACCCTTCCTACAGCATGCGATGTGAATATCTCAATGATTCTAATACCAAACCAGAGACTCTTCCTGACATATACATGTCAGGACATGAGATGGGATATCCAACTCCTTCCCATTCCAATTCTGAGACCCTTCCTATACTATGAGACTTGATATCTCAATGCTTCTAATACAAAACCTGTGACCCGTAATATAACATGAGATGTGATATCCAAATCCTTCCCCTTCCAAACCTTAGACCCGTCCTTTATCATGAGATGTGATATCCAACTCCTTCACATTCCAATCCTGAGACCCTTCCGATATCATGAGATGTGATATCTCAAAGCTTCTAATATCAAACTTGAGACCCTCCCTATAGCATGAGATGTGATATCCAAGTCCTTCCCATTCCAATCCTGAGACCCTTCCTATAGCATGAGATGTGATATCTCAATGCTTCTAATACCAAACCTGAGACCCTTCCTATAACATGAGATGCGAATATCCAACTCCTTCCCATTCCAATCTTGAGACCCTTCCGATAGCAGAGATGTGATATCTCAATGCTTATACCACACCTGAGATCCTTCCTATAACATGAGATGTGATATCCAACTCCTTCCCATTCCAATCCTGAGACACTTCCTATAGCATGAGATGTGATATAACACTGCTTATACCAAACCTGAGACCCTTCCCATAGCAGGAGATGTGATATCCAACTCCTTCCCATTCCAATCCTCAGACCCTTCCTATAGCATGAGATGTGATATCTCAATGCTTCTAATGTCAAACTTGAGACCCTACCTATAGCATGAGATGTGATATCCAAGTCCTTCCCATTCCAATCCTGAGACACTTCCTATAGCATGAGATGTGATATCTCAATGCTTCTAATACCAAACCTGAGACTCTTCCTATAACATGAGATGGGATATCCAACTCCTTCCAATTCCAATCCTGAGACCCTTTTGATAGCAGAGATGTGATATCTCAATGTTTATACCAAACCTGAGACCCTTCCTACGGCATGAGATGTCATATTCAACTCCTTCCCATTCCAATCCTGAGACCCTTCCTATAGTATGAGATTTGATATCCAACTCCTTCCCATTCCAATCCTGAGACCCTTCCTATAGCATGAGATGTGATGTCTCAATGCTTCTAATACCAAACCTGAGATCCTTCCTATAACAGGAGATGTGATATCCAACTCCTTCCATTCCAATCCTGAGACCCTTCCTATAGCATGAGATGTGATATCTCAATGCTTATACCAAACCTGAGACCCTTCCTATAGCATGAGATGTGATATCCAACTCCTTCCCATTCCAATCCTGAGACCCTTCCTATAGCCTGAGATGTGATATCCAATTCCTTCCCATTCCAATCCTGAGACCCTTCCTATAGCATGAGATGTGATATCTCAATGCTTATACCAAACCTGAGAGCCTACCTATAACATGAGATGTGATATCCAAGTCCATCCCATTCCAATCCTTAGACCCTTCCTACAGCATGCGATGTGATATCTCAATGATTCTAATACCAAACCAGAGACTCTTCCTATAACATGAGATGGGATATCCAACTCCTTCCCATTCCAATCCTGAGCCGCTTCCGATAGCAGAGATGTGATATCTCAATGCTTATACCAAACCTGAGACCCTTCCTATAACATGAGATGTGATATCCAACTCCTTCCCGTTCCAAACCTGAGACACTAACTATAGCATATGTGATATCCAACTCCTTCCCATTCCAAACATGAGACCCTTCCTATAGCAAGAAAGTAATATCCAACTCCTACCCATTCCAATCCTGAGACCCTTCCTATAGCAAGAGATGTGATATCCAAATCCTTCCCATTCCAATCCTGAGACCCTTCCTATAACATGAGATGTGATATCCAACTCCTTCCCATTCCAACCTGAGACACTTCCTATAGCATGAGAAGGGATATCCAACTCCTTCCCAATCCAATCCTGAGACCCTTCCGATAGCAGAGATGTGATATCTCAATGCTTATACCAAACCTGAGACCCTTCCTATGGCATGAGATGTGATATCCAACTCCTTGCCATTCAAATCCTGAGACCCTTCCTATAGCATGAGAAGGGATATCCAACTCCTTCCCAATCCAATCCTGAGACCCTTCCGATAGCAGCGACGTGATATCTCAATGCTTCTATCAAACCTGAGACCCTTCCTTTAGCATGAGATGTGATATCCAAATCCTTCACATTCCAATCCTGAGACCCTTCCTATAGCATGAGATGTGATATCTCAATGCTTCTAATACCAAACCTGAGATCCTTCCTATAACATGAGATGTGATATCCATTTCCTTCCCATTCCAAACCTGAGACCCTTCCTATTGGATGAGATGTGATATCCAACTCCTTCCTATTCCAACCCTGACACCCTTCCTATAGCATGAGATGTGATGTCTCAATGCTTCTAATACCAAACCTGTATTCCTTCCTATAACATGAGATGTGATATCCAACTCCTTCCATTCCAATCCTGAGACCCGTCCTATAGCATGAGATGTGATATCTCAATGCTTATACCAAACCTGAGACCCTTCCTATAGCATGAGATGTCATATCCAACTGCTTCCCATTCCAATCCTGAGACCCTTCCTATAGCATGAGATGTGATATCTCAATGCTTCTAATACCAAACCTGAGATCCTTCCTCTAACATGAAATGTGATATCCAACTCCTTCCCTTTCCAAACCTAAGAGCCTATCTATAGCATGAGATGTGATATCCAAGTCCTTCACATTCCAACCCTTAGACCCTTCCTACAGCATGCAATATGATATCTCAATGATTCTAATAACAAACCTGAGACCCGTCCTATAACATGAGATGGGATATCCAACTCCTTCCCATTCCAATCCTGAGACACTTCCGATAGCAGAGATGTGATATCTCAATGCTTATACCAAACCTGAGACCCTTCCTATAACATGAGATGTGATATCCAAATCCTTCTCGTTCCAAACCTGAGACCCTTCCTTTAGCATGAGATGTGATATCCAGCTCCTTCCCATTCCAATCCTGAGACACTTCCGATAGCATGAGATGTGATATCTCAATGCTTCTAATATCAAAACTGAGACCCTCCCTATAGCATGATATGTGATATCTAAGTCCTTCCCATTCCAATCCTGAGACCCTCCCTATAGCATGAGATGTGATATCTAACTCCTTCCCATTCCAATCCTGAGACCCTTCCTATAGCATGAGATATGATATCTCAATACTTCTAATACCAAACGTGAGATCCTTCCGATAACATGAGATGTGATATCCAAATCCTTCCCCTTCCAAACCTGAGACCCTCCCTTTAGCATGAAATGTGATATCCAACTCCTTCCTATTCCAATCCTGAGACTCTTCTGATAGCATGAGATGTGATATCTCAATGCTTCTAATACCAAACCTGAGATCCTTCCGATAGCATGAGATGTGATATCTCAATGCTTCTAATACCAAACCTGAGATCCTTCCTATAACATGAGATGTGATATCCAAATCCTTCCCCTTCCAAACCTGAGACCCTCCCTTTAGCATGAGATGTGATATCTAACTCCTTCCCATTCCATTCCTGAGACCCTTCTGATAGCATGAGATGTGATATCTCAATGCCTCTAATACCAAACCTGAGATCCTACCTCTAACATGAAATGAGATATCCAACTCTTTCCCCTTCCAAACCTGAGAGCCTTCCTATAGCATGAGATGTGATATCCAGGTCCTTCCCATTCCAATACTGAGACCCTTCCTATAGCTTGAGATGTGATATCCAACTCCTTCCCATTCCAATTCTGAGACCCTTCCTATAGCATGAGATGTGATATCTCAATGCTTATACCAAACCTGAGAGCCTACCTATAGCATGAGATGTGATATCCAAGTCCATCCCATTCCAATCCTTAGACCCTTCCTACAGCATGCGATGTGAATATCTCAATGATTCTAATACCAAACCAGAGACTCTTCCTATAACATGAGATGGGATATCCAACTCCTTCCCATTCCAATTCTGAGACCCTTCCTATACTATGAGACTTGATATCTCAATGCTTCTAATACCAAACCTGAGACCCGTAATATAACATGAGATGTGATATCCAAATCCTTCCCCTTCCAAACCTTAGACCCTTCCTTTATCATGAGATGTGATATCCAACTCCTTCCCATTCCAATCCTGAGACCCTTCCGATTTCATGAGATGTGATATCTCAAAGCTTCTAATATCAAACTTGAGACCCTCCCTATAGCATGAGATGTGATATCCAAGTCCTTCCCATTCCAATCCTGAGACCCTTCCTATAGCATGAGATGTGATATCTCAATGCTTCTAATACCAAACCTGAGACCGTTCCTATAACATGAGATGGGAATATCCAACTCCTTCCCATTCCAATCTTGAGACCCTTCCGATAGCAGAGATGTGATATCTCAATGCTTATACCACACCTGAGATCCTTCCTATAACATGAGATGTGATATCCAACTCCTTCCCATTCCAATCCTGAGACACTTCCTATAGCATGAGATGTGATATCTCACTGCTTATACCAAACCTGAGACCCTTCCCATAGCAGGAGATGTGATATCCAACTCCTTCCCATTCCAATCCTCAGACCCTTCCTATAGCATGAGATGTGATATCTCAATGCTTCTAATGTCAAACTTGAGACCCTACCTATAGCATGAGATGTGATATCCAAGTCCTTCCCATTCCAATCCTGAGACACTTCCTATAGCATGAGATGTGATATCTCAATGCTTCTAATACCAAACCTGAGACTCTTCCTATAACATGAGATGGGATATCCAACTCCTTCCAATTCCAATCCTGAGACCCTTTTGATAGCAGAGATGTGATATCTCAATGTTTATACCAAACCTGAGACCCTTCCTACGGCATGAGATGTCATATTCAACTCCTTCCCATTCCAATCCTGAGACCCTTCCTATAGCATGAGATTTGATATCCAACTCCTTCCCATTCCAATCCTGAGACCCTTCCTATAGCATGAGATGTGATGTCTCAATGCTTCTAATACCAAACCTGAGATCCTTCCTATAACATGAGATGTGATATCCAACTCCTTCCATTCCAATCCTGAGACCCTTCCTATAGCATGAGATGTGATATCTCAATGCTTATACCAAACCTGAGACCCTTCCTATAGCATGAGATGTGATATCCAACTCCTTCCCATTCCAATCCTGAGACCCTTCCTATAGCCTGAGATGTGATATCCAATTCCTTCCCATTCCAATCCTGAGACCCTTCCTATAGCATGAGATGTGATATCTCAATGCTTATACCAAACCTGAGAGCCTACCTATAATATGAGATGTGATATCCAAGTCCATCCCATTCCAATCCTTAGACCCTTCCTACAGCATGCGATGTGATATCTCAATGATTCTAATACCAAACCAGAGACTCTTCCTATAACATGAGATGGGATATCCAACTCCTTCCCATTCCAATCCTGAGCCGCTTCCGATAGCAGAGATGTGATATCTCAATGCTTATACCAAACCTGAGACCCTTCCTATAACATGAGATGTGATATCCAACTCCTTCCCGTTCCAAACCTGAGACACTAACTATAGCATATGTGATATCCAACTCCTTCCCATTCCAAACATGAGACCCTTCCTATAGCAAGAAAGTAATATCCAACTCCTACCCATTCCAATCCTGAGACCCTTCCTATAGCAAGAGATGTGATATCCAAATCCTTCCCATTCCAATCCTGAGACCCTTCCTATAACATGAGATGTGATATCCAACTCCTTCCCATTCCAACCTGAGACACTTCCTATAGCATGAGAAGGGATATCCAACTCCTTCCCAATCCAATCCTGAGACCCTTCCGATAGCAGAGATGTGATATCTCAATGCTTATACCAAACCTGAGACCCTTCCTATGGCATGAGATGTGATATCCAACTCCTTGCCATTCAAATCCTGAGACCCTTCCTATAGCATGAGAAGGGATATCCAACTCCTTCCCAATCCAATCCTGAGACCCTTCCGATAGCAGCGACGTGATATCTCAATGCTTCTACCAAACCTGAGACCCTTCCTTTAGCATGAGATGTGATATCCAAATCCTTCACATTCCAATCCTGAGACCCTTCCTATAGCATGAGATGTGATATCTCAATGCTTCTAATACCAAACCTGAGATCCTTCCTATAACATGAGATGTGATATCCAATTCCTTCCCATTCCAAACCTGAGACCCTTCCTATTGGATGAGATGTGATATCCAACTCCTTCCCATTCCAACCCTGAGACCCTTCCTATAGCATGAGATGTGATGTCTCAATGCTTCTAATACCAAACCTGAGATCCTTCCTATAACATGAGATGTGATATCCAAATCCTTCCATTCCAATCCTGAGACCCGTCCTATAGCATGAGATGTGATATCTCAATGCTTATACCAAACCTGAGACCCTTCCTATAGCATACGTCATATCCAACTGCTTCCCATTCCAATCCTGAGACCCTTCCTATAGCATAAGATGTGATATCTCAATGCTTCTAATACCAAACCTGAGATCCTTCCTCTAACATGAAATGTGATATCCAACTCCTTCCCTTTCCAAACCTAAGAGCCTATCTATAGCATGAGATGTGATATCCAAGTCCTTCACATTCCAACCCTTAGACCCTTCCTACAGCATGCAATATGATATCTCAATGATTCTAATAACAAACCTGAGACCCGTCCTATAACATGAGATGGGATATCCAACTCCTTCCCATTCCAATCCTGAGACACTTCCGATAGCAGAGATGTGATATCTCAATGCTTATACCAAACCTGAGACCCTTCCTATAACATGAGATGTGATATCCAAATCCTTCTCGTTCCAAACCTGAGACCCTTCCTTTAGCATGAGATGTGATATCCAGCTCCTTCCCATTCCAATCCTGAGACACTTCCGATAGCATGAGATGTGATATCTCAATGCTTCTAATATCAAAACTGAGACCCTCCCTATAGCATGATATGTGATATCTAAGTCCTTCCCATTCCAATCCTGAGACCCTCCCTATAGCATGAGATGTGATATCCAACTCCTTCCCATTCCAATCCTGAGACCCTTCCTATAGCATGAGATATGATATCTCAATACTTCTAATACCAAACGTGAGATCCTTCCGATAACATGAGATGTGATATCCAAATCCTTCCCCTTCCAAACCTGAGACCCTCCCTTTAGCATGAAATGTGATATCCAACTCCTTCCTATTCCAATCCTGAGACTCTTCTGATAGCATGAGATGTGATATCTCAATGCTTCCAATACCAAACCTGAGATCCTTCCGATAGCATGAGATGTGATATCTCAATGCTTCTAATACCAAACCTGAGATCCTTCCTATAACATGAGATGTGATATCCAAATCCTTCCCCTTCCAAACCTGAGACCCCCCCTTTAGCATGAGATGTGATATCTAACTCCTTCCCATTCCATTCCTGAGACCCTTCTGATAGCATGAGATGTGATATCTCAATGCCTCTAATACCAAACCTGAGATCATACCTCTAACATGAAATGGGATATCCAACTCTTTCCCCTTCCAAACCTGAGAGCCTTCCTATAGCATGAGATGTGATATCCAAGTCCTTCCCATTCCAATACTGAGACCCTTCCTATAGCTTGAGATGTGATATCCAACTCCTTCCCATTCCAATTCTGAGACCCTTCCTATAGCATGAGATGTGATATCTCAATGCTTATACCAAACCTGAGAGCCTACCTATAGCATGAGATGTGATATCCAAGTCCATCCCATTCCAATCCTTAGACCCTTCCTACAGCATGCAATGTGAATATCTCAATGATTCTAATACCAAACCAGAGACTCTTCCTATAACATGAGATGGGATATCCAACTCCTTCCCATTCCAATTATGAGACCCTTCCTATACTATGAGACTTGATATCTCAATGCTTCTAATACCAAACCTGAGACCCGTAATATAACATGAGATGTGATATCCAAATCCTTCCCCTTCCAAACCTTAGACCCTTCCTTTATCATGAGATGTGATATCCAACTCCTTCCCATTCCAATCCTGAGACCCTTCCGATATCATGAGATGTGATATCTCAAAGCTTCTAATATCAAACTTGAGACGCTCCCTATAGCAGGAGATGTGATATCCAAGTCCTTCCCATTCCAATCCTGAGACCCTTCCTATAGCATGAGATGTGATATCTCAATGCTTCTAATACCAAACCTGAGACCCTTCCTATAACATGAGATGGGAATATCCAACTCCTTCCCATTCCAATCTTGAGACCCTTCCGATAGCAGAGATGTGATATCTCAATGCTTATACCACACCTGAGATCCTTCCTATAACATGAGATGTGATATCCAACTCCTTCCCATTCCAATCCTGAGACACTTCCTATAGCATGAGATGTGATATCTCACTGCTTATACCAAACCTGAGACCCTTCCCATAGCAGGAGATGTGATATCCAACTCCTTCCCATTCCAATCCTCAGACCCTTCCTATAGCATGAGATGTGATATCTCAATGCTTCTAATGTCAAACTTGAGACCCTACCTATAGCATGAGATGTGATATCCAAGTCCTTCCCATTCCGATCCTGAGACACTTCCTATAGCATGAGATGTGATATCTCAATGCTTCTAATACCAAACCTGAGACTCTTCCTATAACATGAGATGGGATATCCAACTCCTTCCAATTCCAATCCTGAGACCCTTTTGATAGCAGAGATGTGATATCTCAATGTTTATACCAAACCTGAGACCCTTCCTACGGCATGAGATGTCATATTCAACTCCTTCCCATTCCAATCCTGAGACCCTTCCTATAGCATGAGATGTGATGTCTCAATGCTTCTAATACCAAACCTGAGATCCTTCCTATAACATGAGATGTGATATCCAACTCCTTCCATTCCAATCCTGAGACCCTTCCTATAGCATGAGATGTGATATCTCAATGCTTATACCAAACCTGAGACCCTTCCTATAGCATGAGATGTGATATCCAACTCCTTCCCATTCCAATCCTGAGACCCTTCCTATAGCATGAGATGTGATATCTCAATGCCTCTAATACCAAACCTGAGATCCTTCCTCTAACATGAAATGTGATATCCAACTCCTTCACTTTCCAAACCTGAGAGCCAATCTATAGCATGAGATGTGATATCCAAGTCCTTCCCATTCCAATCCTTAGACCCTTCCTACAGCATGCAATATGATATCTCAATGATTCTAATAAAAAACCTGAGACCCGTCCTATAACATGAGATGGGATATCCAACTCCTTCCCATTCCAATCCTGAGACACGTCTGATAGCAGAGATGTGATATCTCAATGTTTATACCAAACCTGAGACCCTTCCTATAACATGAGATGTGATATCCAACTCCTTCCCGTTCCAAACCTGAGACCCTTCCTTTAGCATGAGATGTGATATCCAGCTCCTTCCCATTCCAATCCTGAGACACTTCTGATAGCATAAGATGTGATATCTCAATGCTTCTAATATCAAAACTGAGACCCTCCCTATAGCATATGTGATATCTAAGTCCTTCCCATTCCAATCCTGAGACCCTTCCTATAGCATGAGATGTGATATCTCAATGCTTCTACCAAACCTGAGACCCTTCCTTTAGCATGAGATGTGATATCCAACTCCTTCCCATTCCAATCATGAGACCCTTCCTATAGCATGAGATGTGATATCTCAATACTTCTAATACCAAACCTGAGATCCTTCCGATAACATGAGATGTGATATCTCAATACTTCTAATACCAAACCTGAGATCCATCCTATAACATGAGATGTGATATCCAAATCCTTCCCCTTCCAAACCTGAGACCCTCCCTTTAGCATGAGATGTGATATCCAACTCCTTCCCATTCCAATCCTGAGACCCTTCTGATAGCATAAGATATGATATCTCAATGCTTCTATACCAAACCTGAGATCCTTCTGATAGCATGAGATGTGATATCTCAATGCTTCTAATACCAAACCTGAGATCCTACCTCTAACATGAAATGTGATATCCAACTCTTTCCCCTTGCAAACCTGAGAGCCTTCCTATAGCATGAGATGTGATATCCAAGTCCTTCCCATTCCAATCCTGAGACCCTTCCTATAACATGAGATGTGATATCCAACTCCTTCCCATTCCAACCTGAGACCCTTCCTATAGCATGAGATGGGATATCCAACTCCTTCCAAATCCAATCCCGATACCCTTCCGATAGCATGAGATGTGATATCCCAATGCTTCTACCAAACCTGAGACCCATATTATGGCATGAGATGTGATATCAAACTCCTTCCCATTCTAATCCTGAGACCCTTCCTATACCATGAGACTTGATATCTCAATGCTTCTAATACCAAACCTGAGACCCGTCCTATAACATGAGATGTGATATCCAAATCCTTCCCCTTCCAAACCTTAGACCCTTCCTTTATCATGAGATGTGATATCCAACTCCTTCCCATTCCAATCTTGAGACCCTTCCGATATCATGAAATGTGATATCTCAATGCTTCTATCAAACTTGAGACCCTCCCTATTGCATGAGATGTGATATCCAAGTCCTTCCCATTCCAATCCTGAGACCCTTCCTATAGCATGAGATGTGATATCTCAATGCTTCTAATACCAAACCTGAGACCCTTCCTATAACATGAGATGGGAATATCCAACTCCTTCCCATTCCAATCCTTAGACCCTTCCTACAGCATGCAATATGATATCTCAATGATTTTAATAAAAAACCTGAGACCCGTCCTATAACATGAGATGGGATATCCAACTCCTTCCCATTCCAATCCTGAGACACTTCCGATGGTAGAGATGTGATATCTCAATGTTTATACCAAACCTGAGACCCTTCCTATAACATGAGATGTGATATCCAACTCCTTCCCATTCCAATCCTGAGACCCTTCCTATAGCATGAGATGTGATATCCAACTCCATCCCATTCCAATCCTGAGACCCTTCTGATAGCATAAGATATGATATCTCAATGCTTCTATACCAAACCTGAGATCCTTCTGATAGCATGAGATGTGATATCTCAATGCTTCTAATACCAAACCTGAGATCCTACCTCTAACATGAAATGTGATATCCAACTCTTTCCCCTTGCAAACCTGAGAGCCTTCCTATAGCATGAGATGTGATATCCAAGTCCTTCCCATTCCAATCCTGAGACCCTTCCTATGAGATGTGATATCCAACTCCTTCCCATTCCAACCTGAGACCCTTCCTATAGCATGAGATGGGATATCCAACTCCTTCCAAATCCAATCCCGATACCCTTCCGATAGCATGAGATGTGATATCCCAATGCTTCTACCAAACCTGAGACCCATATTATGGCATGAGATGTGATATCAAACTCCTTCCCATTCTAATCCTGAGACCCTTCCTATACCATGAGACTTGATATCTCAATGCTTCTAATACCAAACCTGAGACCTGTCCTATAACATGAGATGTGATATCCAAATCCTTCCCCTTCCAAACCTTAGACCCTTCCTTTATCATGAGATGTGATATCCAACTCCTTCCCATTCCAATCTTGAGACCCTTCCGATATCATGAAATGTGATATCTCAATGCTTCTATCAAACTTGAGACCCTCCCTATAGCATGAGATGTGATATCCAAGTCCTTCCCATTCCAATCCTGAGACCCTTCCTATAGCATGAGATGTGATATCTCAATGCTTCTAATACCAAACCTGAGACCCTTCCTATAACATGAGATGGGAATATCCAACTCCTTCCCATTCCAATCCTTAGACCCTTCCTACAGCATGCAATATGATATCTCAATGATTTTAATAAAAAACCTGAGACCCGTCCTATAACATGAGATGGGATATCCAACTCCTTCCCATTCCAGTCCTGAGACACTTCCGATGGTAGAGATGTGATATCTCAATGTTTATACCAAACCTGAGACCCTTCCTATAACATGAGATGTGATATCCAACTCCTTCCCATTCCAATTCTGAGACCCCTCCTATACCATGAGACTTGATATCTCAATGCTTCTAATACCAAACCTGAGACCCGTCCTATAACATGAGATGTGATATCCAAACCCTTCCCCTTCCAAACCTTAGACCCTTCCTTTATCATGAGATGTGATATCCAACTCCTTCCCTTT
Organism: Ambystoma mexicanum; assembly: GCF_040938575.1. Taxonomy (NCBI): domain Eukaryota; kingdom Metazoa; phylum Chordata; class Amphibia; order Caudata; family Ambystomatidae; genus Ambystoma; species Ambystoma mexicanum. The sequence continues at coordinate 11,909,792 of NW_027182477.1, read as the reverse complement.
CCAATCCTGAGACCCTTCCTATAGCATGAGATGTGATATCTCAATGCTTCTAATACCAAACCTGAGATCCTTTCGATAGCATGAGATGTGATATCTCAATGCTTCTAATACCAAACCTGAGATCCTTCCTATAACATGAGATGTGATATCCAAATCCTTCCCCTTCCGAACCTGAGACCCTCCCTTTAGCATGAGATGTGATATCCAACTCCTTCCCATTCCAATCCTGAGACCCTTCTGATAGCATGAGATGTGATATCTCAATGCCTCTAATACCAAACCTGAGATCCTACCTCTAACATGAAATGTGATATCCATCTCCTTCCCTTTCCAAACCTGAGACCCTGCCTATAGCATGAGATGTGATCTTCAAGTCCTTCCCATTCCAATCCTGAGACCCTTCCTATAGCATGTGATGTGATATCTCAATACTTATACCAAACCTGAGACCCTTCCTATGGCATGAGATGTCATATACAACTCCTTCCCATTCCAATCCTGAGACCCTTCCTATAGCATGAGATGTGATATCTCAATGCTTATACCAAACCTGAGACCCTTCCTATAGCATGAGATGTGATATCCAACTTCTTCCCATTCCAATCCTAAGACCCTTCCTATAACATGAGATGTGATGTCTCAATGCTTCTAATACCAAACCTGAGATCTTTCCTATAATATGAGATGTGATATCCAACTCCTTCCCATTCCAATCCTGAGACCCTTCCTATAGCATGAGATGTGATATCTCAATGCTTATACCAAACCTGAGACCCTTCCTATAGTTTGAGATGTGATATCGAACTCCTTCCCATTCCAATCCCGAGACCCTTCCTATAGCATGAGATGTGATATCTCAAGGCCTCTAATACCAAACCTGAGATCCTTCCTCTAACATGAAATGTGATATCCAACTCCTTCCCCTTCCAAACCTGAGAGCCTTCCTATAGCATGAGATATGATATCCAAGTCCTTCCCATTCCAATCCTGAGACCCTTCCTATAACATGAAATGTGAAATCCAACTCCTTCCCATTCCAACCTGAGACCCTTCCTATAGCATGAGATGGGATATCCAACTCCTTCCAAATCCAATACTGATACCCTTCCAATAGCATGAGATGTGATATCCCAATGCTTCTACCAAACCTGAGACCCATACTATGGCATAAGATGTGATATCAAACGCCTTCCCATTCCAATCCTGAGACCCTTCCTATAGCTTGAGATGTGATATCCAACTCCTTCCCATTCCAATTCTGAGACCCTTCCTATACCATGAGACTTGATATCTCAATGCTTCTAATACCAAACCTGAGACCCGTCCTATAACATGAGATGTGATATCCAACTCCTTCCCATTCCAATCCTGAGACCCTTCCGATATCATGAGATTTGTTATCTCAATGCTTCTAATATCAAACTTGAGACCCTCCCTATAGCAAGAGATGTGACATCCAAGTCCTCCCCATTCCAATCCTGAGACCCTTCCTATAGCATGAGATGTGATATCTCAATGCTTCTAATACCAAACCTGAGACCCGTCCTATAACATGAGATGGGATATCCAACTCCTTCCCATTCCAATCCTGAGACCCTTCCGATAGCAGAGATGTGATATCTCAATGCGTATACCAACCTGAGACCCTTCCTATAACATGAGATGTGATATCCAACTCCTTCCCATTCCAAACCTGAGACCCTTCCTATAGCATATGTGATATCCAACTCCTTCCAATTCCAAACATGAGACCCTTCCCATAGCAAGAATGTAATATCCAACTCCTTCCCATTCCAATCCTGAGACCATTCCTATAGCATGAGATGTGATATCTCAATGCTTCTAATACCAAACCTGAGATCCTTCCTATTACATGAGATGTGATATCCAATTCCTTCCCATTCCAAACCTGAGACCCTTCCTACAGCATGCGATGTGATATCTCAATGCTTCTAATACCAACCCTGAGACCAGTCCTATAACATGAGATGGGATATCCAACTCCTTCCCGTTCCAATCCTGAGACACTTCCGATTGCAGAGATTTGATATCTCAATGCTCATACCAAACCTGAGACTCTTCCTATAACACGAGATGTGATATCCAACTCCTTCCCGTTCCAAACCTGAGACCCTTCCTATAGCATGAGATGTGATATCCAACTCCTTCCCGTTCCAAACCTGAGACCCTTCCTATAGCATGAGATGTGATATCCAAATCCTTCCCATCCCAATCCTGAGACACTTCCAATTGCAGAGATGTGATATCTCAATGCTTATACCAAACCTGAGACTCTTCCTATAACACGAGATGTGATATCCAACTCCTTCCCGTTCCAAACCTGAGACCCTTCCTATAGCATGAGATGTGATATCCAACTCCTTCCCATTCCAATCCTGAGACCCTTCCGATAGCATGAGATGTGATATCTCAATGCCTCTAATACCAAACCTGAGATCCTTCCTATAACATGTGATGTGATATTCAAATCCTTCCCCTTCCAAACCTGAGACCCTCCCTTTAGCATGAGATGTGATATACAACTCCTTCCCATTCCAATCCTGAGACCCTTCTGATAGCATGAGATGTGATATCTCAATGCCTCTAATACCAAACCTGAGATCCTACCTCTAACATGAAATGTGATATCCATCTCCTTCCCTTTCCAAACCTGAGACCCTGCCTATAGCATGAGCTGTGATATCCAATTCCTTCCCATTCCAATCCTGAGACCCTTCCTATAGCATGTGATGTGATATCTCAATGCTTATACCAAACCTGAGACCCTTCTTATGGCATGAGATGTCATATACAACTCCTTCCCATTCCAATCCTGGGACCCTTCCTATAGCATGAGATGTGATATCTCAATGCTTATACCAAACCTGAGACCCTTCCTATAGCATGAGATGTGATATCTCAAGGCCTCTAATCCCAAACCTGAGATCCTTCCTCTAACATGAGATGTGATATCCAACTCCTTCCATTCCAATCCTGAGACGCTTCCTATAGCATGAGATGTGATATCTCAATGCCTCTAATACCAAACCTGAGATCCTTCCTCTAACATGAAATGTGATATCCAACTCCTTCCCGTTCCAAACCTGAGACACTTCCTATAGCATATGTGATATCCAACTCCTTCCATTCCAAACATGAGACCCTTCCTATAGCAAGAATGTAATATCCAACTCTTACCCATTCCAATCCTGAGACCCTTCCTATAGCAAGAGATGTGATATCCAAATCCTTCCCATTCCAATCCTGAGACCCTTCCTATAACATGAGATGTGATATCCAACTCCTTCCCATTCCAACCTGAGACACTTCCTATAGCATGAGAAGGGATATCCAACTCCTTCGCAATCCAATCCGGAGACCCTTCCGATAGCAGAGATGTGATATCTCAATGCTTATACCAAACCTGAGACCCTTCCTATGGCATGATATGTGATATCCAACTCCTTGCCATTCAAATCCTGAGACCCTTTTATAGCATGGGAAGGGATATCCAACTCCTTCCCAATCCAATCCTGAGACCCTTCCGATAGCAGAGATGTGATATCTCAACGCTTCTACCAAACCTGAGACCCTTCCTTTAGCATGAGATGTGATATCTCAATGGTTCTAATACCAAACCTGAGATCCTTCCTATAACATGAGATGTGATATCCAATTCCTTCCCATTCCAAACCTGAGACCCTTCCTATAACATGAAATGTGATATCTCAAGGCCTCTAATACCAAACCTGAGATCCTTCCTCTAACATGAAATGTGATATCCAACTCCTTCCCATTCCAAACCTGAGACCCTTCCTATAACATGAAATGTGATATCCAACTCCATCCCATTCCAACCTGAGACCTTTCCTATAGCATGAGATGGGATATCCAACTCCTTCCAAATCCAATACTGATACCATTCCGATAGCATGAGATGTGATATCCCAATGCTTCTACCAAATCTGAGACCCATACTATGGCATGAGATGTGATATCAAACTCCTTCCCATTCCAATCCTGAGACCCTTCCTATAGCTTGAGATGTGATATCCAATTTCTTCCCATTCCAATTCTGAGACCCTTCCTATACCATGAGACTTGATATCTCAATGCTTCTAATACCAAACCTGAGACCCGTCCTATAACATGAGATGTGATATCCAAATCCTTCCCCTTCCAAACCTTAGACCCTTCCTTTATCATGAGATGTGATATCCAACTCCTTCCCATTCCAATCCTGAGACCCTTCCGATATCATGAGATTTGTTATCTCAATGCTTCTAATATCAAACTTGAGACCCTCCCTATAGCATGAGATGTGACATCCAAGTCCTCCCCATTCCAATCCTGAGACCCTTCCTATAGCATGAGATGTGATATCTCAATGCTTCTAATACCAAACCTGAGACCCTTCCTATAACATGAGATGGGATATCCAACTCAGATGGGATATCCAACTCCTTCCCATTCCAATCCTGAGACCCTTCCGATAGCAGAGATGTGATATCTCAATTCTTATATCAAACCTGAGACCCTTCCTATGGCCTGAGATGTCATATACAACTCCTTCCCATTCCAATCCTGAGACCCTTCCTATAGCATGAGATGTGATATCTCAATCCTTATACCAAATCTGAGACCCTTCCTATAGCATGAGATGTGATATCCAACTCCTTCCCATTCCAATCCTGAGACCCTTCCTATAGCATGAGATGTGATGTCTCAATGCTTCTAATACCAAACCTGAGATCCTTCCTATAACATGAGATGTGATATCCAACTCCTTCCCATTCCAATCCTGAGACCCTTATGATAGCATGAGATGTGATATCTCAATGCCTCTTATACCAAACCTGAGATCCTTCCGATAGCATGAGATGTGATATCTCAATGCTTCTAATACCAAACCTGAGATCCTTCCTATAATATGAGATGTGATTTCCAAATCCTTCCCCTTCCAAACCTGAGACCCTCCCTTTAGCATGAGATGTGATATCCAACTCCTTCCCATTCCAATCCTGAGACCCTTCTGATAGCATGAGATGTGATATCTCAATGCCTCTAATACCAAACCTGAGATCCTACCTCTAACATGAAATGTGATATCCATCTCCTTCCCTTTCCAAACCTGAGACCCTGCCTATAGCATGAGATGTGATATCCAAGTCCTTCCCATTCCAATCCTGAGACCCTTCCTATAGCATGTGATGTGATATCTCAATGTTTATACCAAACCTGAGACCCTTCCTATGGCATGAGATGTCATGTACAACTCCGTCCCATTCCAATCCTGAGACCCTTCCTATAGCATGAGATGTGATATCTCAATGCTTATACCAAACCTGAGACCCTTCCTATAGCATGAGATGTGATATCCAACTTCTTCCCATTCCAATCCAGAGACCCTTCCTATAGCATGAGATGTGATATCTCAATGCTTATACCAAACCTGAGACCCTTCCTATAGCTTGAGATGTGATATCCAACTCCTTCCCATTCCAATCCTGAGACCCTTCCGATAGCATGAGATGTGATATCTCAAGGCCTCTAATACCAAACCTGAGATCCTTCCTCTAACATGAAATGTGATATCCAACTCCTTCCCTTTCCATACCTGAGAACCTTCCTATAGCATGAGATATGATATCCAACTCCTTCCCATTCCAACCTGAGACCCTTCCTATAGCATGAGATGGGATATCCAACTCCTTCCAAATCCAATACTGATACCCTTCCGATAGCATGAGATGTGATATCCCAATGCTTCTACCAAACCTGAGAACCATACTATGGCATGAGATGTGATATCAAACTCCTTCCCATTCCAATCCTGAGACGCTTCCTATAGCTTGAGATGTGATATCCAACTCCTTCCCATTCCAATTCTGAGACCCTTCTTATACCATGAGACTTGATATCTCAATGCTTCTAATACCAAACCTGAGACCCGTCCTATAACATGAGATGTGATATCCAAATCCTTCCCCTTCCAAACCTTAGACCCTTCCTTTATCATGAGATGTGATATCCAACTCCTTCCCATTCCAATCCTGAGACCCTTCCAATATCATGAGATTTGTTATCTCAATGCTTCTAATATCAAACTTGAGACCCTCCCTATAGCATGAGATGTGACATCCAAGTCCTTCCCATTCCAATCCTGAGACCCTTCCTATAGCATGAGATGTGATATCTCAATGCTTCTAATACCAAACCTGAGAACTCATGCTAAAGGGAGGGTCTCAGGTTTGGAAGGGGAAGGATTTGGATATCACATCTCATGTTATAGGAAGGATCTCAGGATTGGTATTAGAAGCATTGAGATATCACATCTCATGCTATCGGAAGGATCTCAAGTTTGGTATTAGAAGCATTGAGATATCACATCTCATGCTATCGGAAGGATCTCAGGTTTGGCATTAGAAGCATTGAGATATCACATCTCATGCTATAGCAAGGGTCTCAGGTTTGGAACGGGAAGGAGTTGGATATCCCATCTCATGTTATAGGACTGGTCTCAGGTTTGGTATTAGAAGCATTGAGATATCACATTGCATGTTGTAGGAAGGGTCTCAGGTTTGGAATGGGAAGGAATTGGATATCACATCTCATGTCATAGGAAGGATCTCAGGTTTGGTATTAGAAGCATTGAGATACCACATCTCATGCTATAGGAATGGTCTCAGGATTGGAATGGGAAGGAGTTGGATATTACATTCTTGCTATAGGAAGGGTCTCATGTTTGGAATGGGAAGGAGTTGGATATCACATATGGTATAGGAAGGGTCTCAGGTTTGGAACGGGAAGGAGTTGGATATCACATCTCATGTTGTAGGAAGCGTCTCAGGTTTGATATAAGGATTGAGATATCACATCTCTGCTATCGGAAGTGTCTCAGGATTGGAATGGGAAGAAGTTGGATATCCCATCTCATTTTATAGGATGGGTCTCAGGTTTGTTATTAGAATCATTGAGATATCATATTGCATGCTGTAGGAAGGGTCTAAGGATTGGAATGGGAAGGACTTGGATATCACATCTCATGCTATAGGTAGGCTCTCAGGTTTGGAAAGGGAAGGCGTTGGATATCACATCTCATGCTATAGGAAGGGTCTCAGGATTGGAATGGGAAGGAGTTGGATATCACATCTCATGCTATAGGAAGGGTCTCAGGTTTGGTATAAGCATTGGATATCACATCTCATGCTATAGGAAGGGTCTCAGGATTGGAATGGGAAGGAGTTGGATATCACATCTCATGTTATAGGAAGGATCTCAGGTTTGGTATTAGAAGCATTGAGACATCACATCTCATGCTATAGGAAGGGTCTCAGGATTGGAATGGGAAGGAGTTGTATATGACATCTCATGCCGTAGGAAGGGTCTCAGGTTTGGTATAAGCATTGAGATATCACATCTCTGCTATAGGAAGGGTCTCAGGATTGGAATGGGAAGGAGTTGGATATCCCATCTCATGTTATACGAAGGGTCTCATGATTGGAATGGGAAGGACTTGGATATCACATCTCATGCTATAGGAAGGCTCTCAGGTTTGGAAGGGGAAAGAGTTGGATATCACATTTCATGTTAGAGGTAGGATCTCAGGTTTGGTATTAGAGGCATTGAGATATCACATCTCATGCTATCAGAAGGGTCTCAGGATTGGAATGGGAAGGAGTTGGATATCACATCTCATGCTAAAGGGACGGTCTCAGGTTTGGAAGGGGAAGGATTTGGATATCACATCTCATGTTATAGGAAGGATCTCAGGTTTGGTATTAGAAGCATTGAGATATCACATCTCCTGCTATCAGAATGGTCTTAGGATTGGAATGGGAAGGAGTTGGATATCACATCTCATACTAAAGGGAGGGTTCCCTGTTTGGAAGGGGAAGGATTTGGATATCACATCTCATGTTATCGGAAGGATCTCCGGTTTGGTATTAGAAGTATTGAGATATCACATCTCATGCTATAGGAAGGGTCTCAGGATTGGAATGGGAAGGAGTTGGATATCACATCTCATGCTAAAGGAAGGGTCTCAGGTTTGGTAGAAGCATTGATATATCACATCTCATGCTATAGGAAGGGTCTCAGGATTGGAATGGGAAGGACTTAGATATCACATATCATGCTATAGGGAGGGTCTCAGTTTTTATATTAGAAGCATTGAGATATCACATCTCATGCTATCGGAAGTGTCTCAGGTTTGGAATGGGAAGGAGCTGGATATCACATCTCATGCTAAAGGAAGGGTCTCAGGTTTGGAACGGGAAGGAGTTGGATATCACATCTCATGTTATAGGAAGGGTCTCAGGTTTGGTATAAGCATTGAGATATCACATCTCTGCTATAGGAAGTGTCTCAGGATTGGAATGGGAAGGAGTTGGATATCCCATCTCATGTTATAGGACGGGTCTCAGGTTTGTTATTAGAATCATTGAGATATCATATTGCATGCTGTAGGAAGGGTCTAAGGATTGGAATGGGAAGGACTTGGATATCACATCTCATGCTATAGATAGGCTCTCAGGTTTGGAAAGGGAAGGAGTTGGATATCACATTTCATGTTAGAGGAAGGATCTCAGGTTTGGTATTAGAGGCATTGAGATATCACATCTCATGCTATAGGAAGGGTCTCAGGTTGGAATGGGAAGGAGTTGGATTTCACATCTCATGTTATAGGAAGGGTCTCAGGATTGGAATGGGAAGGACTTGGATATCACATCTCATGCTATAGGAAGGCTCTCAGGTTTGGAAGGGGAAAGAGTTGGATATCACATTTCATGTTAGAGGTAGGATCTCAGGTTTGGTATTAGAGGCAATGAGATATCACATCTCATGCTAAAGGGAGGGTCTCAGGTTTGGAAGGGGAAGGATTTGGATATCACATCTCATGTTATAGGAAGGATCTCAGGTTTGGTATTAGAAGCATTGAGATATCACATCTCATGCTATCGGAAGGATCTCAGGTTTGGTATTAGAAGCATTGAGATATCACATCTCATGCTATCAGAAGGTTCTCAGGATTGGAATGGGAAGGAGTTGGATATCACATCTCATGCTAAAGGGAGGGTCTCAGGTTTGGAAGGGGAAGGATTTGGATATCACATCTCATGTTATCGGAAGGATCTCAGGTTTGTTATTAGAAGTATTGAGATATCACATCTCATGCTATATGAAGGGTCTCAGGATTGGAATGGGAAGGAGTTGGATATCACATCTCATGCTAAAGGAAGGGTCTCAGGTTTGGTAGAAGCATTGAGATATCACATCTCATGCTATAGGAAGGGTCTCAGGATTGGAATGGGAAGGACTTAGATATCACATATCATGCTATAGGGAGGGTCTCAGTTTTGATATTAGAAGCATTGAGATATCACATCTCATGCTATCGGAAGTGTCTCAGGATTGGAATGGGAAGGAGCTGGATATCACATCTCATGCTAAAGGAAGGGTCTCAGGTTTGGAACGGGAAGGAGTTGGATAGCCGATCTCATGTTATAGGAAGGGTCTCAGGTTTGGTATAAGCATTGAGATATCACATCTCTGCTATCGGAAGTGTCTCAGGATTGGAATGGGAAGGAGTTGGATATCCCATCTCATGTTATAGGACGGGTCTCAGGATTGTTATTAGAATCATTGAGATATCATATTGCATGCTGTAGGAAGGGTCTAAGGATTGGAATGGGAAGGACTTGGATATCAAATCTCATGCTATGGATAGGCTCTCAGGTTTGGAAAGGGAAGGAGTTGGATATCACATTTC